>NC_086445.1:561194712-562394712 GCF_028390025.1 Pseudophryne corroboree
GGTCACTGAGGGTGCAGGGCGCTGGGGGGGGCGCCCTGGGCAGCAATGAGATTACCTTTCTGGCTAAAGGGAATACATCACATATAGTCCCTGAGGCTATATGGATGTATTTCACCCCTGCCAGGTCTCAGAAAAACCGGGAGAAGAGCCCGCCGAAATAGGGGGCGGGGCCTATCTCCTCAGCACACAGCGCCATTTTCCTACACAGCTCCGCTGCTAGGAAGGCTCCCAGGCTCTCCCCTGCACTGCACTACAGAAACAGGGTAAAAAACAGAGAGGGGGGGCATTTTTTGGCGATATTATATATATTTAAGCAGCTATAAGGAAACAACACTTATATAAGGTTGTTCCTATATAATTATAGCGCTTTGGTGTGTGCTGGCAAACTCTCCCTCTGTCTCCCCAAAGGGCTAGTGGGGTCCTGTCTTCTATCAGAGCATTCCCTGTGTGTCTGCTGTGTGTCGGTACGTGTGTGTCGACATGTATGAGGACGATGTTGGTGTGGAGGCGGAGCAATTGCCGGTAATGGTGATGTCACCCCCTAGGGAGTCGACACCGGAATGGATGGCTTTGTTTATGGAATTACGTGATAATGTCAGCACGCTGCAAAAGTCGGTTGACGACATGAGACGGCCGACAAACCAATTAGCACCTGTACAGGCGTCTCAAACACCGTCAGGGGCTGTAAAACGCCCTTTGCCTCAGTCGGTCGACACAGACCCAGACACCGAATCTAGTGTCGACGGTGAAGAAACGAACGTATTTTCCAGTAGGGCCACACGTTATATGATCACGGCAATGAAGGAGGCTTTGCATATCTCTGATACTGCAAGTACCACAAAAAGGGGTATTATGTGGGGTCTGAAAAAACTACCTGTAGTTTTTCCTGAATCAGAGGAATTGAATGACGTGTGTGATGAAGCGTGGGTTACCCCTGATAAAAAGCTGCTAATTTCAAAGAAGTTATTGGCATTATACCCTTTCCCGCCAGAGGTTAGGGCGCGCTGGGAAACACCCCCTAGGGTGGACAAGGCGCTCACACGTTTATCCAAACAAGTGGCGTTACCGTCTCCTGATACGGCCGCCCTCAAGGATCCAGCTGATAGGAGGCTGGAAAATACTCTAAAAAGTATATACACACATACTGGTGTTATACTGCGACCAGCAATCGCCTCAGCCTGGATGTGCAGTGCTAGGGTGGCTTGGTCGGATTCCCTGACTGAAAATATTGATACCCTGGATAGGGACAGTATTTTATTGACTATAGAGCAATTAAAGGATGCATTCCTTTATATGCGAGATGCACAGAGAGATATCTGCACTCTGGCATCAAGAGTAAGTGCGATGTCCATATCTGCCAGAAGAAGTCTATGGACGCGACAGTGGTCAGGCGATGCGGATTCCAAACGGCATATGGAAGTATTACCATATAAAGGGGAGGAATTATTTGGGGTCGGTCTATCGGATTTGGTAGCCACGACAACAGCCGGGAAGTCCACCTTTTTACCTCAAGTCCCCTCCCAACAGAAAAAGACGCAGTCTTTTCAGCCGCAGTCCTTTCGTTCCTATAAGAACAAGCGAGCAAAAGGACATTCATATTTGCCCCGAGGCAAAGGAAAGGGTAAGAGACTGCACCAAGCAGCCCCTTCCCAGGAGCAGAAGTCCTCCCCGGCTTCTGCAAAGGCCTCAGCATGACGCTGGGACCTTACAAGCGGACTCAGGGGCGGTGGGGGGTCGCCTCAAGAATTTCAGCGCACAGTGGGCTCACTCGCAGGTGGACCCCTGGATCCTGCAAGTAGTATCTCAGGGTTACAGGTTGGAATTCGAGAAGTCTCCCCCTCGCCGGTTCCTAAAGTCTGCTTTGCCAACGTCTCCCTCCGACAGGGCGACGGTATTGGAAGCCATTCACAAGCTGTATTCTCAGCAGGTGATAGTCAAGGTACCCCTTCTACAACAGGGAAAGGGGTATTACTCCACGCTATTTGTGGTACCGAAGCCGGACGGCTCGGTAAGACTTATTTTAAATCTGAAATCTCTGAACCTGTACATACAAAAATTCAAGTTCAAGATGGAGTCACTCAGAGCAGTGATAGCGAATCTGGAAGAAGGGGATTTTATGGTGTCCTTGAACATCAAGGATGCTTACCTTCATGTCCCAATTTGCCCTTCACACCAAGGGTTCCTCAGGTTCGTGGTACAAAACTGTCATTATCAGTTTCAGACGCTGCCGTTTGGATTGTCCACGGCACCCAGGGTCTTTACCAAGGTGATGGCCGAAATGATGATCCTTCTTCGAAGAGAAGGCGTATTAATTATCCCTTACTTGGACGATCTCCTGATAAGGGCAAGATCCAGAGAACAGCTGGAGGTCGGAGTAGCACTAACTCAAGTAGTGCTCCAACAGCACGGGTGGATTCTGAATTTCCAAAATCCCAACTGATCCCGACGACACGTCTGCTGTTCCTAGGGATGATTCTGGACACTGTTCAGAAAAAGGTATTTCTTCCAGAGGAGAAAGCCAGGGAGTTATCCGAACTAGTCAGGAACCTCCTAAAACCAGGGACAGTGTCTGTGCATCAATGCACAAGAGTCCTGGGAAAAATGGTGGCTTCTTACGAAGCGATTCCATTCGGCAGATTCCATGCACGAATTTTTCAGTGGGATCTGCTAGACAAATGGTCCGGATCGCATCTGCAGATGCATCAGCGGATAAAATTGTCGACAAGGACAAGGGTCTCTCTGCTATGGTGGTTGCAGAGTGCTCATCTGTTGGAGGGCCGCAGATTCGGCATACAGAACTGGGTCCTAGTGACCACGGATGCCAGCCTGAGAGGCTGGGGAGCGGTCACACAAGGAAGAAACTTCCAGGGCGTGTGGTCAAGCCTGGAAACGTCTCTTCACATAAATATACTGGAACTAAGAGCAATCTACAATGCTCTAAGCCTGGCAAAACCTCTGCTTCAGGGTCAGCCGGTGTTGATCCAGTCGGACAACATCACGGCAGTCGCCCACGTAAACAGACAGGGCGGCACAAGAAGCAGGAGGGCAATGGCAGAAGCTGCAAGGATTCTTCGCTGGGCGGAAAATCATGTGATAGCACTGTCGGCAGTGTTCATTCCGGGAGTGGACAACTGGGAAGCAGACTTCCTCAGCAGACACGATCTTCACCCGGGAGAGTGGGGACTTCATCCAGAAGTCTTCCACATGATTGTGGTCCATTGGGAAAGACCAATGGTGGACATGATGGCGTCCTGCCTCAACAAAAAACTGGACAAGTATTGCGCCAGGTCAAGAGATCCTCAGGCAATAGCTGTGGACGCTCTGGTAACACCATGGGTGTACCAGTCAGTGTATGTGTTCCCTCCTCTGCCTCTCATACCCAAGGTACTGAGAATTATACGGCAAAGGGGAGTAAGAACGATACTAGTGGCTCCGGACTGGCCAAGAAGGACTTGGTACCCGGAACTTCAGGAGATGCTCACGGAAGATCCGTGGCCTCTACCTCTAAGAAGGGATCTGCTTCAGCAGGGACCGTGTCTATTCCAAGACTTACCGCGGCTGCGTTTGACGGCATGGCGGTTGAACGCCGGATCCTAAAGGAAAAAGGCATTCCGGAAGAGGTCATCCCTACTCTGGTCAAAGCCAGGAAGGAGGTGACTGCACAACATTATCACCACATTTGGAGAAAATATGTTGCATGGTGTGAGGCCAGGAAGGCCCCGACAGAGGAATTTCAACTGGGTCGATTCCTACATTTCCTGCAAACAGGATTATCTATGGGCCTCAAATTAGGGTCCATTAAGGTTCAAATTTCGGCCCTGTCGATTTTCTTCCAGAAAGAATTGGCTTCAGTTCCTGAAGTCCAGACTTTTGTAAAAGGAGTACTACATATACAGCCCCCGGTTGTGCCCCCAGTGGCACCGTGGGATCTCAATGTAGTTTTGGATTTTCTCAAATCCCATTGGTTTGAGCCACTCAAATCGGTAGATTTGAAATATCTTACATGGAAAGTAACCATGCTACTGGCTCTGGCTTCAGCCAGGAGAGTGTCAGAATTGGCGGCTTTGTCGTATAAAAGCCCATATCTGATTTTCCATTCGGACAGGGCAGAATTGAGGACGCGTCCTCATTTTCTGCCTAAGGTGGTATCAGCGTTTCACCTGAACCAGCCTATTGTGGTGCCTGCGGCTACTAGCGATTTGGAGGATTCCAAGTTGCTGGACGTTGTCAGAGCATTGAAAATATATATTTCAAGGACGGCTGGAGTCAGAAAATCTGACTCGCTGTTTATACTATATGCACCCAACAAGATGGGTGCTCCTGCTTCTAAGCAGACGATTGCTTGTTGGATTTGTAGCACAATTCAACTGGCACATTCTGTGGCAGGCCTGCCACAGCCTAAATCTGTCAATGCCCACTCCACAAGGAAGGTGGGCTCATCTTGGGCGGCTGCCCGAGGGGTCTCGGCATTACAACTCTGCCGAGCAGCTACGTGGTCAGGGGAGAACACGTTTGTAAAATTCTACAAATTTGATACCCTGGCTAAGGAGGACCTGGAGTTCTCTCATTCGGTGCTGCAGAGTCATCCGCACTCTCCCGCCCGTTTGGGAGCTTTGGTATAATCCCCATGGTCCTGACGGAGTCCCAGCATCCACTAGGACGTCAGAGAAAATAAGATTTTACTTACCGATAAATCTATTTCTCATAGTCCGTAGTGGATGCTGGGCGCCCATCCCAAGTGCGGATTGTCTGCAATACTTGTACATAGTTATTGTTACAAAAAAATCGGGTTGTTTATTGTTGTGAGCCATCTTTTCAGAGGCTCCTACGTTATCATACTGTTAACTGGGTTCAGATCACAAGTTGTACGGTGTGATTGGTGTGGCTGGTATGAGTCTTACCCGGGATTCAAAATCCTTCCTTATTGTGTACGCTCGTCCGGGCACAGTATCCTAACTGAGGCTTGGAGGAGGGTCATAGGGGGAGGAGCCAGTACACACCACCTAGTGGTCAAACTTTTAAATTTTGTGCCCTGTCTCCTGCGGAGCCGCTATTCCCCATGGTCCTGACGGAGTCCCAGCATCCACTACGGACTATGAGAAATAGATTTATCGGTAAGTAAAATCTTATTTTCAGACATTGGGCCAGATTCAGACCTGACCACTGCTGTGAATTTTCGCACAGTGGGCTATTATTGAACTACTGTGCATGCGTATGCACTGCTATGCTCTCGCGCGTCACCATACAGCAACAGGATAGTGTGAAAATTTCGATTTCACGGCTGTTCCCATGGTGATTGACAGTAAGAGAACTTTTATAGGTGGCATCTGGCCGTTTTCAGGGCTACGCACAGGCTGCAGACACTGCACAGAATGGGAAAAACATTAGATGGTGAGTGTGATGCGAACGGTTTGGCAGCTGTCCGTTGACTGAGGGGAATTTTCGCTCAACGTACGCATGCAATCGCTCACTTCCCCAGGGCGGCGACTATCTGATCGCAGGATGGTGTAATTTGCAGCACAGCGATCAGGATTGAATTAGGCCCATAATTACCCAGCTTTAATCCTGCTCGGACCCGTGACACAGAGCATGGGTTGAAGCCGTAGCTACTCCTTTCACACATGGGTGATGACCCAGGTTATTCCCGGGTCATCATGCTTCACATCAGACCAGTGAGCTGGGTTCTGGCATTCATTGGGCAGTTGGAGAGTATCTCATCTACGAGTGCTACTGTCCCTGGCTAATCAATTTCTTTTACTCATTACCTGGGTCATCAAGATCAGGGTCACACATTTCAGACCTATGTTGGGTCATCTACCTGGGTTTCAAGTCCTGGAAAAAATCCTGCTAGTGAGCAGTGTTGCGACCCGGGACTCTTAACCCGGATAGATCCTTTGAGACATAAGCAGGACCTGAGTCGCTGCGCGTTTATGAGCAAAAATCTGGGTTTTAGGCTTTTGTCTGAAAGGGTTATTAGCAAAGTAGTTGAAGATTTATTGATGCCTAATAGGATATGCACATTTTTGCAAATGAAATAAATGGCTATAAACATGTTTCTTGAGTGCACGTGACGTATCTGTTGCATAAACTGATCACATATACTACCAATGGTCGAAGAGGAGATTTTGAAGTGGGGGTATTGAAATATCAGAAGGGTTTTACCTAGGCAGGCCAGAGCCCTCCTGAGATTTCCATATTCCCACTTCAAAATAACGACAGGGTAACCTCCTCATGGCCACTTACCAGAGGAATGGGCTCTCTGCCCACCTGACATGCACCACATGCCTGTGACCTGACTGCACCCATGTGCCTAGTGCCGACAACCCTGTTAAGCTGGGATAGCATGCAGTGTGAAGCTTTGTTTAGCACTTTTCCTTTCCACCACTCCAGCACTCTGTAGTCACCAGCTTTTTGATTCAGCTGCTGGCCAGGACGGGCCAGCAGTGCCTCCTTTCTTCCACCGTGGCTTCTTCCGTGGCTGGCTTTTCCCACTTGTTTTTCAGGAGGTCTTCTCTCCTTCTTCTCTGCTCTTCTCCAATCACAGCACAACACCCCTCTCCCATCACAGAACAGCACCACTCTCGCCTCAGAGCACAGCACACCTCTCCCCTCGCAGCACACCTCATAGGACAGCACACCACATAGGACAGCACCCATCAGAGCACAGCACCCCTTACCCATCACAGCATCTTTAACAGGACAGCACCCATCAGAGCACAGCACCACTCACACATTACTGCACTCTTCGCAGGACAGCACACATCACAGCACATGTCTGCCGCCTGGATTTCCATGTGCGCACTAGCTCCACTGACGCCATTCCTGTGAGGACTGTGACTGCTGGGTCTGACACAAGCTGGACAGCTTCTGCTCCTCTCCTCAGTACCTGATTTTTCTCTGACGTCCTAAGTGGATGCTGGGGACTCCGTCAGGACCATGCTGGGGACTCCGTCAGGACCATGGGGAATAGCGGCTCCGCAGGAGACAGGGCACAAAATTAAAAGTTTGACCACTAGGTGGTGTGCACTGGCTCCTCCCCCTATGACCCTCCTCCAAGCCTCAGTTAGATTTTTGTGCCCGGCCGAGAAGGGTGCAATCTAGGTGGCTCTCCTAAAGAGTTGCTTAGAATAAAAGTTTGTTAGGTTTTTTTATTTTCAGTGAGTCCTGCTGGCAACAGGCTCACTGCAACGCGGGACTAAGGGGAGAAGAAGCGAACTCACCTGCGTGCAGGATGGATTGGGCTTCTTAGGCTACTGGACACTAGCTCCAGAGGGACGATCACAGGTACAGCCTGGATGGGTCACCGGAGCCGCGCCGCCGTCCCCCTTACAGATGCTGAAGTGAGAAGAGGTCCAGAAATCGGCGGCTGAAGACTTTCCAGTCTTCTTAAGGTAGCGCACAGCACTGCAGCTGTGCGCCATTGCTCTCAGCACACTTCACACCGCGGTCACTGAGGGTGCAGGGCGCTGGGGGGGGGCGCCCTGGGCAGCAATGAGATTACCTATACTGGCTAAAAATACATCACATATAGCCCCTGGGCTATATGGATGTATTTAACCCCTGCCAGGATTTCAGAAAAACCCGGGAGAAGAGCCCGCCGAAAAGGGGGCGGGGCCTATCTCCTCAGCACACAGCGCCATTTTTCCCACACAGCTCCGCTGGTAGGAAGGCTCCCAAGCTCTCCCCTGCACTGCACTACAGAAACAGGGTAAAATCAGAGAGGGGGGGCACTTATTTGGCGATATTCATAATATTTAAGCTGCTATAAGGGGAACACACTTATTTAAGGTTGTCCCTATATATTTATAGCGCTTGGGTGTGTGCTGGCAAACTCTCCCTCTGTCTCCCCAAAGGGCTAGTGGGGTCCTGTCTTCTATCAGAGCATTCCCTGTGTGTCTGCTGTGTGTCGGTACGTGTGTGTCGACATGTATGAGGACGATGTTGGTGTGGAGGCGGAGCAATTGCCTGTAGTGGTGATGTCACCCCCTAGGGAGTCGACACCGGAATGGATGGCTTTGTTTATGGAATTACGTGATAATGTCAGCACGCTGCTGAAGTCGGTTGACGACATGAGACGGCCGGCAAACCAATTAGTACCTGTCCAGGCGTCTCAGACACCGTCAGGTGCTTTAAAACGCCCATTACCTCAGTCGATCGATACGGACACTGACACGGACACTGACTCCAGTGTCGACGGTGAAGAAATAAACGTATTTTCCAGTAGGGCCACTCGTTACATGATCACGGCAATGAAGGAGGCTTTACATATTTCTGATACTGCAAGTACCACAAAAAGGGGTATTATGTGGGGTGTGAAAAAACTACCTGTAGTTTTTCCTGAATCAGATGAATTGAATGAAGTGTGTGATGAAGCGTGGGTTAACCCCGATAAAAAACTGCTAATTTCAAAGAAGTTATTGGCATTATACCCTTTCCCGCCAGAGGTTAGGGCGCGCTGGGAAACACCCCCGAGGGTAGATAAGGCGCTCACATGCTTATCAAAACAAGTGGCGTTACCGTCCCCAGAAACGGCCGCCCTCAAAGTCCCAGCTGATAGGAGGCTGGAAAATACCCTAAAAAGTATATACACACATACTGGTGTTATACTGCGACCAGTTATCGCATCAGCATGGATGTGCAGTGCTGGGGTGGCTTGGTCGGAGTCACTGACTGAAAATATTGATACCCTGGATAGGGACAGTATTTTATTGACTATAAGAGCATTTAAAGGATGCATTCCTTTATATGCGAGATGCACAGAGGGATATTTGCACTCTGGCATCAAGAGTAAGTGCGCTGTCCATCTCTGCCAAGGGTAAGAGACTGCAGCAAGCAGCTCCCTCTCAGGAGCAGAAGCCCTCCCCCGCTTCTGCAAAGTCCTCAGCATGACGCTGGGGCCTTACAAGCGGACTCAGGTGCGGTGGGGGGTCGCCTCAAGAATTTCAGCGCGCAGTGGGCTCACTCGCAAGTGGACCCCTGGATCCTGCAGGTAGTATCTCAGGGTTACAGGTTGGAATTCGAGACGTCTCCCCCTTCGCCGGTTCCTGAAGTCTGCTTTACCAACGTCTCCCTCAGACAGGGAGACGGTATTGGAAGCCATTCACAAGCTGTATTCTCAGCAGGTGATAGTCAAGGTACCCCTTCTACAACAAGGAAAGGGGTATTATTCCACGCTGTTTGTGGTACCGAAGCCGGACGGCTCGGTAAGACCTATTCTAAATCTGAAGGCTTTGAACATGTACATACAAAAGTTCAAGTTCAAGATGGAGTCACTCAGAGCAGTGATAGCGAATCTGGAAGAAGGGGACTTTATGGTGTCCTTGGACATCAAGGATGCTTACCTCCATGTCCCAATTTGCCCTTCACACCAAGGGTACCTCAGGTTCGTGGTGCAAAACTGTCATTATCAGTTTCAGACGCTGCCGTTTGGATTGTCCACGGCACCCCGGGTCTTTACCAAGATAATGGCCGAAATGATGATTCTTCTTCGAAGAAAAGGCGTATTAATTATCCCTTACTTGGACGATCTCCTGAAAAGGGCAAGATCCAGAGAACAGTTAGAGGCCGGTGTAGCACTAACCCAAGTAGTGCTGCAACAGCACGGGTGGATTCTAAATTTTCCAAAATCCCAGCTAAGCCCGACGACACGTCTGCTGTTCCTAGGGATGATTCTGGACACTGTTCAGAAAAAGGTGTTTCTTCCGGAGGAGAAAGCCAGGGAGTTATCCGAACTTGTCAGGAACCTCCTAAAACCAGGAAAAGTGTCTGTGCATCATTGCACAAGAGTCCTGGGAAAAATGGTGGCTTCTTACGAAGCGATTCCATTCGGCAGATTCCACGCACGAATTTTTCAGTGGGATCTGCTGGACAAATGGTCCGGATCGCATCTGCAGATGCATCAGCGGATAACCTTGTCTCCGAGGACAAGGGTGTCTCTTCTGTGGTGGTTGCAGAGTGCTCATCTGTTAGAGGGCCGCAGATTCGGAATACAGGACTGGGTCCTGGTGACCACAGATGCCAGTCTGAGAGGCTGGGGAGCAGTCACACAGGGAAGAAACTTCAAGGGCGTGTGGTCAAGCCTGGAGACGTCTCTTCACATAAATATACTGGAGCTAAGAGCGATCTACAATGCTCTAAGCCTGGCAAAACCTCTGCTTCAGGGTCAGCCGGTGTTAATCCAGTCGGACAACATTACGGCAGTCGCCCACGTAAACAGACAGGGCGGCACGAGAAGCAGGAGGGCAATGGCAGAAGCTGCAAGGATTCTTCGCTGGGCGGAAAATCATGTGATAGCACTGTCAGCAGTGTTCATTCCGGGAGTGGACAACTGGGAAGCAGACTTCCTCAGCAGACACGACCTTCACCCGGGAGAGTGGGGACTTCATCCAGAAGTCTTCCACATGCTTACGATCCGTTGGGAAAAACCAATGGTGGACATGATGGCATCACGCCTCAACAAAAAACTGGACAGGTATTGCGCCAGGTCAAGAGATCCTCAGGCAATAGCTGTGGATGCCCTGGTAACACCATGGGTGTTCCGGTCAGTGTATGTGTTCCCTCCTCTGCCTCTCATACCCAAGGTACTGAGAATTATACGGCAAAGGGGAGTAAGAACGATACTCGTGGCTCCGGATTGGCCAAGAAGGACTTGGTACCCGGAACTTCAGGAGATGCTCACGGAAGATCCGTGGCCCCTACCTCTAAGAAGGGACCTGCTTCAGCAGGGTCCTTGTCTATTCCAAGACTTACCGCGGCTGCGTTTGACGGCATGGCGGTTGAACGCCGGATCCTGAAGGAAAAAGGCATTCCGGAAGAAGTCATTCCTACCCTGATTAAAGCCAGGAAGGAAGTGACCGCACAGCATTATCACCGCATTTGGAGAAAATATGTTGCGTGGTGTGAGGCCAGGAGGGCCCCGACGGAGGAATTTCAACTCGGTCGATTCCTACATTTCCTGCAAACAGGATTGTCTATGGGCCTCAAATTGGGGTCCATTAAGGTTCAAATATCGGCCCTGTCGATTTTCTTCCAGAAAGAATTGGCTTCAGTTCCTGAAGTCCAAACTTTTGTCAAAGGAGTACTGCATATACAGCCCCCGGTTGTGCCTCCAGTGGCACCGTGGGATCTCAATGTAGTTTTGGAATTCCTCAAATCCCATTGGTTTGAGCCACTTAAATCGGTGGATTTGAAATATCTTACATGGAAAGTGACCATGCTACTGGCCCTGGCTTCGGCCAGGAGAGTGTCAGAGTTGGCGGCTTTATCGTACAAAAGCCCATATCTGATTTTCCATTCGGACAGGGCAGAACTGCGGACGCGTCCTCAGTTTCTCCCTAAGGTGGTATCAGCGTTTCACCTGAACCAACCTATTGTGGTGCCTGCGGCTTCTAGCGGCTTGGAGGATTCCAAGTTGTTGGACGTTGTCAGAGCCTTAAAAATATATATTTCAAGGACGGCTGGAGTCAGAAAGTCTGACTCGCTGTTTATACTGTATGCACCCAACAAGCTGGGTGCTCCTGCGTCTAAGCAGACGATTGCTCGTTGGATTTGTAGCACAATTCAACTTGCGCATTCTGTGGCAGGCCTGCCACAGCCAAAATCTGTAAATGCCCACTCCACAAGGAAGGTGGGCTCATCTTGGGCGGCTGCCCGAGGGGTCTCGGCATTACAACTCTGCCGAGCAGCTACGTGGTCAGGGGAGAACACGTTTGTAAAATTCTACAAATTTGATACCCTGGCTAAGGAGGACCTGGAGTTCTCTCATTCGGTGCTGCAGAGTCATCCGCACTCTCCCGCCCGTTTGGGAGCTTTGGTATAATCCCCATGGTCCTGACGGAGTCCCCAGCATCCACTTAGGACGTCAGAGAAAATAAGAATTTACTTACCGATAATTCTATTTCTCGTAGTCCGTAGTGGATGCTGGGCGCCCATCCCAAGTGCGGATTGTCTGCAATACTTGTACATAGTTATTGTTACAAAAATCGGGTTATTATTGTTGGAAGCCATCGTTTCAGAGGCTCCTCTGTTATCATGCTGTTAACTGGGTTCAGATCACAAGTTGTACAGGGTGATTGGTGTGGCTGGTATGAGTCTTACCCGGGATTCAAAATCCTTCCTTATTGTGTACGCTCGTCCGGGCACAGTATCCTAACTGAGGCTTGGTGGAGGGTCATAGGGGGAGGAGCCAGTGCACACCACCTAGTGGTCAAACTTTTAATTTTGTGCCCTGTCTCCTGCGGAGCCGCTATTCCCCATGGTCCTGACGGAGTCCCCAGCATGGTCCTGACGGAGTCCCCAGCATCCACTACGGACTACGAGAAATAGAATTATCGGTAAGTAAATTCTTATTATTTTTGTTTTTTTTGCAGAGTGACATTGTTACTTTAGTTTTATCATATCAGACTGCTTATAGCGGTGTCTTGGTGGGTTTAAGGTAGACAAGGCAAAAGCCACTAAGGCTAAGGGTGACACTATGGCTTTGTTTTTTACTTGTGCTCAATGTCACGTGAGATTACCATGTGGTCAAGAGGACTCAGGCGCCTTGTGGATAGATTGCCAGATGGGGCACAATGCTGCCTTTGCATTATGAGGCACTGTGTCTGCCATGGTAGAGCCAGTGTGGGCTCAAGCATTGACACGGTTGGTGTCTGCTTTGGCGCAGCTGATAGCGCTTCAGCGAGTGGATCAGGCTAAGGCCGCAACTGTGTTGTTTCCCTCAGAGATGGGGCTTTTTTTGAGAAGATGTTTTCTTACCTGGAGAGGTTTGAGGATCCTTTGCTGCAGGAGGCCCACAACCGTCTTCCTTCCTCCAGGGGTTCCTTGGCAGATTCAGATTCGGAGGAAGAAGAGGGAAAGCTTCAGGATGAGATTCCCCCTGAGGGTGAGGACTTCGATTCCTCAGCGGGTCAGGGGGTGGAAGAGCTAATTTCTGCAGTTCAACTGTCCCTTGACTGTATGGACTTGGATACCCAGGCAGAGATGGTTGGGCCTTTCAAGCACCAGCGCAGGGAGGTTGTTACAGTACTTTTCCTTCTGCGGATCTTTCGGATTTGATTGAGGAAATCTGGAAAACGCTGGATAAGAAGTTTTTCATCCCTCACAGGTTTGCCTCCCTGTATCCACTTCCAGCAGATTATGTGTGCAAGTGGGGACAAGCTCCTAAAGAAGATGCCCCGATGGTGCGCTTTGGCAGGAACACAGTTCTTCCTGATCGAAGCTCAGCATCATTTAAGGAACCGTTAACTAAGAAACTTGAGTTGCTTTAAGTCCATACTTATGGGTTCTGAGGTGATTATCCATCATTTACTGGCCTCAGCATTGGTTACCCAAGCAATGGAGACTTGGGCCGACAAACTCATAGCAGGGCTCCTGGGGGACTCGACCAGGGAGTCCTTGCTGGATTTAGCAGTGCAACTCCATGGAGCAGCGAATTATGTTTAGAAAGTTGTCCAGGATGGAGCTTATGTTGCATCATGGGTTTCCTCTACAGCCATTGCGGCCAAGAGGTACCTTTGGCTTTGCACTTGGGATGTGGATTCCGAATCTAAATGTTTTTTTGGAAGTGCTTCTTTTTGGTGGAAGCATTTTCTTTGGCCTTGAATTGGATACTGTCATTGCCCAGGCTACAGGTGGGAAAAGCACCTTTCTTCCCATGGTTGCTTCAAAGCAGTCGGGTCCTGTTTTTGAACATTTTGCTCTTCCTTTCAGGATGGGGGGAAGGTGGAGCACCCACTAGAGGATGTTCTGCTAGAGTCAGGTTTTTCCCTGGCTCCTGAGAAACCTAGTGTCTGACGGGTCTTTCCCCACCCTGTCTGATCACAGGTGGGCTGCCATCTACTCCAGTTCAGTAACTGATTGGTGGAGTTGTCTTTGGACGCTTTGGTTCTGGGCATCAATTCTAAGGGTTATTTAATCAACCTCAGAAGTCCGCTGCCACAGCTTTTTTTTTGCCACTGCTCTTCCCAGGGAGGTGTAGAACAGGGTGGCATTGGCCCAGGCTGTAACGTCTCTGCTTTCCGAGGGGGTTATTGCTCCTGTGTTGGCACTAGTATGCAAATGGGTATTATACTCCAATCTCTTCCTTGTTCGAAGAGCTGAACAGCTCCTTCTGCGCCTTAAACACCAGACTGTGTCTGGATAATCTTTTGGATGGAATCTCTCGAATCAGTGATCCATGGCATGGAGGCCAATTAATTCTTGGCCTCACTTGACATCCAGGACGCGTATCTTCCTGTTCATATTTGGGCAGGTCATGACTCTCTCCTGCGATACACAGTTTGCTTAGATCACTATCAGTTCCAGGCCCTGCCAATCAGCTCGTCCACAGGTCCACCATTGTTTACAAAGATCATGGTGGTGATGGCAAGCCTGTTGCACAGGGAAGATATTGCGGTCATACCTTATTTGGAAAATCTGCTCGTGAAGGCCAAGTCAGCTTCCCAGTTGCAAATGCACCTAGACAGCAACGGTTTGAGTCCTTCAGGATCACAGCTGGATCCTGAATTTTGAGAAGTCCCACCTGGTACCTTGTCAGTGTCTGCTGTACCTGGGGGTGGTCTTCGACACCTTTCTGCAGCAGGTGTCCCTGCCAGAGTCCTAGACATGGTCCCTCCAGGATTTGGTCAGGATGGTGCTTTCAGTACCTTGTCTGACAATCTTGTTGTGTATGAAGCTGCTGGGCACAATGGTCTCCACCTTTTAGACCACTCATTTCGCCAGATTCCATTTCTGGAAATTCAGTGGTAGATTCTATGGACTTGGTTTGGGTACATGGAGTCTTTCTCATCTCAGTTTCTTGTTCTGTCTGCCGGCACTCGTCAATCTCTCCTTTGGTGGCTAGTTTCTGATCATTTGCTCCAAAGATGACCCTTGGTCTCTCTGGCTTCGGTCAGAGTGACCACAGTCTCTTCAGTTTGCGCACCATCATGTTCTATCTTTGCCTACAGGGTCTATGGTCATCATCAGAGGTGGCCCTGCCGATTAATGTGCTCAAGCTCTGAGCCATCTATCTAGCTCTGTTGGGGGCCTACTCTGTCAGTCGGACAACACCACCGTGATGGTTTATGACAATTATCAGGGTGACACCAATGAACACAGGCGCAATGGCGGATGCGGCTCACATTTTGTCATGGGCAGATTCTGTTAAAAAGATTTGGTTATTTAAATCCTTATATATCCACCATTATTGTAACTTTTTGTTGTAAAATCCAGGTACTAGTTTGTATAATCTGATTCGTATTATCCTCTATTGAGGCAGACAGTTCACAATATGCAAATTTTCCATAAGGCAGCTGTGGAAATGTAAACTTAGCGATTTCACTGATCGATATGAACGTTCTCGTTCATTAATGAATGAGACCTCGTTCATATCGGTCAGTGTGTAGGCACCAGCGATGAATGATGCGTGGCCCAGCACTCGTTCATCATTGGTGCCGGGTCGCTTGTGCATGCAAATACTTAAATGCTGAGCAGCTTGTAAGGAATAGTCTCTCATCTAAAAGAGATGATAGTCTGCTTCTAAATGGCTTTTTATTTATGAAGTAGGCTTGCCAGATATTAATATTTCAAATAATTGATAGACACAGTCACCATTCACCATATTGCAAAAGGCTTAACACCTTCAGTACATTTGTAATGGATTGTTGCACAGCATGCACGATTCCAACACATCAACTTCAAGAAGTGACTGGTCACTTGCTCCCTAATATATCCCACCCCTTGACAGATGCCATTGTAACAAGACAATCAATGTTTTTCACTTTATTAGTCAGTGGTTTTAATGATGGGTGTATACGTCTGTGCCATAGTAAGTGCTAATATCTGAAGAACAATCATTATCTACTTGGATGCATGTTTACATCAAGATGTAATTATATGAATTTCTCTCAAAATTGTGAGTTGCACGGTGGTCTAGTACCATAGTTATTAGTAAATTATTCTGTATTGCAGATATTTTTTGGTGTGTTATCTTTATATACTAATCAGCTTCCTATACTAGTATACCGTATCTGCATTCTCTCACTGTCTTATAATCATTTTCCCAGTGCACTTTTTTCAGGTATAAAGTATGGCAATCAAATTTAAGTAAGTTTTGAATTAATTATATAAATTATATAATTATATATAACTTGTGAAACTAATACCCCTTTTACCCCAAAATACCAGATCCGACCCAGGTTTTGGAACACGGTTCCAAGCCTAGTCAGACCCGGGATTTTCACTGTTTCCACTGCAGTGCTGACTCAGATATTCACGTGTGCAGTATTTCTCTAATGTCCTAGTGGATACTGGGGATCTGTACGTTAGTACCATGGGGGTATAGATCGGGTCCACTGGAGCCTGGCACTTTAAAACCTTTAGTGTGTGTATGTGTGTGCTGGCTCCTCCCCTCTTTGGAGACAAATTATATAAATGGATCTCCCAGGCAATGGCGGGTAAGTCTACCTATCTGCCATCGGCTGCACCACCTGCTAGACGTTCTTAAACAGGACCCGCCTTGCAGTTCTTTCATGTGGCAAGGATCAGAGGCAGGGGCCGAGGGGTCTCCACCACTCCCAGAGGATCTCGTGGTAAGTCCCGTAAACCTGCAGCTGCTGCCTCCCTGGACCAGACCACCGGATCCCCTGCCGTTAAGCCTTCCACGTGACGGTTGTCCCCAGCAGTAAGGCGACTTTCAGGTGAGTGCTCGCCTTCAACACGTGTGGGCGAAGTCCTGCCGGGATCCTTGGGTGAGGGACCTCATTTCCCAGGGATACCGGCTGGAATTTCAAGAACTTCCTCCTCACAGATTTTTCAATTCAGTCTTACCAGTTCTACTCGCAGCAAAAGTTACCTTGCAAGAGGCTATTCAAAAACTTTTGTGGACAGGGGTGGTGGTTCCAGTACCCCCTCCGTTACACAGCAGGGGTTTTTATGCCAGTCTTTCTGTTGTTCCAAAACCAGACGGTTCAGTGCGACCCATCTTAAACCTGAAGTCCCTAAACCCGTATCTGCGGGTGTTCAAATTCAAGATGGAATCCCTGCGGGCAGTGGTGGCCGGTCTGGAAGAGGGGAAATTCCTGGTATCCCTAGATGTCAATGATGCTTACCTACACATTCCCATGTGACCCCCTCATCAGGCTTACCTCCGGTTCACCATCTTGGACGACTATTTCCAGTTTTAGGCTTTGCCCTTTGGCCTGTCCACAGCTCCGAGGGTCTTCACCAAGGTCATGGCAGAGATGATGCTGCAACTGTGCATGATGGGAGTCAACATAGTCCCCTACTTGGACGATTTCCTGATAAAGGCTATGTCCAGGGAGCGTATGTTGCACAGCATTGATTTGATGACTCGCCTGCTAACGGATCATGGATGTATCCTAAATTTCCAGAAATCTCATCTGGAACCGACCCAATGTCTTCAGTTTCTGGGAATGATACTGGATATGGTGTCTCAGAAATAGTTTCTTCCGATGGACAAGGCCCTGGCTATCCAGGCAATGGTTCGCTCAGTGCTCAGTATCCACAAGGTATCCATATATCTTTGCATACGCTTGCTGGGCAGGATGGTTTACTCCTTATGAAGCAAGCCAATATGGCAGATTTCATGCCTGGTCATTTCAGCTGGATCTGCTGGACAAATGGTTGGAGTCTCACCTTCACATGCATCTCTGTTATGGTGGCTATAAGTTCCTCACCTGGTAGAAGGCAGGTATTTCAGAATCCACTCGTGGATTCTACTGACAACGGATGCCAGCCTCTGGGGTTGGGGAGCTGTGACCCAAGGGGCCCAGTTCCAGGGGGTATGGTCAGTTCAGGAATCTGCTCTGCCAATAAACATCCTGGAACTCAGGGCAATTTACAGTGCTCTTCTGCAAGCTTCCCATCTCCTGAAGGGTCAGGCGATCAAGGTCCAATCAGACAACTCCACGGCGGTGGCATACATAAACCAACAAGGGGGAACAAAAAGCAGAGCGGTGATACGAGAAGTGTCAAGAATAATTTTCTGGGCAGAGGCCAACGCAAGGGCCATATCAGTCATATTCATTCCAGGAGTGGACAACTGGGAAGTGGACTTCCTCAGCAGACACGACCTCCATCCGGGGGAATGAGGCCTACAGGTTCCGGTATGAATGGTCAACCATGTTATGGTCGACAGTCATTAGGTCGACCACTATTGGTCGACATTGACATGGTCGACATGGACACATGGTCGACACATGAAAATGGTCGACACATGAAAGGTCGACACATGAAAAGGTCGACATGAGTTTTTTTACTTTTTTTGGTGTCGTTTTTTGCGTAAAGTGACTGGGAACCCCAATTAGTGCACCGCGTCCCCTCGCATGGCTCGCTTCGCTCGCCATGCTTCGGGCTTGGTGCCTTCACTCCGCTACCGCTTCGCTCGGCACACTTTACCGTTCCAATCGTAGTCCATGTGGATCGTAAAGTATGGAAAAGTTCCCCAAAAGAAAAAAAAGTTAAAAAAAAACATGTCGACATTTTCATGTGTCGACCTTTCATGTGTCGACCATTTTCATGTGTCGACCATGTGTCCATGTCGACCATGTCAATGTCGACCAATAGTGGTCGACCTAATGACTCTCGACCATAACATGGTCGACCATGTGAACGGATACCAGGCCTACATCCCCAGGTGTGTCAACAGTTAATCCACCGGTGGGGCCGTATGCAGATAGATCTGATGGCTTCTCGTCTCAACAAGAAGCTATGCCTTTACTGTTCCAGAAAGAGGGATCCGCAGGCTGTAGCAGTCGACGCGCTGACAACACCATGGATGTACCCGTTGATATACTTGTTCCCTCCCTAATCCCAAGGGTTCTGAAAAGACTAAGAAGGGAAAGCGTTCAAGCAATTCTAATTGCCCTGGATTGAACTTGATGGGCGTGGTACTCGGACCTCCTAACCATGGCTCTGGAGGATCCCTGGCCTCTGCCGCTTCGAAAGGATCTTCAGCAAGGGCCATTCATCTATCCAGACTTGCAGCGGATATGTTTGACGGCTTGGAAGTTGAGAGAGAGATTCTAGCTAGAAAAGTCTTCCTTCCCGGGTTATTTCCACCATGGTCCAGGCCAGGAAGATGGTTACGTCTAAACATTATCATCGTATCTGGAAAAAGTATGTTTCCTGGTGTGAAAGTAGAAAGGTTTCTCTCATGGAATTTATAATGGGTCGTTTTCTACTTTTCCTGCAAGCAGGAGTGGAAATGGGCCTACGTTTAGTTCCATCAAAGACCAGATTTCGGCGCTCTCGATTTTCTTCCAGAAACAACTTGCCATATTGCCGGAAGTACAAACTTTCCTTAAAGGAGTTCTTCATATGCAACCACCCTTCGTACCTCCCACGGCTCCGTGGGATCTCAATGTGGTTCTGTCCTTTGTTCAGTCGGACTGGTTTGAACCCTTACATAGGGTGGAGTTGAAATTTCTCACCTGGAAGATGGTGATGTTGTTAGCATTGGCGTCTGCTAGACGTGTCTGCGAATTGGGGGCCTTATTCTGTAAGAGCCCTTATTTGATTTTTCATGAAGACAGGGCGAAACTCAGGACCCGACCTCAGTTTTTGCCAAAGGTGGTGTCAGCTTTTCACGTAAATCAACCCATTGTGGTTCCGGTGTTGTCTGATGCTTCTGGTCCAGAGTCCTTGGATGTGGTGAGGGCTCTGAAGATTTATGTCAAACAGACTGCTCGTCATCGGAAATCTGACTCTTTGTTTGTCCTTTATGATGCCACCAAGATTGGTCGTCCGGCTTCCACTAGGACGTTAGAGAAAATTGGAATTTAATACCTACCGATAACTCTTTTTCTCGTAGTCTGTAGTGGATACTGGGCGCCCACCTCAGTGCTTCGATTCCTGCTTACCTGAGTAAGTTTCTGGGTTGGACCGCCGTTGCGGTCCCATTTTGTTGTAGGGATAGCTTTGCTATCCTGGTTTGGTGGGTGTTGCTACCCTCTGTTGGTTGGTTAGCGCCCTACTTTTGGTTATGGTTGTGTGTTGGCTTAGTGCCTCAACGCTGTTGTACCTGTTTTCTTCTCTTGTGGTATGTCCGTCTACTTGGGCACAGTCTGGTAGGAGGGGCATAGAGGGGAGGAGCCAGAACACAGATACACACACTAAAGGAGTAAAGGTTTTAAAGTGCCAGGCTCCAGTGGACCCGATCTATTCCCCCATGGTACTAAAGTACAGATCCCCAGTATCCACTACGGACTACGAGAAAAGGAATTACCAGCAGGTATTAAATTGCTATTTTTAAGGTTGGCGCTTAGAGATGACATCATCTCCAAGTGCCGGGAAATCCGCTGATCGGGACCCATGGGGCACTTATGTCATGCACTCTGGCAGCTGCTGGGCTGCCCCAAGCCTCTGTCTCTGTGCAGTAAATGGATGCCGCACACATGCGTGCGACATCCATTCACCTTCAACCTGGCACCACTGCTGTCCACATAGCAGGACAGACAGCAGCGGAGACTGCGTGCACCCTGTCCTCCAACCTCCCGACCACCTGCAGCATGCAGCGGTTGGGAGGCATGGCCTCTCCCATTACTGTAAATGGGTCCCGGGTCGGATCACCCGGTATCCCGGATTACACTGGCCCTCAATGTGGGTCCTAACTGTGTTCAACCCTACTAGTTTCCCTGGATGTATTGCCAGGTCACTTGGCTCGGGTTATTTATTGGGGGATCCATTTCCCCTGAGGCTCAACCCGACAATAACCTGGGATTTTGAGTTGGTGTAAATGGGGTATAATACTAGACCAATTAAGAGTTATTTATTATTTGAGTACTATTTCACTGGATTTCTTATTCATATAACGTATGGGTCCCACAATGTTGATGAATAGTGGATGTTTGTGGGACTCTGTGACTCCTGAACCTTAATGTGTGTTGAGTTCTGAATTGGACTCACTTTAGGATGAACCATAGCTCTTATTGGTTTTGATCATTAACTATATTTATTCATCTATGTTTGCTTTATGCAGTAACTTCACTCTCTGTTGCCGCTTATGATCAGGCAAGTTGTACTTTGCTTGAGTATGGGGGTAATTTAGATCTGATCGTAGATGTGCTGAATTTAGCACATCTACGATCATTTACTCAGACATGCGGTGAGATGCCCAGCACAGGGCTAGTCCACCCCGCATGTCTGGCTCTGCCCCACCCTCCCACAAGGGTGCAAAAGCATCGCACAGCGGCAGTGCTTTTGCACCCGGCGAGTAGCTCCTCGCCACGTCCCGGGTCGCAGTGGCTGCGTGTGACGTCACGCAGCCGCCGCTGCCCGCCCGTGCAATGGTGCAGACATGCCTGTGTTGTCCGGACCGTGCCCCCTCCTGCCCTGCGACCACCTCTGCCTGTCAATCAGGCAGAGGCAATCGCAGCCCAGAGATGCTGTTAGCATCTCACTGGGCTCCCGGGTGCGTGAGTGCGCTCCACGAAGGAAGTCAGACTGCGAACGCTGCCGCTGCAGCGATCCAGTCTGAACTACCCCCTGTGTTATCAATTGGGACACATTGTATTCTTAAGTTTTATGAGTATAAATAATATATCTGGATGTATCATGTTGCATTTCATTTTTAACTTTATGTGGATTATAGGAATAGTAATATGGATAATTTACATTGTCATTAAATATCCATTATTTTTATAAACTCTCATAGACTACCTTGCCAAATAACCATGCTTTTTTTCTTCCTCTCCGCATTCATGTAAAAGATAATGTAAGTATCTTTAACATCAGATTGCAGAATTGTTTTCTCAGTTATCCTGAATTGTGTATATGATAAACACAAGACTATATTTCCTCAATATCATATTCCAAGGAGCACGTGAAAGTACATAAACTGATTGCAACATGCCTGTAGCTAATCTGAAGAATATGTTCTTCCTCAAACACCCTCAAATAGCTTATCCTCAGCTGGAAATTATAACTCTGGAGAGGGAAATATTGGGCCTAATTCAGACCTTATCGCAGCAGAAAAATTGTTCTCTAATGGGCAAAACCATGGGTCTAATTCAGACCTGATCACTCGCTTGTTTTTTTTTTTTTTTGCACTGCTGCAAACAGAGCAGAGCTGTACAAACAGATCTTATTCAGTCTCTAGTAGCCCAGGACTTACTGTACTTAGCCGCTGCAAACATTTCAGCCTGTCCGGGACCGGAATTGACGTCAGGAACCCTACCTGTAAACGCATGGACACGCCTGCGTTTTTCCAACCACTCCCACAAAATGGTCAGTTACCACCCACGAATGGCTTTTTCCTGTTAATCTCCTTGCGATTGCCCATGTGAATGGATTCTTCGCACAAACCCATCGCTGAGCGGTGATCCGCTTTGTACTTGTGTGACGCGCCTGCACATTGCGGTGCATACGCACGCGCAGTTCTGACCTGATCGCAGGTCTGAATTACCCCTTATGTGCACTGCATGGGGGGCAGATATAACATGTGCAGAGAGAGAGAGATTTGGGCGGGGTGTGTTCAAACTGAAATGTAGATTGCAGTGTAAAAATAAAGCAGCCAGTATTTACCCTACACAGAAACAAAATAAGCCACCCAAATCTAACTCTCTCTGCACTTTATATCTGCCTCACCTGCAGTGCACATGGGTGGTCGTTCCGAGTTGTTCGCTTGTTGCCGTTTTTCGCAATGGAGCGATTAGGTGGAAAATGCGCATGCGCATGGTATGCAGCGCACATGCGTTCAGTAATTTAACACAAAACTTTGGAGATTTGCACAAGCTCGAGCGACGTTTTGTCATCGCTCGAGTGATCGTAGTGTGATTGACAGGAAGTGGGTGTTTCTGGGTGACAACTCTGCGTTTTCAGTGAGTGTGCTAAAAAATGCAGGCGTGCCAGGTAAAAATGCAAGAGTGGCTGGAGAAACAGGGGAGTGGCTGGCCGAACGCAGGGCGTGTTTGTGACGTCAAACCAGGAACTAAACGGACTGAGGTGATTGCAGTCTAGGAGTAGGTCTGGAGCTACTCAGAAACTGCAGCAAATTATTTAGTAGCAATTCTGCTAATCTTTCGTTCGCTATTCTGCTAAGCTAAGATACACTCCCAGAGGGCGGCGGCCTAGCGTGTGCAATGCTGCTAAAAGCAGCTAGCGAGCGATCAACTCGGAATGAGGGCCATGGTTTTGCCCATTAGAGAAAGATTTTCCTGCTGCGATCATGTCTGAATTAGGCCCATTGTACAGAAAGATCGAATCAGTTGAAAATAATAATAATAATAATAATAATAATAATAATAATTATCCAGTGTTTACAATACTCACATGATTGATGCAGGGTTAAAAAAGAGCATGAGACTAAATTAAATTGCCTTTAAGTTGGAGGCACCCCTTTGACTGATTTTGGAGTAACCAGTTGCATGTTATTATATTGTATTTATGCTACTGCAGCTGTATACTTTACCTTGTTGTTATGTGATTGTCTCTATGCATTTCTTTCCTATTCCCTTTATTTCATTCTTTACCCACCATCCCTATCCCATTTAAAAAAAAAAAAAACTTTAATAATAATTTATTGGGGTTTAGGAGGGAGATCACAAATTTGTGTTGCGATCGGAAACTTGAAAGCTGTTTCAGAAGCTCTACCTCATCAGGGCAGACAAGGCAGAGAGAAAAAGGAAATAGAGTGTCTAACAAGAAAGCAGTCAACCTTGTTGATGAAGAGAAAGAAAGAAAGAAAGAAAGAAAGAAAGAAGATTATAGTTCAAATAGATTATACAGTAGTTCAACTAGTTTATTATCCTACCCTAGCCAAGCTCCAGGAATTCATGTGAATAAGTATTTTCCAAATTGATTTCAAGTTCTAACACATATCGTTGATATAAACTGGTGGTTGACCATAGGTATACTTAACAGAGGAATGAAATTAGAAATACGGAGAAAGCTGTTTCAGCCACGCCACCATCTCCTCCCTGCATCTCTCAGCCACACCATCTCCCCCTGGCATCTCTCAGCCACACCATCAGCTCCTCCCTGCACCTCTCAGCCATTCCATCTCCCGCCTGCATCTTTCAGCCATACCATCATCTCCCCCCTGCGTCTCTCAGCCACACAGTCATCTCCCTTCATCTCTCAGTCACACCATCTCTCCCCTGTGTCTCTCAGCCACACCATCATCTTCCCACCTGCGTTGTCTTTTAGCATGCCATCATCTCTTCCCTGCATCATGTCTTAGCATGCCATCATCTCCTCCCATCATCTCTGAGCATGCCATCATCTCCACCTGCATCTCTCAGCACACCATCATCTTCTCCCTGCATCTCTCAGCACACCATCATCTCACTTCTGCATCATCTCTCAGCACACCTTCACCTCCCCCTGCATAATCTGTTAGCACACCTGCATCATCTCTCAGAACACCATTTTCTTCCCTTTGCATCTCTCAGCACACCATTATCGTCTCCCTGCATCTTTTCTCAGCCACATCATCATCTCCTTCATGCATCTCTCAGCCACACCATCATCTCCCTTCTTTGTCTCTCAGCCACACCATCACCTCCCCCTGCATCTTTTCTCTGCACACCATCATCTCTTCCCTGCATCTCGCACTGCACCATCATCTCCTCCCTGTGGCTCTCAGCCATACCATCATCTCTTCCCTGCATCGTCTGTCAGCACACCTGCATCATCTCTCATCACACCATCATCTCCCTGCTTCATCTCTCAGCACACCATTTTCTCCTCCCCGTGTCTCAGCACACCCTCATCTACCTGCATCTCAGCACACCATCATTTCCCTGTGTCATCTCAGCACACCATCATCTCCTGTCACCTCTCAGCATGCAATCATCTCCCCCCTGTGTCATCTCTCAGCACACCTTCACATCCCCCTGCATCATCTGTCAGCACACCTGTGTCACCTCTCAGCACACCATCATCTTCCCCTGCATCTCTCAGCACACCATCATCTTCTCCCTGCTTTTCTTAGCACAACATCATCATCCTCCCTGTGTCTCTTAGCCACAGCATCATCTCTTCCTGTGTCGTCTCTCAGCCACAGCATCATCTCCCGCCAGTGCCTCTCAGCCACACCATCAACCCCCACCTGCATTTGCTCTCAGACACACCATCATCTCCTCTCTGCATCTCTCAGCCAAACCATCATCTCCAGCCTGCGTCTCTCAGCCACACCATCATGTTCCATCTGCGTCTTCTCTCAGCCACACCATCATCTCCCATCTTCATCTCTCAGCCACCCCATCTGCATTGTCTCTCATACACACCATCATCTCCTCTCTGCATCTCTCAGAACACCATAATATCCTCCCTGCATCTCTTAGCCACACCATCATCTCCTGCCTGCATATCTCAGCCACACCATCATCTCCTGCCTGCATCTGTCAGCCACACCATCATCTCCACATGCATCATCTCTCAGCACACCCTCACCTCCCCTTATGTTGTCTCTCAGTTCACCTGCATCATCTCTCAGCACACTATCATTTCCCCCCTGCATCTCTCAGCACACCATCATCTCCCGCCTGCATCTTACAGCCACACCATCATCTCCCCCTGCATCGTCTCTCTGCCATACCTTCATCTACTCCCCTGCATCTATCAGCCACACCATCATCCCCAATCACTCTGTCTCTCAGCCTCCCCCCTTCACTCTGTGTCTCTTTGTACCCCCTTCATTCTGTATTTCTCTGTACCCTCTCTTCATTGTGTCTCTGTGTGCCACCCTCATTCTGTGTCTCTGTGCCCTGCCCTTTATTATTTGTCTATCTGTGTCCCCCCTCCCTTCGTTCTCTGTCTGTTTCCACCATCCACTGTTAACTGTCAGCCAACCCCGCCTTCAGAATGTCAGCCGCCTTCTGTGTGGATGAGCCAGCAGATGGTGGGGCCAGGCAGGGTAGATGCAGTGCCGGGGATTTTCTTCCTGGAGGTGCAGTCACCTGTGGTAGGTGCAGTGGTGGGTCTGTGGCGTGCGGTAGGGTACGCTGCCCTGGCTAGTGGCACCCCTGTCTGCTGGACCTGCCACAGCACCCAAGACATGTGCCCTCCTCACCCCGCCCTATTTATGCCACTTCATATAGGGTCTATGTGCTAAGCCTTGGGGAGAGATAAAGTGGACAGAGATAAAGTACCAGCTAATCAGCTCCTAACTGCTATGTTACAGACTGTGTGCCTCATTTAGCATGGATTGCAAATGCAAATAACACACCGATTGTGACTGTAATCGCAAATCTGCGAAGACCTCTAGCTAAACTCATAATCACATCTGCGTATACTACAACCCCATCGCAAATATAGCCCACTCCCATTGCATGCATTGCTACAAATGCAACATGGGGGGTCATTCCGAATTGTTTGCTTGTTGCCGATTTTCGAAACGGAGCGATTAAGGCAAATATGCGCATGCACATGGTACGCAGTGCGCATGCGCTAAGCATTTTAGCATAAAACTTAGTAGATTTACTCACGTCCGAACAAATAATTTCCATCGTTGAAGTGATCGGAGTGTGATTGAAAGGAAGTGGGTGTTTCTGGGTGGAAACTGGCCATTTTGTGGGAGTGTGCGGAAAAACGCAGGCGTGCCAGGATAAAACGTGGGAGTGTCTGGAGAAACGGGGGAGTGGCTGGCCGAACGCAGGGCGTGTTTGTGACGTCAAACCAGGAACGAAATGGGCTGAGCTGATCGCAATGTAGGAGTAAGTCTCGAGCTACTCAGAAACTGCTAAGAATTTTCTATTCGCAATTCTGCTAATCTTTCATTCGCAATTCTGCTATGCTAAGATACACTCCCAGATGGCGGCGGCCTAGCGTGTGCAATGCTGCTAAAATCTGCTAGCGAGCGAACAACTCGGAATGACCCCCATTGTGTACAGTCACTCAAAATTACAAGAATAAGGGCCTGATTCAGCATGAATTGTAGTTTTGGGAAAAATCACAAAACTACAACTTCTTCCCATTAGCCGTCCAGCACAGGGCAAGGCCGCCCAGCATGCCGGGTCCTTCCCCCTGCTAAAATGCGAGTGCATCACTAAACAGCGATGCGCTCACATCTTTAGGGTAGCCCCCTGCCTTTGCAGCCTAGTTGAGAAGGCAGTCACCGGGCCGCCATATTTTGGGTCGCAGCGGCTGCATGTGACGTTACGCAGCTGCTGCTACCTGCCCTGCAAACGGTCCGGACGCCTCCATTGTCCGGACTGCACTCCCCCAAAACCCCGCCGACACCACAAAAAAGCTGCGATGCCGCCCAATCTTCACCCCCCGCCGGCACTTTGACAGTGTGATTGCGGCATGCGCAGAAGCAGTGGCGTAACTACTGCCCCCGCAGCCCTCGCGGTGGCTTGGGGGCGAGGGGCTGCGGGGGCGCCGCCACTGATTTAGAGCAGATTGACATGCGGACGAGCGTCCGCATGTCAATCTGCTGTCTCCTCCCTCCTTGCTGTAAGGAGGGACACGGAGGGCACAGCGCGCGCCTCTCCCGTTTCCCTCCTGCATCTCCGTCGGCTCTAATAAAGGAAGTGCCGTTCGTGAGCTCTGATTGGCTCACGAACCGGCACTTCCTTTATTAGAGCCGACGGAGATGCAGGAGGGACAAGGGAGAGGCGCGCGCTGTGCCCTCCTTGTCCCTCCTTCACAGCAGCGGAGGAGCGCATATATGGCACTGGGGGGGGGGCACTGAGGGGGCATATATGGCACTGGGGGGGCACTGAGGGTGCATGTATGGCACGGGGGGGGCACTGAGGGGGCATATATGGCACTGGGGGGGCACTGAGGGGGCATATATGGCACTGGGGGGGCACTGAGGGGGCATACATGGCACTGAGGGGGCATATATGGCACTGGGGGGTACTGAGGGGGCATATATGGCACTGTATGTGTACCTGGCACATGGGGGGGGGTATATTTGGCACTGGGGGCACGTGAACACCTGGCACTGTGGGGGAATATCTGGCACTCGGGGCATATGTGGCACTGGGGGGGGGCTATATTTGGCACTGGGGGCATGTGAGTACCTGGCACTGGGGACATATGTGGCACTGGGAGCACAGCCCTAGCAACAAGCACTACCCCCTAGCAACGAGCATGACACCCAGTGCATGAAACCCCTGGCAACGAGCATGACACCCAGTGCATGAAACACCTGGCAACGAGCATGACACCCTGAGCATGAAAACCCCTGACACCGTGCATGGAACCAAGAGCATGAAACCCCTGGCAACGAGCAGGTAATTTAAAAGTACTTAGAAGCCTTACTGTAGGACTTAATGTGTAATGGGCATTACGGTGTGTGGCATAATGCATCACGGACATTGCGGTGTGTGTCATAATGTGTCACAGGCATTACGGTGTGTGGCATACTATAACACGGGCATTGTGGTATGTGGTATAATGTCTCAGGGGCATTGCAGTGTGGCCTAATGTATAACGGGCATTGCGGTATGTGTCACAGGCATTACGGTGTGTGGCATACTATATCACGGGCATTGTGGTATGTGGTATAATGTCTCAGGGGCATTGCAGTGTGGCATAGGGTATAACGGGCATTGCGGTATGTGTCACAGGCATTACGGGGTATGGTATACTATATCACGGGCATTGTGATATGTGGTATAAGGTCTCAGGGTCATTGCAGTGTGTGGCATGATGTATCACGGACATTGCGGTGTGTGTCATAATGTGTCAGGCATTACGGTGTGTTGTATACTATATCATGGGCATTGTGGTATGTGGTATAATGTCTCAGGGTCATTGCAGTGTGGCATAATGTATAACGGGCATTGCGGTATGTGGCAGGCATTACTGTGTGTTGTATACTATATCACGGGCATTGTGGTATGTGGTATAATGTCTCAGGGTCATTGCAGTGTGTGTCATAATGTGTCACAGGCATTGTATGTGCTATAATCTATCAGGGGCATTGCAGTGTGTAGCATAATGTATAACGGGCATTGCGATTCCTGTCGTCATGTGTCACAGGCATTACGGTGTGTGGCATAATGTGTCACAGGCATTACAGTGTGTGGTATAATGTGTCACAGACATTGTATGTGCTATAATGTATCAGGGGCATTTCAGTGTGTAGCATAATGTATAACGGGCATTGCGATTCCTGTCGTCATGTGTCACAGACTCACAGGCATTACGGTGTGTGGCATAATGTGTCACAGGCATTACGGTGTGTGGCATAATGTGTCGGGGGCATTATGGTGTGTGCATATTGTGTCATGTGCATTATTGTGTGTGGAATAATGTCTAAGGGCCATTGCAGTATGTGGCATAATGTATACTGGGCATTACTATAAGGAGGAAAAATTACAAATAATGTAAGGGGCATGAATCAGGATTATTTTTCTTTCCTGTGGTGGCTAACGTCTGGGCGTGCAGGTTGCAAAACTGGGGTATAAGGAAGTCTTTTCCTGCAATGCCACGCCCCTTTATGCAAAGCCACGCCCATTCCAACGAAGCCACGCTCCCTTTTTTGCGGCGCGCGCATGTTTGGGACAAATTAATAGTGCCAATTATGGGGGATGGGGGGGGGGGGGGGGGGGCGCCGAAGAATTTTTTGGCTTGGGGGAGAAAAACTTCTAGTTACGCCACTGCGCAGAAGTGCGGAAATTAACGAATAGCGATTTCCGCACTACTGCTACTCATGCTGAATAGAACCCTAAATGTATCATTTATACATTCATCGATGTCAGCACAAAACCATTGTAGTTTGTCCTAAGAAAATCACTGCATGTGCTACTCACTCACTTCACACCTAGCGATTGCTAATAGATTACTAATCATACCATTAATTACATGGAGAACGGTTTAGGCAAAGGTTTTGCAAAGATTTTGCCCCAATATTCCTGTTGCTTACAATAGTAATACTGTAAGTCATGTACAACACTGTGTTAAAATGAGCATACACATGACAACATACATAAGAAAATCATTGTTTTGTCAATTGTAAAAAGCTACTTTATTTAATTTGGCATGCAGCGCACTAAACAGCATTCCCTGCATAACTATGAATACCATCAGCTGCATGTGATTTTGCAATAATCAGTACTTCAACAGTCTGCGTAGCTTACTAGATAGATAATCAACCTGTGTTGTTGATGCGTTTGCAATTTTTGCAGTATGTTTAGCATATGTTGTGATTGCAACACCCACAAAACACCCACTACACACCCTGCATCGCAGAAATTGCATACCCATCAGACTGACATACCTTCACCACTCCTTTTTATCTTTGCTAAATGCGATCGCTACTGTGTTCACAGATACCTATGTATGATAACGAAAACAAGACTTTGCGCGTATGCACTGTGTGGTGTATGGTTGTGTATGCACACGCAGTGTACCGATAATCGTTCATTGCGTGATAATTTGCATTTACAAATGATGCTGAATGAGGTCCTGTGTTTGAAAGATGACAGGAGCTGGTTGGTTGGTACTTTATTTCAGTCCACTTTATTACTCTCCAAAGCTTAGTATATCTCCCCTCTGGTCTGGTGCCAAATTATTACAATTGTAATATGAACTGTATGCAGGCTCGGACTGTGCCACCGGGGAGCCGGTGAACTCACCGGTATGCCCTGCTGAGTATTAGCCACGCCCTATTTTGTGTGAGGGTGGGGCTGCACTCTCCTCCCTGGCTCCCGTCCCAGCCACAGTAGCAGCAGCTGGCAGGTGATCCCGGGGGGCAGCGGTGAATGCAGAGTCTGGCTGAGGGGAGGAGAGGCATGCGCTGTGCTCTCTTCCCCGGCGCCCAGCCACAGCAGCCGACAGGTGATCCCGGGGCGGCGGTGAATTCAGAGTTCGGCTGAAGGGAGGCATGCACTGTGCTCTCCTCCCCGGCCCTCAGCCACAGCAGCATGTAGGTGATCCCGGGGGCAGCGAATGCAGAGTCGAACTGAGGGGAGGAGAGTTGTGCGCTGAGCTCTTCTCCTCTGCCCCCACCCGCAGGAGCAGCAGCAGAGCCCAGGCGGCGGAGGTGAGCAGTACTGTGGGGGCATCTGGCACTGTGTGGGCAATGCCTGTGTATCTGGAACTGCTGGGGGCTTAATTGTATCTGGCACTGCTCTACTGGGTGCATCTGTATCTGGCACTATTGGGGGCATCTGTGTATCTGGCATTGCTGGGGGCATCTGTGTATCTGGCACTGCACTACTTGGGGCGTATGTGTATCTGGAACTGCACTGCTGGGGGCATCTGTATCTGGCAGTGCGCTACTGGGGTCGTATGGGTATCTGGCAGGGCGCTACTGAGGGCATATGTGTATCTGGCAGTGCGCTATTGGGGGCTTATGTGTATCTGGCACTGCGCTACTGTGGGTGTATGTGTATCTGGCACTATTGGCTGTATGTGTATCTGGCACTGCACTACTGGCGGCGTATGTGTATTTGGCACTGCACTACTGGTGGTGTATGTGTATCTGGCACTGCTGTGGGCATCTGTGTATCTGGCACTGCACTACTGGGGGCATCTGTGTATCTGGCACTGCACTACAGGGGCCGTATGTGTATTTAGCACTGCACTACTGGGGGTGTATGTGTATCTGGCACTGCTGTGGGCATCTGTGTATCTGGCACTGCACTACTGGGGGCATCTTTGTATCTGGCACTGCACTACAGGGGCCGTATGTGTATTTAGCACTGCACTACTGGGGGTGTATGTGTATCTGGCACTGCACTACAGGGGGCATCTGTGTATCTGGCACTGCACTACTGGAGGCGTATGTTTATCTAGCACTATTGAAGGTGTACACAGACAAAGGTGGTGCAGATGCACTATGCGATAATTAAATTTCAGTATAATCAAATGTAATCTATCATAAGAGGTTGTTAGTATATCGTTGGCCAATGATATCGGCCAGCCCACCAATCATCCAGGTCACCTCTTGTCAAGCAGGTCCCTAACACTATGGGGCCAACATCCGTTATGCAGAGAACCCCAAAAAATTATCCAGCAAAGGACCCCCCCAGGGCATTACACTAAAGGATAGTGATAGTAAAGTAATATAGGGTATAGGTGTGTGAAGGTCGCTACTAAGTGTTTAAAGGTGAAGAGTGTGTGAAAAAATTTAGAGCCATTTCCCCCACTATTGGAGGTATATGTGTATCTGGCACTGCTCTACTGGGGTCATTATTTGTATCTGGCAGTATATTGAGGTCTTTATGTGTATCTACTGCTCTCTCCCGGTGTAACCCAGGCACATATACTACTGCTCTCTCCCGGTGTAACCCAGGCACATATACTGCTGCTCTCTCCTGGTGTAACCCAAGCGCATATACTACTGCTCTCTCCCGGTGTAACCCAGGCACATATACTACTGCTTTCTCCCGGTGTAACCCAGGCACATATACTACTGTTCTCTCCTAGTGTAACCCAGGCACATATACTACTCTCTCCCGGTGTAACCCAGGCGCATATACTACTGCTCTCTTCCGGTGTAACCCAGGCACATATACTACTGCTCTCTTCCGGGGGTAACCCAGGCACATATACTACTGCTTTCTCCCGGTGTAACCCAGGCACATATACAGTAATACTGCTTTCTCCCGGTGTAACCCGGGCACATATACTACTCTCTCCTGGTGTAACCCAGGCGTATATACTACTGCTCTCTCCCGGTGTAACCCAGGCGTATATACTACTGCTCTCTCCCGGTGTAACCCAGGCGCGTATACTACTGTTCTCTCCTGGTGTAACCCAGGCGAATATACTACTGTTTTCTCCTGGTGTAACCCAGGTGCATATACTACTGCTCACTCCTGCTGTAACCCAGGCGCATATACTACTGTTCTCTCCCGGTGTAACCCAGGCGCGTATACTACTGTTCTCTCCTGGTGTAACCCAGGCGCATATACTACTGCTCTCTCCTGGTGTAACCCAGGCGCATATACTTCTGTTTTCTCCTGGTGTAACCCAGGCACATATACTACTGCTCTCTCCTGGGATAACCCAGGCACATACACAACAGCTTGAAGTGAGCAGCGAGGGAGAGCTCTTTTTCTTTATATACTATGCTAAGTGGCGCCTTTAATGGCTGGCCACTCCTCTCTGGTTACTTGTCCACACCCCTTCTAGCATATGGCAACGCCCCTTAGTGGGTCCCTGTGATTGCATTTCCCTGGTGGGTCCTTCATGCCCCAGTCCGACACTGACTGTATGGGGGCATAAGTAATGTCTGGTGAAACCCTGTGTGGGCAGCAAGCACCCACATTATATAAAGCTGTGAAAAGGTACTACTACATTTAGGTGCCAATTATAGCAGCACTTCTGCATTTAGAAAGAGCTATGGAAAAACATCAATATGAATTTCCAAATGTGATAATATGCCAAGGTATATGCATATGTAAGCTGCCAATGACAGGGTATAGTTGTTGGGACCCCACTATGTTGGTGAAGCGCAGTTTCCGTAAGGAGCCCTCCAGTGATGCAACATCTGTCAACTGCTGTGGGATAGGTGGAGCAGTTGAATAGTATATAGAACCAAAGCCTGGACAACAGCTGAAGAAGTAAAGTACTTGGCTGCCTTGAAATCTATTAATGCAGATAAAGGGGTAAATGTAATACGGTGCAAAAAGCTTGAGGTGCGGGAGTTTGTGCGAGAATGCCTGCAATTTTAAAGCGGCAAGGCACAGACTGGTTGGTTTTGTCTTGTAAATGATTGCAGCTTTAAAAATATGGGCATTTTTGTACAAACTTCCGTACCTCTGGATTGTCGCACCCTGTTACATTCACCCCAAAGTCTTGGATCACCTTGTCATTTATCAGGGTAATTGGAAAGAAGCAATAAAGTATGGTCCAGCCAAAGAGTTAACTGTCACACCTAGTTTGGCCTCTAGGTACTGGAGTTTCCCGTTCTCTTGGAACAGGATTCTCTAACATGAACTAGTCCAGAGCAGTATTTGGTATGCATAAATTATCTTCAGGTGATACTCTAGAACATGGGTCTTCAATCTGCGGCCCTCCAGCTGCTGTGGAACTACACACCTCAGCATGCAGATGGTGCTGTGCACCAGAGGCCAAGGGAACTGAGGGGCCCATGGCTGCCAGCTGCCCAGACCAGAAATGAGTTTCTCACTGGGCCCCACTGCCTTGAGGGACCTGCCTCTTACCTTTGGGAGGTGAAGCTGAACTTGTGTGTGTTTGCAGCCGCAGCATCGTGATCCATTCATCACTCCACCTCATCAGAGTTCTGGAATCATACAGGCCATCTTGCTACCTTAAAAATGTGTTAGGGGCCCCACAGAGATTAACAGTCTTTCATTGCACAGCCCTGCGCAGGAGTTACAGTGTGCTGAGCCCAGGTCTGAAGACTGCCCCTGTCTCTCTTTCCCCCAATTCACTGGTGTTTTATATACTGTGCCAGATCTGCTGCCACCGCAGCAACAGAGGGGACTCTGCGGCTACTCTCCTATGTCTGTCTCTGACTTATGTATCAGCTCCCTTCCAATAACCAACTGTCCTATGGACTCCATGGAGACGATTTTCAAAGTTTGGAGAGAGATAAAGTACCAACCAATAAGCTCCTAACTGTCATTTCCAAACACAGCCAGTAAAACGCCAGAAGCTGTTTGGATGGTTCTTTATCTCTCTCCACTTTATCTCTCTCCAAGGATTGACACATCTTCCCCATAGCTGATAATACTATCACACAGCCTTCTAATCTTTAAACACTTTCCTAATTTATTCCACATCACGCTGGTCTCAGTCTACATTCTAGATCACACTTGTTCTGCTTTTACACTATAGATTGTAAGCTATAATGAGTAGGGTTCCCTGGATCCTTACTTAAAAATCTTCATTAATTGCGTATGTCCCTTTATTACATAATATTGTTTTTCCAACTGTGTGATGATGAGAAAAGAGATGTAGCACTTTACAAATCAATTACTGTAACAAGGAAATGTATTCTGATTGTTTGGCCTGATTAATTAACAACTATTTGGTATCCAATACAGAGAGCATGGTTACGGTTGTATAAGGCCAGAAGATTTGATTACATGGAGTCACTTGGAAACTACATTTACTAACACCCCAAATAAACATAAATTCAGTATCAATTGAATTTTGATAATGTAGCTGCTAGATTTGATGGTAGACATGAAGCAATGTTTGGGCAACTGCTTGAACCAAATTGCTAATGATTATTGAGCCTCGATCATGTACCCCAACCATACATGGAAGGTGAAACAGGCAGCTTGCACGGATCCCTGGAAGTGTGCCATACTATTTCTGTACTTGGAGGGCTGATTGTGTTCTGCCAGCCCTATGTAACAAATATAATTTTTCAGACTTATTCTACTGTTAAAAGTTTTCACTGAAAATATTGCTTCTGTTGTTAAAAATAAAACGTACAGAATATACAATTTAAAATAATAAAATCTTAGTAGCAATAACGATCAAAGCTAATTGCTGATTAATATATAAGTCTTACAGTATATTTTGACATTGTGTTCTTAGATTTTCCTATGAGCTGTCACAATACAATATTACGGTTAATGCAAATAGTTTGAACAACAGGGACACGCATTAGATTGTATTATGATGCCTGAGGCAGTGGAAATAGCACAATAGCCAAATGAGCACATAATGGGCTACAAGTCACTGCAGGAAGCATGAATGAAATGCAAACCAAGGAAGGAGATAAGATCATTTGACTAACTTGGAGGACAGAATGTCCGTCATTGGATTAAAATTTAAATAATACAGGCTATGGGCCTAATTCAGGTTGGATTGCAAATCGAGATCCAACCGGAATTGTTACGATTGGTCCGCGGGTGCATGCATAGCGCCCATCCTGCGCATGTGCCCACACTTTCTGCAGGGGAGGGGTGTGCAGAAAATTAGATTGCCTCTGCTGTCAATCAGGTAGAGGGAGTCGTGGGGCGGTCAACGCTCCATTTCCAGGGAGGAAACAGAACGTTGCGGAGGCGATGCAGCATGAACTGGGAGCGGAGGTGGCTGAACAGAGGGGGTGTCGGGGGCATGATCACGGTGGCTGCGTGATGTCAATGAATACACTGGAACTGGGTGCCAGAAGCACAACTAAAGCAGACCGCAGGAAACAAGTGTACTGGGTCCATCTCTGAATCAGACTCAGTGTATGCACAAAGGCGCTATAAATTTATAGGATTTTTTGCGCATGCACAATTGCAAAAAATTACTCAAATATGTGAACATCAGCACAATGGAAGCTATCACCAAATGGGTCCACCTGTAGTAAGGTTATGTACTGTAGAATGTCCCACAACAAAGAATCTTCAACAGTTAAGGTCTTCCCATGTGTTCATTGATTCTGGAAGACCTTTAATTCTGCTGAGTATCTAAAAAAAAACAAAAGACATTTCATAGGGTAGTATAGGCTAGTACAGCTATGTAAATGACACACATAATAGTGAATAACTCAGGGTCTCCTACCAGAGAAAGTGGTCTACGTTTTTTTAGTAGACACATGTGCATTAGGGAGAGAGAACTATTATTCCCAATTCAGAATCAGATGAATCAGTGATCCTGGCCACGACTCCATCTCCAGACTACCACTCCTCCGGTATATACATATGGAACAAATGTAGAATACTCCAGATAGTGTAATACTGTATTTATTCCAATAAAGTGCAGATAAAACATACAAAAAAATAGGGTTGTATTGAACTCTCACCAGATGTAATGGTCTACCAAAGAATAAGTAGACATTCGAGCAGTGGTAAGGTAGCTAGGTGTCCCCGGATAACACCACTCACTAGCTAAGTTGAGGTTCAACATGTCTCAGACACTCGCTCCTCACCATAGTGTTTTGATACTAAAGGTATCTTTCTCAAGAAGAGGAAGATCTTGAGGAAGATACCTTCAGTATCGAAATGTGTTGGAGAGGAGGGAATGCATCTTTGAACTCATGATGCTAAAGCCAGTGAAGTTGTATCGAAGGACACAGGCACTGGCTTCAGCACACCCCAAAAAAACAGCTGCCTGTCGCCACCCTGTCACTGCCCCCCAAATGCCAGCAGCATGTCAATAACTTCAAGGTTATGTGGCATCTGGTCTCTAGATCGACTACACTTAGGAAGACAGTGTCTATGTCGACCACTATAGGTTGACAGTAAGTAGGTCGACATGGTGTCAAGGTCAACATGGAGTGTAGGTCGACATGTTCTACGTCAACATAACAAAAGGTCGACATGAGTTTTCACTTTTCTTTTAATATTTTTATCTTTTTCATACTTTATGTTCCACGTGGACTACCACACCCAGGTTATGTACATCTCTGAATTAATCCTTAAGTATGGCCGGCATGCAAACATTAATATTCTGATCAGAGAATCTGTGGGCTAAATTTGCTAAGTAGTGGATTTGAATCCGGATGCACCTCTGACTCTGACCATTCAGAGTCTTTCCATTCATTTCTATGAGTGTATCTGCGAGTGACCATAGAAGACAAGTTGCACTTGTTTAATGTAGTTTTTCTTTACTATGATCCGAGGATGCCTGCAGGTAAAGAAGATGTTGCGCCGAATGCAATAGAGTGAGAGTTTCAGAACGTGAGAGATTTGGTAAGGTTTTTCAGTTTTTTTTAAAGTGGCAATTATTTACACTGCAAAACCAGGTTGATCTTGCTGTGTAAATGATTGCCACTTAAAAAAAAACCTGCAAAACCTTACCAAATCTCTCACTTTTTGAAACTCTCACTCTATTACATTTGGTCCGTTGTGTCCCATGGAATAAGTGAGTAATAAAGTGGAGTTGAGTAGCCAGCGGGCTCTGGATGCCAGGGCATGCTGACACTTGTAGTTCACCAAGTTTCATTATACCCTGAAAGCAGTGACATGCGATCAGGTGATGCAAAGCCTCTCCTGTCATACTCCAATATACTCCAGAGTTTTGACTATAAAAATTATATGAAAAATACAAAGAATATATTATAAATATCTACTTTGTATTATTCTAACAATTTTTATAGTCAAAACTCTGGAGTAAAACTGGTAAGGCACCTCCTATCTTGTCTGCATACTGTATCTCTGATCCATACTCACTAAATATTCCAGCAATATATACTGCTGCACCTTTGCATAATGCCCACATGATGCTAGTCAGTGCCTCCCCAGCTATTTAACTCTTCACACCACACTGCCTGAAAGGCTTTCTGGGACCAGCAAATTCACCTTTAAATAACAATGTTATTTATTATCATTTATTAACCCTGCACCCACTACCTCTTATTAATTCAACAAGGTTTCTGTGGCTATAAGATTACAATTATTTCCTTTTGAGATAATCATCAATGAATGCAATACTAATATTAATACTATTAGTCGTGCTACCTGGAATGTTCATTCATGTTATTTTTTGTATACTTTTATGTTTAAGATGAAATAGTTTGTTTCTTTGATTTTTCCGATGTTGCTTATTTGGTCATCTTTTAATGCTATAGTCCAGAGCAGTGGTGGATTTTACCTATGGGCTGCTAGTAAAATCCACCACCTCAGTGAGCCAGTTGCAGTCTGTGACTGCATTGACTACACTGTGACTGGCAGTGACTTTCTATTGGAATTGCTACCTGCCAATCACCCGCAGGACAGGCAGTCCCATTGGGGTGTTTTCTCCCTCTGGGACTGCCAGACCAAGCTGTGATTAGCAGAGAGCATACTTCCAGTAGTAAGACACTCCCTGCCCTATTGTCAGCCTTAGCCTGCTTCCCTGGACTGCAGCAGATGCAGTCAATAGAAGTCGGTGTCTTGCACATGAGCAGTACCCACCACCGGATATGCGCATGCGCTGGTCCTGTCACCTAACAGATCCATTGTGCAGGTGCTGGGACCAGACTGTTGCCTGGCCGGGGCTCTCCTCCAGGCAGCACAGGTATGGCAGCCTCTCTCCATCTGAGAGGTACAGTAGGAGCCGCCACTGGTCCAGAGTTATCTTTGACTATCTAAAGTTAACTCTGATATAATTGCACATCAATTAGCTGATTTTTAGTTGGTCACAAAGTGGCAGTAGATGTGGTAAGCTGCAGAAGCCAGAATTAGCAATTTATTCTAATTCGAGTTTCTGTAGGACTAATACAAGAATCTGCGTGGCATCTAGCAGGAAACCGCGTTGTTCACGTTTCTTCCATCCACAGCCTCAACCATTGTCATTTTTTTCAGCACTTTAACCTGAAGCATGCTGGGTGCAAGAGATATATCAGAAAAAGTCTTCCATTCTCTGTTCACATGCCTCAGATTAGAACAAAGTATAGCTACACACCCTCATCACTCCTACAACACTCCCATGAAATGGAAGTTTTGTGCAATCGCATTTCCGCCGCTCGGTTACCGCCTTGAATTGCCCATTTCATGCCAAAAATAGCTCCGGACAAGATTCGCCTGACTCTGGATCACCCAGAGACACAAAAATATGAGTACATTTTCTTCTACGCATGTGCAGTACACTAAAACTCACTATTTGAGGCTCTGAAAGGATATCCATAGAATCATTTACTAAAAGGCATTAGAGAAATGCTAGACAGCATTTGATTGGTTGCTGTGGGCACCAATTCTATGTTTTAGAAGTTTTAGTAAATTTACCCCAAGGTGAGAATACCCATTGGAGCAAGTCCTGCCTGGAACATTATTAACCTTATTTATACATCTTCCTTTTCAGGAATTCTTTTGTAATGTAGTGGTAGATGTGTTTCCTCTGCATAGGTGCTTTGATTGTGAGACAAATACATTATTCCCAAATCTAAAATCACTAATAGGAACTATAGACAAAATATAATAAAGAATAAATCATTAAAAACTCACCACAAAAACTTCCATTTTCAAACACGAATGAAGATGAAGTGTCAACATTCTTCTCATCCTGCTACTCTACTACCTCTCCTCTTGAGCCTATACCTTCACAAGTAAGTAAATGTCTGTCTCCTGTGCTCAATCCAATCTTAAGTAACATCTGTAATCTCTCTCTCTCTCTCTCTCTCTCTCTCTCTCTCTCTCTTACTGGTATCTTTCACTGTTCAAGCATGCACTGATTACTCCCATTCTGAAAAAACTAAATTCTGACCCTAACTCTCTCTCAAACTACGTCCCATCTCTCAGCTCCCATGCCTCTCCAAGCTACTTGAGAGACTTGCCTACACTTGCCTCACACACTTTCTTAAATCACACAATTTATTTGAACCACTTCAATCAGGCTTTCGTTCCCAACACTCCACAGAGACAGCGCTGACTAAAGTAGTGAATGTCTGATCTAGTTACTGCGAGGTCCAAAGGCCATTACTCACTTCTTATTCTTCTAGAGCTCTCTGCTGCCTTTGACACTGTTGACCATTCTCTTCTCATACAAACACTACAATCCCTAGGTCTTCAAGACACAGTCCTCTCTTGGTTCCTATCCTACCTATCTAATCGCTCCTTTAGTGTTCGCTTTTCTGAATCCTCCTCCTCTTCGCTACCTCTTTCAGTTGGAGTACCACAAGGCTCAGTCTTAGGTCCTCTGTTTTTTTCAATCTATACCTCATCTCTTGGTAAACTAATATGCTCTATTGGATTTCAGTATCATCTGTATGCAGATAATACTCAAATCTACCTATCCTCCCCAGATTTGTCACCATCTGTATTGGTCAGGGTCACTGAATGCCTTTCTGTTGTTTCATCTTGGATGTAATCTTGCCACCTCAAACTTAATATTTCCAAAACAGAGTTACTTATATTTCCACCTGCCAATAGCAGTTACCAACCTGATATCTCTATCACTGTTGAGAACTCAACAATCAACCCTACCCCACAAGCTCGCTGCCTAGGTGTCATACTTGACTCAGAACTGTCCTTTGCTCCCCACATTCAATCTGTCTCAAAATCATGTTACATGCATCTAAAAAACATATCTAAAATATGACAATACACAAGACACTGCAACAACTCTAATCCATGCTCTCATTATCTCCCGCATTGATTATTGCAATAGTCTTCTTACTGATATTACCAAAAAGAGACTCTCACCATACAATCCATTCTGCGAGGCTAATCTTCCTTGCTAGATGTTCATTGTCTGCAGATCCACTCTGTCAGTTCCTCCATTGGTTACCTGTATTCTACCAGGTTCAATTTAAAATACTTTTACTCACACATAAGGCCATTAACCATACTACACCAATGTACATCTCTTCGCTCATCTCAAAAAATCTCTCAATCCGACCTTTCCGCTCTTCACAAGATCTATGTCTCTCATCCACACTCATTAGTTGCTCTCACTGTACTAGGGCATTATATTTATGTGGCACTGTACAACATGACTAAAAATGGGGTTATGACACAAGGTCATACTCCTACAAACGTCAAACCGAAAGGTGTGCGCATAAAAATGGGGTGTGACAACTATGCCACACCCCCATTTTTGCTTGCGCGCCTGTGGCGCGCGCATGATATGGCTCTTACCCTTGACTACAGATCTTTTCTGGCTCTTTGCCACTGACTGGTTGGCCACCCCTTCAATAGATAGTGGCTTTCCTTGTGTATCAGTGCCTATTTTCCTATAGATTGTAAGCTTGCGAGCAGGGCCTTACTAACTCTATGACTGTTTGTTTATACCCAGTTTTGTTTTATCATTGTGTCCAATTGTAAAGTGCAACTGACTTGCCGCGCTATAAAAGAAATTAATAAATAAATAATAAAACGAGTCTTTGTAAGTTGCTGTATCAATTTTCTCATTGTGCCCAGTACAAATCATCTGATGTAATAAGCTCCAATTTCAGAAGTTGACAAAAACATGCTGTGAAAAATAGTGGTTGTACTGTAGTGACAGGTATGAGAGAGAGCTGTAAGTCATCGCAACCAGGGCCGGTGACAGGGGTGGTCAAAGGGGACACCTGTACCAGGCCCCAAGGATCAGAGGGGCCTCAGGTATACGCTGCTTAGTGCCCGGCAGGGATGTGACCCGTCTTGTCCAAATAGGGCAGTGAGCTGTAGGTGGTGTGGGCATAACCTCAGAGTGACAGGAGCCTCTCACACAGGTCCGTCTCTGTTACAGCAGTTACGGGACATGGCAGAAGCTCCGCTGGCCAGGATTCCTGTGCCCTGCACCGGCTTCTTCTGCTGGGGTGCAGGGTCCGGGACTGGATACTGGGTAGTGCAGCACAGTTGAGTCTCTCCCCATGGTAAGAGTAGATTGGTGAGGGGATACAAGGCTTTGGCATGGGGTGGGGGAGCTGGGAAATGCAGCATGGAGTCATTAGGGAGAGACAGACAGAAGGAAGGAGAGAGGGAGACACAGACTGTGGTGTATGTGGGTGAGGACAGGGCCGGTTCAAGGGCGCAGAGCGCCCCGGGCAGGAAATGGGGCGTGGCCTAATGCAGGGGGCGTGGTCAATTACGCCCCCTGTACATTAAAAGCGCCGCTTGAATGCTGAGCGGTGCGCGATGACGTCAACGCGCACCGCACAGCAAAAGGTCTTCTCCACGAAGGGAAACTAGACGCTATGAGTCTAGTTCCCTTCGTAGAGAGGACCTTTGCTGTGCGGTGCGCGATGACGTCATCGCGCACCGCTCAGCAAAGTTACTCTCCAGGAAGGGAAACTAGACGCATAGCGTCTAGTTCCCTTCAGGAGGCGGACGGGGATCGGGACGGGGACGGCAGCGGAGGCGGACAGGGACACAGCGGGCAGCAGTGGCGGATCTTGCCACTGTGCGGCGCCCTCCAGATGGTGCCAGCGCCCTCCGGAAGGCGGCGCCCCGGGCAAAAGTCCTGCTTGCCCGTGGCAAGATCCGCCACTGGGTGAGGAAGGATATATATATATATATATATATATATATATACAGTTTCTTATATAGTGCAGAAAAATCAATTTAGCTTATATATATATATATATATATATATATATATATATATATATATATATATATATATATATATAGACAAGAGTCCAGCAATGTGGAGGTGCACTCATCCGATCAAAATGATTTCCCGCTAGTTCACTTTTTCACAATAGCTTTATTTCAGTCGAGATTCGGCTTATTTAGTCGACGTTTCGATCCTCAGTTTAGGATCTTTATCAAGATAAGCTTCCGGTTATACACAATATTTTTAAAGCGTCATATATTGATTATCAGACAAATCAATATGTCAGGTTCAGACAATACCAGGGCTGTACGGTTAGTGAGGCCATATTCAAATGGAAATTACTTATGGTTATTAAGATTCACAATCATAGAACAGCTTAGACAACAAAGATGATCACAACAGTGATCAGGTTCTCACAACCTCTACAGCCACTGTGTGAGGACCTGATCACTGTTGTGATCATCTTTGTTGTCCTAAACTGAGGATCGAAACGTCGACTAAATAAGCCGAATCTCGACTGAAATAAAGCTATTGTGAAAAAGTGAACTAGCGGGAAATAATTTTGATCGGATGAGTGCACCTCCACATTGCTGGACTCTTGTCTAAATATTGTGGGTCTACCATTTTATGGAGATTTCCACTAGGAGCACCCCACCGTTGTCCTTAAATTCTTGATGCGAGTGCAGGATTATACATGTTATATATATATATATATATATATAATCTGAGGGGGACCCCACAGCTATCACTGTATGGGGTCCCAAAATTTCTGTTGCCAGCCCCGATCACAGCTTCAGAGTCTAATACATTCCACTCTAATTCTCCTACAGTACCTGAATCGCAGTATATTAAAAGTCACAGACAGTGCATTTAGAGTAGCATGATTTAAATTCAAATTAGCAGTAAATGTTAAATTGCAAGTGTTATAACAGTAGCATACTATTGGTAACTGCTGCTGTACTGGACCACAGATTAGTGCCCAAATCAGCAATATGCTCGACCGCCCACATAGCCGCACACAGGGGGTGATTCAGACCTGATCGTAGATGTGCTAAATTTAGCACATCTACGATCAGCTTTCCTGACATGCGGGGGGACGCCCAACACAGTGCTAGCCCACCTCGCACGTCAGTCCCTGCCCCGCCGTAGAAGTACAAAAGCATCGCACAGTGGCGATGCTTTTGTACTGTAGGAGTAGCTGCTGTGTGTGACGCCATGCAGCCACCTCGGCCCGCCCACCCCCAACGGTCTGGGCACGCCAGCATTGCCCGGACCACGCCCCCTAAACGACAGCTAAACGCCTCTGGCCCGCCCCCTCCCGCCTCTGTTTGTCAATCAGACAGAGGCGATCGCTGGGCTACGACAGCCGTCGGCTGTCTGCCATGCGCACTTCAGACCTGATCGCTGCTGTGCGAACACGCACAGCAGCGATCAGGTCTGAATTACCCCATAGTATCTTACCGGTTAAATGATTTCAGCCGTCTAGGACACCACGTGTTCAATCCGGTCAGTAACTTGTTATGGGTGAGTAGTGCACTTCTCTTGCTGTGTGGTGAGAGGTAGAGCACAACTATTACACCGCTGAAAATGTTGTGTGGTCCGTTCCCAGGTTATTTAAGGAGAGTCCCATTTGTAGTGGAAATCACTGCTGCAGGCCCTTAATGTGTTTCTCTGCCGTTATGAGGGCAGACTGTGGAAACCCTAATTCGAAACACAATAAGAGGTGCTACCATGCTGAGACTTGTAGTGTCACACAGAAAAAAGAAAATGCAGATGCATACTCTAAGCCCTAACAACACTGATAATCGGTACAATTATAATAAACTCTGAAAGTATTATTATTTGCTAAATTGCAGAGTTTATTATAATTGCTCGGTTGTCAGTGTTCTTAGGGCTTAGAAAGTACACCTGCATTTTCACTTTTTTTCTGTGTAGTGCTGGAGAAGCCATTCTGGTTTCATTCATACTGAATTTCTACCAACCTAAATCCAGATTTCATCATTCCAATTACCCTATATTGCTAGTGTGTACACCTCTAAATAAGACCCTAAATTACCATTGAGAGAAGTATGAGATTAAATATTTTCTCTACTTCCATACCATGAGAATGAGGTGCCAGGAGCCAATAAATATTTATACGCGGTACTAAAATTTTGTGCCGATATAAAAGGAGGATAAAAGGTATTAAAATCCGGTGAACTAATCTGGATAAAAATGTACACCTGTGCTGTGAATTATGTGGAATGCACACCAGCACGGATACTGCAAAGCGGGCTGTCATACAAACACACTGGGAATAATGAAAGCAGCAGAGAAGATGTGCATGCATGCACTGCGATGTGCTTTAAAACGGACAAAGCCGGGTGAGCATAACATACTTACTGAGGAAGCTGCCGAGAGACACTAAAGACAGGGAAACGCGTCTTATGACTGAAAATACTAGCTGGTCAGATACCCTCCCGAGAGTCTGCTGCATATGATGGGGGAACGCCTTCACATCTCCAGATAAGGCTTGCTAAAAAGGATAAAGGATCCAGAGCCGGGAGTACAGAAGTTGTTCTCATTCCAGCAAAACAGACGGGGTAACAAACACACAATTAATATGGCCATGTTTTGAATAATATCTGCTCTGCATGACAGCGTCTTTCTAAAGAGCTATACAAACAGAACTAGACTGTAATTAAGAGATTAATATCCGGCAAGGAGAAACTTGCTACATTGTTCCGCTAAGACTGTCTGTCTGCCACCATCTGGCATTGGATACTTACTACCTGTCACGATCCAGACTACTGGACATTTTTTTTTACCTTTCAGGTGTCTTCTGAAGCTGGCTCAGTGTTCCAGGGCCGGGTCTCAGTCATCTCATTAATGTCCTTCTTATTTTCTCCTTATTAGTATCTAGGTGCCGTTACAGGAAACTCTTACATGGAATGGCGTCCCTGGCTCATCGTGGCCTCCGCCACCGTTACCAGACTCTCAGCATTGGGACGGCTCTGCATCGTAGTCACTGACGGATGCGGCCTCTGCCGTCTTTGCTGCACTCCCAGCGTGAAGACGGATCTCCTGGCGTGTCCTGTCAGCCGCTTGCCATGATCACCATGTTAAAGTGCTACGGCTCTGTGCGACGCTTCTCACCCGCTGTAGCTTTTGCCACTGGCGCTGGGAGCATACTGTGCAGATGTGACATTCTCTGGGTTCTGCGGCCGCTGCCGCCATTACTGTGAAAGTTCCATATAGAACTACAAGCCGGGTTTCCCTCCAAGAATCGGTATGGGCGCAGCCATGTTGGTTCTGATAATGTGATACTGTTCTACCAATCCATAGTCCTGCTGAGCTCAGCCTGATTGCTGATCCAATCCCTGCACTGCTGATGGTATAAAGGGACTGATCTCAGACCAGGAAAACGTCAGTGCTTTGGTTGTCATCATCAAGTGTATCCTGTCTCTGCTCTCTGAGTTTCTAAACTGTGTTCCAGGTATTCCAGCTCCTGAAGTCTCCAGTTCTTTAGAGACCTGCACCAATCACCACCCTGCGGTGCCAGCCTTACTTCATAGCATTCCCAGTGTATACTGCAGTCGGCAGTGCGTTATAAAAACACCAGCTTCCAGCATTGGGCTTCCGCTGGTGTTCAGTTATCTATTATCATCGGTGCTCTGCCATCGGTGTTCTGGATATTTACAGTATCAAGTCATCTATTTCTCAAGTCTTCGATCTCTAGCATCTACAGTACTATCCAACCTCATTATCTGTTACATCCGGATCTGCATTTCTTCACAGTTCTTCAAACATCCATTTCATCCGGCAAAACCAGCAGCTTACAGATACCTTTCATTCTGCAGTACGTTCAGCCTCTGTATCCCATCTGCTGACCAGTTCCAACTTTCATCTATCTAAGGACTGACCATCTCCTTATTACCCAAGCTAGTCTTGTGTGGATACCACACCTAGGGGAAAGTTACAACTGCTACTGTTGTGGAACTTTGTACTGTTTTTAATAATTTCTCATACTATACTGTGCAACTGCCGGTGTACCATCAGAACTGTGTTTGAATAAACAAGTTTTCATTTTATCTTTGTTGTCGTGGTCACATCTTCGGGCATTGGTGGTAAAAGTCCTCTATGTCTAGGAGTCCTATTCAGCCACCCAGATTCACCTTTACACCAGTCCGTACAACTGAGGTAGCCTCACACCAATACCAGCCCTCAGTTGTGACACATAAGCACTGACCAAATGAATCCGGCCGGAGACCAAGACCAAACAGCCAGGCCAATGCAAGAACTGGCAGCCCAACTAGAACATCAGAAGGCTTCACAAGGTCATGTTATCTTCAGTCTTCAGGATCTCTCTACTCGGCTGGATGGAATCTAAACGACTCTTTGTGGTTCCGGGGCATCTGGTGTATCGATGGCAGTACCTGCAGTGGTAACCCCACCCACCATACCCACTTTTATGCCACGTCTTCATTTACCTACTCCAGCAAAATTCGACGGGTCCCCAAAAGCCTGCAGGGGTTTCCTCAATCAGTGCGAAATTCATTTCGAGTTACAGTCTGTCAGTTTTCCAACTGATCGCACAAAGGTTGCCTGTATTATTTCCCTCCTTAGTGGCTCCGCTCTAGATTGGGCATCACCGATGTGAGAGAGATTTGATACTCTGCTGTCTTCATATACAGATTTTGTGGCAACATTCAGGCATACCTTCGACGAGCCAGGTCGAGTAACTTCAACTTCTTCTGAGAGTCTCCGTATCCGCCAAGGGACACGAACTGTTGGACAGTATCTAATACAGTTTCAGATATTAGCTTCAGAACTGGCATGGAACGATGATGCCCTATGTGCAGCCTTCTGCCATGGCCTATCTGAGCGTATCAAGGATGAACTGGCTACTAGGTATTTGCCTTCAAATTTTGATGAACTTATATCTCTGTGTACCAAAGTCAATCTATGGTTTCAAGAAAGGGCAATCGAGTGAGGAAGATCATCAATCTTCAATTCTACTCGTCCTCCCCGTCAGCCATCTCCATCCAAGGACGAACCCATGCAGATAGTTCATTCTTGTCTATCCCCGGCAGAGCGTAGGAGACGTCTCTCTGAGCATCTCTGTCTTTATTGTGCTGCACCATCTCACATTGTTAATGCCTGTCCCAAGCGTCTGGGAAACTCCAAGTCCTAGCCCGCCAAGGAGAGGGTCGGCTAGGAATAATGCATTCCTCTCCACCTCCAAGTGATTGTAACCTCCCAGTCTCGCTCCAAGTGGCTCAGCGTACTAGGAACATTATTGCTCTGTTAGATTCTGGAGCAGCTGGGAATTTTATGACTGAGGAATACGTCAAGCAGTGGTCTCTACCCACCAAGAGACTTTCGTCTTCCATATCTTTGACTGCCGTGGATGGCAGCAAGATTTCTGATGCAGTAATTTCTTCGAGAACTCTACCAGTTCGTTTGAAAGTAGGAGTTCTTCATTCAGAATTAATTTCCTTTCTGGTGATTCCAAAGGTCACCCATCCAGTGGTTCTGGGCCTTCCATGGCTTCGTTTGCACAACCCTCTGATTGACTGGAGGAGGACCCATATCCTGGCATGGGGTTCGTCCTGTTCCGGGACCTGTCTTTCTAAAGTACTTCCTATATGCTCCTCCTCCAAGTCTTCTGATGTTCCACCTCCTCAGTATCAAGACTATACAGATGTGTTCAGTAAAGCTTCCGCTGATGTTCTGCCCCCACATAGGGAGTGGGATTGTCCTATTGACCTCATCCCAGGGAAGGTTCCACCTCGAGGCTGAACATATCCGTTGTCTGTACCATAGACTCATTCCATGGAGGAGTACATTAAAGAAAACTTGGCAAAGGGTTTTATTCGACCTTCTTCTTCTCCAGCTGGCGCAGGTTTCTTCTTCATTAAGAAGAAGGACGGTGGCCTGCGGCCATGCATCGACTATAGAGGTTTGAATGACATCACAGTAAAAAAACGGTATCCTCTGCCTCTGATTACTGAACTCTTTAACCGGGTTAGCGAAGCAACCATCTTCAAGAAATTAGATTTGAGGGGTGCCTATAACCTCATCGGATCCGGAAGGGTGACGAGTAGAAGACCGCATTTAACACCCGTGACGGACATTATGAGAACCTCGTCATGCCTTTTGGACTTAGTAATGCTCCAGCTGTGTTCCAACATTTCGTGAACGAGATCTTCAGAGATATCCTCTATCGTCATGTAGTGGTATACCTCGATGACATTCTCATCTTTGCCAATGTTCTGGAGGAACATTGTTTTTGGGTGAAGGAAGTCCTGTTCCATCTTCGTGTCAATCATCTCTATTGCAAGTTGGAAAAATGCGTCTTTGAAGTCAAATCCATTCCGTTTCTAGGCAACATTGTGACCGGTTCCGGATTAGAGATGGATCCTGAGAAACTTCAAGCTATTCAGGATTGGCCAATACCTACCACTCTCAAGGGTGTCCAGAGATTTTTAGGTTTCGCCAACTATTACAGAAAATTTATTCAAGGCTTTTCCACCATTGTGGCGCCTATTACCGCCTTTACCAAGAAGGGTGCCAATCCCTCCAAGTGGTCTAAAGAAGCCGTGCAAGCCTTCCATCTGTTGAAGCAAAAACTCACCTCTGCTCTGGTGTTGAAACAGCCAGATACCAACTTGCCATTCACCCTTGAGGTGGATGCCTCCTCCGTTGGAGTAGGCGCGGTCCTGTCTCAAAGAGCCAAAGATGGTCGTCTGCATCCTTGTGGCTTCTTCTCTTGGAAGTTTTCTCCCGCTGAGCGTAATTACGCCATTGGCGATCAAGAACTGTTGGCCATCAAGCTTGCTCTCGAAGAGTGGAGGTATTTGCTAGAAGGCGCTTCCCATACCATCACGATTCTTACAGATCACAAAAATCTTCTGTATTTGAAGGGTGCACAATGTCTCAACCCCTGTCAAGCTAGAAGTGCACTTTTTTTTTCTAGGTTCGACTTTAAGCTCCAGTTCTGTCCAGGGTCACAGAATCGCAAGGCTGATGCTCTTTCCCGCTCCTGGGAGCAAGAAAATGAGTCTGAGTCTACGGACAAGCATCCTATTATTAATCCAGTGACATTCTCCACGGTAAGGATGGGCACTATGCCTCCATCAGGGAAAAGTTTTGTTAAGCCCGCTCTAAGGAAGAAGCTCATGCATTGGGCACATGCTTCCCGTTTTTCCTGACATGCGGGCATCCAGAAAACCCTTGAATTTATCTCCAGATCATACTGGTGGCCAACCCTGAAAAAAGATGTTACGGAGTTTATTGCTTCCTGTCCAAAATGTGCCCAACACAAAGTACCTCGCCAGTCACCCACTGGGCAACTGGTTCCTCTAGCTGTTCCTCATCGTCCATGGACCCATCTGTCAATGGACTTTACTACGGATCTTCCTATGTGTAACAAGTTTAATACCATCTGGGTGGTAGTTGACCGGTTCACCAAGATGGCTCATTTCATTCCCCTCACCTGTCTTCCGTCAGCTTCCAAGTTGGCTCAAGTGTTTATTCAAGAGATTTTCAGACTACATGGCCTCCCTGAGGAGATAATTTCTGACCCATGAGTACAGTTCGTAGCCAAGTTTTGGCGGAGTCTATGTCTGGCCCTTCAAGTCAAATTAAAATTCTCTACAGCATATCACCCCAAACTAATGGTCAAACTGAGAGGGTGAATCTGGACTTGGAGGCCTTCCTCCGAATTTATATATCTTCATCTCAAGATGACTGGGTTCAACTTCTTCCCTGGGCCGGGTTCTGTCATAACAACCAATATCACTCATCATCCTCTTCCACGCCATTCTTCACTAATTATGGATTTCACCCTAAAGTTCCAGAATTCCAACCTCTTCCAGCAACTTCAGTACCAGCAGCTGGTATCACTCTTCGGCAGTTTTCAAATAACTGGAAGAACGTTCGAGCGGCTCTTCTCAAAGCATCTTTTAGATATAAGAAGTTTGCAGGTAGGAAGCGCAGGGCAATTCCTGCCCTTAAAGTGGGTGATCGTGTTTGACTATCTACGAAGAATCTGAGATTGAGAGTTCCAAGCATGAAATTTGCTCCTCGATATATCGGTCCTTTTCGAATTGAACAAGTCATCAATCCAGTAGCCTTCAAACTTCAACTCCCTCCATTTCTAAAAATTCCCAGGACATTTCATGTTTCCCTGCTGAAACCGATGATCCTGAATCGGTTCCATTCAGCACTCCCTTCAGCTCCCAAAGTCCAGACTCAACGGGGTGTTGAGTATGAAGTCGCCAAGATTCTGGATTCACGCTTCCGTTATGGTCAACTTCAACATCTAGTCGATTGGAAGGGCTATGGCCCTGAGGAACGTACCTGGACCAATGCTTCTGACGTTCATGCTCCTGCATTGGTTCAGAATTTCCATTCTAAATTTCCTCTGAAGCCAAAGAAGTGTCCTGGGGCCACTACTAAAAGGGGGGGGGGGGGGGGTGCTGTCACGATCCGGACTACTGGACATTATTTTTTACCTTTCAGGTGTCTTCTGAAGCTGGCTCAGTGTTCCAGGGCCGGGTCTCAGTCATCTCATTAATGTCCTAACTTCTTATTTTCCCCTTATTAGTATGTAGGTGCCGTTACAGAGAACTCTTACATGAAATGGCGTCCCTGGCTCATTGCGGCCTCCGCCGCCATTACCGGACTCTCAGCATTGGGACGGCTCTGCATCGTAGTCACTGACGGATGCGGCCTCTGTTGTCTTTGCTGCGCTCCCAACGTGAGGACGGATCTCCTGGTGTCTCCTGTCAGCCACGGCCGCTTGCCGCGATCACCATGTTAAAGTACTACGGCTCTGTGCGGCTCTTCTCACCAGCTGTAGCTTTTGCCGCTGGCACCGGGAGCATACTGTGCAGATGTGGCATTCTCTGGGTTATGGCTGCCGCTGCCGCCATTACTGTGAAAGTTCCATATAGAACTACAAGCCGGTTTTCCCTCCAAGAATCGGTATGGGCGCAGCCATGTTGGTTCTGATAGTGTGATACTGTTCTACCAATCCATAGTCCTGCTGAGCTCAGCCTGATTGCTGATCCAATCCCTGCACTGCTGATGGTATAAAGGGACTCAGACCAGGAACTCGTCAGTGCTTTGGTTGTCATCATCAAGTGTATCCTGTCTCTGCTTTCTGAGTTTCTATACTGTGTTCCAGGAATTCCAGCTCCTGAAGTCTCCAGTTCTTTAGAGACCTGCACCAATCACCACCCTGCGGTGCCAGCCTTACTTCATAGCATTCCCAGTGTATACTGCAGTCGGCAGTGCGTTATAAAAACACCAGCTTCCAGCATTGGGCTTCCGCTGGTGTTCAGTTATCTATTATCATCGGTGCTCTGCCATCGGTGTTCTGGATATTTACAGTATCAAGTCATCTATTTCTCAAGTTTTCGATCTCTAGCATCTACAGTACTATCCAACCTCATTATCTGTTACATCCGGATCTGCATTTCTTCACAGTTCTTCAAACATCCGTTTCATCTGGCAAAACTGGCAGCTTACAGATACCATTCATTCTGCAGTACGTTCAGCCTCTGTATCCCATCTGCTAACCAGGTACAGCTTTCATCTATTTTACAGCACCAGCTGTTGGTAAGGACTGACCATCTCCTTATTACCCAAGCTAGTCTTGTGTGGATACCACACCTAGGGGAAAGTTACAACTGCTACTGTTGTGGAACTTTGTACTGTTTTTAATCATTTCTCATACTATACTGTGCAACTGCTGGTGTACCATCAGAACTGTGTTTGAATAAACAAGTCTTCATTTTATCTATGTTGTCGTGGTCACATCTTCGGGCATTGGTGGTAAAAGTCCTCTATGTCTAGGAGTCGGGTGGTCTTCAGTATGCCGACTGACGGGATCCCGGCGCACAGTATACCGGCGCCGGAATCCCGACAGCCGGCATACCGACAGCTGGCATACCGACACTTATTCTCCCTCGTGGGGGTCCACGACCCCCCTGGAGGGAGGATACCGTAGCGTGGCGAGCGCAGCGAGCCCGCAAGCGGCTCATTTGCGCTCTCCGCACTGTCGGTAAGCCGGCGGTCGGGCTCCCGGCGCCGGTATGCTGGTCGCCGGGAGCCCGGGCGCCGGTATGCTGGTCGCCGGGAGCCCGGCCGCCGGCATACCATACTGAACCCCTAGGAGTCCTATTCAGCCACCCAGATTCACCTTTACACCAGCCCCTACAACTGAGGTAGCCTCACACCAACACCAGCCCTCAGTTGTGACACTACCAACATTGCAGATACATTTTTATAATGTTGTGAAAGAGTTTTTTTTTTTTTCCATTTATGTGAACATATTCTGGGGAATTCAATGTTTGAAAAGTCAGTTGGGTGTCTGTTCTTTCCTGTCTATTAGTTAGGAAAAAACAGACACCCAACTGACTTTTCAAACAATTGAATATCCCCCATTGAATGTGTAAATTTGTGTTAATGTTAACAAAACAATATTAACTCTTTTTTTAGAAACCAGCTAGGAAGCTTTCAGGAGTTAATAGTTTTATGTCTTATGGATAGTAAAAATTCCTTTTAATTATAGTTTATTAGCGCATACTATCCATTTTTCTCTTAAATCCCTTTTCCCCCCACCACAGACCTGGACGTGGTTGTACTTGCAGTACTCAGTTGCCTGTTCCCAATCCGTATCGCTGTCCAGCAGGGACTGCCAGTTCCCCTACTCCAGCAGCAGCAGCAGCTTTGCCATATTCTTCTCAGCACATTCTCCTCCAAGGAGCCCCGCTATACTGTGGAGGGAGAGTGGAGGAGAAAGACAGGTGCACCGACTCACCTGAGCTAGTCTGGGAGAAGCGTGCCCCAATTATCCCACACACATAGATAGTGGTGCATCTCTGTGTGGCCAGTAATGGGGGGAGGGACTCCTCAGTGTTAGTGACTGACTGGTTGGTTGCAACATACTACAATGAGTCATTCTGACTCATTATAATAGTGCTGATAATGTTGTGTACAGTGCCCCCTCTGCTATGCCTGTCACAGTGCCCAGGGAACATGCCCTGCTTGCTTGACCCTTGTTACACATATGAGAGCACACATGACAGTACCCTCTGTCATATTTTCTTATTGTTCCCAAAATAAACCTTTTACATAAGATTTGTCAAATGATACTCAGTTCTGTGAAGAACGGGAATAAAAAAAAATATAAATGTCATTTTGTGGAAAAATAGTACATGATGGAATTTTACTTTTACTGCAATCAGCACAGAGATGTGTGTTATTTTTCTTCCTCATATCCCTATTCACAGATTCAGATATTTTTTGGCAGAACAAACTTATAATTAAATGAAACTAGTTTTTCGTGGAAGTCAAACCAGGTCACTGACATGTTGAAAAACATTGCGCAAACAAGTCTCAATGACATGCTAAGGACTGAAACCTTTTAAGCACAGACATATTAAAATACTATTGGGCCTATGTACTACACCTTGGAGAGAGATGCAGTGGACGAAGATAAAGTACCATCCAATCAGGTCCTGACTGACATTTTAAAGGCTGTGTTTGAAAAATGACAGGAGCTGGTTGGTTGGTACTTTATCTCCAAGGGTTAAAATATAGAGCCCATGGGCGAGTTTACCGCGGGTGCAGGATTCCAGCTGCACAATAGTCCCTACAAAAGCATACACAAAGCACACATTTTTGTGGGCAACTTGTCCATGTGCTTCATGCACTGAAACAATCAGCTCCAGAAATTATAGAACAGCGGTCAAACAAGAAATAATGTGGGTCATTCCGAGTTGATCGTAGCTGTGCAGCTACGATCATCTTTCCTGACATGCAGGGGGACGCCCAGCACAGGGCTAGCCCGCCCCGCATGTCAGTGCCGGCCCCCCCTCAGAAGTGCAAAGGCATAGCACAGCGGCGATGCCTTTGCGCTTCAGGAGTATCTCCCGGCCAGCGCAGCTTTAGCGAGCTGTCCGGGAGCTACTCCTTGCTCACTAGCCCACAGCGGCTGCATATGACGTCACACAGCCGCTGCGGCCTGCCCCCCGTTCGGTCCGACCACGCCTGCATTGGCCGGACCGCGCCTACGAAACGGCGGCCAAACACCGCCGTTTCGTCCCCTCCCGCTCATCGATCGCCTCTGCCTGTCAATCAGGCAGAGGCGATCGCTGTCCTACTACGGCCTTCGGCTGACCAGCATGCGCTGGCGCATTACGGCGCCGGAACATGCGCAGCAAGGACCCGTTCGCTCTGCTGCATTAAAACGCAGTGAGCGAACGGGTCGGAATGACCCCCAATGTCAATAACAATCTACAAAAAAAGTATGAAGAAACACAAATACACTACAAAATATGTATGGTCACCCCTTCAAATAGTGTGTTTGGCCAAATCAACCACACCCATTGTTAACAGGCGCAAGAAATCAAGCATAGATCTATGCAATTTCCATAGTCAAACATTAGCAGTAAAATGTCAGTATACTGAAATTGTCAGTGACCTTCAACTTGGCACTGACATAGTACAGTATGCTACTTTTCCAATTAGTCAGTGTCTCAAATTATTGCCCTTTTATCAGCAGCTACTGCTCAGCTGCAGGCTGGTAGGCCATAATAGATCACTCAGCGGAAATGTTGAATCCTGAAATATGGATACATGATTTTAAAACTCACAGTATAGTTTTAACCTGCCTCTGGAAGCAACAACAACTACAATAAAAAAATATAAATTGAATGAAAGGTGGTATAAGGACCAGGCACAACAAAGTGTGACTTGAGATATTGTGTACCATGGCTCATTGTAAGGGCTTGTAGGCTCATTGTAAGGGCTTGTATTTTAAAGTGTTGCTTGGATTTGTAAGTGTATGTGAGTTGGAAACAGCAAAAGGAGCTGGAAGCCGAGTGAAAAGGAGGTGCAGTGAGCTGGAACAACTGCAACTGCGAAGTGGAGTATAGGTGCCGCAGGAGAGAGTACTACGGCTGCATAAAAGTGAAGGACCAAGAACCGCACAAAGATAGATAAGTATAAGCCAGCTTAATTATTGTATAAGTGAGATTGTTTGTCTTCTACTTTTTCTTTTTACTTCTTTTTCTTTGAGAGTAACAGGGAGTTAGACCTTACAAACAGTATGGGAGGGGCTGTGATTGGGGACCTTACTCAGTGCATGTCGTGCAAGATGTATGCACACCTGGAGCTACCGGCCCAGTGTGATTACATCTGCACGAGGTGTGTGCGAACTGTTGCCTTGGAAGCCCAGGTAACTGATCTAGAGCAAACCGTTACGCGACTGAGGGAGATTCACAATCTCGAGCGTAGTTTAGACAGAACGGTGGAGGAGTTGCGGGAGGGGTCACTGGTAGAAGAGGATGATGATCAGGTAGCCATCTCGACATCTCCGAACTATCAAACCCGAACAAATTTGCCCGACTGGACGAGGAATCGGAGGATGATAGTGAAGAAATGACGGTGCCGGAGGAGACTGCTCCCTCTAGCATCCAGAGGAGCGGTCCCTCTGGCACAGTTGGGATAAAAGATTGTGAGGTACCTAGTCAGATGGTGGTGGTAGGGGATTCTATCATCAGGAAGGCAGATAGGGCAATCTGCTACTGGGACCGTGATCGCCGTACAGTCTGTTGTCTCCTGGGTGCTCGGGTATGGCACATCGCGGACCGGGTAGATAGATTGTTGGGAGGGGCTGGGAAAGACCTGGCGGTCTTGGTGCAGGTTGGCACCAATGACAAAGTTAGCGGAAGGTGGGATGTCCTTAAGAAAGACTATAGGGACTTAGGAAAGAAACTTAAGGCAAGGACATCTAAGGTAATATTCTCCGAAATATTACCCGTGCCACGCGCTAGTCCAGGGAGGCAGAGGGAGATTAGGGAGGTAAATGTGTGGCTTAGGGATTGGTGCAGGAAAGAGGGGTTTGTGTACCTGGAAAACTGGGCTGACTTCTCAGTCAGGCGCCATCTCTTTTGTCGTGACGGATTGCACCTAACTGAGGAGGGGGTAGCGGTGCTGGGGGGAAAGATGGTTTGAAGGTTGGAGGAGATTTTAAACTAGGAGCCTGGGGGGAGGGTTTAGCTAGAAACTACGGGTCATGCAGTGAGAATAGTGGGGATCGCGGTGGTAAACCAAATGGGGGAGAAGTTGGGGGGAGGGTAAGAGCAGGCGGTAAGGTTACTAACATGGGTACTAAAAGAGATTTTACCAAAGCACTAACCAATGACGATTACAGGTCATCATTGCTACATAAGGTGAAAGATGTCCCTAATGCAAGGGAAAATACTTATCTTAGTTGTATGTATGTAAACGCTAGAAGCATTACTGGTAAAGAGGGCGAACTAGACATACTTGCAGCAAGCAAACAGTATGATATTATAGGCATTACTGAAACTTGGTGGGACGAATCTCATGATTGGACAGTCAATCTAGAGGGCTATACACTGTTTAGGAGAGACAGACTAAATAAAAAGGGTGGAGGGGTGTGTCTTTATGTAAAGCCGTTTTTAAAACCTGATATACAGGAAGATATTCAGGAGGGGACTGTAGACACTGTCGAGACATTATGGGTAGAAATTGCATGCGGGGAAAAAGGAATAAAAAAGTTAGTATTGGGTGTATGCTATAGGCTGTCTGGTATCAACGTATCTGATGAGGAATTGTTACTAAAGCAAATTGAAAGAGCAGCAGGAGTAGGAGACATAGTAGTGATGGGAGATTTTAACTATCCAGAGATAAACTGGAAAAACGATTCATGTGATACTTCTAGGGGCAATATGTTTTTAAACACACTTAATGATAACTACTTAGTTCAACTAATTGAGAAACCAACTAGGTACAATGCAATCTTAGACCTGGTATTAACAAACAATGGGGATTTGGTATCGGGTATTATAGTAGGGGAACCCATAGGAAACAGCGACCACAATATGGTCACATTCAATATCAGTTTTCATAAACAGCCCTATACTGGCTCAACTAGGACTCTAAACTTTAGCAAAGCAAATTTTGAAAAGATGAGGGTATTTTTCAGGGATATTGAATGGGAAGGTTTGTTTTTAAGAAAAAATACTACAGACAAATGGGAGGTACTAAAATTCCTGCAAGCTAAAAATACACTCACATTTATTCCTACGAACAGCAAAAAAAGGAATAAAAATCATAAACCGATGTGGCTTAACATAAAGATAAAGGAGCTTATGGGCAAGAAAAGGAGAGCATTTAAAAAATACAAATCTGACGGGGAAGCAGAGTCATTTCAGCACTATAAGGAATGTAACAAAATATGCAAAAAGGAAATAAGAGCGGCTAAAGTAGAAACTGAAAAACTAGTAGCAAAGAAAAGCAAAGCGAATCCCAAAAAATTATTTAAATACATTAATAGCAAGAGATTAAAGAAGGAGAGTATAGGCCCTTTAAAAGACAAGTTGGGAGTCTTAAGCAAAAATGATAATGACATAGCGGACACACTAAATGAGTTTTTTTCAACAGTATTTACTAGAGAGGACCCAATTCAGGGACTAGCACATAATCTCAATAATGAGGATATCCCACTGATAGGTACTTATTTAAGCGAGGAAGTAGTCCGTGACCGCTTAAAACATTTAAAGATTAATAAGTCACCAGGTCCCGATGGTATTCACCCAAGGGCTCTAATGGAGCTTCACTCTGAACTTGCAAAACCGCTATTTTTGATCTTTAAGGATTCAGTAATATTAGGTATGGTTCCCAAAGACTGGCGTATAGCGGAAGTAGTGCCTATATTCAAAAAGGGAAGTAAAGCTGAACTAGGTAATTATAAACCAGTTAGTCTTACATCTATAGTGGGGAAAGTATTGGAAGGTATTCTAAGAGATAGTATTCAGAAGTTCCTTGAAGTCAATAAGGTCATTAAAAGGAATCAACATGGGTTTATGAAGGACAGTTCCTGTCAAACCAACTTACTTGGCTTTTATGAAACAGTAAGCGCAAACCTAGATCAGGGTAAAGAGGTAGATGTAATCTTTTTAGATTTTGCCAAAGCATTCGACACTGTACCACACATGAGACTTATCTACAAGCTACAAGAAACAGGGCTAGGAAGCACAATATGCACTTGGGTCAAAAACTGGTTAGATAATAGGGAGCAGCGCGTTGTGGTTAATGGATCTTTTTCAAATTGGACTGAAGTGCTAAGTGGTGTGCCGCAAGGCTCAGTATTAGGAACGCAATTGTTCAATATTTTCATTAACGACCTAACAGAAGGTCTAGAGAGCATGGTGTCAATTTTTGCAGATGATACCAAATTGTGTAAAGTTATAAATGCAGAGGGGGATGCTGAGTCGCTTTAGAACGACTTAGTTAAATTAGAAGCTTGGGCAGCGAAATGGAGAATGCGCTTCAATACAGACAAGTGTAAGGTAATGCACTGTGGTAACAAGAACAAAAATAACACCTACCTACTAAATGGGGTAAAATTAGGGGATTCTGTACTGGAAAAGGACTTAGGTGTCCTCATAGATAGCAAACTAAGCAGTAGTACCCAAAGTAGGACTGCAGCAAAGAAGGCTAATAAGATATTAGCATGCATAAAACGGGGAATTGATGCTAGGGACGAGAGTATTATACTCACGTTATATAAATCACTTGTGAGGCCACACCTTGAATACTGTGTACAATTCTGGGCACCTTACTACAAAAAGGATATCCTGGAGCTATAAAAGGTTCAAAGGCGGGCGACCAAACTAATTAAGGGTATAGAGAGGCTGGAATACGAGGAAAGGCTTGCAAGACTAGGCATGTTTACACTGGAAAAGAGGAGATCAAGAGGGGACATGATCAACATTTACAAATATATAAGAGGACAATATACAGATCTTGCGCAGGACCTGTTTTTGGTTAGATCAACACAGAGAACTCGTGGACACTCGCTCAGGTTAGAGGAGAGGAGATTGCGCACAATACGGCGTAAAGGTTTTTTTACGGTAAGGACGATACGTGTTTGGAATTCCCTGCCTGAGGGAGTTGTAATGGCCAACTCAGTCAACACCTTTAAGAATGGGTTAGATAAATTCCTAATGGATAAGGATATCCAGGGTTACGGGGCATAGTCACGCACTATGGTTATTATAAAAAAAAAGGGGTAAAACGTAACGGCAGTCATCAACTTCAGTCAAAATTTTATACAAAATAATCGTGCATAGGATACCACAAATAGGTTGAACTCAATGGACAATTGTCTTTTTTCAACCTTAGATACTATGTTACTATGATTAGGTGAAGTGAATAACATTGATTAACTCATTACAATGGCACAAGTCAAAGATTGGGATATACCGTATTAGGGAGCAAGTGAACACTCAGCACTTGGTGCTAATGTGTTGGATGCAGGAAAAATGGGAAAGCATAAAACTGGGGTTACAGCTGGAGATCCTACCCCCAAGTCGACCAGTTGGTCTCACATTGGACAGTGTGTACCCTTAACCACCAGAACCTTTCATCTGATCATGGTTGCCTGGTCAGGTCAAATGGTTTATAAACATGCTTAAAAACCAAGAGACTCAACCGCTGATCAGCTGACCATTATACAACTGTGTAGACTGATGAGACCAAAGCTAGTGCTTGATCCTGGAACTCAGCAGCTCAGCACACCATCTATAGCCATTTTCAGCCAAGCACATGCCAGCATCAGCAGCACTGCCTGGAAGCCAGAGGTTTAACAGCTGCTGCAGCAAGGTGTGGCCAGATCCCGGCACTTCTCAAAGCAATAGTTATTCAAATTCAAGATGGCCTCTACGAACCAATTGTGGCTCATTGTGTCAATTCCCTGTCTCCTTGTGGTGGCTGATATTAGTCGGTGTAAGACAGTGGCTAGCAGTCCATCAATGGGGGATGGAGCAGGCAAGATGCTGGAAGTCCTGAGGGGGAGGAGGTGGCAGCCATGCAAAAGAGCTTAAATATTGTATGTTGTTGCCCACCAGGTGAAGCTGCGTTCAATAAATTATTAAAAAAATTAAAATTTCCTACAGATGACAGTGAGCACTTAAGGTCCAGAAAGTGCTAACATGCTGAAGCAGGCTTGTTGAGACTTGTAGGTCACCTGTAAAGTACAATATTAACTCTTTACATGCCATTGATGCTCTGAGCATGATAAATCATGGGTACTGACATTTATGTACATGTTACTTTGACATGTATCAGCTAACTGTCAGAACTCTGCTATTTTGTGAATCCAAGTTAGAATCTATCAGTGACGTGCGGTGGGGTGAGGCAGGTGAGGCAGAGTCTTTCCTGTCATACTAATGTTTGCGCCAGAGTTTTGACTGTATAAAGTATATGAAAAATACAAAGAATATGTTTGAAATATCTTCTTTGTATTATTCTAATCATTTTTATAGCCAAAACTCTTGAGTAAAAAGTCAGAGCCTAACTTTTCCACACATCTCTGATCAAATCCCACCGAATTTCCACCTGTGTATAATGTCCAGATGTACACTTTGGCTCATGTAAATCTGGCTCTGGTGCTAGCCAGTGCCTCCTGAGCCATTTAGCTCACCACACGTCCCTGATATCTATATGTGGTTCTTTGGTGGGTACACAGTGCAGGAAACTCAGTGGGCATAGATAAGACTTGCTCATGAGGTACACAAGAAGATGAGATTAATACTGATATACTTTATTGTAGATTACATACAGAAACACTGGCTCACTTGAACCGGACTGGAATCCAGAGAGACAACTGGAACTGGAGTCAGTTTAATATGTGACTTGCTTAAACCAGACTGGTATCCAGAGAGACAACTGGAACTGGAACTGCAGTACACACAAATTCACACTGATTAGCTTTCACTTGGACTGAGCTGTTTCAGGAATAAATGTAACAGCACACTCAAGGACACACTGCTAGGTTATTTAGCTTCAGCAAAAACTGCACAGGTGTTACTACTTTGAGCTGAAATCACAGTGCTGGTAATGCTGCTATGAGCTGAAGTCTTGGTGCTGATGATATACAATGAGCTGGAATCACATTGCTGGTAATACTGCTGGAACTGAAGAAACACAGGTAATTTAAAGAACTTCAGGGAACAAGGCATGAATACTGAAGCCTGAGTCTAGACGCAACTAAAAAGCGATATTGTTCTGGACTATTTGCTAGAGCCCTGTCCAGCCCTTTTATTCCCCTTGCTGGACAGCAATTGGGCAGCAGAATCATGTGACTGAACCGACAGCTGTGGTTGGTAGAGTTGCGGTCAGCTGATCATAGGCAACATGGAAGCCCCCAGTACCTGCAGCCGGCTGGGAGGATAGTGGTTAGCTGGAATGGGGTTCAGGGGTACCGGAGCCAGCACAGTGGGAAGCAGAACAAGGGGCGACATGACCCCCCCTTGTTCTGCTTCCCACTGTGCTGGCTCCGGTACCCCTGAAACCCATTCCAGCTCGTCGCTGACCCTGGTCGCAGCGGCTGTGTGTGACGTCACACAGCGGCTGCGGCCCGCACCTCGCATGGTCCGGCCATGCCTGCGTTGGCCGGACCGCACCCCCAAAACGGCGGCCAAACACCGCCGTGCCACCCCCTCCTGCCCAGCAACCGACTCTGCTTGTCATCGGGCAGAAGCGATCGCTAGGGAACGATGGCCTTCGGCTGTCCGGCATGCACCGGCGCACTGCGGTTGCCGGCACAGTTCCGACCCGATCGCTGCACTGCGATAAACTGCAGCAAGCGATCGGGTCAGAATGACCCCCATTGTTTATGAATGTTTTGAGGAGCATGACAAAGAATTCAAGGGGATAATTTAGCCTCAAATTTTCCCAGATCTCAATCCGATCAGGCATTTGTGAGATGTGGTGAAAAAACAAGCCTTAGTCATGGAGGTCTCTCCTCAAAACTTACTGGACTTAAAGGATTTGCTGCTAACGTCTTGGTGCCAGATACCACAGAACACCTTCAGAGATCTTGTGGAGTCCATTCTTTTGTGAGTCAGCTGTTTTGGTGGCATGAGGAGGGCCTACGCAGTAGGCAGATGTTTTTAATGTAATGGCTTATGGGTGTATGTGGCTTATGTATAATTGATCACCAATACCAGTGATAATAGTCTTCTATAATATTTGGTGCAACTTTACTTTGTGTCACACAGAAGGATTCCAGAAAGTCTTACTATACTGTACTATGATATACAGATGAAGCCACGCTAATCATGGCTCCGTCACGTGTACGTGCCCCATTCGCTGTAATGGGAGTGTCTCAGTGCACTCCCCTAGCGCGGCTAGGCGACAGATCGCCTAGACACGCTGGAAGTGCACGCTTGTGATGGAGCCACTATAGATGAGCTTGGCTCCATCTGTACTGTATATTCAGAGAAATTAACAACTGAAATATATGAGAGATTTTACATGCTGTGGCACTTTTTTATTAGCTTACATTGGGTTGTTTCCTCTGATAGGGTGGTCTTTAGGTTGCCGACTGTCGGGATCCCGGCGCACAGTATACCGGTGCCGGAATCCCGACAGCCAGCATACCGACAGATATTCTCCCTCGTGGGGGTTCACGACCCCCCTGGAGTGAGAATAAATAGTGTGGTGCGCGTAGTGCGCCACCATGCCCGCAGCATGGCGAGAGCAGCGAGCCTGCAAGGGGGCTCATTTGCGTTCGCCACACTGTCGGTATGCCGGCGGTCGGGCTCCCGGCGCCGGTATGCTGGTCGCCGGCATACCATACTATACCCCTCTGATACCTAGTTACATGCATTCACAGATATTCTGTGAGTGTTAGAGACATTAAGGGCCTGATTCAGAGTTAGAAGCAAATAAAAAATAAAGTGTTTGTGCCCTGAGGTGAAGTTTCAGTTGACAGTCGGAGAGTAGGTGAAGGTCCAGGTGGGCTCCTTCTTCCATTGGATGAGGATATTTGGTAACCTTAAATTGTGATAACTCAGCAAGCAGAGGGCCCCATCTGTTGTTTGCCCCGAAAGGGGTGGCAGTTTTCCACCTCCCCCTTACATATTGCTCGGGGGTTGTGTCGACAGTTGGTCTCATCCTCTTCAAATTTTGTTAGGGCAGTTGGCCCTTTATTTAGTTTGTTAAATTAATTTACATCACTGTACACTGGGATGTCCTTTTGCCACCATGCTTCCTGATCTTATAACTCAAAGCTGACATTTTTGATTGGTAATCTGTTGTGCGTGTCGTTACTTGGTCAAGGTGTGTGTGTGTGTGTGTGTGTGTGTGTGTGTGTGTGTGAGCAGACCTAAGACAATAGAGAGGTTATAGACATACTCAGAAACTTGCCTCCGGTCATCTACAACCTTTGTATGTGACATTTCAGTGATTGCAACAGTCAGAACCACACCTCAGCCACAGTGAAGCTAATTTTTACTTTTTTACTTGGCAGTGTCATTATGCCAGGTACATTCTTGGAGCCCTGTCCTACTTATGCTTTGTCAGCTCACTAATAGGCGATTTTATGATGATGCCACTATTATTTGCATGTTAAGGAGTTCCCCTGTACTTCTGAACCTAATTAGCTGGGATAACAAAACAAAACAATATCCAGAATGATTACTTCAGTGTCCTGTCCCTTGATGCACCATTGTTTATATACTGTACCATGTACGTGTCCTAAATTGTTCTTGTACTTTAAGTTGTTGCTTTCTTGTTTTGCTCATTTACGAACTCTGTTATCCCCTTGTGGTGCCATATAAATAAACAATGGTAATAAATAACAATAATAATAATAATAATAATAATAATAAAATCAACAAAAAAGAAAACATAACAAGGACATTTTTTCTTTATTTCTCTTATTGTTTTTGTAGTGTATTCCTCGCTTTGCAGCCTAATATTATTTGCATTGCAATTTAATAGATGCTGAGTTGAACGGTACTTGCCTCTAAATTTCAAGTGCAAAATACTGAAAAATTTAAAATTTTTCTTAGCTTGCAAAACTGCCCGTATACACAAGATGTATCTGGCTCGGTAAGGGTAACATCTGTACCTGGTTCACTACAAGAGAGAACATTGGTATATGTGCCAGGTTTACGCCAGTTGATTCACAACGTTAGTAGAGAAAGCTAAACCTACAGTACACAATATATACTGAATATAGTCTGTGGGCCAAATTCAATTAGGCATGAAAAATACGTTTTCATAGTAAAAACTGCAAATTTACCATGAATCGTGAAATGCGCCTATTCAGTTGTCTGTGAAGATGGATTTGCTGTCATTTTACCACAAAATTGAATTCACCTCCCCTGAGCAGGTGATAAATTTGGGGAAAATCCCTGTGTTAAGTTAATAATGCTGGGACTTGGTTCAGAACCCCTGGGACACCCCCAGAATGGGTAATTAGGCACTTGGAAGTTTTTAATTATTTTTTAATTGGCCAATAATTATGTAATTTTTGGGATGAAAAAGTGCAAAATGAAGGAAATTGGGGTACATGTATGGGACCATTATATTGGGCTGCTTTATGCGTGAAACAAGTGTTTTTAGACTTGCAGGTGGGAGCAATCAGTCTTTTTCCACTTTTGTAAAAGTCCCCTAAAATTACCCAAACATATACTTATACCCATTTTTATGTACCCCGAGTATAATTTTAGCACTGACTTTGCTGTAAAAAATAGCTTTCTATAATTTTTTTTGTAACATATATGTTTTGATTTTTAGCAGGGGTACAAGTGTAATGTTATACATACATTGAGGACCTTAAACATACAAATCACAGGGTTACAAATAGCCCATGGAACATGAGATACATTTCCATGCTAGAGGAGCCACAAAACAAAAATAAGTTCCAGACAGTTATCATAATCCGGAAAATGTCCAAATAAGCTGTGTGGATAATGGACAATATAAAGCCAGAATTGGAGGAGTGTGTCCTATAAAGATCCTGTTAAAGAAATCTACTGTGCCGTCTGTTTGTATATAAGCAAAAATCAACATTAAACACAAAACAGAATACAGTACATAGTAACACAGTATGAAACTGAGGAGGGGGCAGGGAAGGAAGGGGGAAGGGACGGTATCGCTCAGCCCTGGCTGTTTCTGAGAATCGTATCAAAAACATTAGGTCAACACATACTTAACATTAGGTATCACTTCAGTAGTAATGAAATCATAAGTGGCTTTGCAAAAGTGTTTCCATATTGATCATTAGAAATGGTTATCAAGGTGTGTTCAGTAATTTTTTATGTAAGTACCAATCAGTGTTTTCAATTATTTTAAAAATCTGCAATTGCAATAGGTTTTCCAACAAGTCAATATATGGTCCCCATTTGCGATAAAATTGGACCATTCCCTTCTTTACTTCTGGTAAGGTGTTTGACTGTCCATCAAAATAGTGTAAGTTTAGTAATAAATTGGTAACCTCCGTTAAAGTTGGGGGGAGAATAAGAGATTCATTGTTTAAGGATGATTTCCTTCGCCACAGTCACTAATACGGTAAGAAGTGGACGTAAGGATGGTATAAGTCCCAACCCTACCCAATGAACAAAGTTGGCATGTAGAAATGCCAAAGGGTCTGGTGAGAGAGTCATCGCAAATGTGGAGTTTACAAATGACAACAGTTTGTACCAAAAACCCCTGACCTTTCGACAGTCCCAGAAGTTATGTATAAACGTTGCAGAGTTATCTTTACAATATAAACATTTGCCCGTTTCTTCAGGTACAAATATATTTCATTTGAGCCTGTGATATATAAGCCCATGTGCCCCTTTGACATGAACTTCTTGCAGAGATGGCAAACCAAGAATCTTTTACATCTTACCATAGTATTAAAATATCATATCACCATTTATAATTGCTGAAACATCTCGTTTCCAAGCAGACACTGTATTTGTTAACATCGCAGTGTTAGATGTTTTAAGAAGCTCTAAATATATATATCGGGTCTTGTACACTTGATTCTTAAAGAAAGTCAACAATTTCAATATGGGATCTGCATCTTGAGTATGAGGCTTTGCATTAGGTAAGGATATAACAAAATATCTCAGTTGGAGATATGCATAGAAGTGGTGGACGGTCAATCCATATTGTTCTTGCAATGCTGCATAAGAGAACAGGTGCCCTCCTGGGTCGAATACATCTGTAATGGACCTAATACCTTTCAATTTTAACCTAACAAAAACTTGGTTAGCAAGTCCTGGAGGGAAAAGGGGATTACCACAAAGAGGAATTTGACCAGTGACACAAGAGTTTCTCCCAAACCTCTAATTAGTTGCCTGGAAAGGTAGGTATCGCAAAACAAAGGATTTTTAAATTGCTCTAAATGGATTTTTGATGTTGGAGTATGAAGCAAGGCCCCGGGGGGAAAACGTTGCCATCAGAGCTCAATCCAATATATGGGAAACAAATGCCTTTCTAATAGCCAATCCATTATGTAACAGAAAAAGACTGCAAGGGAGAAACCCTGGAGGTCCTTTAAACCAAACCCCACTTCTGCATGAGCAGCATACAGTTTTTTATGGGTAATTCTACATTTCTTATCACTCCATTTACATTTTTGGAATATGCCAGATAAGGTCCGGAGATCTGAGTTTGTTAATTTTATGGGAAGCATCTGCATGGAATATGAAATATTTGTAAAAACAACTGATTTTAATACTGCAATCTGTCCTAGCAGTGATAAAGAGAAAAGCATCCAGCCAGGGCCGGGCTGCCCATCTGGCAATTCTGGCAAATGCCAGAAGGGCCGATGGGCCGGTCTCTCACAGAGAACTGGGAAGCATTTGGCTTTCTGGTCTGGCTGCTCCCCCACCCCCCTGCATGTCTCCATGGAAATGGAGGCGTGCCATGAGTCCTCGCCCCCTGACTCGTGTGCTGCAAATCCAGTCCATCACCATGGAAATGGAGGTGTAACGCTAGTCCACGCCCCCCTGACAGAAAACCCCCATTGGTAGTGTCCACGCACCGTGGAAGAAACGCATGCACATGCCAGGGCCGATTTCGGCCCCCAGTACATCTCTGCATCCAGCTATCAAGTAATTTAGATATAGCCGCAATGAGAGTGGTGAAATTAACTCCATATAGCCTGGACAATTTGGAAGGGATATGAACAACCCGGTATTTGAGCTTGGTATGTACAATTTTAATATTTTGCAATATAATATTTTGGAAGCTAGAAAGGTCACATCTCCAGACAGAGGCAAAAGTTCTGACTTCTCAGTGTTGGCTTTATAACCTAAAAATCGGCTAAAACTGGATAATATCTGGAAAACAACAGGTAAAGAGTGAGCAGGAAAAGACAAGAACAATAACATGTCGTCAGCAAAAAGTGCCAGATGAAGATCCACCGTGTTACCCCATTACAGAGGGGACTGCCTGAGTACTATCGCTAAGGGTTCACCCTGCCTCGTACCTCGCTGTATCTCAAGGGGGCTAGATAGATATCCATTACATGAGATCTGTGATCTTGGGTTAATATAAAAGTTTTTAATGAAGGATATACATTTTGAAGGGAAGCCGCACCTGGCCATGGAGTCAAACGAGTGAGGTCACAAAATCATGTTGAATGCTTTTTCAGCATCTGATAATAATATTGCTCTGGATATAGGAGTTGGTTTATTCTGAGTATCAGGTATGGCAGCCAGGACTCTGCAAATGTTCAACATGGAGCTCCTAGGCTCCGAGATGAAGGCTCCGAGATGAAGCCTGTTTGATCAGGGTGTACCATGGTCGGCAATACCTGTTTCAGTCTGTCTGCCAAGATTTTAGCAAGAAGTTTGTAGCCAACATTGAGAAGTGATATTAGTCTGTAAGAAGCGGGATTTCTGGGATCTCTGCCAGGTTTGAGAAGGAGTTTAAGTATGGCAGAGTTCAAATATAAAGACATAAGATTATGGTTAAGCACATAATTAAAGAGGGCAGTCAGAGAAGGGGTAATTTTAGGAGAAATACATTTATAAAAGTCTGAAGTGAGGCCATCTGGACCCGGGACTTTTCCCAGTTTTTGTTTTGAGATCACAGTCCTGACCTCCTGTTCTGAAATTGCAGAAGTCAACATCTGACTGTAGTGGTGGGGCATTTGAGGAATGGGCAATCCATCCTAAAATAAGTGATCCACAGTGGTACTGTCTGTGGGGTCAGAGTATAAAGCGGCATAGTAATCTTTCATGACACCTGCTATTTGTTCACTTGAGGTTGTATAAGTACCATCATCTAATTTCAGGGGTTGTATTATTGCTGGAAGGGTTTGACCTTTCAAGGGGTTTTGACCTTTCAGATTAGTAAGGAACTTGCCCATCTTATTTTAAAATTTAAAGACCCTATGGTCCTTCCTAAATGAGTAAGAGGCTTCCATTTTAGTAAATAATGCATCGTAATGCGTTTTCGCTGTGGTGTAAACTAGTTTAGTTCTTGCATCAGGTGTTCTTTTGAAAGAAATGCTTGGCGTATTGATTGGGGGCATAAACATTACAAGACAGGATGCGCTGGCGTTGCAGGTTACTTTCACATAACACATACCTGCCTTCCAGGTCCGATACAGTGGACAGCAGCTCTTTCGGGTCATGGGGGTCATTCCGTCCCGTTCGCACGCAGCGAACCACCTATGTCTCATCACTATGATAACAACTCCCCATTTCTTTGAATTATAAGTTGCAGATGCCAGAACTTTCCAGTGCAAAACTGTCAATTTTAAAATTTCTTGGGGCATCAGATGTGTTTCTGTGGCATCATTTTGTTCAGATAAAGCAAAATTATTTTACGTTTTTGAGGGAAGTTTATTCCCCCAACATTCCATGAGCCAATCCGCAGATTAGCCATCACCACCTATAAGGATATGTGACATGAATGCAATAGGGTAACATAAAGATAAGTGGTAACATAACCGCTGTCTGGGCTGCGTGAAGAGCTGGGGAAGGGGTAGGAGGGGACAAACAAAGACGTAAGTAAAAATCAAAAACAATAACCAAAGAAACAAAATTCCCAACATGTCCACTTGGGTACATTCCCATATAGGTAGAAACAAAAAGAAAATAAAGAAAATTAAAATAACATGCCAGAAATGTAGTAGCACCAAAATCAGAGGAGAGGTACCCCAAACATGCCAAGCCCAAAATAAACAAATAAAGCGAACAATATAGACATGGCAATAAATAACAGATGAGTAAGAAGGGCCACAAGGACCTCATTCAAAAAGAATCCGAGGGGTTGTAGCCCCTGAAAAAATTATATTCATAACAACAATGATACTTAGCAATGCATTAGCGAGGATTAGTAGTGTGAATGGACCATCCCGCAGAGGAACAATAATTCCCAGGCGATAAGTGTGGGCAGATGGGAGAGTAAATATAAACTCAAATATATAACGAGTAACCAATTAGTGTAGAAGAAGTTAATCTCCCTCCGCATCTTGTAATTCAGCTAGGTATGATTCAGGATCAGCAACCATGGTGAAATCCAAGTAAAAACAGCCGTTATCCCTTGTTGGATCAATCGCGAACATAGTGGGAAAAATTCTTTCTGCACCTTTTTAAGCTCAGCCAAATAATCCTGGAACAGGTATAATTTATTGCCCTCCCAGGAGAGAAAGCGTTGGTGGCGGGAAGCACTCCACCTCGTTGTTCAGAAAGTTAAGGCATCTAAACAGAACAACACGTGGACCTGCCACTGACTGTGTGCATACTGGGCCAACCCTATGTGCACGCTCAATGACAAGGTCTCCACATGTCTCCTGAATTTGTAACAGGGAGGGGAGCGTGGTATGAATAAAATCAAACAAGGCAGGCCCTTTCACTGTCTAAAGGGCCCCATATACTACTGCGACATGTCCGACCGTCATGTCGCAGGCGATCACCCCGGCAGCTTCCCGGGCGGCAGGATCGCCCAAGAAACATTGTATGCTGTCCTTTTGCATACGATATATCTTGGGCGATCCCAGCCATGCCTGCGGGGTCTGACATATCATGACTACAGCACGTTCAATCTGGAGGATCCGATCCGATGCTCACAGGAACGCGCATCGGATCGGAAACACCTCCAAAATGTCCGATTTCACCCGATAAATCGAGCCAAATGCCCGAAATCGGATGAAATCAGGCATTATGGTTCTAGTGTATGGGACCCTTTAGGGAGATCCACTTTACGCAGGTCATTTTGTCTCAATCTATTTTCCAGGTCGTCGAGCTTATTCGCAATATGATACAGCTGGAGTATCCCATATCCAAATATTCTGAAATACAGAATATTCCGAAATACGGGATTTTTTGAGTGAGAGTGAGATAGTGAAACCTTTGTTTTCTGATGGCTCAATGTACACAAACTTTGTTTAATACACAAAGGTATTAAAAATATTGTATTAAATGACCTTCAGGCTGTGTATATAAGGTGTATATGAAACATAAATGCATTCTGTGCTTAGGCTTGGGTCCCATCGCCATGATATCTCATTATGGTATGCAATTATTCCAAAATACGGAAAAATCCGATATCCAAAATGCTTCTGGTCCCAAGCATTTTGGATAAGGGATACTCAACCTGTAGTGCGTTTTATCCCTTGCTTTCTGTGTTCCTGTCATCTTAGTGACATCCGCAAGCAATGCTCCCACTTGCTGATTCCGTGGTATGCAGACGTTTTGTGAGGTGAGGTGAATGACAGGCAGATGCGGTCGCTGGGCGGCAGGGCGGCATGGTGGTGTTTACCCGCCGCTTTTAGGGGCGCGGTCCAGCCAACGCAGGCATGGCCGGACCGTGCAGGAAGCGGGCCACTGTGGCTGCGTGACGTCACACTCCCGGCCAGTGCAGCAGGAGCTGCACTGGCCAGGAGTTACTCTACAAGTACAAAAGCATCACCGTTGTACGATGCTTTTGTACCTGTGCGGGGGGGGAGGGGGGCGGCCTGAAATGCGGGGCCGACTAGCCCTGTGATGGGCGTCCCCCCGCATGTCTGTGTCAGTGATTGTAGCACAGTTACGATCAGGTCGGAATAACCCCTATGGTTTTGCCCAACTGCTAACAAATTTGCTGCTACAATCAGGTCTGAATTACCAACCTAGGAGTGGTAAGCAAGCACAAAACGCTTATTAATCCCTGTAGGGATGGATACATAAGAATGTTTGGTGTGCATCATGCCCATTTGGTAAAAGTGCTATTTGCGTTTAGGTCTAACACATCCTTAATCTTTACAGTACTGGATATGTTTCTGCAGATTAAAATAACTTGCACAGTTATCCTTCCTAATATCTCATCATTTAAAAACACCAACATGCAAGATGTACTGTTTGAGTAGTAAATGTGCAGTTAAACTAAAGTGGTGCTTTTGTATAGTTCTTGTTAATGGCAACTTCTACATTTCTGTCTCCCAAACAAAAAACACAAGGCAATAAACAGAATGCAGGTTTCGGAATGGTTTTATTTGGTAAAACAAGGAATTTGATTTTACGAGAGCATGCAAGTAGTTCAGATACACTGTACTTGTACTAATAATTCACAAATAATTACTCATACTTACCAACTCTCTCGGAACATCCAGGAGGGTCCCAAATTGATGAGTTCTCTTCTCTTTCCTAGTTGGTCCATACCCCACATGCTGTCCACTTTCCGTTTGAAATGGGCAGCCCTGGGCTTCAATGATGTGATTCACATTGAATTGCTTCTCATAGACCCACATCCAGCTGTAAAATGCAGCAAATGCAACTTTGCATAGCAAGTGGTGCAACAATAATGTGTAACCCCACCCCCTCTGTAAATAGTACAAATCATGACTTTGAACAGTGGAGGATAGGACGATGATGATGCATTCATGGTATCATGCTTCTCAGCCCACTGGACGTGGATGCCTCCTCTGGGAGTCTTGGGAAATCTCTGCAAGTACTTACCTGTGTTTTGGATGAGTGGACATTATTGGAGGCTGCAGAAGCATTACAAGGAGAAGGGGGGTGGGGGTGACAACCGCACCTGCATGTCACCTTTCCAGGGAGTGGCACCAATATGCTGACTTCTCAGTAACAGGGAGCAAGTCATAATACAAAAATATGGCCTTACACTGGGCTATTAGACCCAGACATGTTTGTCCTTATTTATGGGGTGCGATTTTCCCTGTGTCGGTATGGCTAGGCTGCTTCAGGTCGGCACACCCTAACACTTTATTAACACTTATGTTTTTCTCTGTCACATTATATATATTTTTGTATTATTTTAATCACACCTCACTTACATAGCACTTATGTGCTTCTTATTAACCCTTACTAATTTTCACCTGTTTGCTGCCCTGGGGTAGCCGACCTGTGCCGACATGATGGGGTCCCGCACCCCGGACCCACACCTAGTATTAGGGACCCCCAGTGACAGAGACGCCTTGCCGTTCGGCCTGGGGGCTTAACCCTATATCTGCAGATATATGCAACTAAGATTTCTGTATTATCTGATTATTATGTAGTATTATTTTTCACTCAGTGTGCATTAGGGATAGCTCTATGTTTTTCTCTTACCCGATACGGTCAAGTAGCAAGAAGGTAAGGTTCCATGGGTACTGTTGTATTCAGTATTTGCTGGTCTATTGTAATGACATCTGTCCAAAAATTTGATAGACGAAGTCAGTCCCACCAAATGTGGAATAAGGTATAAGGTACCTAAGACTAGAGCATCGCCAACATGTACTAAGAGTGAATGGGAACATTGCATGGAGGGATGCCTATACCAGCACATTAGGATATTTTATTATGCTTCCTTCACCATCACACAAACAGAGCTAGAATGAGCCTTAAGGAAAATGTTTTGAAATTCCATTTTAGACAGAGATAAGCCCATATCTCTCTGCCAAGCAGAGGCGTAACTAGATTTTTTGGAGCCCAGTGCAAGAAGACAAATGGCGCCCCTCCCCCCACGTAAAAAACAACAACCAAGTATCCCTGCACATGATCCTGAAAAGGGGGTGTGGCCATCCATGAAGGGGAGTGGTTTCAAAATGACATAAACTCATAATAACATCAACCCACCTGCACACCTGGCAGAGCGTGATGGGAGAAGGATACAGGGAGAGGCAATAAGTGACAGTGAGAGGGTGACAGCAGTGGGTGATGATAGGGAGAGTGTGACAGCAGTGGGCGACACCAGGGAGTGGATGGTGCCAGGGAGAGGGTGGCAGCAGTGGGTGAAGCCAGGGAGAGGGTGACAGTGGCGGGTGACAGGGAGAGGGTGACAGTGGTGGGTGATGCCAGGGAGAGAGTCACGCCAGAGAGAGAGTGACCAAAGTGGGTGATGCCATGGAGAGGTTGATGCCAGAGAGATGGTGACAGTAGTGGATGACAGGGAGAGGGTGACGCCAGAGAGAGGTTGACAGCAGTGAGTGATGTCACGGAGAGGTTGAGGTTGACATTGGTGGGTGACAGGGAGAGGGTGACAGTGGTGGGTGACGCCAGGAAGAGGATGACAGCAGTAGCATTGGCTGCGGAGAGGGTGACGCCAGAGAGAGGGTGACAGCAGTAGCACTGGGTGATACGGAGAGGGTGACACCAGGAAGAGGGTGACAGCAGTAACACTGGGTGATACGGAGAGGGTGACACCAGGGAGAGGGTGACAGCAGTAGCACTGGGTGATACGGAGAGGGTGACGCCAGGGAGAGGGTGACAGCAGTAGCACTGGGTTATAGGGAGAGGGTGACAGCAGTAGCACTGGGTGACAGGGAGATGGTGATAGCGAGAAGGAGAGAGTGACGGAGGCAGGCATTGAATGGCAATTATATTGCAATTTAATTACCTGGTCCTGAGCCCAGAAATGTAGCGCGACTCCTCCCTTGGTGTTAATGCTGGGGATCAAGACATCAGATCCCCAGCAGCAAGAACAGCCTCAACAGGAACCATGGTAAGAGTGAGAGGACATGGGTGGAGCTGGGCGGAGAGGGAGAGAGGGAGAGAGAGAGGGAGTGAGAGGGGGGCGTGAGAGAGGCAGAGGGACCATGTATCCCAGACATCACAATACTGTCATCATAACCCCCTCCATTATCTGTCATGGACATATTGGATTACATACTGAGGGGACCCCATCATAGTGTTGGCCAGTGAGAGGTAGCCTACGTGTAGGGAGTTGGTCCATTCTAGCTCACAAAGGACAGAGAGCGCTAGTGCGCCCAGCTCTCAGTAAGCAATAAACGAGAAGATTTATGTAACCAATTGAGGCAGTACCTTCCAGCGCTACAGAGCAGTCAATGTAAGGGTGATAAGGACTGTATTATTTATATGAACTACTATTGGAATTGCTGAACTTCCTTGCAAATCTAAACTGTACTGTGTCATCATCTGCTTTCCAATCCTGCTGTCATCTATCATTGATGCAACTATAATCTATTGCTACCAGCCTACTCCATTTCTCCAGAGTGGAACCGCTTCATCTTCTGCTAAAAACCGTTAACTACTAACAATCATCTGCTACAAAGGGGCAGCAGCAGCCTAGCACTGGAAAGTGATTATGCTGCACTGGGAACAAGGGATTCTCCTACCAGCAGCATTCAGCACACAATGCCGGACATTACCATAAACATACACAGACCTTGCGTCCTGCTCCCTCTGCCCCACTGCATACCCTCCTCCAGCAGCAGCAGCCAAATTGCTCTCAGCACATTCTCCTCCACGGAGCCCCACTATACCACAGAGAGAGAGCTGAGGAGAAACAGGCACATGGACGCACGCTAGGTCACGGGAACTTGCCTGGGAGAAGTGCTCCCCCATTAGCCCATTATGGGAGGGTTACCGGTGGGACTTCTCTGGCCTGACTGCATGGTAGCATCTAGTTCACCTTTGTGGAGAGGACCTTTCCCATAACCCCCTGGGTCCATGTCACAATCTTTTTGGAATAGAAAAGTGTGGCAAGTGGAGCGAGACACCGGGCTCGAAGCGTGGTGAGCGCAGCATAGACAAAAAAAAATAACCCAAACGAACGGAGAACAAAGAAAACATTTAGGTGCTGTAAGGGCGGAAGTTCTCTCCTGCTCTCTCGTTTTGTCACTTCCAGGTCCTGAGCACGAAGGTAACATAGACACAACCCAGACTGCGGGTGGTATTCATGTGACCAGTGGTCGGGAGACCGACAGTCACATGACCTCCTCCAGCATCCCGACCCCTCACTATACCGATGGTCAGCATGCCGACCAACAGGGACTATTTCCACTTGTGGGTGTCCAGGACACCCATAGAGTGGGAATAGAACCCATGGGGACTGCAGGTCACCACCGAGCCCGCAAAGGGGCTTGCTGCACTTGCCCCTCCCCACCGGGATCCCGGCGTCGGTATGCTGCCGGGATCCCGGCGTCGGTATGCTGACCGCCGGTCAGTCATACTACACCCCTGACTGCATCCCCCTCATTAATGGCCCGCAGCGCAGTCAGTGTTAGTGACTGACCATCTGGCCACGGCATACTACAATGAGTCATTCTGACTCATTACAGTACTACTTATAATGTTGCTTGCAGCGCCCCCTCTGCTAGGCCTGTTATTGCGCCCAGGGCACGCACTCTGCTCGCCCTGCCCTTGTTACGCCTCTGCTGCCAAGCCAAGGTATAGTTCAAGATGGAGGAAGATTGGCTGTCTTGCAGTAGTTTAGAGTGTACTCTGTAAGAGTCAGATTATTTTCTAATAGATATTTAAAATGCCAGTGCTAATATATGAAACGGACGCCAGGCGCATCTTATTACCATATACGATAAAAGTGCACTGTACATCGCAGACACTACATCCCTTAAGAGAAAACTGGAGCTCAAAATGGAGGACACCATATGGCCAGCTCCTTTGTCACAAAGAAATCACCAACTATACAAGCACCAGAAGTTACTTTAGGCCTGGGTTTAAAAGTATGCGAATTGGCCTCAGCATGCTAACACAGCTATATTATACCTATTCACCAACTTTTAAATGCTCTTTTAAATTTACTTAACAGATAGACAATCCAATCTGAATCAAACACAATATGACTTATTTGAACTTTGTTTTGCAACAATAAAAATACACTGTAGCATTTTAAACATTGTGAGACATACATTGTCCCTTGAATTTCATATCAGCGCCTTACTGATAACACAAAAAAACAAAACAGCAAGTGATTCGGCAGAATCAAGATGCGTCCATCTTTAGCTGGTAGACCACAGCTGCGTCTGTACAGTGAAATCATTAAGAACGTGATATCCTGGTTATGAGCCCCCATCTGTAAGAGTCAGATTATTTTCAAATAGATATTTAGAATGCCAGCGCTAATATATGCAGTGGACGCCAGGCACATCTTATTACCATATAGGATAAAAGTGCACTGTACGTCACAAACACTACATCCCTTAAGAGAAAACAAGTACACACACACATTGTATGAGTTACAAAGCTCATTGATGTATATATTTGTTATTAAAAGGGTATGCATACAATATAACACATGTACAATATATATATATATATATATATATATATATAGTTACAGAGTACAATTACATTTAAAAGAAAGAATTCATACAATTACGGCCAGCATACAATTACCATCTCCCTCAATGCACTTTATGCACTAATCGCTTCATTTCCTCAATCTTTAGTTCTCCCTCAATGCCCACGGCAGCAGAGTATCAGCAAAACACCACCTCGATTAGCACACAGCAAAAAACAGGAAACCTTGCGTGTGGGATCAGCTATACACTGTGTATGTTGGGGGAGTATAGGTCTTCTGTTATTGGTCCATGGGAACTTTCTCATTCATGATGAGTTATTGGTCAGTTCATATGCAAGCTTTGAAGATGACATAATAGGGGCTGGCCTCTGGTTTCCGCCCACACATGCTTCTTTTGTTCACTTCAGAATTGTGGCTTTATATTCCTACATTTGATCATAACTACTCATTGCAATGTGCTGCAATCTAACCACAGGCATCAAATTAATCCACACATTAATCTGATTGCTTTGACACCAAGCACGACATGTCCATCTTGCTCCGCTCCAACAATACACATACATGACGTTATATTCCATTATATAATTTAAAACCTTATAATGTCTGGTGCTTTACATGTTTAATTTATGTGCTGTATGAAATATGTGTTGAATATATCTTTGTGGCATGTCTGTGTAAATGCGTATGTTACCATATATTACTGTACTCGCTGCGTGTATTCGCACGTAGAGCGACTCATAATGTGCAGAGTTTGGATGTTCTCTCTATGTAATATTTTTGACTTTGACAACACACAGTGTTGGAGGGCGACTTGCAGCAATGCTCAATCTATTTAATGAGGTTAGAAAGTGCCTGATTTACAAAAACTTCCAAAAATCAGAGTGGAATGTATCCCATTTGTCCTGCATCTCAGTGAATTGTTTAACACCAGAAGCAGTTGCCAGCTGGCCGACTGTAATAAGACCAGCAGTAACCCATCTGGGAAATTGGAAGGGAATTAGGTCTGGAGGGAAGCTGGGGTGAAATAGTTGGTTGAGAAGGAGATATCTTAAGAAAAATGGGAAGCCATTGTACTACTGTATCTCTGGATGTTGCTTTCCAGTGCAACCAAGCGATTTATGTATCTGTTTCTTGGTCATTCAAAGATTCTGTTGAGGAGAATAGCATGATAATGTGTTTTGACATCTGGAAGTTAAAGTCCTCCCATCCGAAACATCATAACTAATTCTCGGTCTTCTGCATAAACAAATCAAGAGGTGGAGTGAATGAAAACAGGAATCAAGGACTTGTATCGGCAAGGACTGGGGAATAGAGGGGGTGATTCAGACCTGATCATAGCACGTCTACGATCAATCATACTGACATGTGGGGAGACGCCCAGCACAGGGCTAGCCCACCCCGCATGTCAGGCCCTGCCCCGTCGCACAAGTACAAAAGCATCGCAAAGCGGTGATGCTTTTGTACTTTAGGAGTAGCTCCCCACCAGTGCAGCTCCTGTGTGCTGGCAGGGAGCTACTCGACGCTGCCCGGGTCGCAGCGGCTGCGTGTAACGTCACACAGCCACCGCGGCCTGCTCCCCCAACGGTCCGGGCACGCCTGTGTTGCCCGGACCGCGCCCCCCCTAAATGGCCCGCCCCTCCCGCCCAGCGAACGCCTCTGCCTGTCAATCAGGCAGAGGTGATCTCAATGCTACGATAGTCGTCGGCTTTCTGCCATGCACCAGCGCACTGCTGCGCCGGCGCATGCGCAGTTCAGATCTGATCGCTGCTGTGCAAAGATGTACATCACTGATCAGGTTTGAATCAGGCCCATAAAGCAGTTTGGGAAGCGTGCTCACCTTGACCACATTAATTCCCCTAACCAGGAAAGCTGTTTCAAATGCCACCTGTTATAATCGAGGCATATAGAAGAGAGAAGCGGGGCAAAATTTGCATGGAAAAGCTGAGACAAATTCCTCGTTAACTTAACCCCAAGATATGTTATGTGGGTAGGATGCCAGGAGAAGGGAAAGGTATGCTTGAGACCTATTACAGTGGATGGGGAGGAAGAAATGTTAAGACTACTAGACTTTGAGAAATGTATTTTAAAGTTAGACAGTTTCACAAATTTCTGAAATTCTCGCATTACATGTGGGGTGGACGTGGCAGGATGGGAGATGATAGCTAAGAAATTATCAGCAAATTAGGCCAATTTATGCTTCAAAGCTCCAACCCGAATGCCAGGTTTGTGTGGATTTACCCTAATAGCTCTTGCAAGGGCTTCAATGAATAGAACAAATATCAGTGGAGACAATGGGAAACACTGCTGTATACCATTTCTAATGAGAAATGAGTTAGACAGGGTGCAATTAACTTGGACTCTAGCCGATGGGGTTGCATAGAGTGCCAGAATCCTATAAAAGGCAAAAGGACCTAATCCGATATGGTCCAACTAATCTTATCAAATCTTTTTCAGCATCAGTTGACAGGAGAGTAGTGGGAACCTGGCCTTGGGGATCAGGTTAAGGACCTTGGTTGTGTTATCCCTGGCCTCACGATGTGGAACAAACCCAATCTGGTCACCATGAATCAATTGCGGAAGCAATATATTAAGCATAGCCTGTTTACCATAAATTTGGCATACAACTTAAGGTCGACGTTGAGAAGAGATATTGGCCTGTAACTAGAAGACACGGAGGGGTCTTTACCTTGCTTAGGGACTACAGCTTTTAATGATTGATGAGAGAACTGTGTGTCTGTGGAGGTAGAATTTTGGGGAAGAATGGTGGCAAGCCTACCTTTATATGTTTTGCAATTTCTTTGGTAAAACCATCAGGACCAGGTATCTTGCCTGGAGGGGATGAATAAAGATGGCCAATTTGACTTCTTGCAAGGTAAAGGGAGTTTCAGAGCATCCCTATCAAAAGGAGAGAGAGTGGGAAAAGTTACAGAGGATACATAATTCAGAACCTCCTGGGAGGAGTGTGTGTGTGTGTGTGTGTGTGTGTGTGTGTGTGTGTGTGTGTGTGTGTGTGTGTGTGTGTGTGTGTGGGGGGGGGATGGGGGTGTTTCGATCAGGCAGAAGAATTATCCAGGTTATACAGTGTGGAATAATATTGCTTAAAGCAAGAGGCAATCTTAGTTGTCTGTGACTGAGCCATGCCCATATTGCCTTTGATGGTTTGAATAAAGGATGCTGCGCATTGTGCACAAAAAGCTTGGGCTAATAATCTACTTGGTTTATTGCCCCACTGGTAATATCATTTTTTAAACCTCTTTATCGACAATTTATTACGGTCACAGAGTAGTTTATTAAGTTCCACATGCAATTCTGCCAATTCTGAATAAACAACTCCGGATAGGTAGGATTTGTGGGAAGTCTAAGAAGCTTAATCTGCTGAAGCAGTGCTTCCTTTTGTTCTATAATATAAGAGCCTAGTTGAATAAGTTTTCCATGGAGGAAACATTTATGTGCTTCCCAGAGTATAAGCTTAGAGACATCAGAGGAGTCGATACAAGCAAGGTAATCAACCTCAGCCTTACTGGAAGCATCCTGCAGCAAGGATGCATTGAGGCACCAAGTCCAAAATCCAAGAGAGTATTGTGGCAAGGACAATGTCATCAAGATGGGAACATGGTCAGATTAGGTGATAGGACCAATCAACACATCTAAAAGGAGGTGGAGATGTCTATGGCTCAGAAACAAATAATCTAGGCAGGAATAAACATTATGAGGATGGGAGTACAAAGAATAGTCACGACCTGTGGGGTGCAATGTTGTCCAAGATCAGCCAGCTGGGGATCATGAAAAACCTGGCAAACCTGATGGTATTTAAGTTTTTGAAAATCTAGGGGAGATGGTAGAAGTATCGACCAAGAGATCTTATGTCCAATTAAGGTCCCCTCACAGAACAGTAATGCCCTTCATAAGGGGTTCAATATGATCATGTTGAGTTGCAAAGAAAGTATGTTAGAAGCGTATATACTGTACAATGAAAGTAAAAGCTTGGTGGAATATCTGGGAGTTTATCAAAAGAAGCCTACCCAGGTCTAGTCTATGTACTGAGACATCAATGATATGAAGTCTTCTAAAAAAAACATATCACCACACCTTTGGATTTCCCTTGAAGACCATTATTAAAGAAGGTGGTAGGGAAGCTTCAATCGATTAGAAAGGGAGTCAGTGAGCTGTTCTTAAAATGAGTTTCTTGAATCATGGCTACATGACTCTACCCAACCATAAGGATCAAAGTAAATTGGACCATTTTTCTGGGACGTTGAGGCCTCGGGCGTTAATGGAGGAAATTATAATCTTATCAGCAGTACCCATTGCGTATGAGAAATTTACATAAAGGTGGTGATTCTCAGGACCAGGGTAGGAAGTATATGGAAGATAGGGAAAAAGAGAGCTGAAAAAGGGTGAGAACAAGAAAGAACAAAACTACAAACTGTAACATTGGTAGAGCCGCAACATGGACACTGGAAAAGATGGCATTATTCGGTGTCCCAGAGCATAGTAACATAAATATGCGGGTAGTTGGCAAAGGGAGTCAGTGTCAAAGAGAGACCCTAAAAGGACCATATGACCAAACTTAATTTGAAAACATCGTACATGGTAACATGGTAGAAATAATGATACAAAAATACCTAAAAAGATAAACCTACAAAATGAAACAAAAAATAAACATTCAACCAATTAACAATCGTATGGCAGTGAAAATGTCTCACTAAGGTAGGTGATCCATTAGTAGCCATATGTAATAGAAAAATGTGGGCAAGTCAAATGTCACCATTGCCATCTGGTATTTTCCAAAATGGAATGGTCACGCAGACTGTTTGGCTTCTTCTTGGAATGATGCAACTTTTGCCACGAGACAGGATTTTCCAGGCATTGAGGCAACTCCAGCTGAATCAGGAAATGCTTCCAGTCAGGTACATCAATTATTGATTGGCCCAGGGCTGAGTAATAGAAGGCAAGGTCAGAAGGTGCCTGTGGAGAATGCTGTTCGACAGAAAATAACATTTGAAGGTAAAAAGGAAAACCTCAGCGGTATTTCATATGATGTTTACAGAGCTCACCCATCAGTGGTTTCAAAGCTTTGCATTGTTGAAGCGTGTGTTAAGATACATCTTTTTTTTTCCCCATATATATTTTATTGTAATTTCACATATCATCACAAGATACATAAGGATAACGATATATAATAGTGGATAGAAATCTGAATACATTATACAGAGTACAATTAGATCAATATAAAAAAGAACATGAGAATAGTTCAAGACATCTTTTAAATAGATATACATCTGCATGATATAATTTTGAACATAAACAATGGGGGTGATTCAGACCTGATTGTTGGGCTGCTAATTGTGCGGTTCTGCGATCAGATAGTCACAGCCCCCAGCCGTGCAAGTGTCCTATCCCATGTGTACGTTGAGCTGCAAAAATCCAGTGTGTGCAGTCTCTGCGCAGCCCAGGACTTACTCCTACAGTGTGATCAGAAGAGGCTGATTGGGATCGGAACTGACGTTAGACACCCTCCCTGAAAACACTTGGGAACACCTGTGGTTTTCCGGACACTCCCAGTAAATGGTCAGTTACCACCCACAATGGCCTCTTCCTGTCAATTACCTTGCGAATGCCAGTGCGAATGAAAATTTCATACCATCCTGTCTCTGACCGGCGATGCCCGTTGTTGTTGGCCGAAGCGTGTGCGCATTGCTGTGCATACGCATGCGCAGTTATTACCTGATCGCCCACTCTGTGAAAACGCACAGCAGAGATCAGGACTGAATCATGCCCAATATACATAAGTTATTTTGGCGGGATGAGATTAGTAAACGAAATTTGCTAGGAATGTATTTCGAATTGACCGCCTGGATATAGGGCCCGATTCAGACCTGATCGCTGCTGTGCATAAACAGGCGATTATCGATAGACTGCGCATATGTATGCACCGCAATGCGCACGTGTGTCGCCAAACTACAACAGGCATCGCCAAACAGCGACAAGCTGGTGCGAAAACTTCAATTGCACAGCCTTTCGCATGCTGATTAACATGAAGAGGCCGTTTGTGGGTAACTGACCATTTTCAGGGAGTGTCAGGGAAAACGCAGGTGTTCCCAAGCATTTTCAGGGAGGCTATGTGACGTCAGCTCCGGACCCGGTCAGCCTGTTCTCATCGCACTGCAGGAGTATGTCCTGGGCTGCGCACAGACTGCACACACTGGTATAAACATCTGATGGTGAGTGAGGAGTGAACGGATTGGCAGCTGTCCGCTGAATGAGGGATATTTGTAGCACAGCGTACACATGCGATCGCACACTTGCACGGGCAAATATACGCTCCCCTTGGGTGGCGACTATCTAAACGCAGGACAGTAAAAATAGCAGGACAGCGATCAGGTCTACATCACCCCCCATAGATATATATGCCAATATTCTATAATTTTCATAAGAGAAAAGAAGCAACATTTAGTAAACGTAAACAAAAAACAAAAACACAAATATGAACACTGCCTACCTGTGTCCACAAGTCGCCGAGCCACCCAGGAAAAGATAGTCAAAGAGGGAAGCGTAAGATGGGTAGAAGATAATCCAAGAGAAGAGTTATAGTACCTTAATGGGGATAGGGTTTCTTTATATTATCAAGAAGTTGGCATACAGTAAAATACCATGATGTAGATTGAAAGCAATGTTTAATCGCTAATTTAGTCGAGCGTGGTAAAGTCTAGATAGATTTGTCCCAGCATTGGAATAAGGCAGGGGTTAACGTTTCCTTCTTTATGGATGTCTCTAGCCAGTAAATTAAAAGTAACCTTGATGTTGCCATATGTACATGATGAGCAGCATCATGTATCCATTGTTGTAATATAGCCTTCCTCCCTACTGCAGACAGAATTACCACTCATTTTTTATTGGTCCTAGGAACTTCGGGTTGGTCAGTCAAAATGCCAAAAAGCACCCAGGGTGCAGTGCGGCAAAATGATATATCCAAAGTTGTAGTTCCATATGAGTGCAATTCTTTCCAGAATCTTTGAATATAACAGCAATTCCAAAAGCAATGCATGATGTCGGCTTCCATAACGGAGCACCTACAGTAATACAGCCTGCATTTTATGAGATGCCCATCAAATGACGTTTTTTAGGGGATATGTATGCCCTAACATCTTATACGCCATTTCCTGATATGTACTTGCTGGGATAAGTCTTAAAGATGAATAAAAGGTGTCTAAAATTTGTGCAGGAGACATAGAAGGGATTTGAGATGCCTATTTGCTTAATTGAACTAGTTCTGTCTCAGGATTAATTTCAGTATGTATACATGTATAGATAGTCGAGATAGAGTACACCCCTGAATGCATAAGTGTATCAATAGAATTTAGAAAATCTTGATATTGTAATTTGGGTAAAATAGATTGTAGGTAGTGAACAGCTTGGGAATATTAAAATTTATGTTGGGGTCTAATTCCATATTTAGTAATGGCTTCTTCAAATATAAGTGGTCTGTTGAAAGCATTTAAAAGGTTCCGGAGATTCAGAATTCCAGAGGAGCGCCAAGTTGTGAAAGGTATTGAGGATTCTCCTTTCTGGAAGTCCAAATTTCCCACTAAGGGTAAGGACAATGAGTAATAATATTGAAGAGTAAGGGACTTCCTGGCCGCTCTCCAAGCCTGAATAGTGGAGCTCAAAAGCGGATTATCAGATTGAGGTAACTTTAGATCCGAGAAACGTGCATGTAACATACAGTATAACTAAGAGAGAGAGGAGAGCAAAGTAGGTTTTCTAGTGCTACATCTGTAAAAAGATTTGTGCCTCTGAACCAGTCCATGGCAAAAAGGAAACAAGCTAAATTATACTGTGTAATGGGGGTCATTCTGAGTAGATCGCTCGCTAGCAGTTTTTAGCAGCCGTGCAAACACTATGCCGCCGCCCACTGGGGAGTGTATTTTAGCTTAGCAGAAGTGCGAACGCATGTGCAGCCGAGCTCTACAAATACAGTTTGTACAGTTTCAGAGTAGCTCTGAACCTACTCAGCGCTTGCGATCACTTCAGCCTATTCTTGTCTGGATTTGACGTCATACATCCGTCCAGCAAACGCCCATCCACGCCAGCGTTTTTCTGGCACGCCTGCGTTTTTGCAAACACTCCCTGAAAATGGTCAGTTGACACCCAGAAATGCCCCTTTCCTGTCAATCTTCTAGCGGCCGCCAGTGTGAAAGAAAACTTTGCTAGCCCCTGAGCACAACCACAAATGTCTTTGTACCGATACGTCGCGCGTGTGCATTGCGGGCCATACGCATGCGCATAAATGCCATTTTTTTGCCTGATCGATGCGCTGCGAAAATCGGCAGTGAGCGATCAACTCGGAATGACCCCCATTGTTGAGTAGGTTCACCCCTAATCTTTGTGTTGTCTGTGACAGTTTTTTAAAATTGATCCTTGGTCTCTTATTGCACCAAATAAATGTAGAAATAATAATGTTAAGTAGAGATAAATCTGGTTTTGTAATTAGAAGAGGGGTCATCTGCAGAACATACAGCATTTTAGGGAAAATAAACATTTTAACCAGATTACAACTACCTAAAAACTTGAGTGGCAAGCTTTGCCAAAGACTAAATTCTGTTTTATTTTACGGATAACTGGGTTTATGTTATAGGAATATAAATAATTAGGATTAGACGGTAGTAAAATCTCCAAGTAAGTAATCTCAGTATCTGCCCAGCGAAAAGGAAAGGAGTCCCTCCATCCTAACCTTGCCTGTCTATATATAGCTAAAGCCTCAGACTTGTGAGAATTAATTGAGAAGCCTGCAAATGAGGAAAACCGATTTATAGCAGCCATCAGTACAGGGATAGATTGTTTGGGATTAGACGGGAAAAGAAGGATGTCATCTGCAAGAGCAATTACTTTCATTCCTTTATCTCCCATTTGTGCCAAGATAAATCTTTGTAGATATAAATAACATCTCCATTGAAATCAACACTATCCAATTATTTAACTTTATGCATGATCTTTTCCTCTTGTGAAAAATAGTATAGGTGACAAATGACATCCCAGGGTCTATCAGTATAGAGGCCATGGGGCCTGAGGGCTTGATGTGCTCTGTCAAAGATTATCATATCACTTGGGACCTCAGGAAAGCCTCTAATCTGGAAATTGCTTCATAGAACCCTATTGTTAAGTTCAGTAACCATAGATTTCAGGGAATCTATTTTTGCAGTCTGGATGGAGATATTATTCTTCAGTGAATGAAAAAAGAGTATCAGAAGATTCTCGACTCTCCTTAAAAGTAGTAAGGCAGTCAGAGAGCTTTGAAAGGTCCCGCTTAACAGTAGCCATCTTCTGTCTAATGGTTGAGTTTGCAAGTCATGTTTGCAAGTCCTGTTTGGTTAGCAGCATCTTAATGTAGGTCAAGATTTCTTTCTTTTCACTGCCAAGGTTGGAATAACTGGGTCCTCCATGGAGGGTGTACTTGGAGAATTAGATGGAGGAGTCTGAAGCATCTAAATCATGATCTTGTTTAGAAAGTCACACTGGTAGAATCAAAGGGCAATAGGGTCTGTGGTGCACAGGACAGCAATGTAGATGTTGGCAGGTAGCTGCGGTCACTCAGGGGGTAAGAAGGTTGAGATCCCAGGGCTCTGCCACACATAGAGCACTCTGCAAAACCTTGACAGAAATGCATCCCCAGGCTTCAGGTGGGTGGACATGCTGCAACCTGCAGGGGCCCAGAAGCTGTCCCCCTGGCATCTGCAAACTACATCTCCACATATGTCCAGGTAGCTGAAGGTAGGCAGAGCAGTACAGGGTGCACTGACAGCCTCCAGAGGACTTAAAAATGCTTCCTAACTAGGCAATGACCAGGAACCCAAGCAAGACATGGCCTAGCTGCCTGCTAGGCATTACCCCTGGAAAGTGATGATTTGCGTGGCATAGGGGTAAATCTAACCAGCATTTTGGAGTTCATAGAGGAGTGGAATTCCCAGAGGCAGTGGGACACCTGCCTCCAGGCTCCAAGTCCGAAAGGGGCACTGCATGTACAGCAGTATCTTTGTGGTTCACAGCAGTGGCTTAAGTGTGACTGCTGGTCTTCCAACAGAGCTCTGCGGTGCTCCTGATACTGCTGCAGAGTTAATTGGCTCTGTCCCAGAAGCCCTGCTAACACATGTAATAGTGGTACTCTGCCTGCGCTGCATCAATAAAGTAACTGTGGCGTGGTGCACATGCCGCTGCTACTGGACCGTGAGATGGGACCCATTGCTGAATACTGATTCTGCATGCTGCAAACAGCTGAATCTCGTGAGTCTGACCCTGACCTACTCGCTATTGTGACACAGCGTAGATGGAGCCCTGCCAATTAATTGCAGGAAGTCAGAGGACTGCACATTCATTTTTTAGATTGCACGTCACTGAAGTACTGCTTTGAAATACCTGTAACCTAGAACAATACATGTAGTGTTTTTAATGCAAATGAATGTACAGTATGACAACATGAAAATTGATAGTTGATATTTCTCTAGATTTATCTTCTTTGGCAAACCTAATATTCCATTTTGAACTATGCTTGTGACTATTCACAGTCAGAATTCTAGGACCTACGACTTCCCTGTACCCATTTTACAACACACATAACTTTATGCACTGTGCTAAGAAGAATAACTAGTATCTTGCTCTAGGATAAAAAGGTAAAACATGCCTTTGGACTTTTTACTCCTGTCTTGATCTTATTGGTCTGGTGATGCAGGGGATAAAAAAGTTTCTTCTTTCACTGGTGGCCCCATCTTCTTCCTACTTACCCAGGATTCCCAGTATTATACTCACCATCCTGCCTACTTCACAAGCAAGTGGATGAGATATGGGAGAACCACCACTCTTCTGCAGGTGTTGGGTATTACCCAAAAATCTGTAAGTCTCCAGAACATTCCGGTCCAGTATGTAATTATGAGCTACATACCCATGACACTCCCATCACACTTCTACAAATGGTTCTGGTCTATGTGTACATCCAGTTGCTGATCAGTTGACAACAAGAAATTCACAAACTGAGAGAAGCTAAGATGCTTGCAACTCACCTGGAGATTCATGCACAGATACATATGTTTGCTAAAATTGACTAGATACGACTCAAATGGAACTGCATGCAACTGAGATTCAGGCCCCGTCCTCTTTAAATAAAAAAAGTATATTCAACTTTTGAGTCAATTATGAGTCAAATGAGTCAAGTATAATTTATGTTTATTATATAAAACCAGTCAAACTACAATTAAAATAATATATTTATCTTATTAAATGTGTTAAAACAACTTTAAACATCTTTTCACAGGCAAATATGTAAGAGTGATTCGCTCAGTATCACGGTAGTCGGGATGTAGGCGGTCACGTGACAGATGTTATCTTATTAAATGTGTTAAAACAACTTTAAACATCTTTTCACAGGCAAATATGTAAGAGTGATTCGTTCAGTATCACGGTAGTCGGGATGTAGGCGGTCATGTGACAGATGTTATCTTATTAAATGTGTTAAAACAACTTTAAACATCTTTTCACAGGCAAATATGTAAGAGTGATTCGTTCAGTATCACGGTAGTCGGGATGTAGGCGGTCATGTGACAGATGTGCCAGAATCCCAAAACCACTCAGACCGGCACTAGAACACTAAAGCGGACACCCTGAAGGTGAGTATCAGGGTAGAAGCCCGGGAATGGGGAGGGTTAGGCATTATGGGGAGTAGGGTTTGGCATTAAGGGTGTGGTTAGCCATAGTACCTCCACCTAAGGCATAACTGTTTCCGCCACCCCCAAAGAGTTAGCCATAGCCACCATCCCAGGAGGGCTAGGGTAGGCAGGGCCAGCCCAAGCCTAATTTGTTTGGTAAGTGATTATATATTTTGGTGCCCCTCAGTGGAATATATGGGGGCATGGTTTCATGGGCAAGGGGCATAGCCACAGAACAGTACCAATTCACATTACACCACGCAGTAGTGTCTGTTAGTCACATTACACAACACAGTAGAGCCCCTTATACATGTTATACCACAGTGGTACCCCTTATACATGTTACACTACAGTAGAGCACCTTTTACACTGCTGCTGGGGGTGGATCTCCATCCCAGAATGGGATCAAGAAGACTGCTAGTAGTTTAAAACAATTGACTGTTAAACAATCCTTTGCAGGAGGAAGCAAATACTGTATGACAGCTACCATACAGTGGATCACTGAAGCCATGATGGCTATGCTAGTATTAGATCTGTGTCCAGTGTCCAGTATTAATGCAGCAGGTTTTAGACAGTTAATTGAGGTCCTATTTCCTCACTACCAAATTCCATCTTGGTTCCATTTTACTAGAAAAGCAATTCCTCGCCTGTACCAGGACGCTAAAAAAAAACCCTAGTTATTGGCCTCTAAAATTATGTTGAACCCACTTTCCGCTTCACCAGAGATATGTGTACAAGTGGAACTGAGCAAACTAAAGATTTCATGACTGTGACAGTCTACAAACAATGCCAGCTCATTCAGAATCAGGCTACCATCTGTATCGGTGGCTACACTAAAAGGCATACCACTGACAATCTCTTTGAAAAAAGGGATGTCATAGCAAAATGGCTTACCCTGCTTGGACTCTTTTCAAGATTTGTGATAATGCCATAAATATTGTGAGAGCATAACAGCTGGGTTAAATCAAACACATCCCATGTTTTGCTCACACAATCATTTTGGTTATAGAGTTTTTAAGAAGTGACAGGTGTGTGCATGAGATGCTGTTGCCCAAAAAAAATCTGGACATTTTTAGCATTCAGCAGCACCATGTAGGATATTTCAGTGACTGCAAGAACTTGCTACCAACTGAAGCAAGAAGTGGTAACATGGTGGAATTCCACCCTTTATATGTTTCAGCGGATGGAAAAACAGCAACAAGCCATCCAAAGCTACACAACAAACCATGACATTGAGAATGGAGGGATAATGTACCTTAGTCCAAAACAATAGAGAATACTGTGTTGTGCAAGCTACTGAAACTATTCGAAGTAGTCACCTATGAAATTAGTTCAAACACTGCCAGCTTGAGTCAGATGATTCCCCTAATTGGACTTTTAAAAAAAACAGCTGAAGGAGGAGATGAGATTAAGCAATTCCGCTTATAGTGGATTTGTTGAGCAAGTCCTTTATTCGCTTCACCAGGATCAAAGGATTGTCAACATCTTGAAATTGGATCACTACATTTTGGTGACAATAGAAATAATCAGGCACCATGGCCTGGTCTACCACTGCTATACAGATGATACACAACTGTACTTGTCCTTCGCTCCGGGCACTGATAACCCAATAGCAACCCTAAATGGCTGTCTAGCTGAGATCCAGGAATGGATGAGTGTTAGTTGGCTGCAATTGAACACGGATAAAACAGAGGTCCTTATGATAGGACCGCAACATCAAAGGACAAGACTGCAGCATAGCCAACCAACTGGACTTACACTCAGGGATTTAGAATTACAGACCACTGATCGTGTGCGGAATCTTGGAGTTGTCCTGGATGGTGGCTTGACACTTAAACATCAGATATCAGCCACAATCAAATCCTCATTCTTTCACCTGAGGAACATAGCCAGAATCAAGCACTTAATTCCCTCAGAGGATCTGCCAAAAGTCATAGGTAATGCCCTCTACCTTGATCTTCCAGCAAAAGATTTGCACCACTTACAGCTGGTGCAAAGCACAGCTGCCAGGCTGTTAACCAACCAGCCCCGTTCTAGCCACATAACACTCATCCTCTACTCCCATCACTGGCTGCCTGTAAGATGGCGAATCATCTTCAAGATTGGCTTACTGAGTTTCAAAGCACTACATGACCAGGGCCCAAGGAACCCGAAGCAGCTTCTGACCCCATACTGCCCCACTCGATTACTGCGATCTGTAGATGAAGGACTTTTAGCAGTACTTAGAATCTTCCGTAATTCATCTGGAGGTCAAGCTTTTAGTCATGCGGCTCCGACTCTATGGAACTCACTTCCCCGCACAGTACGAGAGGCCCCAACTATAGAATCCTTCAAAAGTAGACTCAAAACTTTCCTGTTTACTCAAGCATTTCCATAATGTCCCTTTTAGTATCTTCATGCTTCTGTATTTTATGAAAATGTACTTCATTATTTTCTGTACTATGGCCCTCATTCCGAGTTGTTCGCTCGCTAGCTGCTTTTAGCAGCATTGCACACGCTAAGCCGCCGCCCTCTGGGAGTGTATCTTAGCTTAGCAGAATTGCGAACGAAAGATTCGCAAAATTGCGAATAGAAATTTCTTAGCAGTTTCTGAGTAGCTCGACACTTACTCTGCCACTGCGATCAGTTCAGTCAGTTTCGTTCCTGGTTTGACGTCACAAACACACCCAGCGTTCGCCCATGCACTCCCCCGTTTCTCCAGCCATTCCCGTGTTTTTCCCAGAAACGGCAGCGTTTTTTCACACACACCCATAAAACGGCCAGTTTCCGCCCAGAAACACCCACTTCCTGTCAATCACACTCCGATCACCAGAACGAAGAAAAATCCTCGTAATGCCGTGAGTAAAATACCTAACTTTTGAGTAAAATAACTAAGCGCATGCGCTCTGCGAACCTTGCGCATGCGCAGTAAGTGACTAATCGCAATATAGGAAAAAAAAACTGTGTTCCCTAATGCACACCGAGTGAATAATATTTCTACATAATAATAGTCAGATAATACGGAGATCTTAGTTGCGTATATCTGCAGATATAGGGTTAAGCCCCCAGGCCGATCGACAAGGCTTCTCCGTCACTGGGGGTCCCTAACACTAGGTATGGGCCGGGGGTGCAGGACCCCACGATGTCGGCACAGGTCGGCCACCCCAGGTCAGCACAATATAGCGAAACTCAGCAACGAGGGAACAACTCGGAATGAGGGCCTATATTATGCTATGTATCTGTTAAGCGCCTTGAGTCCTATTGGAGAAAGAGCGCTACATAAATAAAATTATTATTAATTATTATTATAGAAAGCTCAAATGTTACCGTCTGAGTGAGCACAATTAAGCTGCCTTAATGAATCACAAGATGTAGGGTAACACCCTAAACCCCAAATACCGATTTCTATAGAACAAAGTATCTTGGATTCATATGGGCGCCTAAGACAATCACAATATATGAAACTGAATAATATATAAACAAGTAAAAGAAATGTAAAAGACATGTAAAAGAAAACACAGAGAGGCATCGATCCTCATGTAATACAGTATGGGTATATGCACAATTCTGATGAAACAACTTACACTTGTGAGTGGTTGGATATAGGGGGTAACACCAGTATATCATTGAATCATTATTTTGGACTTGTTTTATCCAAATTGTCATTAGAAGTGTGCATATACCCGTACTGTATTACACAAGGATCTATGCCTCTCTGTGTTTTCATTTACATGTCTAAAACATCAATAAGAATAACATGAGGTACATCTAAGAATTTGTCCAAACCAGGGGAGTACAAAATGTTGTTTTTTTTGTTTATATATCATTTGGTTTCATATATTGTGATTGCTTAGGCACCAATATGAATCCAATAGATTTTGGTGACCATGTTTGATCATAGGTTAAAGTCATATGCCATGTCTTTCTTTCCAGCTGACCCAGATATTAACAGATGCAAAGTGCTCCTGCTGAGCAAGTTGTTAGCTCAGGTGGTACATGACACGGCAACATCTCCTCCTTTAGTTTCTCCAGCAACTGCTACTGCCAGGCAAAAACTGAGTTTTCACAAGAAACCCAGTGGTGATGCAGAGGAGTCAACACAACAATTTGCTATCTGGTCGGATCCAAAATCATTGCCCAAAAGTAGTGACAATTCTACCATTACTCCTTCTGATATAATCAAGATCCAAAGAATGGTGGAGGATTATTTTAATGACAGAGTATAAATAGGCATTTCACAGAGTCTCTTTGACTACTGGAAGAAAAAAAAGACAATTTGGAGGCCGTTGTACAAACTTGCTTTGCATTTCTCAATCTGTCCACCCTCAAGTGTGTACTTGGAAAGAGTTTACAGCAGAGCCGGGAACCTTGTCAGTGATTGGCATAGGAGAGTACTTCCTCAAAATGTGGAAAAGATAATGTTCATCAAAATGAATTAAAAATTCAACAAGGAAGACTTTTCTGGCAATTACATCAAAGTATAGTGGGGGTAATTCAGAGTTGATCGCAGTAGCAAATTTGTTAGCAGTTGGGCAAAACTATGTGCACTGCAGGTGTAGCAGATATAACATTTGCCGAGAGAGTAAAGGGGGGTACACACGGAGAGATCCGTGTTTAAAATCTAAGCAATCTGACTAGATTGTTTAGATTTTAAGCACGGATCTGTCATGTTTATGCCCCCCAGCAATAGCGATGCGCGACACCGCGCATCACTATCGCCGGTGCTAGATTGAGCCTGCATGCAGGCTTAATCTAGCGGGTCACTCACTTCACCGCTGTGTGAAGTGAGCGGTCCCCCTGTCTGTCCCCCTCCTCGCTCATCACATTGCGCTGTGCTGAGCGGGGTGGAGAGATGTGTGCTAAGCGGTCTGTGTTAAGATCGCTCAGCACACATCTCTCCCGTCAGTACCTCCTTTAGATTTGGATGGGTTATTTTGTTTCTGTGCAGGGTAAATACTGGCTGCTTTATTTTTACACTGCAGTTTAGATTTCAGTTTGAACACACCCCACCCAAATCTAACTCTCTCTGCACTATATATCTGCCCCCCCCCCTGCAGTGCACAAAGGGGGTCATTCCGAGTTGTTCGCTCGTTGCCTATTTTCGCTATGCTGTGATTTGTTGCAAACTGCACATGCGCATGGTATGCAGAGCGCATGCGCCAAGTTATTTTACACAAAATTTAGTAGATTTGCTGGTATTCGAGCGAAGATTTTCAGTCGCACTGCTGATCGGTGAATGATTGACAGGAAAGGGGCGTTTCTGGGTGGTAACTGAGCGTTTTCCGGGGTGTGCTAACAAACGCAGGTGTGCCAGGGAAAAACGCGGGAGTGTCTGGAGAAACGGGGGAGTGGCTGGCTGAACGCAGGGCGTGTTTGTGACGTCAAACCAGGAACTAAGCGGACTGAGCTGATCGCAATCTGTGAGTAGGTCTGGAGCTACTCAGAAACTGCAAAGAATTATTTAGTAGCAGTTCTGCAAATCTTTCATTTGCAATTCTGCTAAGCTAAGATACACTCCCAGAGGGCGGCGGCCTAGCGTGTGCAATGCTGCTAAAAGCAGCTAGCGAGCGAACAACTTGGAATGACCCCCATAGTTTTGCCCAACTGCTAACAAATTTGCTGCTGTGATCAACTCTGAATTAGGCCCAGAGACTTCTGTGATGGTGGATTCCAACTGGGATGAATTAATATTGTGTGAAATAATGTAAGCACTGATGAGCATGATAATGGCAATGATATCTTGCCATGGAATGGATCATTAACAGAACTGTTAGCTTAGCTGCCTTGAGTCGATTGGTAGCTTGTTTTGTGGGGGCCCAAACAAACCAAACACTTCAGTCACAAAAGTGGCAGTCCCTGTGGCCGAAGTGCTTGTCCTTTATATCCAACATAAGGGTGGGTGAGAGGGCCCAAGGACAATTTCACCTTTCACCACTTTTCATTTGTGCCACTGCTGTGTGGCAATGTTTCATAGATGTGCTATAAACTGCCATGTGTTTGTGCCGCTGCTCATTCGCTTAGTAACCAGCCAGCTTACGGCAACCTTTGGGCTAAACTGGATGAAAACAATATTGTTTGCTGTGAGGTGGTCAAAAGATATTGGTAATGACTGTAAATGAATGTTATAGAGGTCCTTCTGGAGTGCAATGATGGATGCTGCATCTGCGGCAAAAATCACACCCAAAATGGCCACCACGCTTGCATAATAGGTAGTCTCCAAACCGTGATGGGCATCATGTTTCCAGAGACCTGCACATGTGCACTGCGCAGTAAACTCCAGCACAGTGTGTAAGCCTACGGTGTTGTGGAGAGGAGGGGCCCACCTGGAGTCTGCACACAGGCCCCATCCTCTCTCAAAACGCCCGATTTTCAGTGCTGCATATTGTACGCCAAGAGTGAATAAGAATAGGTTAAATTGTTCTACTTCTTATGTAAATTCTACTATAGACAACTTTGTTTGTAAGACCTTGCTTGCAAGCTATGAAACTAGCTGACTTTGTATAGCAAGCAAAGGATATGTGGCTTGGGGTTTTGAGACAAACATTATCATACTATAGGTCACAAATTAGACATCTGTGCAAAAGTCTGATATGCAAGAAATCACCAGCTAGATTAGTGATTACAAAGAACATTTTGTTTGTATATCAGTGAATTTAAAATATTTGCTATGAAAATAGAACTCAGCCAGTAATGACTTATCTGGCTGCTGAAATTGTATCTTCCGCCACCTACTGTACATGTGAGAAGATTGGAACTGAATAAACCTCTTGATCAACTAAAGAAATTGTAATTATTTGGTAAGATGCCATGAAATCTCAGTTATGATGTTGACATTGGAAAAATGCTGACATGAAACATGTTGAAATCTGCAGAGGAATGGAGCATAAGATAGCCACAGTTAAAAATGGTTCCACTGTTGAACAGTATTTTAATGAAGTGGCTAATGCAAAATTACTACAGTTGTGTAAAAGAAGCAGATCTAATGGTGCCCATACACTTGTGAGATAATCGGTGCTAACCTTCGATTTCGACCACATCTGTGAGAGAAATCGAAGGATTGTATGCACATTTTAGGTACCTTTTGACGCAATGCATGGGCACGCCGGTCGAATCTCACGTCTCAAGATAGTATGTGCTGCACTTAATATTTATCGTGGTAAATGCATGGTAAATGCATGCATGGTAATCACTTTGGCAGTTTGGCATCGCACCTGAACTGCCGGTGCGATGCCCCGCGATGTCCCGTGGCGGGGCATCGCACAAGCGTATGGGCACCATAAGGGTGGTACTAAGAGAAGTGTTTAAACAATTAATACAAAATTAAATTTTGCAAATGTTGCTGTGAGAAAAATAAGTTTTTACGAAAAGATATTTTGCATTCAAGTAAGAATACAGCTGCATAGAAAATCTGATAAGTTACACAGTGATAAGCAGGGTGGCCATCAGAAATTGTGGAGCCTGGAACTTACAAAATAGGCAGCCCCCCTCCCAAAGAAAAGAAAGAGATGGGCTGCACTGTGGATAATGTGGGTGGAGCTAAAACAAGGGTTGGGTATCAATTGGTGCATAAACCAATTGTAAAAAAAAACATGTAAAAGTGTGGGCTGTGGGGATGGGTTTTATAACATGTAAACCTATCATATAAAATATAAAACCTTAATCGATATTAAATATATAAATAAAAAAGCCAGATCCACATGAAAAAAAACACACTGAAAGTCAGATCCACAAAAAAACATATTGAAAAAGCCAGATCCACATAAAAAAAACACAATGAAATAGCCAGATCTACATGAAAAAGAAACACATTGAAAAAGCCAAATCCACATAAAAAACACATTCAAAAAGCTGGGACAGTTTTTTATGCCAGCACCAGCCAGGCATTGATAGGCAACAGTGGCATATTGAATTTAGCGCTGTTCGCGAGCCCCAGGCAAGTGAGTGGGGTAGATACAGAGAGCGGAATGGTAACTCAGGGCTGTCTTAACAGCAGTGTAGTCCCCTGGGCACAGCAATGCACTGGGGCCCCTATCCATCTTCCAGCGTTAGGGGTGGGGGGTGCTATCAGTGGTAGCTTTGATGTCCCACGGGCAGTATGGGGTGTTCTATCTTCCACTCAGCATGTTGGACTTGGAGCAGTAATTTCTACTAATTACTCCTTTACTGCACAGATGTAGAAGGGGGCATTGGGCTGAATGGTGATGCCCTGGTACATGACTTTCAGAGTGTAAGGGAGGGGTGGCAGGTGGAGTGGGCTTAGTATTCATCATTTTCTTTTGGGAGGGCAGCTTGCTTGACTGAAGATATCTCAAGTTCCTGGAAATAGATTTCTTAGCTTTCAACGGAATAAAAAAGTAGATAGTCCCACCTTTCAGGAGGTACTGGGGACTTGGGGATCAGAGTTCAGGGCAATTCACCAACGAAAATACAATGTTTGCTTATTAGGTGTGTGGAGCTGGAGTAGGGACCAGCTGCTTGAAGGCTAAAGTCTTTGGTTATGGGCATAGAAGAGACAAGCTACTAGTATACACCGAAAGGGGAGAGTCACAGCTTTTGGAGTATACCCTTAGAAAAACCCTAAGTCTGACAGAACCCGAGATATCTGGCTAGTAAGAGCAATTAAAAGGCTTGGATGGGGACCACTGCTTTGATGTCGGATATCTCCAGTTCCCCAAGGCTGATTTTCAAAATTCTGGTACTCCTGGAAACAGGATACCCTCAGCTATCAGCATAGAGCTCTTATACTTCTGGGCCCCTGGGCAAGTGCTAATTGAGCCCATATGAAAAGACAGCCATGGGTAGAGCAGATAGAGAGCAGCAGGTACCCCTGGAAAGTTATCAGGGGTGAAAGAGAGAAGGTAGGTGCTTCTGGTAGGTGAGTAGGGTGGATGAAAGCAGGTAGTTTCTGGCAGGTGAGAGGGGCAGACAGAGAACAGGTTGGTGCCTCTGGCAGGTAAGCAGGGCTGATGGTGAGCAGATAGGTGCAACTGGATGGTGAGTGGGTCAGATGCAGACCAGGTATAGTCAGAGCAGCACATCAGCCCCTATAATCCCAGCCAAGGAGGGGAAACTTCACAGCACACCTGCTGCTCTGGCTGCTCAGGTGCTCCTATCTTGCACATGCACACATCAGTCATTACATGCTGGGGCAGCTGGGTGACCAGTCCAGTCTCCTACGACAAGGATGGAGCATGGGATGCTCAGGTAGCCAGCAGCACATCAGTCCTCACAGTGATGGAGACACAAAGGGCGACTAGCAATAACTGCAGCCAGCCTCCATTCCTGAGTGACAGATCTGCTGGCCAATCGCCACTCCTACCACCCTCTATCCCTCCCAGATGGCCTCACTGACAACACCGACACCCACCACCCCTCACTTTATCAAGACAGACAGGGCACCAACCTGGGTGACCTTGGCAGCATTTTGAATTTGACGCTGACCGCTGCTGATTGACTGGCAGTCCAATAGCAGCCAATCAAGTTGGTTACAAATTTGAAATGCCATGGCTGTCAGTCTATGAATGCCTGGCTGCTTTTCCATGATATGCTGCTGCTAGGCCCCCTATATGCCTAGTCCTGGGACAGAAGTTCCGACAGTCTCCCCTTGATGTCGGCCCTGGTGATAAGTACATCTGTCTGTGGTTTATTCTTTACAGACTAATGTATGAGAAAATGGACTATATAAATTCACAACTGACTTAAAGAATGTTGAATTAGAAGAGGAAGTCAATGCAATAAAAGTGACAAATGAAACAAATAGCAGACTTGGGGGGACATGTACTAAGCAGTGATAAAAGTGTAGAAGTGAGCCAGTGGAGAAGTTGCCCTGTCTTAATGTATTATTCCCCCTATTCCTTCCATCTCCACCTATTCTTCCTATTTTTCTCATCTCATTCTATGCTTTAACCTCCCATCTCTCCCTAATACTCCCATTTTATCCTATTTCTACTCATATCCTTCCCAAGTCATCCTATTCTTGCCACTTAAATAATCGATTGAAGACAGAAGCTGCCACAGCAGGGTGTTTATTGTGTTATCCCCTCCCAAACTTGGAGAACAGCTATTCAAATGGGATCATTATAATTGACCATTGAACCGGATGCCGTCGGTCACAGTACCAATGCCAAAATAACGATAGGGGAAATCCCAACAGGGGCATGGTAAGTATGTTTCCCCTCTCCCATACCCCCTAACCCTCCCTTCCCAAAGCCTAACACTAACCTCCCCCTTAGTGCCTAGCCCTAACCTCCCTCTGGTGGTGCCTAACCATAACCCCACCTTCCCCACAGCCTAACCGTAACCCTCCCCCTTTAGTGCCTAATCCTAACCTCCCCTTGGTGGTGCCTAACCCTAACCTCACCTCCATGCAGCCCAACGCTAACCTATACCCCCCATACAGCCTAATCCTAATGCCCCCAGTTGGTGCCTAAACCTAACCTCCTCCCCGGCCCTAACCTTAACCCGCATGCTATACTTGCGGTCAGGATGCCGGCTTACGGGATTCCGGCATTGGTCTCCTGACATTTTGGCGGGTTTTGAGATTCTGGCATCAGTATTCCGACTAGAAAGTGATCGTATTGTGACTGTGCTGGTATCCCATGAAGACTGAATTAACAGCCAAAATATGGTTTGAGAAGAACTTTTTTGGGACCACACTAGTCTGTAATCAGTTATTATTAGTGTCCTCTGAAAAAAATGATTTATGAAGCTAATTTGCTTATGGATACAGCAACCCTGTGCATGTGACAAAAATATAATTTTTCTTGTACAGATATAAGTTGCTATCAGTGGTGCTCCCAAGAGTCAAAAGGGTATAGACTAGAGAAAACCAACACAAGAAGGTTGGAAAGTAGACTCTTGTGTGGGAGCACTCAATTCAGAGGAATGGGTGTATTTTAATCAATTCTGGTAAAAAATATCTTTATTTGTTCAAAAAAGGGTAATTAAAAAGAAAAATTTACGTGAATAATAAAGCTACGCGAAAATATAGCACTATAAGGAGAATAATTCATATGGTTTCAGATACCACAATGAAAAGGCCGGAATCCAAATCTTAGGGCTAGTGGATTTGCTGTAATCACAATGACGCTTTTGCGTAATATATGACCATCATTTTTCTACAGCAATCCTATTCAGGATTATTTTAGCGTAGAGAATTGAATCATAAGTCATACAGAACCGAGTGCCAGTTGGTATTAATAGGGATCCCTCTAGATCAGGCAGAATAATTTTTTGCAGTACCAGGGTTTTCCAAGGTGGTCTCCCATCCGAGTACTGACCCGGCCCTCCACTGCTTGGCTTCCAAGATCAGACGAGATCGGGCATCTCCAGTGGGGTATGTCCGCAATAGTTTTATCTGCCCGTTCAGTAGATCTCAATACCCGTATCGCCCGAACAAATATTTCAATTGATCTGAGTCAATCGTGTGTTCAAATCTCTGTGTTGAACTTATGCCCAAAACTAGGGAATGAGATTACAGCAAAATCCAATAGGGGATAGTGGAACAATTATCATGTGCAAGAATTATATGCAGAGATGTCCACTATACAATTAATAATAAGGACAGTTATCATATGCAAGGGGATATCTTGTCCACTTGCATAGCCAGGGTAGGATGGTGATATTCAATGAGGCAATACCATCAGTGATATAATGTATGTAGCCCCTTACTTTATATCGACAGCCAATGAATCTCACTATATATAGGCCTCTAAAACTTGAGAATTTTTTTTTTCAATGTGTTAAAAGAGGCTATAATGAGAAGAGAAGGAGCAGATAAACAGCTGAGAGTTTTGTTCAATGGTTATGCCGGGCAGTAATGTGCATACTAACGATTAATTAGCAATATGTTGCAAAATTACTTGGACAGAATAGAGTGGTGATATTTAATGGGGAAATAACACCAATATTATGTGTGGCCCCTAAAATTGTATCACCAGCCAATAATTCTCACTATATATAGGCCTCTTATGCTTGAGCAAAAATTTTTTTTATAATGTGTCTAAGAGGCTATAATGAGAAAAAAAGAGAAGAAAAAGCAGATAGACGGCTGAAGGTATTATTCATTAGCCATAGCAGGCAGTAATAATTAAGTAGCAGTGTGCTGCAAGGTTGATGTTAAACCACAGTCTAGAAGTTCTTTGCACAGTAATCTGCTCTTTGGCTTTTAATACCTCTAATGATAATATCAAGTAATTTCCAACACATGCCAAGTTGCTCCCAAACACATGTTGGATGCCTCACAGCTCCAGCACCTCTTGGAGCAGCCAGAATATAGACAACCTATCAGTGCATCGCCTTTAAAGTAAATTATTATCCTAATAAGGCAATATTACGTATATATGAGGTACAGGGTATGTGTTTATACGATACCACTATCAATCTTGCTGTGGAGGCTGTCTGCGGCCGATCGCCGCTGGTAACTGGCTCTGGAGGTGCGCTGGAAGTGAAGTCGTGTGCTGACTTCTATGTGGAGGGTGTGGGGAGATTGTCAGCTGTAGTCCGCGTGGATGCAGCATGTAGTCGCGGTGTGTCCTCCTTGTCTCGACGGCTAAACGCCGTTGCCTGGGTAACTGTCCCTGGTTTCCGGTTGTTGCGATCACGTGTGCGCACCACGTGATCACGGAGTGTGTGACGTACGTTTCGCAGTAAAGCTTGATCACAGAACGTACTGTGATCCGTATGAGTTCCTTATTTAAGGGCAGTGCTAAATGCTCATTGGACATTAGGTAGTGATGGACATTTGGCTATGCCTATCCATGGATCTATTATCTGATATTAGTTGAAGTAGAAGGAAGATACATATGATAATCTTCACACTAATATGAATCCATTTGGTGGCATTTGTATTGTTAAAATTATGTTATTGTATATACCTCTTTGATGAGGATTTTTAATTACACAGTTCTCAGTATATAAAATAATTGTTTATATAATAAACTAAGTGGTAATTCTTAATTAATAATTATTGTAAGTGTGATAAAGAAATAAATATGTGCATATCAGTGTACATGGATGTTAAAAATTAGAGTTAGTTGGCAGATTGCAAACTAAGCATAGTGTGTCCCTAGTGTGCTTAATAGTGAGTAAGTTATTGTTGTAAATAATGATTAATGTGAGTGTGATGATGAGAAAGTGAAATGTTGGGTTATTATATCGACCAGTGAAAAAATGTAATAACAGAGAAAGTGTGCCTGAGGGAAGATATATTAATGATGAAAAGAAGGGGGGGGGGGAAATAGGGGGGGGGGGGGTTTGTGGGTTAAGGGGTGGGGGGGTTTTGGGGGGGGGGGAAAGGTGGGATTGGGATGGTTTGGAGGGGTTAGGGGAAAGGTAGGTTGGTTGTTGGGGAGGGGGAGAAATTATTATATATAATATGGGGGGAGGGAAGGGAATAAGAAGAGAAGATAGAAGGGGAAGGGAGGATAGTGAGGTATGTGTAATAAGTAACTCATAGTGATTTATATTGTGGAGGGGATTGGTAATGAGATAGATTAAGTTTGTTACAAATTAATATGTAGTATATATCATATGCAGGTAATTAAATATTGTGTGGCAGTTGTGAGGGCAATAGGTGCAGGGGCTAATATCAAAGGATTGTGCAGGAGAAATATGAACTGAGATTCCAAGATTAGAAAGAAGTGAGAGGTGATGTGTGAGGTGAAGTGAAGATTATTGATTATAGTTCCTAAGGTGATTATACTATTGTCTAATGTTGATATACTTGGCCAGGATGGATTCTATGCATGCATAACTCCAAGAACAGATTAGTTTAAGTTAAATAGACTCCAAAATTGATGTTTTCATTCATGCCAGCTGGATATAAAGTTCCCATCTTGAAGATCCATTCGCTTTCTTTCTTCAAAAGACTGTCAGTTAGGTTTCCTCCTCGTTGTTATCTGGCCCAAAGCAGACTACATCAAAGAGGCACAGCGGCAATTTACCACCACTGATTGCTATAAACGAATGCTACTTAATCCACTACAGAACTACAAAACCATCTATGAAAGAATGATCAATCAGGCACTAGCACAAGGGACAATCACCAAGCAGGAACATGAATACCTACTGACACAGAATCCCAGAATCCCAACCTTTTACATGCTACCCAAGATACAAAAAGACATACAGACTCCCCCCGGGAGACCAATAGTGTCCGGCATAGGAGGACTAACGGAGAAGGTGAGTATCTTTCTCGATTTACACCTGAGACATTTTGTTTTAGATCTCCCTTCGTATGTTCAGGACACAACGGACATACTCAGGAAAATCCATGATCTAAGACTAGAAGACAACCAATACCTAGTAACCTTAGATGTTGAGGCACTATATACCTCTATCAGTCACAAAGATGGGATAGCAGCAGTAGAGTATTTTTTACACAACAATGGAAAAGAGGAGTTTCATGATTTTCTCATCAAATTACTACATTTTGTCCTTCATTTCAACTTCTTCACATTCAACAACCAATTCTACCTCCAAACAAGAGGCACAGCTATGGGGGCTGCCTGTGCACCCACATATGCAAATATATTCCTTGGATGGTGGGAAAAAGAATTTGTTTTCAAAGATCATAATGACAACTTCACAACTCATGTTATTATGTGGAATAGGTACATAGACGACATCCTTATGATTTGGGAAGGGGACGTACAATTACTGCATCAATTCATTGCACATTTGAATAAGAATGATCTTAACATCCGCCTCACCCATACTATAAGTCAAACAGAAGTACCATTCCTGGATTTAATGATCTATAAAAACCCAGAGGGAATGATCGCTACAAGCCTATATCGCAAAAGTACCGCGACTAATACACTATTACATCAAACAAGCTCTCATTTTCCCCCGACGATAGAAAATGTTCCGAAAGGGGAATTTCTTCGCCTGCGCAGAAACTGCTCAGATCACAAGAACTTTACAATACAAAGCGCATGTCACGAACCGGTCTCTCACCTTTGCGGGTTCTGGGGTTCATCCGTTGCCAGTGCGGTTGCTCGCGGTGCTGTGCGCCCGTGTGGGGACGCGGCGTGATCAGTGGCACAGGTAATGCAGAGTCTGGGAACTGGGAGTGCGGGGACCTAATGGCCTAAGGCACTGCGGTGTGTCTGCTGTATAGGAGGTGGCCATGTTGGAGACCAAATAGGTAATACAGAGCACTTGTGAAAACACCTGTGGGCAGGTGAAAGCCAATCCCGTGCTTGTGCTGCCTTTAAGTAGGCTGGGATTATGTTACTCTGGGCCAGTGCTTTGTTGTATCAACGCTGTGCTCTAGCTCTGAGCTCTGAGCTCTCTCCGTGCATTCCTGTGTGATTTCCGTGGTCCAGATATCGCCTCCGTTCCCAGAGGTCCGTCTGCAGCCTTCACTGCTAAAGATCCACCGGCTCTCCGCTGTGCTGTCAGTTAATTGCACACCTACTGGAAACAGTTGAATTCCCAGAGTCTTGCATGAGGTTACCTTGTCTGCCTGCCCTCAACCATACAAAGTTTGGAGGATTCCACTACCCTCAGCTGTTCGTTTGTTCTACTCTGCATTTAACCCGTTCATCACTTTGTCATCTACTACAGTTTTCACAGTGATCTCCGGAACCCGCAAGTAACCCAATTCAGTACTTTTACTTTCTATGTTACCATAACAAGGATAATTCTTCACAGTCTCTCAGTTAACTCTCAAAACTTCATTGCAAATCCTTACAGTTATTTCTTCATGTCTGCATTACCCAGTTAAACACATTCTGCAGTTCAGCATCAAAGCTTGTTTATATTTGGACAATTCAACATTTATTCATCAGCTTGTTTTATATACAGTTCCATGAACATTTCTTTTATTTGTCTTTGAGATTTATCCTGCATATTATTTCTGCCATTCCTGCAATACTTCAGTATAATATGATGATTAACAACTTGTCATTCAACTCTTTACTGAATTGTTATTTTTAATAAATATATGAAACAGAACTTTCTTCGTCCTCCCTGCTTTCTTCATACCCCAGCACCTACACCTGTGGTTGGTCCCGGGTTAACGGATTCACAAAAACACCCGGACCTGACAGCGCAGATCTGGTACAAAGACTTTGCAATAGGGGATACAGTAAAACTTCCGCAAAAAAAGCATTAAAATCTGTTAAAGTCATCAAGAGAGAAGATATTATCTTCAAGGATCATAAAAAAGTAGAAAAGAAGTCTGAAAATGCCATCCGCTTCGTTGGAAATTTCTGCCAAGAATGGAAAAAGATCAACGAAGCAATACAGAAGCATTGGCACGTCTTACACACAGACCTCACTCTATCTAAGATACTTGGCCCCAAAGTCTCTATGAGCTGGCGCAGATCAAAAAACTTGAAAGATCGACTAGTACAGAGTCACTTCCAGAAATTCCCGGACAGGAAAACAATTATTACAGGCACATACCCCTGTGGGAAATGTAAAGCCTGTAAATACATTGTCCCTATGAAAGAAATAAAGGACAAATATGGGAATATAATTATAATTACGGATTACATGAACTGTCAAACAGAAGGGGTTATCTACTGTCTCAGCTGCAGTTGTAATCAGAAATATATTGGCATGACGACACGACCCTTCAAACAACGTATCCTAGAACATATAGGATCTATACGAAATGCCATTACAGACAAACAAAAGATGAAACAACTGACATCCGTTGCCCGTCATTTTTATACTCATCATGGGAACAGGTACGAAGAGCTAAGAATTTTTGGTTTGGAAAAGATCAGACTTGGAATACGAGGAGGAAACTTAACTGACAGTCTATTGAAGAAAGAAAGCGAATGGATCTTCAAGATGGGAACTTTATATCCAGCTGGCATGAATGAAAACATCAATTTTGGAGTCTATTTAACTTAAACTAATCTGTTCTTGGAGTTATGCATGCATAGAATCCATCCTGGCCAAGTATATCAACATTAGACAATAGTATAATCACCTTAGGAACTATAATCAATAATCTTCACTTCACCTCACACATCACCTCTCACTTCTTTCTAATCTTGGAATCTCAGTTCATATTTCTCCTGCACAATCCTTTGATATTAGCCCCTGCACCTATTGCCCTCACAACTGCCACACAATATTTAATTACCCGCATATGATATATACTACATATTAATTTGTAACAAACTTAATCTATCTCATTACCAACCCCCTCCACAATATAATTCACTATTAGTTACTTATTACACATACCTCACTATCCTCCCTTCCCCTTATATCTTCTCTTCTTATTCCCTTCCCTCCCCCCATATTATATATAATAATTTCTCCCCCTCCCCAACAACCAACCTACCTTTCCCCTAACCCCTCCAAACCATCCCAATCCCACCTTTCCCCCCCCCAGACCACCCCCTAACCCACAAACCCCCCCCCCCCCCTATTCCCCCCCCCCCCCTTCTTCTCATTATTAATATATCTTCCCTCAGGCACACTTTCTCTGCTATTAAATTTTTTCACTGGTCGATATAATAACCCAACATTTCACTTTCTCATCATCACACTCACATTAATCATTATTTACAACAATAACGTACTCACTATTAAGCACACTAGGGACACACTATGCTTAGTTTGCAATCTGCCAACTAACTCTAATTTTTAACATCCATGTACACTGATATGCACATATTTATTCTTTATCACACTTACAATAATTATTAATTAAGAATTACCACTTAGTTTATTATATAAACAATTATTTTATATACTGAGAACTGTGTAATTAAAAATCCTCATCAAAGAGGTATATACAATAACATCATTTTAACAATACAAATGCCACCAAATGGATTCATATTAGTGTGAAGATTATCATATGTATCTTCCTTCTACTTCAACTAATATCAGATAATAGATCCATGGATAGGCATAGCCAAATGTCCATCACTACCTAATGTCCAATGAGCATTTAGCACTGCCCTTAAATAAGGAACTCATACGGATCACAGTACGTTCTGTGATCAAGCTTTACTGCAAAACGTACGTCACACACTCCGTGATCACGTGGTGCGCACACGTGATCGCAACAACCGGAAACCAGGGACAGTTACCCAGGCAACGGCGTTTAGCCGTCGAGACAAGGAGGACACACCGCGACTACACGCTGCATCTGGAGAGCAGAGGCTTCACGCGGACTACAGCTGACAATCTCCCCACACCCTCCACATAGAAGTCAGCACACGACTTCACTTCCAGCGCACCTCCAGAGCCAGTTGCCAGCGGCGATCGGCCGCAGACAGCCTCCACAGCAGGATTGATAGTGGTATCGTATGAACACATACCCTGTACCTCATATATACGTAATATTGCCTTATTAGGATAATAATTTACTTTAAAGGTGATGCAGTGATAGGTTGTCTATATTCTGGCTGCTCCAAGAGGTGCTGGAGCTGTGAGGCATCCAACAGGTGTTTGGGAGCAACTTGGCATGTGTTGGAAATTACTTGGTATTATCATTAGAGGTATTAAAAGCCAAAGAGCAGATTACTGTGCAAAGAACTTCTAGGCTGTGGTTTAACATCAACCTTGCAGCACACTGCTACTTAATTATTACTGCCTGCTATGGCTAATGAATAATACCTTCAGCCGTCTATCTGCTTTTTCTTCTCTTTTTTTCTCATTATAGCCTCTTAGACACATTATAAAAATTTTTTTTGCTCAAGCATAAGAGGCCTATATATAGTGAGAATTATTGGCTGGTGATACAATTTTAGGGGCCACGCATAATATTGGTGTTATTGCCCCATTAAATATCACCACTCTATTCTGTCCAAGTAATTTTGCAACATATTGCTAATTAATCGTTAGTATGCACATTACTGCCCGGCATAACCATTGAACAAAACTCTCAGCTGTTTATCTTCTCCTTCTCTTCTCATTATAGCCTCTTTTAACACATTGAAAAAAAAAATTCTCAAGTTTTAGAGGCCTATATATAGTGAGATTCATTGGCTGGCGATATAAAGTAAGGGGCTACATACACTATATCACTGATGGTATTGCCTCATTGAATATCACCATCCTACCCTGGCTATGCAAGTGGACAAGATATCCCCTTGCATATGATAACTGTCCATATTATTAATTGTATAGTGGACATCTCTGCATATAATTCTTGCACATGATAATTGTTCCACTATCCCCTATTGGATTTTGCTGTAATCTCATTCCCTAGTTTTGGGCATAAGTTCAACACAGAGATTTGAACACACGATTGACTCAGATCAATTGAAATATTTGTTCGGGCGATACGGGTATTGAGATCTACTGAACGGGCAGATAAAACTATTGCGGACATACCCCACTGGAGATGCCCGATCTCGTCTGATCTTGGAAGCCAAGCAGTGGAGGGCCGGGTCAGTACTCGGATGGGAGACCACCTTGGAAAACCCTGGTACTGCAAAAAATTCTTCTGCCCGATCTAGAGGGATCCCTATTAATACCAACTGGCACTCGGTTCTGTATGACTTATGATTCAATTCTCTACGCTAAAATAATCCTGAATAGGATTGCTGTAGAATAAATGATGGTCATATATTACGCAAAAGCGTCATTGTGATTACAGCAAATCCACTAGCCCTAAGATTTGGATTCCGGCCTTTTCATTGTGGTATCTGAAACCATATGAATTATTCTCCTTATAGTGCTATATTTTCGCGTAGCTTTATTATTCACGTAAATTTTTCTCCTTAATTACCCTTTTTTGAACAAATAAAGTTATTTTTTACCAGAATTGATTAAAATACACCCATTCCTCTGAATTGAGTGCTCCCACACAAGAGTCTACTTTCCAACCTTCTTGTGTTGGTTTTCTCTAATCAGTATTCCGACTGCCTGGATCTTAACAGCCGGCATCCTAACCTCATCCCATTTAGAGAGGCATTGTTTGCAGCCTGGCACATAAATGAGGAGGCTAAGAGCAGCTAATATGGAAATCACATGTTTTCGAGATGTTGACCATTCAGTAATAGGATATTTTAAAATAGCATTTAAAAATTACCTCAGAGCAGAAGTATTCGTTAAATTAGGGCATGGTGTTTGATACATAACAATGGGACTAATTCAGACCTGATCGCAGCAGCAAATTTGTTAGCTAATGGGCAAACCCATGTGCACTGCAGGGGGCCCAGATATAACATGTGCAGAGAGAGAGAGATTTGGGTGGGTTATATTGTTTCTGTGCAAGGAAAATACTGGCTGCTTCGTTTTTACACTGCAATTTAGATTTCAGTTTGAACACACCCCACCCAAATCTAACTTTCTCTGCACATGTTATATCTGCCCCCCCCCCCACCCAACCCCTCACCCCCCTGGCAGTGCACATGGGGGGTAATTCCAAGTTGATCGCAGCAGGAATTTTTTTTAACAGTTGGGCAAAACCATGTGCACTGCAGGGGAGGCAGATTTAACATGTGCAGAGAGAGTTAGATTTGGGTGGGGTGTGTTCAATCTGCAATCTAATTTGCAGTGTAAAAATAAAGCAGCCAGTATTTACCCAGCATAGAAACAAAATAACCCACCCAAATCTAACTCTATCTGCCTCCCCTGCAGTGCACATGGTTGTGCCCAACTGCTAAAAAAATTTCCTGCTGCGATCAACTTGGAATTACCCCCCATGTGCACTGCCAGGGGGGGTAAAAAAATTCTGCTGCGATCAACTTGGAATTGCCCCCATGGTTTTGCCCATTAGCTAACAAATTTGCTGCTGCTATCAGGTCTGAATTAGACCCAAAGATCCCAGACTCTACAGACCAAGTTATCATGTTGAGATATTTTATTTAACAGATTCCTGCAACCAAGAAATTTTTAAAACAACACTGACCCTAATGCAGACCCTCAATGTAACTTCAAGGGGAGGGGTACAGTGGCGCACACAGGGGGAGTTTCCGAGTACCTGGAACCCCCCCCCCCTGAAGAGTTGAATTTTCTATTTTGAGACGGAGACAGCTGTGTCTCCGTCTCAACAAAAGCCGTGACTACGTTCGCGATCGCCTCGGCGGAGCTGCAGCAGAGAGCTATGGAGGTCTCTGCTTACAGAAAGTCAGAGGGAGCTGCTGGCTGCGCATGCTCAGCCACAGCAGCTCCCTCCATTCTCTCACACTGCTCTCAGTGCCTGGTAGATTACATATAACGCTGTATATGTAAGTGTGAAGTCTATGTTCATGTGTGACTGTATTTGTATGTTTGTATGTATGTGTTTGTGTGTGTGCTTGTGTATGTACAGTATGTATGTATCTATCATGTGTGTTTGTGTATGTACTATTAGTATATATGAATGTGTGCTATATATGTATGTGCATATGTGTGTGTATGTATATATATATACTTTATATGGGAATGGATCGGCACTCCATTTTCAGTAATATAGATGCACTGGTGCCTTCTCAGTAGAAATGGTTAAACAAGCAGGAAAAAATAGAGCGGCACTCAGCGTCTTAATCAAAAGGTAAAAGAGTGTATTTAAAACACCAACATGAACCAACGTTTCGGGACACACAGGTCCCTTTGTCAATGTGTACAGCAGTAAGTGAAAGGTGACAACATACCTTTATGCCCGGAGAAGCCCCAGAGTGACTTGTGTGAAGTGCGGCGTCCATCCACGAGGTCCGGCGCCCGCTGTTGACGTCATCAGCAAGCGGCCGTTCGTTGTCATGGGAACACTTTGCACTGCTGCGCCGCTGCTAAGAGAAAAGTGATAGCCGTGGTGCTAGTCTGAAAAGTAACACCGCCACCGTACATGTGACAACCAAGTAGAGCCGGCGGGGTCAATTGATGCACAGTGCATAACACAATATGCAAGGCTCTAGCTGTACATTTAAAGAGCCGTAATTAGACCAAAACTTGTAATTAGAGTAAGCTGTTATATTGAACTGGGTACCTGGAATAAAACTAGTGCACCATTAACCAATTCGGCTGTACTTAGGTTAGAGAAATAAAATGTGAAAGAATAAGTATGTGAAAAAAAACATGTAAAAGAACATGTGAGAAAAAAGGGCTAGCTGTCCTTAATTCATATCTAACAGAAATATACATATGATTAGGGCAAAAAAATGACTAATGTAAATAAAAAGGAATAACCTCAGTAAAAAGAAAGGGGAGGGAAAGAAGGGGGGGGGGAGGGGGGAGGGGAGCCAGAAAAAATCGTTAATTTACAATCTATCTAACAGGACCTTCAGTCCCCAGGAAATGTCAGTCCTGGAGAAAGGACTGTCCTTTGTACCGACTACTAAATTTAATGATTTCAACTGGCAAATAGACATCCACCGGTTTGCTCGCAAACTGAGACTTCAAGAGTTTTTTCAATCCCGCCCACAGAACATCGCGGCTGATGACCTGAATTCTGGACATAGCAAATTCATTCAGTCCAGGCATCTTTCCTCCTTTGATCCCCCCTCAACCAACCCTTCGATCAAATTTTATACCCGATTGATGCAAGATTCGGTATCCAGATACTCTAAGGCTAAAAGTGTCATTAGCTCCAACCTGTCACGACAGGAACTCACAGCACTTCAACAGCTGGGAGCGTATAGGGATGTTGTGTTCCGCCCCGCCGATAAAGGGGGCGGAATAGTGGTATTAAACCTGAGCGATTATACCAAGGAAGCCTATGGACAGCTCAATGATGAATCAGTCTATGAACCACTAACTCACGATCCAACGGCGAAATACAAACTGGAGGTCGACACCTTATTGAAGGACGCTGTTTCTAAAGACCTCATCTCGCCTAAATTATTGAAAGCATTGTCACAGGATCATCCTGAGGTTCCCATATTTTTCACAGTACCAAAAATTCATAAAGATCTTCAGAGGCCACCAGGCCGTCCCATCATCTCGGCAAGAAATTCCATTTACCAACCCATTTCTACCTTTCTCGACAGCATTTTACAACCGTTCATCCACAAACATAAAAACTTCATCAAGGATACCACCTGTTTCCTCCAGAGACTGTCTACTGTAGAAATGGTCTCCGAACATGCGATACTCTGTGTGGTTGACGTGTGTAGCCTCTACACAAGTATCCCCCACCATGAAGGCTTAATAGCCATGGAAGAATTTCTTATCTCCGAACATATGAACGACCTGGATCTCAAGTTGTTCCTGGATTTGTTAAAGCTAACACTAACCCGCAACTTCTTCCTTTTTAATGGTCAGTTTTACCGCCAAAAGACCGGTTGTGCGATGGGAAGCAATGTATCCGCTTCGTTCGCGAACATCTTTATGTTCAAGGAAGAAGCAGAGGCTTTTTTTCAGGACCCAAATATAACTCAACATATTCGTCTATACACTCGGTTCATAGACGACCTATTCATCCTTTGGACGGGCCCTCTGAGCCTTTTTGAATCTTTGATGTCCACTATCAACATGTGCGATTCGCCTATCAAATATACTTATACTACCAGTACCAATACCATCAGTTATTTGGATGTGCAAATCACTTTATCACAAGGCCGCATCCATACGGGTCTTTTCACCAAACCCAAAAACCAAAACACCCTCCTACGGGCTAACAGTCATCATCCCAAAAGCCTTATTAAAGGATTACCAAGATCCCAGATGATTAGAGTATCCAGAATCATCAGTGACCGGTCAACACTGGAAGACGAACTAAACAAACTTATTGACAAATTCCTGGCAAGGGGATATGACTACAGGACCCTACAGACACAAAAAGCAGAGGTCATGGCGATTCCAAGATTCAACTTATTATCTCCAAGTACCAAGAAATCTAAAGGAGAGGTGATCCCTTTCGTCACTCAATACAACACAGCTAGCGCAGTCATCCCACGGGCATCCAGGGCTCTATGGCCCCTGATCTCTTCAGATCCCGCTATCCCTATATTCAAACATAAACGCCCGATGTCTTGTTTTACAAGAGGCCGCAATATTAAGGACACAATCGTCCATACAGATATCACTGGTTTCAACATCAGCAATGCCCGTCCAACCAATTTTCTTACGAGAGCGCCAGGATGTTATAAATGCCCTAAGTGTACCACCTGCTCCCATATGCTTACTGGTCCTTTTTTCAACCACCCACATGAGAACCGCAAAATCAATATCAAACATATACTCTCGTGCCAATCTTCCTTCATCATTTACATCATAAAGTGCCCGTGCAACTTGGTATACGTGGGCAAGTCTATTAGGACCATGAGGGAACGTATGGCCCTCCACAGATCGGCGATCAAGCAAGCCTTTTCAAGCAAAACCTCGGACCAACCAGTTGCCAGACATTTTTTGGAAGCAGGCCACGATCCCAATGACCTGAAACATATGGTTATTGACCAGATCGAGAAATCTATCAGAGGGGGCGATCGGGAAGGCAAACTTCTTCGATTGGAAGCCAAGTGGATTCACAGACTGGGCACAATTAATCCTGGCGGTCTAAATGAAACGATGCCCTGGAACTTGTTCACCCATTAACCCTATCGAGAACACCAAGGACTCCTTCCATTCTTTCCTTCCCCTCCCGTTCCTTCCTTCCTTCCTTCCCCCCCCCCCTTTTTCACCCCAACTCCCTTTCCCTTCCTTCCTCCTCCTTCCCCCCTCTATCTTCCCCCCACCCCCCCCTCCTTCCTCCACCTTTCTTTCTTGCTCTCTTTCCCCCCATCCACCCTTCAACCCTCCCTTACCTTCTTCTTCTTCTTCTTTCCCCTCCCCCTTTTTTTTTTCCCCACGACCAATTCCTGTGTGTCCCGAAACGTTGGTTCATGTTGGTGTTTTAAATACACTCTTTTACCTTTTGATTAAGACGCTGAGTGCCGCTCTATTTTTTCCTGCTTGTTTATATATATATATATACACATACACAGATGGAGCCACGCTAATTGTGGCTCCATCTGCAACTGAGTGCGCCCAGTAAATGGGAGTGTCTCTGTGCGCTCGCCAGGGCGGAGGCACACCAGGCACCCCCCTCCTGCGATGTAGCCATGCTCAATGAGTATGGCTCCATCTGTATAAATATTTGTATATACATATATATAAATAAATGTGCATATATATATATATATATATATGTGTGTATGTATGTATGTATGTATGTATGTATGTATATATATATATATATATATATATATATATATTACAAATACATGAATATATGCATACACACCCACCCACGGAAACCCCTCTCGCTAAATCCTGTGTTTGCCCCTGGGGTAGGAGCAGATGCAGAAATAGAAGGATAGGATATTGTAATCCCTGAAGAAAGATACCCTGGTCTCAGACATTACTCTGCCACAAATAATTTATTATTGTAAAAAAAATGGGCACTTGACACATCATTTCTCTGACGTCCTAGTGGATGCTGGGAACTCCGTAAGGACCATGGGGAATAGACGGGCTCCGCAGGAGACTGGGCACTCTAAGAAAGAATTAGGACTACTGGTGTGCACTGGCTCCTCCCTCTATGCCCCTCCTCCAGACCTCAGTTAGAATCTGTGCCCGGCTTGAGCTGGTTGCACACTAGGGGCTCTCCTGAGCTCCTAGTAAAGAAAGTATTTATTAGGTTTTTTATTTTCAGTGAGATCTGCTGGCAACAGACTTACTGCTACGAGGGACTTAGGGGAGAGAAGCGAACCTATCTGCTTGCAGCTAGCTTGGGCTTCTAGGCTAATGGACACCATTAGCTCCAGAGGGATCGAACACAGGCCCAGCCTCGGTCGTCCGGTCCCGGAGCCGCGCCGCCGTCCCCCTTGCAGAGCCAGAAGACGGAAGATTCCGAGGAGAAAATCGGCGGCTGAAGACTCCTGTCTTCATTAAGGTAGCGCACAGCACTGCAGCTGTGCGCCATTGCTCCCCATGCACACCACATACTCCGGTCACTGATGGGTGCAGGGCGCTGGGGGGGGGGGGGCGCCCTGGGCTGCAATTAGATTACCTTAAAAATGTCAAAAGACATAATATAGTCTAATAAACTATATATGTGTAAAAATCCCCTGCCATAATATTAATATAAAGAGCGGGAGAAGCCCGCCGAAAAAGGGGCGGGGCTATCTCCCTCAGCACACTGGCGCCATTTCCTCTTCACAGCTCTGCTGGAAGGACGCTCCCCAGGCTCTCCCCTGCAGTTTCCAGGCTCAATAGGGTAAAAAAGAGAGGGGGGGCACTAAATTTAGGTGCAATACTGTGTATTATAGCTGCTATAGGGAAAATCACTTTGTGTAGTGTAAATCCCTGTTTATATAGCGCTGTGGTGTGTGCTGGCATACTCTCTCTCTGTCTCCCCAAAGGACTTTGTGGGGTCCTGTCCTCAGTCAGAGCATTCCCTGTGTGTGTGCGGTGTGTCGGTACGGCTGTGTCAACATGTTTGATGAGGAGGCTTATGTGGAGGCGGAGCAGGTGCCGATAAATGTGATGTCACCCCCTGCGGGGTCGACACCAGAGTGGATGGATATGTGGAAGGTATTAACCGACAGTGTCAACTGAGTCCTTACATAAAAGGCTGGATGACGTAACAGCCGTGGGACAGCCGGCTTCTCAGCCCGTGCCTGCCCAGGCGTCTCAAAGGCCATCAGGGGCTCAAAAACGCCCGCTACCTCAGATGGCAGACACAGATGTCGATACGGAGTCTGACTCCAGTGTCGACGACGACGAGACTAATGTACATTCCACTAGGGCTATCCGTTGCATGATTACGGCAATGAAAAATGTGTTGCACATTTCTGACATTAACCCAAGTACCACTAAAAAGGGTATTATGTTTGGGGAGAAAAAGCAACCAGTGGTTTTTCCCCCTTCAGATGAGTTAAATGAAGTGTGTGAAGAAGCGTGGGCTTCCCCTGATAAAAAACTAGTGATTTCTAAAAAGTTACTAATGGCGTACCCTTTCCCGCCAGAGGACAGGGTACGTTGGGAGACATCCCGAGGGTGGATAAAGCGCTCACACTCTTGTCAAAAAAGGTGGCACTACCGTCTCAGGATACGGCCGCCCTAAAGGAGCCTGCGGATAGAAAGCAGGAGGCTATCCTGAAGTCTGTATATACACACTCAGGTATTATACTGAGACCTGCTATTGCTTCAGCATGGATGTGCAGTGCTGCAGCAGCGTGGTCTGATTCCCTATCTGATAATATTGATTCCCTTGACAGGGACACTATATTGCTAACCATAGAGCATATTAAAGACGTAGTCTTATACATGAGAGATGCACAGAGGGATATTTGCCGGCTGGCATCTAGAATAAATGCAATGTCCATTTCTGCCAGGAGAGTATTATGGACTCGGCAGTGGACAGGTGATGCGGATTCTAAAAGGCACATGGAGGTTTTGCCTTACAAGGGTGAGGAATTGTTTGGGGATGGTCTCTCGGACCTCGTTTCCACAGCGACAGCTGGGAAGTCGACATTTTTACCCCAGGTTCCCTCACAGCCAAAGAAAGCACCGTATTATCAGGTACAGTCCTTTCGGCCCCAGAAAGGCAAGCGGGTTAAAGGCGCGTACTTTCTGCCCAGAGGCAGGGGTAGAGGGAAAAAGCTGCACCATACAGCCAGTTCCCAAGAACAGAAATCCTCCCCCGCTTCCACTAAATCCACCGCATGACGCTGGGGCTCCACTGGTAAAGCCAGGTGCGGTGGGGGCCCATCTCCGGAACTTCAGCGACCGGTGGGTTCGCTCACAGGTGGATCCCTGGGTTCTACAAGTGGTATCTCAGGGATACAAGCTGGAATTCGAGACGTCTCCCCCTCGCCGTTACCTCAAATCAGCCTTGCCAGCTACTCCCCCGGACAGGGAGGTAGTGCTGGCGGCAATTCACAAGCTGTTCCTCCAGCAGGTGATAATAAAAGTTCCCCTCCTTCAACAGGGACGGGGTTACTATTCCACAATGTTTGTGGTACCGAAACCAGACGGTTCGGTGAGACCCATTCTAAATTTAAAATCCTTGAACACTTATATAAGAAGGTTCAAGTTCAAAATGGAATCGCTCAGGGCGGTTATTGCAAGCCTGGAAGAAGGGGATTACATGGTATCACTGGACATCAAGGATGCGTACCTGCATGTCCCCATTTACCCACCTCACCAGGTGTACCTCCATTTTGTGGTACAAGACTGCCATTACCAATTCCAGACGTTGCCGTTTGGTCTGTCCACGGCACCGAGGGTATTTACCAAGGTAATGGCCGAAATGATGATACTCCTTCGAAAGAAGGGAGTTCTAATTATCCCATACTTGGACGATCTCCTTATAAAGGCGAGGTCCAGGGAGCAGTTGTTGGTCGGAGTAGCACTATCTCAGGAAGTGCTACAACAGCACGGCTGGATTCTGAATATTCCAAAGTCGCAGCTGGTTCCTACGACGCATCTGCTGTTCCTGGGTATGATTCTGGACACAGAACAGAAGAAGGTGTTTCTCCCGGAGGAGAAGGCCAAGGAGTTGTCATCTCTGGTCAGAGACCTCCTGAAACCAAAACAGGTGTCGGTGCATCACTGCACGCGAGTCCTGGGAAAGATGGTAACTTCTTACTGTTACGAACCGGTCTCTCACCTTTGCGGGTTCTGGGGTTCATCCATTGCCAGTGCGGTTGCTCGCGGTGCTGTGCGCCCGTGTGGGGACGCGGCGTGATCAGTGGCACAGGTAATGCAGAGCCTGGGAACAGGGAGTGCGGGGACCAAATGGCCTAAGGCACTGCGGTGTGTCTGCTGTATAGGAGGTGGCCATGTTGGAGACCAAATAGGTAATACAGAGCACTTGTGAAAACACCTGTGGGCAGGTGTAAGCCAATCCCGTGCTTGTGCTGCCTTTAAGTAGGCTGGGATTATGTTACTCTGGGCCAGTGCTTTGTTGTATCAACGCTGTGCTCTAGCTCTGAGCTCTCTCCGTGCATTCCTGTGTGATTCCCGTGGTCCAGATATCGCCTCCGTTCCAAGAGGTCCGTCTGCAGCTTTCACTGCTAAAGATCCACCGGCTCTCCGCTGTGCTGTCAGTTAATTGCACACCTACTGGAAACAGTTGAATTCCCAGAGTCTTGCATGAGGTTACCTTGTCTGCCTGCCATCAACCATACAAAGTTTGGAGGATTCCACTACCCTCAGCTGTTCGTTTGTTCTACTCTGCATTTAACCCGTTCATCACCTTGTCATCTACTACAGTTTTCACAGTGATCTCCGGAACCCGCAAGTAACCCAATTCAGTACTTTTATTTTCTATGTTACCATAACAAGGATAATTCTTCACAGTCTCTCAGTTAACTCTCAAAACTTCATTGCAAATCCTTACAGTTATTTCTTCATGTCTGCATTACCCAGTTAAACACATTCTGCAGTTCAGCATCAAAGCTTGTTTATATTTCGACAATTCAACATTTATTCATCAGCTTGTTTTATATACAGTTCCATGAACATTTCTTTTATTTGTCTTTGAGATTTATCCTGCATATTATTTCTGCCATTCCTGCAATACTTCAGTATAATATGATGATTAACAACTTGTCATTCAACTCTTTACTGAATTGTTATTTTTAATAAATATATAAAACGGAACTTTCTTCGTCCTCCCTGCTTTCTTCATACCCCAGCACCTACACCTGTGGTTGGTCCCGGGTTAATGGATTCACAAAAACACCCGGACCTGACAGTAAGCACTGGCCACATGGATCCGTCAAGTGACCAATTCGCAGGAGGCGGTGCTACGTCAGATATCTTTTCCCGTCTGGAAAACCAGGAGTCTATACAGACACAAATAGTGCAGTTTATGCAAACTATGGCAGACCGTTTAGAGACTCTTCATTCGGCTATTAAAACGTCTCAAGTCCAGATTCCAACTCCGGTTGTCCCAGTTACCACTACAGCTTCTCCTGTGACGCTGCCTACGTCCCGCTTGCAGTTACCTTCTCCGAGTAAGTTTGACAGAACTCCAAAACTTTGCAGAGGATTCCTGAATCAATGCGAGATCCAGTTCGAACTGTTGTCTGCCAGTTTCCCATCAGCTCGTTCTAAGGTTGCATATATTATTGCCCTCCTCTCCGGTCAGGCTCTGGAGTGGGCATCCCCATTATGGGAAAGAGGTGATCCTATCCTCTCTAATTACAAGGAGTTCGTATCATCCTTCCGGAGAATCTTTGACGAACCAGGCAGGACCACCTCAGCATCTTTGGAGATTCTCCGTCTACGTCAAGGTTTACGTCCTGTCAGTCAATATATTATTCAGTTTCGCACGTTGTCTTCAGAGTTAAACTGGAATGAGGAGGCTCTGATCGCTGCATTTTGGAATGGACTTTCAGAGAGAATCAAGGATGATTTAATTATCCGGGATGTGCCAACTAAACTGGATGAATTGATTTCTCTCTGTAACAAACTTGACCTACGCTACAGGGAGCGAAGTTTAGAGACATCCAGGGCAGAGCGATTCAGTCCACGTTATCATCCTAGGCCTCGACAAGATTCTTCATCACAGGCTCCGGTAACGACAGAAGAACCTATGCAGATTGGGCGCTCTCGCCTCACAGAGGAGGAACGACTTCGTCGTCGACAGGGTAACCTCTGCATGTACTGTGGGTCATCCGAACATTTAGTTAAATTCTGCAAACTCCGACCGGGAAACTCTCGCTCCTAGCTTATTCAAGAGAGGTTAAGCTAGGAGTTACTTTAGAATCACGTTCTGGGAAAGAGTCGACCTTGTCTATTCAATTAGAAGTTCCAAGTTCTACAGTGAAAGTTTCAGCTCTCCTAGATTCCGGGGCAGCCAAGAACTTCATCTCCTCAGCCTTTGTCTTACGGTCTAAAGTTCAAACCATGCCTCTGGAAGCAGCAGTTGCTGTTACAGCAGTGGATGGAAGTCGAATTCCAGATGGTATAATTACTCATCGAACCGTATGTCTCAAGATGAAAGTTGGTGTGCTCCATTCCGAATACATCTCCTTCTGCGTGATTCCCAAAGCCTCTCAAGATGTGATACTTGGTTTACCTTGGCTGCAGAAACATAATCCTCAACTTAATTGGCAAACCATGGAAGTCCTTTCGTGGGGTAAATCTTGTACCAAGGACTGTTTAGCCTCAATTGTACCTCTCCGGTCAATTAGCCTTCCCGACCTACCTCCGGTGTATCAATTCTTTGCGGATGTTTTCAGTAAACAAGCAGCAGACTCTCTACCTCCTCATCGCGAATGGGACTGCCCAATCGTCCTGGTTCTGGGTAAAACCCCTCCTAGGGGACGAATTTATCCGCTATCCATCCCAGAGACGCAAGCTATGTCTGATTATATACAGGAAAATCTAACCAAAGGATTTATCAGACCATCTTCTTCACCTGCAGGAGCCGGATTCTTTTTCGTTAAGAAGAAGGACGGTGGGTTACGACCATGCATAGATTACCGTGGACTCAATGAGATCACTGTGAAAAATAAGTACCCATTACCCTTAATTCCAGAATTATTTGATCGGGTAAAGGGAGCTACTGTGTTTACAAAATTGGATCTCCGAGGGGCCTACAATTTAATCCGCATCCGGGCAGGGGACGAGTGGAAGACTGCTTTTAATACCCGGGATGGGCATTACGAATACCTTGTAATGCCTTTTGGTCTTTGTAATGCACCTGCAGTTTTTCAAAGCTATGTGAATGAACTTTTTCGTGATCTTCTCTACAAGTGTCTAGTAGTGTACCTGGATGATATCCTAATATTTTCTAAGGATCTAAAGTCTCACCGTCACCAAGTTAAAGAGGTACTGACACGTCTGAGGAAAAATCAACTTTATTGTAAGTTAGAGAAGTGCACCTTTGAAGTATCTTCCATACCGTTCCTTGGTTACATCATTTCTGGATCAGAGCTATGTATGGATCCCGGTAAGGTACAAGCTATCCGAGATTGGTCCACTCCTACAACTCTCAAGGGGATTCAGCGAATTCTTGGCTTTGCTAATTTCTATAGGAGATTCATTAAGAATTATTCTTCGTTAGCTGCTCCCATCACAGCCCTAACTCGCAAGGGAGCAAATCCTACGAACTGGTCTTCTGAAGCAATCAAAGCCTTCTCTGATTTAAAGCAAGCCTTTGGGTCAGCCCCCATTCTTTGACAGCCTGATTTGAATCGTCCCTTTCTACTAGAGGTGGATGCATCTACAGAAGCAGTAGGAGCTGTGTTGTCACAAGTCTTTGAAGATAAAAAGGTCCATCCCTGCGGATATTTCTCCCGTAAGTTCCTCCCGGCAGAACGTAATTATGCAATCGGTGAGCAAGAATTACTTGCCATCAAGTTGGCATTTGAGGAGTGGAGATACCTTCTAGAAGGAGCACAACATCGCATTACAGTTTATACTGATCATAAGAATCTTCTATATCTGCAGTCAGCTCAGTGCTTGAATCCACGACAAGCTCGATGGGCGCTTTTCTTCACACGATTTAATTTCAAGCTCACCTATCGTCCAGGGTCTCAGAACAAAAAGGCAGATGCCCTTTCCCGGTCCTTTGCTTCTTCTGAATTAAATGATTCTACCACGAATCAAGCCATTGTGAATCCTATGTCCTTTTTAATGACTCGAACCTCTCCAGTTCCTCCGCCTGGCAAGACCTTTGTTGCCACAAATCTTCGAAAACGGCTGCTTACCTGGGCTCACTCCTCTTCCTTCATGGGTCATCCTGGGGTTCTAACGACTCTCAAATTTATTCAACAGTCTTATTGGTGGCCACGTCTCAAAGCCGATGTCCAAGAGTTTATAGCAGCATGTCCTAAATGTGCCCAACATAAGAGTCCAAGAAGTTCTCCATCAGGTTTATTACATCCATTATCCATACCCAAACAACCTTGGACTCATATCCCAATGGATTTCGTGACCGATCTACCTCCATCAAAAGGGCGAAATACCATTTGGGTGATAGTGGATCGATTTTCGAAAATGGCACATTTCATTCCATTAACTGGGTTACCATCAGCCCCTTTACTAGCCAGATTGTTCATATCTGAAATCTTCAAGTTGCATTGCCTTCCTCGAGAGATCATCTCTGATCGGGTAACACAGTTTGTGGCCAAGTTTTGGAGATCGCTTTGTTCATCTTTAAATGTCAAGTTGAATTTTTCTTCTGCATATCATCCTCAGACAGATGGACAAACTGAGAGAGTCAACCAAGACCTTGAAACATTTCTCCGGCTATATATATCGTCCTCACAAGATGACTGGGTTGACTACCTTCCATTAGCAGAATTTGCTCATAATAATCTCTTCCATTCATCTTCAGAATCTACGCCCTTTTATATTAACTTCGGCTTTCATCCTCGTGTGCCAGAGTTCCATCCATTGCCAGCCCTAGAGGTTCCAGCAGCAGATCAAGAACTTCAACGTCTATCTAGAATCTGGAGTTGTGTGCGTAAGTCGTTGGTCAAAACTTCCGCTCGTTATAAATCTTTCGCAGATAGAAAACGTAAAGCTGTACCGAATTACAAGGTGGGGGACCAAGTTTGGATTTCTACGCGCAATCTCAGGTTCAAAGTTCCTTCCAAGAAATTTGCTCCAAAGTTTATTGGTCCATTTCCCATTGTAAAGGTACTCAATCCTGTGTCATACAAAGTCAAGTTGCCACCATCTTTGAGAATTCCTAACGCCTTTCATACATCTTTATTGAAGCCTTTGATTCTCAATAAGTTCCGTACTACCCAGTCCAAATCTCCTAAAGTTGACTCTGTGCAGGATGAGGAATTTGAAGTTAAAGAGATTGTAGACTCACGTTCCCGATATGGACGTTTACAGTTTTTGGTCGACTGGAAGGGTTACGGTCCGGAGGAGAGATCCTGGGTTTTCTCTGAAGATGTTCATGCTCCAAGACTGGTACAGAAATACTTCTCCAAAAATCCTGATAAGGTTCAAAGGTGTTCGGAGACCACCCGTAGAAGAGGGGGTACTGTCACGAACCGGTCTCTCACCTTTGCGGGTTCTGGGGTTCATCCGTTGCTAGTGCGGTTGCTCGCGGTGCTGTGCGCCCATGTGGGGACGCGGCGTGATCAGTGGCACAGGTAATGCAGAGCCTGGGAACTGGGAGTGCGGGGACCAAATGGCCTAAGGCACTGCGGTGTGTCTGCTGTATAGGAGGTGGCCATGTTGGAGACCAAATAGGTAATACAGAGCACTTGTGAAAACACCTGTGGGCAGGTGTAAGCCAATCCCGTGCTTGTGCTGCCTTTAAGTAGGCTGGGATTATGTTACTCTGGGCCAGTGCTTTGTTGTATCAACGCTGTGCTCTAGCTCTGAGCTCTCTCCGTGCATTCCTGTGTGATTCCCATGGTCCAGATATCGCCTCCGTTCCCAGAGGTCCATCTGCAGCCTTCACTGCTAAAGATCCACCGGCTCTCCGCTGTGCTGTCAGTTAATTGCACACCTACTGGAAACAGTTGAATTCCCAGAGTCTTGTATGAGGTTACCTTGTCTGCCTGCCATCAACCATACAAAGTTTGGAGGATTCCACTACCCTCAGCTGTTCGTTTGTTCTACTCTGCATTTAACCCGTTCATCACCTTGTCATCTACTACAGTTTTCACAGTGATCTCCGGAACCCGCAAGTAACCCAATTCAGTACTTTTATTTTCTATGTTACCATAACAAGGATAATTCTTCACAGTCTCTCAGTTAACTCTCAAAACTTCATTGCAAATCCTTACAGTTATTTCTTCATGTCTGCATTACCCAGTTAAACACATTCTGCAGTTCAGCATCAAAGCTTGTTTATATTTGGACAATTCAACATTTATTCATCAGCTTGTTTTATATACAGTTCCATGAACATTTCTTTTATTTGTCTTTGAGATTTATCCTGCATATTATTTCTGCCATTCCTGCAATACTTCAGTATAATATGATGATTAACAACTTGTCATTCAACTCTTTACTGAATTGTTATTTTTAATAAATATATGAAACGGAACTTTCTTCGTCCTCCCTGCTTTCTTCATACCCCAGCACCTACACCTGTGGTTGGTCCCGGGTTAACGGATTCACAAAAACACCCGGACCTGACACTTACGAGGCAATTCCATTCGGCAGGTTCCATGCAAGGATCTTTCAGTGGGATCTGTTAGACAAGTGGTCCGGATCGCATCTTCAGATGCATCGGCTGATCACCCTGTCCCCGAGGGCCAGGGTGTCTCTGCTGTGGTGGCTGCAGAGTGCTCATCTTCTAGAGGGCCGCAGATTCGGCATACAGGACTGGGTCCTGGTGACCACGGATGCAAGCCTCCGAGGTTGGGGGGCAGTCACACAGGGAAAAAACTTCCAAGGACAATGGTCGAGTCAGGAGGCTTCCCTACACATAAATATTCTGGAACTAAGGGCCATTTACAATGCCCTAAGTCAGGCAAGACCCCTGCTTCAAAACCAGCCGGTGCTGATTCAGTCAGACAACATCACGGCGGTCGACCATGTAAACCGACAGGGCGGCACAAGAAGCAGGATGGCGATGGCAGAAGCCACAAGGATTCTCCGATGGGCAGAAAATCACGTGATAGCACTGTCAGCAGTGTTCATTCCGGGAGAGGACAACTGGGAAGCAGACTTCCTCAGCAGGCACGACCTCCACCCGGGAGAGTGGGGACTTCATCCAGAAGTCCTCCAACTGATTGTAAACCGTTGGGAAAGGCCACAGGTGGACATGATGGCGTCCCGCCTAAACAAAAAGCTAAAAAGATATTGCGCCAGGTCAAGGGACCCTCAGGCGATAGCTGTGGATGCACTAGTGACACCGTGGGTGTACCAGTCGGTTTATGTGTTCCCTCCTCTTCCTCTCATACCAAAGGTGCTGAGGATAATAAGAAAGAGAGGAGTAAGAACTATACTCATCGTTCCGGATTGGCCAAGAAGGACTTGGTACCCGGAACTACAAGAAATGATCTCAGAGGACCCTTGGCCTCTGCCTCTCAGACTGGACCTGCTGCAGCAGAAGCCCTGTCTGTTCCAAGACTTACCGCGGCTGCGTTTGACGGCATGGCGGTTGAACGCCGGATCCTGATGGAAAAGGGCATTCCGGTTGAAGTCATTCCTACGCTGATAAAAGCTAGGAAAGATGTGACAGCAAAGCATTATCACCGCATATGGCGAAAATATGTTGCTTGGTGTGAGGCTATGAAAGCCCTCACCGAAGAATTTCAGCTGGGTCGCTTTCTGCACTTCCTACAGTCAGGAGTGACTATGGGCCTAAAATTGGGATCCATTAAAGTCCAGATTTCAGCCCTGTCTATTTTCTTTAAAAAAGAACTGGCTTCACTGCCTGAAGTTCAGACGTTTGTTAAGGGAGTGCTGCATATTCAGCCCCTTTTGTGCCCCCAGTGGCACCTTGGGATCTCAACGTTGTGTTGGATTTCCTAAAATCACATTGGTTTGAGCCACTTCAGACCGTGGAATTAAAATATCTCACGTGGAAAGTGGTCATGCTTTTGGCCTTGGCTTCGGCTAGGCGGGTGTCAGAATTGGCGGCTTTGTCCTGTAAAAGCCCCTATCTGATCTTCCATATGGACAGAGCAGAATTGAGGACGCGTCCCCAATTCCTCCCTAAGGTGGTATCAGCGTTTCACTTGAACCAACCTATTGTGGTGCCTGCGGCTACTCAGGACTTGGAGGCTTCCAAGTTGCTGGACGTAGTCCGGGCCCTGAAAATATATGTTTCCAGAAAGACTGACTCGCTGTTTATCCTGCATGCACCCAACAAGTTGGGTGCTCCTGCTTCTAAGCAGACTATTGCTCGCTGGATCTGCTCCACGATTCAACTTGCACATTCTGCGGCTGGACTGCCGCATCCTAAATCAGTCAAAGCCCATTCCACGAGGAAGGTGGGCTCTTCTTGGGCGGCTGCCCAAGGGGTCTCGGCTTTACAACTTTGCCGAGCTGCTACCTGGTCGGGATCAAACACGTTTGCAAAATTCTACAAGTTTGATACCCTGGCTGAGGAGGACCTTGAGTTTGCTCATTCGGTGCTGCAGAGTCATCCGCACTCTCCTGCCCGTTTGGGAGCTTTGGTATAATCCCCATGGTCCTTACGGAGTTCCCAGCATCCACTAGGACGTCAGAGAAAATAAGAATTTACTCACCGGTAATTCTATTTCTCGTAGTCCGTAGTGGATGCTGGGCGCCCATCCCAAGTGCGGATTGTCTGCAATACTTGTATATAGTTATTGCCTAACTAAAGGGTTATTGTTATGAGCCATCTGTTCGTGAGGCTCAGTTGTTATTCATACTGTTAACTTGGTATAGTTTCACGAGTTGTACGGTGTGATTGGTGTGGCTGGTATGAGTCTTACCCGGGATTCCAAATCCTTTCCTTATTGTGTCAGCTCTTCCGGGCACAGTTTCCCTAACTGAGGTCTGGAGGAGGGGCATAGAGGGAGGAGCAAGTGCACACCAGTAGTCCTAATTCTTTCTTAGAGTGCCCAGTCTCCTGCGGAGCCCGTCTATTCCCCATGGTCCTTACGGAGTTCCCAGCATCCAATACGGACTACGAGAAATAGAATTACCAATGAGTAAATTCTTATTTTTCCTACCTGTTGAAAATCAGGAAGCAACAAGTTTATGCTATAATTGAAAAATCATCCCAAGTGCCTGTCCCTTTACCGACTCTCAGATCTTGGAAACAATGGAAAAAAGCAGCATATACAGTAGCTGATTCTCCCCAGCTGCTACAATTTACAAAGAAGTTGCTAACATACTGAATGATCAAATACTGTACCTACCTCTCTACCCTACTAGTAGTAATAGGAACAGAGGTAACTCCTATCTTTAATCCTTCATTGCAGACAGAATTACAGGTTGCCTCTTAACTTCCCTAGTTGTTCTTGCACACCTTTGTGAAAGCAAAGACATCGCCATTACCTTAAGACAGAATGCTTCAAATCAGAAGGGATTGTATTGTGTTCTCCTATTTAGACATTGTAAATTGTTTTTCCTCTTCATTTCCATTACACACAGTCAATGGATTTATTTGCACTCACACTTACTAGTCAACAATACTATATGACCAAAATATCTGTTTCATCTAAAATATCTAATTTCAAACTAGCCCAGTTTTTTTTCATGAAGATCTGGGGTATGGGAACAGAATACCCAAAATGTTGGTGATATTTTGATTTAAACTGCTACAGTCGAGGAACGCAAGCAAACACTCACAAATGTATAGGACTTTTAATGAAGCAATACTCAAAATTAATTCAGAAAAGGTACACATTATGCAATCTGTGGTCTTTTTGGGATTTAAATTGACAAGGACAGGCTTGGACTGGCCCACAGGGGTACCGGGGAAACCACCGGTGGGCCCCACTGCCTGGGGGCCCACCTCCTGCTCTAAGGATCAGGTTCCAGACTGTGCACTTGAATTATACATTATACATATGTTACCTTATACTGGACTATGGTGTATTTTCTACAGTGCATTGCTGTTATTAATCTGTTATTAATCTGGTACATTATTATGCATGCAGCAGCTGAATTTACTGTATATATTTATGAAGGGTCCCAGACGTTGCACCATCTAATGGTTAGTCAAACCAATGAGGTGGCAGACCACACCCCCTCTGCAGACTGGCCACACCCCTAAACATGGGCCCCTACCACTGCATTCCCGCGGTGGGCCCTACATGCCCCAGTCCGACACTGGACAAGGAAGAAAAAGAATCCTCTCAAAGCTACAGAAGAAGCTACAGAAGAAGCTTTAGAGACTGTGCTAATGTCACCAATTAAATTCTTCAGCTACTGTATTAAGACTTTATCATTTTTCAAGGGAACTGTATAGATGATTTTGTGGTGAAGAATAAACCTCTGCATTATTTGTTAAAATGTTGCCGCAAGAAGAGGGTGGTGTTCTGACGCCATCTAGTGATGATTCCAAAAAGGGCATTACCAGTACAATTATAAATTGAAATTATAAAGTATAAAGCAGTTACACACTCCTAGCCACAGTAGACCATAATCCGCAAATCATTATACCTGTTTATGTATTAGGAGGTCGGAACATCCATTTCAGATCTATGTTGCAGTACCATCCTCTATGTACTCATAGACTTTACAGTAAATTAAAACCTCTTGAATTTTTGTGCACTCTGCCTATATTTAAAATATTACTGTTATTGATTGCAGTTTATTATCTGTACAATACTTTTCCAGAGAACTGGTCATCAGGTTTATATTCTGTAAAAAATTATATCCCTCACTGCCTTTTAAACAAATTGACAGAAAGAATATATGTAAAGCTGGGCATACACTATACAATTATCTGACAGATAATCTGTGGTTGGAATGAAAACCTGGTAATAGATGAGAACAATTGACAATCGACCATTTGCTCCCAAACACTGGAAAATGGCCAAAACCTGTTAATTATACATATTGGTTAAATCCATGTACAGTAGTTTTGTCCATTACCAGATTTTCATTCCAACCAGCCAGATCTTGTAGATAATCTGCCAGATAATTGTATAGTGTATGCCCAGTTTAAGGGGCCCTACACATTTGACGATGCGCCGCCGAGGTGCCCGACGGACGAAACGGCCGACGAGCGACCCGGTGGCGGGGGGGCAGTGACGGGGGGAGTGAAGTTTCTTCACTCCCCCCGTCACTGCATGCACAGCCGACGGGAGACCAGCGATGAACGAGCGCGGGGCCGCGCATCGTTCATCGCTGGAGTCTCCACACTGAAAGATATGAACGAGTTCTCGTTCATTTATGAACGAGATCGTTCATATCTTTCAGAAAATCGGCCAGTGTGTAGGGCCTATAAGCCTGTTGCAAATTCACCAAGGTGTAAAAACTCTCCTTTGAGTGTAACAAATTAGTATCAACTGCTTACAGATACTGAATGACCACTGAGTCTGATGAAAAGTGACTATTCTTGTATGTATCTTGCTCCTTATTTTGTTTCAGAATTGCAGTACATTGTTTTTCTCTGCAAAACAAGCTGATCTAATCTGTCAATATACTATATTTTTTCTCTCACACAGCAGAAAAATTATTTGACTTTCAAGGGATGGTATGATGCAATTAGCATGTGAAATGAGAGAAATGAATCAACTCGTATTCACCTATTGATTGGTTAAATTATACACATATATAATTCCAAATATTTTCAATGTGAGCACAATCACTTCACCCACATGTCTTTCTGTACTGTGGGTTTTTAAACCTTTAAAATATATTTTTTCCTACTTTATTTTTAGCAAAACTCAATAAAAGTTATATTTTAAATATAGGCAGAGTACCCCAAAAAGAGAGTCTCTCCTTTCTCTCTCCACCTACCCAAATTGTGTAAATACTCTCAGGGTGCACCTCCACCAAGTGCATAAACCTACTGTACATCTCAAAAGGTACTTTCAATTGTTTAGGTACACGGATTAGCCTATGTTGCTATATATACTTCAAACAAATCCTTGTGCTCTTGGACCATTTTTTCCCCAATACCCCTTTTCCCTGGCTTTATATACACCATTCATTGGCATATCTATTATGGGTGCAGTGTGTGCGGGGCACACGGGTTCTGGGGTACAGGGGGGCCCACCCCGTACGCACTGCACCCATATGTTTAATACTTACCTCTCTGGTGTCCCCAATCGGAACCATCCCTTCTCGGCAGCGCAATAGAGTCTGAACACTAGCGGGTACAAACTCTATTGCGCCTGCTGAAAACTCCGGAAAGATGGCACAGTGGCCATTTTTCTGAAGTTTCGCGCATGTGCATTAGGAAAATCTTAAGGAAAATGGCCACCGCACCATGGGGGTAATTCAGAGTTGATCGCAGCCTCAAATTTGTTAGCAGTTGGGCAAAACCATGTTTACTGCAGAGGGGGCAGATATAACATGTGTAGAGAGAGTTAGATTAGGGTGGGGTGTGTTCAAACTGAAATCTAAATTGCAGTGTAAAAATAAAGCAGACAGTATTTACCCTGCACAGAAACAAAATAACCCACCCAAATCTAACTCTCTCTGCAAATGTTATATCTACCACACCTGCAGTGCACATGGGTGGTCATTCCGAGTTGTTCCCTCGCAAGCTGCTTTTAGCAGCTTTGCACACGCTAAGCCGCCGTCTACTGGGAGTGAATCTTAGCATAGTAAAATTGCGAACGAAAGATTAGCAGAATTGCGAATAGACACTTCTTAGCAGTTTATGACTAGCTCCAGACTTACTCGGCAACTGCGATCAGTTCAGTCAGTTTCGTTCCTGGTTTGACGTCACAAACACTCCCAGAGTTCGCCCAGACACTCCCCCGTTTCTTCAGACACTCCAGCGTTTTTCCCAGAAACGGCAGCGTTTTTTCACACACACCCATAAAACGGCCAGTTTCCGCCCAGAAACACCCACTTCCTGTCAATCACATAACGATCACCAGAACGAAGAAAAAACCTCGTAATGCCGTGAGTAAAATACCTAACTGCATAGCAAATTTACTTGGCGCAGTCGGAGTGCGAACATTGCGCATGCGCAATTAGCGGAAAATCGCTGCGATGCGAAGAAAATTACAGAGCGAACAACTCGGAATGAGGGCCATGGTTTTGCCCAACTGCTAACAAATTTGCTGCTGCAATCAACTCTGATTTACCCCCCATGTTCCTAGAGGTTTGCACATGCACAATAGAGTCTGTGTTCAGACTTTATTGCCGTTGCAGAGAAGGATCAACTCTGGATTACCCCTCCAATATTGGAAGTATGAATATGTGTTAGTGTATAACTGAGGGGTCTATTCATGAAGCAGTGAAAAGTGTGGAGAAGTGAGCCAGTGGAGAAGTTGTCTATGGCAACCAATCAGCATTGAAGTAATATTTATAATTTGCATACTATACAACTGTACGAAGCAGCTGATTGGATGCCATGGGAAACTACTCCACTGGCTCACTTCTCCACTCTTTTCATTGCTTCATGAATAGACCCCTAATACCCCTTTCACATCGCACTGAAAACCCGGTATCGACACGGCATATTGCCGTGTCGAAACGGGTCCGTGTGCGATGTGAAAGGTCCTTTGGTGAATTAGCGGGTCGTCTGACCCGGTAATTCAACCCGGTAAAAAAGAAGGGTTATTACCGGGTTGATTACCGGGTCAGGCGCAGTGTGAATGGGAGCCGTTCCGATGCAACACGGCTCCCATTCACAGTATAGGCAGAGGCGGCGCAGGAGATGAGCTCATCTCCCGGCGCCGCCTCCACCCCCGCCCCTGCTGCGCCCTCCGCTGCTATGGCAACCAACCCGGTATATTGCCGGGTCGGAAAGCCTGCAACGGAGCGCAAATGCCGGATCCCACCCGGTAAGTACACGTTTTTCTTACCGGGTAGGATCGAGCATGTGCGATGTGAAAGCAGCATTAGTATGAGCTGGATGATACTGTACTGTAGAATTGGCAAGCAGAATATGTAGTGTGGGACTATAATGGAGTGTCTACAGTAGTGGAGACCTCATGCAGTATAGTTTGTGATAAACTGCACAATGGTGGTGGTGGAATAAGGATGACGCTCCAAAGCAGAACAGGACACCTGCAGGATTGAGTGCACAGTGCAAAGCAGCCCATGAATGGATGTATAGAAGAATGCAGACTGGATAATGCAGGATGTACTTGTATGGAGCTAACTGGAGATTAAGTACAAATACTGGGGTTTATTTACTAAGATTCATATTTTTCGAAATTTGGTTGAAGATTAAACACGAATGACATCGGGAGTGATAATGTGCAACTTTTTTTTTTTACGCCTCATTTACTATGCTGTCGTATTTTAGGTATTCGTATTTTCCGATGTCGATGTTATTCGTATTTTTTAAGGTCCTAATGCGGCCGATTTTTGATTTGCGGCCGTTTTAAATTTTTTTTTTTTTACGGTTTCGGATATTTTTTTCACGGCTGAGATTTGACTCCCTTCCCGGCCGCGTTTTTTTCTGACTTTCGTTTTCATCACTCGTCCGTGATTGGTTGTGTTTGTGATGGAGGAGTGTCTGTGCAGCATAGTATAAATATGCCCCAAACCGGACGGACTTCGTGGGTTTAGCTAGTGGAGAGGAGAGAGGAAATGTTGTTTGCGGTAGGAGTTGTGGAAAGTTGGTTAGGTGAGTTTAAGTGATTGCTGAGTGGTGTATTTGGTTTGTAAGTCATCTTGTGATTATTGTTGTGGTGATGTTTTGATGTGTGTCATATCTTTAGTGGTTGTTTTTTTATTTCAGTCTATTGTTGTTTGTGTCAATTATGTCTCAGTCAGAGGTCAGTGAGTTGGGGCAGGTGAGTAAAGTGGAGGTGTTAAGTGAGGCGGAGGGGGTTAGTTTGAGAGAAGAGGTGAGTGAGGCTGAGGGTGTTAGTGAGAGGGAGGCGAGTAGTGAGTCGGAGGGTGAGGAGGAGGGTGAGGTTGCTGCTGCGTAGTCTAGTGAGAGTGATGGTGCTGTGGCTCCACAGCCACGCACCACTACGAAGACCGGGCACAACGTGAAATTTTGTTATGCTGAAAATGTTGCGCTGGTTGGTGAGCTGATGCACCATCATCGGCAGCTCTTTGGCGCTGAGGCCTCCAAAGTCACTTCTTGCAGAAAGAGTGCTATTTGGGCTAAAGTTGTAGTGGCTGTGAATAGCGAGGGAGTTGTTCGCAGGAGAGAGGACACATGTCGTAAACGTTTTTACAACATAAAGCGCCGTGTCAAGGCCAAGATGGCCAAGGAGGCCAAGTCTGCCCGTCAAACCGGTAGTGGGCATCCGTATATCGCAACTTATGCGGAGTGGGAGGAGCCAGTGCAGAGCTTAATTCCTCGCAAAGTGGTTGGGGCCACTTATGTGCGTGATTCAGATTGGCCCAGGCAGGATGGTGAGTAGTTTTTTTTGGGTTTTTTTTGTGTCAAATTGTTTTGTTGATAAAACTTTGGAGTCCTGCTATGTGTTATATTTTGACTATGCTAGTTTAGTGTGTATTAGTGTGTGTAATTGTGTCTATCATTATTGTTTGTGTTAAATCTCCTGTATGTTAGTATTGTGTGTTACTAATTAGTTAAGGTCCTTATAATTGTACCTGGTGAAAGGTACCTTATTTAGATTTGATTGTATTGGTTATTGGTCAGACACACCATTTATCTGCAAAGGTGTAAGTGTGGTGTCTTCATGATTTATTTGTTAGGGACACATGTTCGCATGATGTTTAGTGATTTTTAAAACAAAGAGGATTTTCTAGGTGGTGTTTTGTTTTTTCACAAATACTTTCATTTTTCCAAAGTTTTTTTTATAATGTTATGTATGCATTTGGTATGTAGTTTGTTTTTAAGTCAAAATTGTATGTGTTCTGATTAGTGATGAGCGGGTTCGGTTCCTCGGAAACCGAACCCCCCCAAACTTCACCCATTTTACACGGGTCCGAGGCATACTCGGATTCTCCCGTGTGGCTCGGTTAACCCGAGTGCGCCCGAACGTCATCATCCCGCTGTCGGATTCTCGCGAGATTCGGATTCTATATAAGCAGCTGCACGTCGCCGCTATGTTCACTCGTGCATTGGAAATGTTAGGGAGAGGACGTGGCTGGCGTCCTCTCCGTTTATTAATGTTGATGCAAATATTTGTGCTTATTGCTTAATTGAGGGGACTGGGGAGCAGCTGTATTATATAGGAGGAGTACACTGCAGAGTTTTGCTGATCAGTGACCACCAGTTTTATCCGTTCTCTGTCTGAAAAAACGCTCCATATCTGTGCTCAGTGTGCTGCATATATCTGTGCTCACACTGCTTTATTGTGGGGACTGGGGACCAGCAGTATTATATAGGAGGAGCACAGTACAGAGTTTTGCTGACCAGTGACCACCAGTATTATACGTTGTCTGCCTGAAAAATGCTCCATATCTGTGCTCAGTGTGCTGCATATATCTGTGCTCACACTGCTTTATTGTGGGGACTGGGGACCAGCAGTGTTATATAGGAGGAGTACAGTGCAGAGTTTTGCTGACAGTGACCACCAGTATATATAGCACTACGGTACGGAAGGCCACTGCTCTACCTACCTCTGTGTCGTCAAGTATACTATCCATCTAGATTCTATACCTGTGGTGCATTTTAGTTTTGCAGTTTGCTGACAGTGACCACCAGTATATATAGCAGTACGGTACGGAAGGCCACTGCTCTACCTACCTCTGTGTCGTCAAGTATACTATCCATCTAGATTCTATACCTGTGGTGCATTTTAGTTTTGCAGTTTGCTGACAGTGACCACCAGTATATATAGCAGTACGGTATGGAAGGCCACTGCTCTACCTACCACTGTGTCGTCAAGTATACTATCCATCCATACCTGTGGTGCATTTCAGTTGTGTACAGTATATATATTAGTTAGAGATGAGCGCCTGAAATTTTTCGGGTTTTGTGTTTTGGTTTTGGGTTCGGTTCCGCGGCCGTGTTTTGGGTTCGAACGCGTTTTGGCAAAACCTCACCGGATTATTTTTGTCGGATTCGGGTGTGTTTTGGATTCGGGTGTTTTTTTCAAAAAACCCTAAAAAACAGCTTAAATCATAGAATTTGGGGGTAATTTTGATCCCAAAGTATTATTAACCTCAAAAAACATAATTTACACTCATTTTCAGCCTATTCTGAACACATCACACCTCACAATATTATTTTTAGTCCTAAAATTTGCACCGAGGTCGCTGTGTGAGTAAGATAAGCGACCCTAGTGGCAGACACAAACACCGGGCCCATCTAGGAGTGGCACTGCAGTGTCACGCAGGATGTCCCTTCCAAAAAACCCTCCCCAAACAGCACATGACGCAAAGAAAAAAAGAGGCGCAATGAGGTAGCTGTGTGAGTAAGATTAGCGACCCTAGTGGCCGACACAAACACCGGGCCCATCTAGGAGTGGCACTGCAGTGTCACGCAGGATGGCCCTTCCAAAAAACCCTCCCCAAACAGCACATGACGCAAAGAAAAAAAGAGGCGCAATGAGGTAGCTGTGTGAGTAAGATTAGCGACCCTAGTGGCCGACACAAACACCGGGCCCATCTAGGAGTGGCACTGCAGTGTCACGCAGGATGGCCCTTCCAAAAAACCCTCCCCAAACAGCACATGACGCAAAGAAAAAAAGAGGCGCAATGAGGTAGCTGACTGTGTGAGTAAGATTAGCGACCCTAGTGGCCGACACAAACACCGGGCACATCTAGGAGTGGCACTGCAGTGTCACGCAGGATGTCCCTTCCAAAAAACCCTCCCCAAACAGCACATGACGCAAAGAAAAAAAGAGGCGCAATGAGGTAGCTGTGTGAGTAAGATTAGCGACCCTAGTGGCCGACACAAACACCGGGCCCATCTAGGAGTGGCACTGCAGTGTCACGCAGGATGTCCCTTCCAAAAAACCCTCCCCAATCAGCACATGATGCAAAGAAAAAGAAAAGAAAAAAGAGGTGCAAGATGGAATTATCCTTGGGCCCTCCCACCCACCCTTATGTTGTATAAACAAAACAGGACATGCACACTTTAACCAACCCATCATTTCAGTGACAGGGTCTGCCACACGACTGTGACTGATATGACGGGTTGGTTTGGACCCCCCCCAAAAAAGAAGCAATTAATCTCTCCTTGCACAAACTGGCTCTACAGAGGCAAGATGTCCACCTCATCTTCACCCTCCGATATATCACCGTGTACATCCCCCTCCTCACAGATTATCAATTCGTCCCCACTGGAATCCACCATCTCAGCTCCCTGTGTACTTTGTGGAGGCAATTGCTGCTGGTCAATGTCTCCGCGGAGGAATTGATTATAATTCATTTTAATGAACATCATCTTCTCCACATTTTCTGGATGTAACCTCGTACGCCGATTGCTGACAAGGTGAGCGGCGGCACTAAACACTCTTTCGGAGTACACACTTGTGGGAGGGCAACTTAGGTAGAATAAAGCCAGTTTGTGCAAGGGCCTCCAAATTGCCTCTTTTTCCTGCCAGTATAAGTACGGACTGTGTGACGTGCCTACTTGGATGCGGTCACTCATATAATCCTCCACCATTCTATCAATGTTGAGAGAATCATATGCAGTGACAGTAGACGACATGTCCGTAATCGTTGTCAGGTCCTTCAGTCCGGACCAGATGTCAGCATCAGCAGTCGCTCCAGACTGCCCTGCATCACCGCCAGCGGGTGGGCTCGGAATTCTGAGCCTTTTCCTCGCACCCCCAGTTGCGGGAGAATGTGAAGGAGGAGATGTTGACAGGTCGCGTTCCGCTTGACTTGACAATTTTGTCACCAGCAGGTCTTTCAACCCCAGCAGACCTGTGTCTGCCGGAAAGAGAGATCCAAGGTAGGCTTTAAATCTAGGATCGAGCACGGTGGCCAAAATGTAGTGCTCTGATTTCAACAGATTGACCACCCGTGAATCCTTGTTAAGCGAATTAAGGGCTGCATCCACAAGTCCCACATGCCTAGCGGAATCGCTCCGTGTTAGCTCCTTCTTCAATGCCTCCAGCTTCTTCTGCAAAAGCCTGATGAGGGGAATGACCTGACTCAGGCTGGCAGTGTCTGAACTGACTTCACGTGTGGCAAGTTCAAAGGGCATCAGAACCTTGCACAACGTTGAAATCATTCTCCACTGCACTTGAGACAGGTGCATTCCATCTCCTATATCGTGCTCAATTGTATAGGCTTGAATGGCCTTTTGCTGCTCCTCCAACCTCTGAAGCATATAGAGGGTTGAATTCCACCTCGTTACCACTTCTTGCTTCAGATGATGGCAGGGCAGGTTCAGTAGTTTTTGGTGGTGCTCCAGTCTTCTGTACGTGGTGCCTGTACGCCGAAAGTGTCCCGCAATTTTTCTGGCCACCGACAGCATCTCTTGCACGCCCCTGTCGTTTTTTAAAAAATTCTGCACCACCAAATTCAAGGTATGTGCAAAACATGGGACGTGCTGGAATTTGCCCATATTTAATGCACACACAATATTGCTGGCGTTGTCCGATGCCACAAATCCACAGGAGAGTCCATTTGGGGTAAGCCATTCCGCGATGATCTTCCTCAGTTGCCGTAAGAGGTTTTCAGCTGTGTGCGTATTCTGGAAACCGGTGATACAAAGCGTAGCCTGCCTAGGAAAGAGTTGGCGTTTGCGAGATGCTGCTACTGGTGCCGCCGCTGCTGTTCTTGCGGCGGGAGTCCATACATCTACCCAGTGGGCTGTCACAGTCATATAGTCCTGACCCTGCCCTGCTCCACTTGTCCACATGTCCGTGGTTAAGTGGACATTGGGTACAACTGCATTTTTTAGGACACTGGTGAGTCTTTTTCTGACGTCCGTGTACATTCTCGGTATCGCCTGCCTAGAGAAGTGGAACCTAGATGGTATTTGGTAACGGGGGCACACTGCCTCAATAAATTGTCTAGTTCCCTGTGAACTAACGGCGGATACCGGACGCACGTCTAACACCAACATAGTTGTCAAGGACTCAGTTATCCGCTTTGCAGTAGGATGACTGCTGTGATATTTCATCTTCCTCGCAAAGGACTGTTGAACAGTCAATTGCTTACTGGAAGTAGTACAAGTGGGCTTACGACTTCCCCTCTGGGATGACCATCGACTCCCAGCGGCAACAACAGCAGCGCCAGCAGCAGTAGGCGTTACACGCAAGGATGCATCGGAGGAATCCCAGGCAGGAAAGGACTCGTCAGACTTGCCAGTGACATGGCCTGCAGGACTATTGGCATTCCTGGGGAAGGAGGAAATTGACACTGAGGGAGTTGGTGGGGTGGTTTGCGTGAGCTTGGTTACAAGAGGAAGGGATTTACTGGTCAGTGGACTGCTTCCGCTGTCACCCAAAGTTTTTGAACTTGTCACTGACTTATTATGAATGCGCTGCAGGTGACGTATAAGGGAGGATGTTCCGAGGTGGTTAACGTCCTTACCCCTACTTATTACAGCTTGACAAAGGGAACACACGGCTTGACACCTGTTGTCCGCATTTCTGGTGAAATACCTCCACACCGAAGAGCTGATTTTTTTGGTATTTTCACCTGGCATGTCAACGGCCATATTCCTCCCACGGACAACAGGTGTCTCCCCGGGTGCCTGACTTAAACAAACCACCTCACCATCAGAATCCTCCTGGTCAATTTCCTCCCCAGCGCCAGCAACACCCATATCCTCCTCATCCTGGTGTACTTCAACACTGACATCTTCAATCTGACTATCAGGAACTGGACTGCGGGTGCTCCTTCCAGCACTTGCAGGGGGCATGCAAATAGTGGAAGGCGCATGCTCTTCACGTCCAGTGTTGGGAAGGTCAGGCATCGCAAATGACACAATTGGACTCTCCTTGTGGATTTGGGATTTCAAAGAACGCACAGTTCTTTGCGGTGCTTTTGCCAGCTTGAGTCTTTTCAGTTTTCTAGCGAGAGGCTGAGTGCTTCCATCCTCATGTGAAGCTGAACCACTAGCCATGAACATAGGCCAGGGCCTCAGCCGTTCCTTGCCACTCCGTGTGGTAAATGGCATATTGGCAAGTTTACGCTTCTCCTCCGACAATTTTATTTTAGGTTTTGGAGTCCTTTTTTTTCTGATATTTGGTGTTTTGGATTTGACATGCTCTGTACTATGACATTGGGCATCGGCCTTGGCAGACGACGTTGCTGGCATTTCATCGTCTCGGCCATGACTAGTGGCAGCAGCTTCAGCACGAGGTGGAAGTGGATCTTGATCTTTCCCTAATTTTGGAACCTCAACTTTTTTGTTCTCCATATTTTATAGGCAGAACTAAAAGGCACCTCAGGTAAACAATGGAGATGGATGGATTGGATAGTTTACTAGTATACAATTATGGACGGACTGCCACGGTTAGGTGGTATAAAAAAACCACGGTTAGGTGGTATATATTATAATAATAATACAATTATGGATGGACGGACTGCCTGCCGACTGCCGACACAGAGGTAGCCACAGCCGTGAACTACCGCACTGTACACTGGTTGATAAAGAGATAGTAGTATACTCGTAACAACTAGTATGACACTATGACGACGGTATAAAGATTGGAAAAAAAAACACGGTTAGGTGGTATATATTATAATAATAATACAATTATGGATGGACGGACTGCCTGCCGACTGCCGACACAGAGGTAGCCACAGCCGTGAACTACCGCACTGTACACTGGTTGATAAAGAGATAGTAGTATACTCGTAACAACTAGTATGACACTATGACGACGGTATAAAGAATGGAAAAAAAACCACGGTTAGGTGGTATATATTATAATAATAATACAATTATGGATGGACGGACTGCCTGCCGACTGCCGACACAGAGGTAGCCACAGCCGTGAACTACCGCACTGTACACTGGTTGATAAAGAGATAGTAGTATACTCGTAACAACTAGTATGACACTATGACGACGGTATAAAGAATGGAAAAAAAACCACGGTTAGGTGGTATATATTATAATAATAATACAATTATGGATGGACGGACTGCCTGCCGACTGCCGACACAGAGGTAGCCACAGCCGTGAACTACCGCACTGTACACTGGTTGATAAAGAGATAGTAGTATACTCGTAACAACTAGTATGACACTATGACGACGGTATAAAGAATGGAAAAAAAACCATGGTTAGGTGGTATATATTATAATAATAATACAATTATGGATGGACGGACTGCCTGCCAACTGCCGACACAGAGGTAGCCACAGCCGTGAACTACCGCACTGTACACTGGTTGATAAAGAGATAGTAGTATACTCGTAACAACTAGTATGACACTATGACGACGGTATAAAGAATGGAAAAAAAACCACGGTTAGGTGGTATATATTATAATAATAATACAATTATGGATGGACGGACTGCCTGCCGACTGCCGACACAGAGGTAGCCACAGCCGTGAACTACCGCACTGTACACTGGTTGATAAAGAGATAGTAGTATACTCGTAACAACTAGTATGACACTATGACGACGGTATAAAGAATGGAAAAAAAACCACGGTTAGGTGGTATATATTATAATAATAATACAATTATGGATGGACGGACTGCCTGCCGACTGCCGACACAGAGGTAGCCACAGCCGTGAACTACCGCACTGTACACTGGTTGATAAAGAGATAGTAGTATACTCGTAACAACTAGTATGACACTATGACGACGGTATAAAGAATGGAAAAAAAACCACGGTTAGGTGGTATATATTATAATAATAATACAATTATGGATGGACGGACTGCCTGCCGACTGCCGACACAGAGGTAGCCACAGCCGTGAACTACCGCACTGTACACTGGTTGATAAAGAGATAGTAGTATACTCGTAACAACTAGTATGACACTATGACGACGGTATAAAGAATGGAAAAAAAACCACGGTTAGGTGGTATATATTATAATAATAATACAATTATGGATGGACGGACTGCCTGCCGACTGCCGACACAGAGGTAGCCACAGCCGTGAACTACCGCACTGTACACTGGTTGATAAAGAGATAGTAGTATACTCGTAACAACTAGTATGACACTATGACGACGGTATAAAGAATGGAAAAAAAACCACGGTTAGGTGGTATATATTATAATAATAATACAATTATGGATGGACGGACTGCCTGCCGACTGCCGACACAGAGGTAGCCACAGCCGTGAACTACCGCACTGTACACTGGTTGATAAAGAGATAGTAGTATACTCGTAACAACTAGTATGACACTATGACGACGGTATAAAGAATGGAAAAAAAACCACGGTTAGGTGGTATATATTATAATAATAATACAATTATGGATGGACGGACTGCCTGCCGACTGCCGACACAGAGGTAGCCACAGCCGTGAACTACCGCACTGTACACTGGTTGATAAAGAGATAGTAGTATACTCGTAACAACTAGTATGACACTATGACGGTATAAAGAAAGAAAAAAAAATACCACGGTTAGGTGGTATATATTGTAATACAATTATGGATGGACGGACTGCCTGCCGAGTTCCGACTGCCGACACAGAGGTAGCCACAGCCGTGAACTACCGCACTGTACTGTGTCTGCTGCTAATATAGACTGGTTGATAAAGAGATAGTATACAATACATACAACAATGAATATACTACTATACTGGTGGTCAGGCACTGGTCACCACTAGTCACACTGGCAGTGGCACTCCTGCAGCAAAAGTGTGCACTGTTTAATTTTAAATTAATATAATATTATGTACTCCTGGGGGCTCCTGCTATAACAACCTGCAGTGCTCCCCAGTCTCCCCCACAATTATTATAAGCTTTGCCTTTTATACATTGATGTGCAGCACACTGGGCTGAGCTGAGTGCACACAGACTGAGTCACACTGTGTGACTGGCTGCTGCTGTGTATCGTTTTTTTTCAGGCAGAGAACGGATATAGCAGAGAACGGATATATATTAAAATAAATAAAAGTTAACTAATAACAACTGCACTGGTCACTGTGGTAAACTCTGTCTGACTCTGCACAATCTCTCTCTCTCTTCTAATCTAATTTCTAATGGAGAGGACGCCAGCCACGTCCTCTCCCTATCAATCTCAATGCACGTGTGAAAATGGCGGCGACGCGCGGCTCCTTATATAGAATCCGAGTCTCGCGAGAATCCGACAGCGTCATGATGACGTTCGGGCGCGCTCGGGTTAACCGAGCAAGGCGGGAGGATCCGAGTCTGCTCGGACCCGTGAAAAAAACATGAAGTTCGTGCGGGTTCGGTTTCAGAGAAACCGAACCCGCTCATCTCTAATATTAGTAGGCCATTGCTATTGATACTGGCATATAATTCCACACATTAAAAAATGGAGAACAAAAATGTGGAGGTTAAAATAGGGAAAGATCAAGATCCACTTCCACCTCGTGCTGAAGCTGCTGCCACTAGTCATGGCCGAGACGATGAAATGCCATCAACGTCGTCTGCCAAGGCCGATGCCCAATGTCATAGTAGAGAGCATGTAAAATCCAAAAAACAAAAGTTCAGTAAAATGACCCAAAAATCAAAATTGAAAGCGTTTGATGAGAAGCGTAAACTTGCCAATATGCCATTTACGGCACGGAGTGGCAAGGAACGGCTGAGGCCCTGGCCTATGTTCATGGATAGTGGTTCAGATTCACATGAGGATGGAAGCACTCATCCTCTCGCTAGAAAACTGCAGTGCCACTCCTAGATGGGCCAGGTGTTTGTGTCGGCCACTTGTGTCGCTTAGCTTAGTCACACAGCAACCTTGGTGCGCCTCTTTTTTTCTTTGCATCATGTGCTGTTTGGGGACAATTTTTTTGAAGTGCCATCCTGCCTGACACTGCAGTGCCACTCCTAGATGGGCCAGGTGTTTGTGTCGGCCACTTGTGTCGCTTAGCTTAGTCACACAGCGACCTTGGTGCGCCTCTTTTTTTCTTTGCATCATGTGCTGTTTGGGGACAATTTTTTTGAAGTGCCATCCTGCCTGACATTGCAGTGCCACTCCAAGATGGGCCAGGTGTTTGTGTCAGCCACTTGTGTCGCTTAGCTTAGTCACACAGCGACCTTGGTGCGCCTCTTTTTTTCTTTGCATCATGTGCTGTTTGGGGACTATTTTTTTGAAGTGCCATCCTGCCTGACACTGCAGTGCCACTCCTAGATGGGCCAGGTGTTTGTGTCGGCCACTTGGGTTGCTTAGCTTAGTCACACAGCTACCTCATTGCGCCTCTTTTTTTCTTTGCATCATGTGCTGTTTGGGGACTATTTTTTTTGAAGTGCCATCCTGTCTGACACTGCAGTGCCACTCCTAGATGGGCCAGGTGTTTGTGTCGGCCACTTGTGTCGCTTAGCTTAGTCACACAGCGACTTTGGTGCGCCTCTTTTTTTCTTTGCATCATGTGCTATTTGGGGACAATTTTTTTGAAGTGCCATCCTGTCTGACACTGCAGTGCCACTCCTAGATGGGCCAGGTGTTTGTGTCGGCCACTTGGGTCGCTTAGCTTAGTCACAAAGCTACCTCATTGCGCCTCTTTTTTTCTTTGCATCATGTGCTGTTTGGGGACTATTTTTTTGAAGTGCCATCCTGTCTGACACTGCAGTGCCACTCCTAGATGGGCCAGGTGTTTGTGTCGGCCACTTGTGTCAATTAGCTTAGTCACACAGCGACCTTGGTGCGCCTCTTTTTTTCTTTGTATCATGTGCTGTTTGGGGACTATTTTTTTGAAGTGCCATCCTGCCTGACACTGCAGTGCCACTCCTAGATGGGCCAGGTGTTTGTGTCGGCCACTTGTGTCGCTTAGCTTAGCCATCCAGTGACCTCGGTGCAAATGTTAGGACTAAAAATAATATTGTGAGGTGTGAGGTGATCAGAATAGACTAAAAATGAGTGTAACTTATGGTTATTGAGGTTAATAAAACTATGGGATCAAAATGACCCCCAAATTCTATGATTTAAGCTGTTTTTGAGGTTTTTTTGTAAAAAAAACACCCGAATCCAAAACACACCCGAATCCGACAAAAAAATTTCAGGGAGGTTTTGCCAAAACGCGTCCGAATCCAAAACACGGCCGCGGAACCGAATCCAAAACCAAAACACAAAACCCGAAAAATTTCCGGTGCACATCACTAGTTCTGATATGTGTTTGTAACATTAATCTGTTTTATTTTGTATGCTATGCACGTGTCGCCATGTGTGTTGCATAGTTGTTGCAACATTGTGATGAAGTTGCATTACTCTTTTGTGTTTTTTTTTTGAGGATTTGTTTTATAATGTATGGTTATGTATGTGTTTGTGAATAATTTTTGAGAAATGCTGTTTGTTGTTATTGTTGTTTGCAAATGCATTTGTGTGTACAAATCATATGTTTCTTTGTATTACAGTGGCTCGGAAACGCACACGCCAAACCATTCCTTCAAATGTTGAACATGGTGCTGATGTTGCAGAAGGTAAATTTGTAACACATTAAAACGTAAGGGGGACTTCAAATCATTGCCAAATTTAGACAAGTACATTTGTTTCTCATAGGTCCATCCCGCCATCATCTGACTGTGCAAATGCGCACAGGCCACGGATCCACAACGCGTCAACACGTGGCACAGAAAAGACCACGACACGATCTGCCCAGAGCACAATCTGCCTCTCCATCAACGCGACGCATCAGTATGGTTGCATCAAGGCCACCGTCCGATTTGCTGGCGCCCTCCCCACCACATCAACTGCAGTCCCCTCAAATTCCAGGTGAGTCCAATAATATACACCAAAAAAACAACAGCACAACCCATTACAAAAATTGGGGGGGAAAAAACAACACAGTGATCTTATTAGATTAGCCTTTACACTGATTTAAGAAAATGGTTTGGACATGGCCAAACCTTTATAAATAACAAATAAAGTTTACGATTATTCTGTCCGTATATTTGAAGCTAACACTAGCATATTGGCCCTCATTCCGAGTTGTTCGCTCACTAGCCGCTTTTCGCAGCAGTGCACACGCTAAGCCGCCGCCCTCTGGGAGTGAATCTTAGCTTAGAAGAATTGCGAACGAAAGATTCGCAAAATTGCGAATAGAAATTTCTTAGCAGTTTCTGAGTAACTCGAGACTTACTCTGCCACTGCGATCAGTTCAGTCAGTTTCGTTCCTGGTTTGACGTCACAAACACACCCAGCGTTCGCCCAGGCACTCCCCCATTTCTCCAGCCACTCCCGCGTTTTTCCCAGAAACGGCAGCGTTTTTTCACACACACCCATAAAACGGCCAGTTTCCGCCCAGAAACACCCACTTCCTGTCAATCACACTCTGATCACCAGAACGAAGAAAAAACCTCGTAATGCCGTGAGTAAAATACCAAACTTCTTAGCAAATTTACTTGACGCAGCCGCAGTGCGAACATTGCGCATGCGCAGTTAGCGGAAAATCGCACCGATGCGAAGGAAAATAACGAGCGAACAACTCGGAATGAGGGCCATTGTGCAGAAGCATACTACCAAATGTGAAAGTAACGTCTGCACACATAATAATATTGGGACCTTGAGTAAATATTTAAATATACATTTTTTACAATTAGTTTAGTATAGCCATCACAGATGTACTGTAACATACTAACCAAGTTATTTAGTCAGAATCACACTAAACCAGGGTTTGGATTTGCAAATGTCACTTGACATTATGTTTAGGCTTAAGGTTGTGTTGCTTAATATATTGAGACAAACTATCAACAATAGCAGGCCATAATGCAGTGGTATCCAAACTTTATGTAATCACGGTGCCCTAGAGTTTTATACATTTAAACATGGCACCCATAGCCAAACAAAAACTTATTGGGATATTTTGGATGAAAAATTAAAGTAGATTGTGTTTGTATGACATCCTTAGCCTCAATTGTGTGTAGTGTGAAAATATTTACTTCTGTTTGTCCCCATATTTTATGACTGACAGCTACTAGCACTAGTTTAGCTTATTATATTGAGATTTAAAAATTTGATTTGGTCGTGGCCCACCAACCCAAGGCACCCCTGCAAGTGTCCCGAGACACCACAGGGAGCCACAGCCCACAGTTTGAGAAACACTGGCATAATGGGTAGGCCAAATTTCTGCTTATGTAGGTATGGACTTGCAAACAAATTATATTTCACTTGTTGGTGTTATTTAAAAAAATATGTACAAAAAAAAAATTAATACAAAATCCAAAAAACTAAAATATTATTCCATTCATACACACACACACACACACACACACACACACACACACACACACACACACACACACACATCAAGGCAACATGACCACCGCACACCAGTCAGATGTAATGGAGGAAACTTATGTCCTTAACCTGCACCCGGTAGATCCGACAACACCAAGCACGCCACCTATGGCTGTGCCTCCGCCTCCAACTACTCCACCACCACAATTGAGCACAGCCACACCACCACCACAAAACACATTCCAGGCATTTTGTGACAGCTGAACAACCCAGCAACCACAACATATGGAGTGTCTTTGCAGACAGACCCAGCTGCTGTCAAGTCTTCCCCATTATCTCCCCAGATTAAGTCGCACTATGTGCAGACAAAATTCTGAGCTCAGCAGAATTGCCACATGCATGGAACAAATGCGGGCTGATACCAGTAACATGATGCTCACCATGGCCAGGGTTATGGACGACCAAATGAGGCAACATCAGAACTACCTCAATCTCCTAGATTCAAACAATTGACTATGTGAAAGTCTAGCCAGAATAATAGAAAATAACACGGCATCAAACATCCAAATAAATGCTACATTAAGCAACCTCAGCCACAATATTGCCAACCTACACAACCAACAACCCAGCACAAGCTCTGAAACCACAACACCGTTAACTACTCCTATTTCATCCCCAGTTAGAAGATCAAGAAGAAGAGCTAATGTCCCTGGCGCCGACTCTGCCGGATCTAAGGGCCACACCAAAAAATAATTTAAAGCAGCAACAGGTGTTGGGTTGTTAGGGGGTAAAGTTTTTCTGTGTTTCTATTTGATATTTTTGAATATTCAAAAACTTAAAATAAACACATTTGTTTGCACAATAAACACCTGGTTTGTGGCCCAAATTAATATAGTTATAATGAGTTAAGACATATTTTGTTATTATTGATAAAATGTGTTTTACAAAAAAAAATAAAAAAAATTAACACATAAATTTAATGAAACACAGGGCAACATTCATTTGTGTGTGTGGGATTGTAATCATGTAGTTAGGTACTGTTTTTTGTTTCAACAAATGTAGGCTGAACTTAGGTTTTACATGAAACACATCTAAACACGCTTCTCAAAAGCAGGTCTATTTGAAAAACGTATTTTTTTTTACGATTCTCTAAATTTCACGAACGAAATGGTCCTTTCACGGTGGTAATTAGAAATACGAATTTTTGATAAATGAGTTCTATTTTTAAACAGCCGTGTTTGACCGATGGTGTATTCATTCGTATTTTTTTTACACAGCCCACAAAAAAATACGAATGCCCTCATCACTGCCGAGATTTGAGTTTAGAAAATTCCCGAGATGACACTTTGAAGAAAAAATACCAACTCGGTCAAAATCGGGACTTTAGTAAATATACCCCACGGAATGCAACATGTGAGCAGGTAATGTAAAGGGGTATGGAAACACTCTATGACCATCGAAGTTGGAGGCAGAGTCAATGCAAGTACATTAGCAAATACAGGTCACTGAATAAATGGGAAGATACAGATGCAATAGCAACAAGACCAGTTCTAGACCTTGTGGCATCCAGGGCTAAAGTTTCCTTTGCCCCCCCCTCCACACACACACACACACACACACACACACACACACACACACACACACACACACACACACACACACACACACACACACACACATGCAAAACAGGGTTAGTGCGCGCATAAGGTGCATGTAAAAAACTAGGGACGTGGCTTCATACGGAAGGGGTGTGACCACAGTAATGCCCCCTGTAGTAATGTCCCCAGTAGTTGTGCCCCCTGTAGCTGTACCCCCTGTAGATTTGTCCCCCAGTAGTTGTGCCCCCAGTAGATTTGTCCCCCTGTAGTTGTGCCCCCTGTAGTTGTGTCCCCTGTAGATGTGCCCCTGTAGCTATGCCCCCTAGTAGCACCACTTACAAACCCCCCAAAAAACATATACTCACCAGCCCCGCTCCTGCTTCCCGAGTCCTGACCACTGCTGCTGTCTCTGGCTGCCCGTACCTCGGTCCCATAGCGCCACACAGACACTAGAGGTCAATTAGGAAGTCCACAACACCCATAGAGTGGGACTAGATCCTGAGGAGAGCGCAGTGAGCCACCGAACCTGCAGCATGGCGAGCGCAGCGAGGCTGCAAGGGGATACTTTGTGCTCACCCCCATGCCGACATTCTGGCGGGTGGGATGCGGCTGTCAGGATGTTAACAGCCAGCATCCCGCCCGCTGGGAATACATATGTATTCCTTATCAAATACAGGTCACAGATGGTATAGGCTAGTAGATGCAGATGCACTAGCAAGTAAAAGTACTGATGGCAGTGTCAGATGTGAGTGCACTAGTGACTACAGGGACTGATGGTACTGTCAGATACACTAAATGGAACATGACATCAAGCTACTATGCCAAAAGTCAGGAGATTGATTTTAAGATGAACATGGCTGCACCCATAAAGTAGAACATCAGAAATAAAATGACTACAGATGATGACACGGGGATGCCACATGCAACCAGTGGGGGCACAGACTGCAGTGACATGCCACCCCTGGACCCAGTAATGGGGGCTAAAAGCCCAATGTATGACAGTACCCACCTTTTAACAAGTGACCACTGGACGCTTAGGGGTAAACTTACCCATGTTTGACCCATGTTTGCCAGAAATTAAAGACAGTGGTGATTGATTGGACATGGGAGTATTATTCTAAATCAAACATGGGTATTTATTGTGATTCTTTGTTTCCCAGAATGGTGTTTTTCTATAGTGTATGCAATGGTCCATGTTTTTAAAATACACCTGTATTCTGGTCCGTGCTTTCAAAATAAGATAGAACACAGAAGCTGCTTACGTTTATTTTTCATTGGTAGAAATCGTCACATGTGCCAGTGACATGCCAGAGTCTTATAAATATGCTCTAAACCATCAGGACCTCATTGGATTATTTAGAGGAGTTGAGAGAGGTGGTTTGTTGTTGTTGTCGAGTCTTTGGAGTGTTTTTGCGATTTCTGAGTACTGTATACTATTTAAAAGTTATATTGTGTATCTTGTTGTCTTGTTAATCAGTCTGTCCATTTTTTTAAGTCTCCTTTGTCTTTTTTTAGTTGTGTCCTGTCACTGTTTTTTGTGTGTGTGTGTGTGTGTGTGTGTGTGCGTGTGGGGTGTGTGCTGTTAGTGTTGTGGTAGTGTAGAAGTGTCTTTGCCTGTCTTTATTTTTCAGTGTTCTGTGTTGTCTGTTTTGTTGTTTGGAGGATGTTAGGGGCAGAGGGTAGTCATGTGGGGAGCGAGGAGGAGGGGGCAAACCAGGATCCACAGGCCAGTGATTGGGACAGTGAGGATCTGGCCAGGCAGTGCACCATAACCAGGACAAGCCACAACATTAAGGTCTCCTTTTTGAAGAACCTGGCCCTTGTCCACGAGGTGATGAAATACCACTAGAAGTTCTTTGGCCATGGGGTTGCCACACAATGCAAGAATGCGATCTTGGAGAAGGTGGTGGCTGCTTTGAATGCACCACAGGGGCCGGTCCGCAGGAATGAGGAGAACTGCAAAGAGCACCTCTTGTACATCAAGCACACATACATTGGCACAGATACAATAGGGAAAAAAACACACACATTGCATTGGCACTGACAGAAAAATAATAAGCACATAGGTCACCACAGAAAGCACATAGGAAAATAATAAAACACATTGGCTTCACATGAAAAATAACAAACACAGTGGCACCAGTACGAAAAATAACACACACATCAGTGTGCAATAGGACAATCAAAACTTACAATCTCAATGATCACACTGTGTCAAAATAAGTCAAAAGGTTTTGGCTAGAGATGAGTGGGTTCGGATCTCAGAGATCCAAACTCCCCCAAACTTCATGTTCCGAGCCGGAAACAGAGTCTGGCTCGGGACTTCCCACCAGACTTGGATCACAGAACGAGGCAAAACGTTATCATCCTGCTGTCGGATTCTCGCGGGTTTTGGATTCCATATAAAGAGCTGTGCATCACCGCCATTTTCACTCTGGACTTGGAGAGTGAGGGAGACAGACCTCTGTCTCTCTGTGGGTGGTGGCATCAGGTGGGGTAAGTGTGTGCTCTTTAGGTTGCTGCCCTGTGTGCTGTTAGGGGTACTGTCCTGTCACTGTGGTGTCCTGTGCTGTAAGGGGTGCTGGAGATGTACATGGGTGTTGCTGTCCTGTCACTGTGGTGTCCTGTGCTGTTATGGGTGCTGTCCTGTCACTGTGTTGTCCTGTGCTGTTAGGGGTCCTGCAGCTGTACGTGGGTGTTGCTGTCCTGTCACTGTGCTGTACAGGGGCACTGTCCTGTATGCTGTAAAAAATACAGGGTTGTTGTAAAGGTACACTGGCCCTGTCTTGTATGCTGTGAAATTAGAGGGGTGTTGTTAAAATACAGGGGAGCTGGCCCTGTCTTGTATGCTGTAAAAGTATAGGGGTGCTGTGAAAATAAATGTACACTGGCTCTGTCCTGTATGCTGTAAAAATACATGGGTGCTGTGAAAATAAATGTACACTGGCCCTGTCCTGTATGCTGTAAAAATACAGGGGTGCTGTGAAAATAAATGTACACTGGCCCTGTCCTGTATGCTGTAAAAATACACGGGTGCTGTGAAAATAAATGTACACTGGCCCTGTCCTGTATGCTGTAAAAATACAGGGGTGCTGTGAAAATAAATGTACACTGGCCCTGTCCTGTATGCTGTAAAATACAGGGATGCTGTGAAAATAAATGTACACTGGCCCTGTCTTGTATGCTGTAAAAATACAGGGGTGCTGTGAAAATATATGTACGCTGGCCCTGTCCTTTATGCTGTAAAAATACAGGGATGCTGTTGTTAAAATAAAGGTACACGGGCCCTGTCCTGTATGCTGTAAAAATAAAGGTACACTGGCCCTGTCTTGTATGCTGTAAAATTACAGGGGTGCTGTGAAAATAAATGTACAATGGCCCTGTCTTTTATGCTGTAAAAATACAGGGGTGCTATGAAAATAAATATACACTGTCCCTGTCTTGTATGCTGTAAAAATACAGGGGTGCTGTGAAAATAAAGGGGCACTGTTCTGTGTACTGTAATAATAAAAGGGTGCTGTCCTGTGAAATGGAGAACAAATAAATTTGGAGGAAAAAATTGTGAAAGATCAGGAACCACTTCTAGTTCCTAGTACTAGTACTGAAGCTGCTGCTGTCACCAGTCATGACATTGATGATGCAATTCCATCAACGTTGTCTGCTAAGGCCAATGCCCAATGTCATAAAGGGCATGTAAAATTCAAGAAGCAAAAATTAATAACCCCCCCAAAAAATGAAATCATCTGATAAGAAACGTAAAATTGACAATATGCCATTCATGACACGAAGTGGCAAGGAAATGCTAAGGCTTTGGCCTATGTTCATGACTGGTGGTTCAGCTTCTTTTGCAGATGGAAGCCCTCCTCCCTCTCGAAAATTTAAAAAAAATAAAGCCTGTTAAGCACAGAAAAAAACAACTGTGCGTTCAAAGATATCACAAATCCCGAAGGAGAGTCCAAGTGTGTCCGCAGTTGCAATGTCTAGGCCTGACGTTCCCAAGACAGTATGGGAAAAGAAGGCTCCTACCACCATTTGCACGCTCCCTGCAAGTGCTGGGAATAGCACCACCAGTCCAGTTGCTAATATTGAGATTGAGGATGTCACTGTAGAAGTACACCGGGATGAGGAGAATATTGGTGTAGCTGGTGCTGAGTATGAAAGTTGACGATGAGGATTCTGATGGTGATGTGGTTTGTTTAAATAAGGCACCAGTGGAGACAGTTGTTGGCCATGAGATGAAAAAGCCCATTGTCATGCCTGGGCAAAATACCCCCAAATCCACCTCTTTGGTGTGGAATTATTTATTTGTGAGGATGAGGCTGTAAACACTGAAGGGGGTGAGGAATTGGACAATGAGGATGACATCTTGCCTCTGTAGAGATAGTTTGTGCAAGGAAAGATTAATTGCTTCTTTTAAGGTGGGGGCCTAAACGAAGCAATAATTTCAGCCACAGTCGTGTATTAGACCCCTATGTATATATGTACGTATGTATGTATTTGTGTGTCAGCCCAGGGCTGCAACTAGGAGGGTGAGGCTTGGGAGGCGGACTTGATGTTGGGAACTGGCCTGTACCTAGCAGGGTGGAATGAGGGGGTCAGCAGATCCCAGAGCTCCCTGCATGTGTCCATGTCCCCAGTGGTGTTAGGACCAGTGGTAGTTTTAGGTGCAGGCAAGCAGGGCGGGTGCCCAGGGTGCTGTGGCCTGAGGGCGTGGCCGCAGTCACCGCATCATCGCTATCAGCACCAGTCCGCTGCCCGCATTGCAATGGCCACCCCCCCACTCTCCTGCTTGCTGCCCACCCCCCGCCACACCCTTACCATGTCCTGCCGTGTCATGCTGCCGGCCACCCCCTTCCCTCCTGGCCACCTCCCACCACTACTCACTCTTGCTCAGCTTCACACTGGGCAGAAGTATGAGGAAACCATAGAGCTGGGGAACCACAGGCGTCAGATGGTGAGTGATGGATAACTGGTGCAGTGTGTATAAAGAGCTACCTTGTGCAATGTGTATAAGGGGCTACCTGGTGCAATGTGTATAATGGGCTACCTGGTGCAATGTGTATCATGGGCTACCTTGCACAAATATGTATAATGGGCTACCTGGCACAATATGTATAAGGGGCTACTTGGCTCAATGTGTATAAGGGGCTACCTGGCACAATGTGAATAATGGGCTACCTGGTGCAATGTATATAAGAGGCTACCTGTCGCAATATGTATAGTGAGCTACCTGTCGCAGTGTGTATAATGGGCTACCTAGCGCAGTGTGTATAATGGGCTTCCTGGCACAGTGTATATAATGGGCTACCTGGTGCAATATGTATAATGGGCTACCTAAATGGGACACCTGGTGCAGTGTGTATAGGGGGACACCTGGCACAGTGTGTATAATGATACACTAAAATGTCTCTCAGTCTGTACACAAGTTAGTAATTTTAACATATATGTATATATATGATTGAGCAGCTCTCTTATTAACTTCCAGAGAGACCACCCTAATAATGCAGCACTGTGTGCTCTATGGCTCCTATTAGCAGTACATTCCTCCTATATTTCCATGTCATATTACGCTGAGCTCATTAGCACATATTAAACATTCATTACACATTTAAACATTAGTGAGACCAGGTAGTGGCCATAGCGCCGCTGACACATGTTTCATTATAGACTTTTTCTAGGCTCAAAAAAGCCTAGAGAAAGTCCATAACGAAAAAGTCCATGACATTTATTGCTGAACAGATGATACATTAAGAAACATACAAGTGCTCAAAGATTATAGAGAGTATACTAGGGGACTAATTTGTAGCAACTACAGTAATTTAACACTGAATAGTAAATATATTGAGGGATTTATTCAGTGGTTGGACTTATAGTAATAAAAATGTAATGATAAATACCTTAAGCAATATCCAACAGAGTATATATAGACAACACTGACTTCTGTACAATTATATTATATACGTAATTTAAGGAATATACAAACAGTGGAAGTCCTATACTTGTTCAATATAATGTAAAAAAAGGGGGGAAAATCACAATGTGCAGCACTATTAGGCTGCCCGGTTAGGGTCACACTTGTGGGGCAATCCTCAAAACCCCAAGTTCACAATGTCTGTTTCTCTTTGCATGTACGGGAGCACTTAACTGACCATATTGGATGCTATTGGCCAATATAAGAAATATTGGAGAACTGTAATATGCATTTCGGAAACTGAACTTTGGTTGGATTAAGAACATCAGCATTCATTGGAAGAAAGCGATCTCTTCTTCTTTTCAGACTGAGCGTTGGGCAAGGGACCACTTCCCTTTTCTTCTACTTGGTCAATATAAGTTTATGCTGAACAACATAATGGAATAGACTGATTGTAATATGTGAAGCTGAATAATCTAATAGAATGAATACTGTAAAATCTATTCCAATTGTATTAAAATAATCTTCCTCTCTTATATATGAATAAGATCCGCACATCAAGGAATTGAATTTGTAATATGCCATTTTGGAGAGACTTATAGTACAATTGTATCAATCTTTTAGAGGAATAAATGATGGCTGCCTGATATTACTAACAACAATATTAATTAGATTTAAATCCACGCTCCTTCTGACTGAGATATAGAACTCTCTCTAATTAATCTAGATTGGCATACAATACCGCTGGTGGCAATCCAGACTGATATATAATATTGTTGGTGGACGAATTGAGAATAATATAAATGATCCGTAAGAGACTGTTATAAGGACTCTGATCTGCAGCAATACATTCAAATTATATGACAAGTAAAGACAAGAAACAGGTAGCGAGCCTTGATTTTAATATCACTTTATTAATATTTAATCACTGTAATTGTTTATCTCTGTTGTATTGTATTGTCTTTATTTCGTGGTTGGACATTTTTGAACAAATACAATAAAGGTTATTTTTTCATTATCTTATGTGCGCCAACAAAGAGACATTCTTTCTCTCCTCTTCTGTCTGTGTTGAAACACTGGCTGTGGTGCACACTGTATAAAGGGAGCCAGAAGGACAGAAGCAGGAGTAAAGAACAGAGAAGGGAGATGGGAAGCGGTGCTGTGCCTGGTGTGCTGTGTATACCCAGGCATTCTTCCAGTGAGGTGCGTAACTAGAGCCATTACCAGCGCCCAATGCTATAAAGTGTGAATTCAAGTACTGATTATAGATATATACCATAGATATACTTATTGTTTGATTTATTTCATTACATGAGTCATGGTGTGTGTTTGCGATGTCTTCTGTATTCTATGGTGGTAGTTGGAGTTCTCTATTTTATATGGGACTCATTACAATGTTCTTTATATTGTATGACGGTCACTTGGATATGACAAGCACTATCATGCTCTCTGTTTAATTTGCAGCCACTGATGCTCTCTGTATAATATGAATGTTACTGTAATGCTTTGTGTTATCTAGCAGTAAATGTAATGTGCTCTGTATTTTCTGACACTCACTGCAATGCTCTCTATAGTATGTGATGGTAACTGCAAGCTCTCTGTATTATATGGTGGTCACTGTGTTTTAATCAGCATTAATAATTTAATTAATTTACTGCAGTGGCTAGGTATGCGGGATGAACACTAATAGAATTATGGAGATGCCCACGACACAGGTCACGCCCCCTATATAGACCACACACCCTGCAGCTGTACACGATAGGGCCTTCATCATTTTCAGCTCCAGGCCCATGTGGGTCTTAATCTGGCACTGGGTACGTACCCCCATTCCCATTTTTGTGAATGCCATACAGTCCTGAGAGTATTTTTGTGAACGCCATATGACACATAGAGCAGTTTTGTAACCACGATGCACTACACTGCAGAGACCATTTTTGTGGCCACCAAACACTACAGAGACCATCGGCGGAATGTAATGACATCCAAGTTGCTAAAGGTGTGGGATGCTTTCCAAACTTGGATGTTTTTTCAAAGCGACAGTCATTTACATAGCAAAACCATGCTTTGTAAGTGATTGTCACTTTAAAAATTGTCTGAGTTCGTCCGGCATCCCGCACCACCAGCAAACTCGGATGCCATTACATCCAGCTGCAGATTTGTGACTTCCTTATAATACAGAAAGCATATGAAAGACTGCCATATAATAGAGAGAGCACTGACCACCATATAATACAAGAGTATTTACCACCATATAATCTATATAATAGAGAAAGCATGTGATTACCCCATGTTAACTCCCCTCTAATTGCCATTAGTACACCCTCACTCACTGATTGTATTATATTGCTGTCCCCTCTACACTGACTGTACCAGGCCCCCATCCCTCCAAATTACCATTATTATACTGTATTCTTCATTCAGTGGCGTAACTAGATTTTTTTTCTCCCTCATGCCAAAACATTCTCTGGCACCCTCCCACACATAATTGCAACTAGAAAAGTGATGAATCTGCCTACGGCGTGCGCTGCAAAATGGGGCGTGGCCTTGCTGAAATGGGTGTGGCTTTGCTTAAAGGGGCATGGCATTGCAGGAAAAGACTGCCTTATACCCCAGTTTTGCAACCTGCACGCCCAGACGTTGGCCACCACAGGAAAAAAATAATCTTGATTCATGCCCCTCACATTATTTGTCATTTTTCCTCCTTATAATAATGCCCAGTATACATTATGCTACATACTGCAAAGGCCCTCAGACATTATGCCACACACAATAATGCCCATTACACAATATGCCACATAGCATAATGCCCCAACACATTATGCCACACACCGTAATGTTTGTGGCACAATATGCCACGCATCGCAATGCCCATTATACATTATGCTACACACTGCAATGCCCCTGAGACATTATAGCACATACAATGCCTGTGATGCAGTATACCACACACCGTCATGCCTGTGACACATTATGCCACACACCGCAATGCCCATTATACATTATGCCACACACTGCAATACCCCTGAGACATTATACCACATACCACAATGCCCGTGATATAGTATAACACACACCGTAATGCCTTTGATACATGACACATACCACAATGCCCGTTATACCTTATGCCACACACTGCAATGCCCGTTATACATTATGCCACACACTGCAATGCCCCTGAGACATTATACCACAATGCCCGTGATATAGTATACCACACACCGTAATGCCTGTGACACATTATGACACACACCGCAATGTCCGTGACACATTATGACACACACACTGCAATGTCAATGATACATTATGTCACACACCACAATGCCCATTACACATTAAGCCCTACAGTAAGGCTTCTAATTACTTTTACATTACCTGCTCATTGCCAGGGGTTTCATGCTCTTGGTTCCATGCATGGTGCCAGGGGTTTTCATGCTCAGGCTGTCATGCTTATTGCCAGGGGTTTCATGTGCTAGGTGTTATGCTTGTTGCCAGGGGTATCATGGGCTGGGTGTCAAGCTCGTTGCCAGGGGGTAATATTCATTGCCAGGGGTTTCATGCACTGGGTATCATGCTCATTGCTAGGGGGGCATGCTTGTTGCCAGGGATTTCATGAACTGGGTGTTGTGCTTGTTACCAGGGGGTAATGCTTGTTGCTAGGGGTGTGCCCCCAGTGCCACATATGCCCCCAGTGCCAGATATTCCACCACAGTGCCAGATAAAAATATGCCCCCATAGTGCCAGAAACACATATGCCCCCAGCGCCACATATGCCCCCACAGTTCCAGATACACATATGCCCCAGTGCCAAATACGCCCCCTCCTGTTCCCAATACACATATGCCCCCAGTGCTCCATATGCCCCCCCCCCCCCAGTGCCAGCTACACATATGCTCCCAGTGCCAAATATGCACACCCAGTGCCAGGTACACACCCTTCCCCCGCTCAGCGCTTCTGTGCTGTCTGGGAAAGAGGGCACAGCACGCGCCTCTTCTGTGTCCGTCCTGTGTCTCCGGCGGCATGTCTGTCAAATGCAGCGCGGGTTCGTGAGCCAATCAGAGCTCGCAGACCGGCAGCTTCATTGATTGATTGACTGCCGGTCCGTGAGCTCTGATTGACTCATGAACCGGCACTTCATTTGACAGACATGCCGCCGGAGCCTCCACAGTGGCTGCAGGGGTAGTAGTTAAGCCACTGCCTTCATTCACTGATTGTATTATATTACTGTCAACCCCCCACCCCCGTTTCACTGTATCCCCATCTGTCTAATTCCCATTAATACACAACTTAGTAACCACCTGTCACTGACTGCAGCAGGTCCCCATCATCTACTACGAGGTCCCTCATATCCATAATACATTATTACACCCCTCAGTCAGAGACTGAGTGTACTGATTATATATCAGTGCCTCCCCCCTCCCCCACGCCTTCTCCCACTTATTGTAGAGGACATCCCCTTCCCCACACCCTGGCTTTTATCTGCACCCAGTTTAATGCACCCGGACTTTTATAAATATCCCATTCCCTGCACCCTGACTTTTATATGCACCCTAGTCCTTGCACCCTGGCTTGTAGCTGTACCCTATTTCCTGAACCTCTGCTTTCATCTGCACTCCCTCCCCTACACCCTGCTTTCATCTGTACCCTCTTGGCTGCTGCAACCTGGAGCACTGGGCCTCCCACTCTTCCTACAAGACATACTTAAGACATTGTAATTTCATCTTCTGGCTGCGTCTCTCGACTCCTCTCTCTGTGCACATGCACACGACCACAGCGGGAAGTACAGAGGTGTGTGCGCCCCTGGAGCCGGCACTCAGCAGGCTGTCAGTGCGACTAGACAGCTGCCGGAGTCTGACTTCGGCCAGAAATTCCTTCCCTACAACCTGCCCATGGGCCCTAGGCATGTGTTTTTGATGTCTGCATGGACGGGGACACAGCATGTATGGGGGACAATGAAGGAGCCAGGTGCCCCCTTCAGGGATTGAGCCTGGCGGCAACTGACTCTGTTACCTCCAGGAGTTCTGCCCCTGCATGTATGTGTATAAGGTGGTTACTTTTCAAAGTTTACAGAGAGATACAATTGTGAGAGATAAAGTACAAACCAATCTGCACCAACATTAACTGTCATTTTTTCACACACAGGCCGGGATGTAATGGGAGCCGATAATGGCAAACACAGAATATATCCATGACGCATATTTAAATCAGCGTAAGATGCTTGTGCATACTGGAGGACTGGGGATTATATAGGGTGTGTGTTGCTTTAATCATGGGACTTTTGGGTGCCAGAGGGTGACTTTCTCTGACACTATGGACCTCTTATACTAAAAGATGCAATCCGGTTGGTCCGAAAAACATGGACATTTCCTGGTCTAAATACCATGAGAAGTCGGATCCGAGTTGTATTGTGAGCGCAAAAGATGCACGCCATTACATTGCCTGAGTTGTGGGAAATAGCCGCACATTTGTAATGTCCAATATGGTGCGATAATTTCCCAGGCAGCATTACCGGCTACCATTACATCCTGGCCTGCAATTGGGGTATGGGTCATTAGGTCGACCACACTTAGGTCGACAGTCATTAGGTCAACCACTATTGGTCAACAGTGACTATGTCGACACCTGGAATAGATCAACACAGTCTTAGGTTGACATGAACAAGGTCAACATGGAAAAAGGTCGACATGAGTTTTTTTTAAACTTTTTTGGTGTTGTTTTCTTCATAAAGTGATGGGGAATCCAAATTAGTGCACTGTGTCCCCTCACATGGCTCGCTTCACGCGCCATGCTTTGGGAAAGGTGCCTCGCTTTGCTACCGCTGCGCTCGGCACAGGTTACTATTCCCAATTGTAGTCCACCTGGATCGTAAAGTACTGTATGAACAAATAAAAAAAAATACAAGAATGTGAAAAACGCATGTCGACCTTTTTCCATGTCGACCTAGTACATGTCAACCTAGTGACCATGTCGACCTAGTGACCATGTTGACCTAATGCATGTTGACCAATAGTGGTCGACCTAATGACTGTTGACCTAAGTGTGGTCGGCCTAATGACCGCATCCCTGCAAATTGTAAGACAGAAGCAGGCTGGCTAGTACTTTCTCACATATGAGCTGTGATGCATAGACACCTAAATATGATAGTTTTTACATTTAGTTATTTAAAAACAGAGGCTATTTTGAATTAAAGTGTATTTAAAAACAGGCAACACCTGAGTTAAATCACATACTTACCAAAATTGCCGAGCACCACCAATCCCACACAGTCAATGTAAATATGCATGCCTAAAATACCGAATTTTTTAAGCGTGACTGAGATAGTGACAACTTTACTTTCTGATGGTTCAATGTACACAAACTTTATTTAAGGCACAAAATTATTAAAATATTATATACACACGTATTTTGAACACAAATGCATTCAGTGTTTAGACTGGGGTCCCATCCCAAAGATATCCCCATTGGGTGAGTGGCGGCACGGCATTGGGGGGTGTTTCAGCAAAAATGCAGGTGTGCTCGGATCATTACTGAGGCGGCTGCATAATGTCACATGCAGCCGCTTTGATTAAAAAAATTGCAGCGGTGCGCCTGAGGCAGGGGGGAATCCACAATTCAGCTTGAATTGCTGCATTTGCATGATGGACGGCCTTGCCCTGTGCTGAGCAGCCCCCCTAAAATAGCAAAACTGTAACTGAAGCTGAGTAAAGTCCTGTGTCAATGCCATTTTCTTTCTGACTCACTCTGAAATGTTAGGTACAGTATAGTACTGTAAGCCTTTTCTGCACTGACTTCATCTACTTTGTGTTTATACAATAGTATATTAAGTACATTTATGTAAAGTATGTGGTTGATGTACATTTTTCAATACAGTAACAGTAGTCAGTACTGGTAGAAAAAAGGTGTATTTTAAAATTATATTAGCTTTGTCGCCCTAATTCAGATTAATGTTGTCAATATACATAGGGATACATATTTTACATATCAATTCATGTGAAATATAAAAGTTAATTGAAATAAAACAAAGTTGCTATTAAACTAAATAAACAAGTGAGGCCTATTTTGCACACTATGGCGTATATTTATTAAAGTGCAGGTTTTCAAAAGGGACATCAGATTCAAAGCTATTATCTTCTAGAAGGTGCTAGATAAATGATAAGTAGATACTCGTTGATTGTTATGGGCAACATCTCCACTTTTAAACACCTGCTCTTTAGTAAATATGCCCCTATGAGTGCAGGTTTTTCAGATGATCACTATAATTAAACAATGAAGATCCTGAATTTAAAACAAATATTTTCACATACACAAAAAATGCATGGTTAATACAGTACCATAGGCTGCACACTAAGGGGCACTGCTGCTACATTGTGGATGACATGCTGCAGTAATATCTTTGTAATTCTGAAAAAACAAACAACTCACCTTACTATTTACAGATTAACACACTAGTTCAAAACAGAAATAAAGTTATATATTTCATATTTTGCAGATTCAGCTTTAGACCCTTAAGTATGCAATTATTGTGAATATTGGGGGTCATTCCAAGTTGATCGTAGCTGTGCTAAATTTAGCACAGCTTCGATCAGGCACTCAGACATGCGGGGGGAAGACCAGCACAGGGCTAGTCCACCCCGCATGTCAGTGCCGCCCCCCACCCCCCGCAGAAATGCAAAATCATCGCACAGCGGCGATGCTTTTGCATCTCAGGAGTTACTCCCGGCCAGTGCAGCTCCTGCGGCTGGCCGGGAGAACCTCTTCACTGCCCTGGGTCGCAGCGGCTGCGTGCGACATCACAAAGCTGCTGCGGCCCGCCCCCCAATGGTCCGGCCATGATTGCGTTGGCCGGACCATGCCCCCTAAACGGCGGCTTAACGCCGCCGTCCATCCCCCTCCCGCCCAGTGACCACCTCTGCCTCAGAGGCAATCGCTGGGCAATGACGGCTGGCATGCGCCGGGGCATGTGCAGTTCCGACCCGATCGTTGCGCTGCAATGAACTGCAGCGAGCGATCAGGTCGGAATGACCCCCATTAAGCAGTGTTTTGCTTTTACCAGTGATGTGTGTAAATGCCATGCTATAGTCCATACTTTCTTTTGAACTACATTAAACTCTTCAGATTTAATCTAAAATACTGCTTAGTTTTGCCTCAGTTATGACACAGTAAATGAACAATGAGAGTGAGGGTATGTTAGGCATACCTCCCAACTGTTCTGATTTTTGCGGGACAGTCCCGTTTTGTGGGACTGTCCCACTGTCCCACCCGCGGGCCGCAGTGTCCCGTGGTGTGTGTGTGTGTGTGTGTGTGTGGGTGGAGGGGAGGCAGTTGGAAGGTACTATCACGCGCTGCACTGCTTAGCGTCTATTCACAGGGAGACAGAAGGAGAGGGGGCATGACCAGCAGCTCATAGAGTGCTGGGTATGCCCCTTCAGTGGCCACGCCCCAACAAAGTCCCTCTTCCTCCGGCTGTAAAGTTGGGAGGTATGTGTTAGAGATGAGCGGGTTCGGTTCCTCTGAATCCGAACCCGCCCGAACTTCAGTTTTTTTTACACAGGGCCGAGCGACTCGGATCTTCCCGCCTTGCTCGGTTAACCCGAGCGCGCCCGAACGTCATCATCCCGCTGTCGGATTCTCGCGAGGCTCTGATTCTATCGCGAGACTCGGATTCTATATAAGGAGCCGCGCGTCGCCGCCATTTTCACACGTGCATTGAGATTCATAGGGAGAGGACGTGGCTGGCGTCCTCTCCGTTTATAGAGAAGAGAGTGAGACAGTAGAGAGAGACACAGTAGTAATTTTGGGGAGCATTAGGAGGAGTACTAGTAGTTACTTGCTGAAGTGATAGATAGTGTGACTGTATTATCTGACTTGTGGGGGAGACACTGACAGTGGGGAGCAGTTAGAGTCTGAGAGCAGGACTCAGGAGTACATATAACGTACAGTGCACACTTTTGCTGCCAGAGTGCCACACTGCCATTGTGACCACACTGACCACCAGTATAATATATATTGTGATTGTCTGCTTAGGAGTACTACTTGCAAGTTGCTGATAGTGTGACCAGTGACCTGACCACCAGTTTAATAATCACCACCAGTGAGTTTAATATATATATATATATAATTGTATATAATATATATATAATATTGTATACCACCTACCCGTGTTTTTTTTTTTCTTTCTTCTTTATACATACTACTATAGTAGCTTACTGTAGCAGTCTGCGGTGCTGCTGAGCTGACAGTGTCCAGCAGGTCCGTCATCAGTCATTACATAATAAATATATCTACCTGTTCGGCTGCAGTACTAGTGATATTATATATATATATATATTGATTTCATCTCATTATCATCCAGTCTATATTAGCAGCAGACACAGTACGGTAGTCCACGGCTGTAGCTACCTCTGTGTCGGCACTCGGCAGTCGCTGGTCCATCCATAATTGTATACCACCTACCCGTGTTTTTTTTTTTTCTTCTTTATACATACTACTATAGTAGCTTACTGTAACAGTCTGCGGTGCTGCTGAGCTGACAGTGTCCAGCAGGTCCGTCATCAGTCATTACATAATAAATATATATACCTGTCCGGCTGCAGTACTAGTGATATTATATATATATATATTGATTTCATCTCATTATCATCCAGTCTATATTAGAAGCAGACACAGTACGGTAGTCCACGGCTGTAGCTACCTCTGTGTCGGCAGTCGCTGGTCCATCCATAATTGTATACCACCTACCCGTGGTTTTTTTTTTCTTTCTTCTTTATACATACTACTATAGTAGCTTACTGTAGCAGTCTGCGGTGCTGCTGAGCTGACAGTGTCCAGCAGGTCCGTCATCAGTCATTACATAATAAATATATATACCTGTCCGGCTGCAGTACTAGTGATATTATATATATATATATTGATTTCATCTCATTATCATCCAGTCTATATTAGCAGCAGACACAGTACGGTAGTCCACGGCTGTAGCTACCTCTGTGTCGGCAGTCGCTCGTCCATCCATAATTGTATACCACCTACCCGTGGTTTTTTCTTTTTCTTTCTTCTTTATACATACTACTATAGTAGCTTACTGTAGCAGTCTGCGGTGCTGCTGAGCTGACAGTGTCCAGCAGGTCCGTCATCAGTCATTACATAATAAATATATCTACCTGTCCGGCTGCAGTACTAGTGTGATATAATATATATTGATTTCATCTCATTATCATCCAGTCTATATTAGCAGCAGACACAGTACGGTAGTCCACGGCTGTAGCTACCTCTGTGTCGGCAGTCGCTGGTCCATCCATAATTGTATACCACCTACCCGTGGTTTTTTTTTTCTTTCTTCTTTATACATACTACTATAGTAGCTTACTGTAGCAGTCTGCGGTGCTGCTGAGCTGACAGTGTCCAGCAGGTCCGTCATCAGTCATTACATAATAAATATATATACCTGTCCGGCTGCAGTACTAGTGATATTATATATATATATATATATGTATATATATATATATTGATTTCATCTCATTATCATCCAGTCTATATTAGCAGCAGACACAGTACGGTAGTCCACGGCTGTAGCTACCTCTGTGTCGGCAGTCGCTCGTCCATCCATAATTGTATACCACCTACCCGTGGTTTTTTTTTTTTCTTTCTTCTTTATACATACTACTATAGTAGCTTACTGTAGCAGTCTGCGGTGCTGCTGAGCTGACAGTGTCCAGCAGGTCCGTCATCAGTCATTACATAATAAATATATCTACCTGTCCGGCTGCAGTACTAGTGTGATATAATATATATTGATTTCATCTCATTATCATCCAGTCTATATTAGCAGCAGACACAGTACGGTAGTCCACGGCTGTAGCTACCTCTGTGTCGGCAGTCGCTGGTCCATCCATAATTGTATACCACCTACCCGTGGTTTTTTTCTTTTCTTTCTTCTTTATACATACTACTATAGTAGCTTACTGTAGCAGTCTGCGGTGCTGCTGAGCTGACAGTGTCCAGCAGGTCCGTCATCAGTCATTACATAATAAATATATATACCTGTCCGGCTGCAGTACTAGTGATATTATATATATATATATTGATTTCATCTCATTATCATCCAGTCTATATTAGCAGCAGACACAGTACGGTAGTCCACGGCTGTAGCTACCTCTGTGTCGGCAGTCGCTCGTCCATCCATAATTGTATACCACCTACCCGTGTTTTTTTTTTTTTCTTTCTTCTTTATACATACTACTATAGTAGCTTACTGTAGCAGTCTGCGGTGCTGCTGAGCTGACAGTGTCCAGCAGGTCCGTCATCAGTCATTACATAATAAATATATCTACCTGTCCGGCTGCAGTACTAGTGATATTATATATATATATATTGATTTCATCTCATTATCATCCAGTCTATATTAGCAGCAGACACAGTACGGTAGTCCACGGCTGTAGCTACCTCTGTGTCGGCAGTCGCTGGTCCATCATAATTGTATACCACCTACCCGTGGTTTTTTTTTTTCTTTCTTCTTTATACATACTACTATAGTAGCTTACTGTAGCAGTCTGCGGTGCTGCTGAGCTGACAGTGTCCAGCAGGTCCGTCATCAGTCATTACATAATAAATATATCTACCTGTCCGGCTGCAGTACTAGTGTGATATAATATATATTGATTTCATCTCATTATCATCCAGTCTATATTAGCAGCAGACACAGTACGGTAGTCCACGGCTGTAGCTACCTCTGTGTCTTTTAGTTGTGCCTATTAAAATATGGAGAACAAAAATGTTGAGGTTCCAAAATTAGGGAAAGATCAAGATCCACTTCCACCTCGTGCTGAAGCTGCTGCCACTAGTCATGGCCGAGACGATGAAATGCCAGCAACGTCGTCTGCCAAGGCCGATGCCCAATGTCATAGTACAGAGCATGTAAAATCCAAAACACCAAATATCAGTAAAAAAAGGACTCCAAAATCTAAAATAAAATTGTCGGAGGAGAAGCATAAACTTGCCAATATGCCATTTACCACACGAAGTGGCAAGGAACGGCTGAGGCCCTGGCCTATGTTCATGGCTAGTGGTTCAGCTTCACATGAGGATGGAAGCACTCAGCCTCTCGCTAGAAAAATGAAAAGACTCAAGCTGGCAAAAGCACCGCAAAGAACTGTGCGTTCTTCGAAATCCCAAATCCACAAGGAGAGTCCAATTGTGTCGGTTGCGATGCCTGACCTTCCCAACACTGGACGTGAAGAGCATGCGCCTTCCACCATTTGCACGCCCCCTGCAAGTGCTGGAAGGAGCACCCGCAGTCCAGTTCCTGATAGTCAGATTGAAGATGTCAGTGTTGAAGTACACCAGGATGAGGAGGATATGGGTGTTGCTGGCGCTGGGGAGGAAATTGACAAGGAGGATTCTGATGGTGAGGTGGTTTGTTTAAGTCAGGCACCCGGGGAGACACCTGTTGTCCGTGGGAGGAATAGGGCCGTTGACATGCCTGGTGAAAATACCAAAAAAATCAGCTCTTCGGTGTGGAAGTATTTCACCAAAAATGCGGACAACATTTGTCAAGCCGTGTGTTGCCTTTGTCAAGCTGTAATAAGTAGGGGTAAGGACGTTAACCACCTCGGAACATCCTCCCTTATACGTCACCTGCAGCGCATTCATAATAAGTCAGTGACAAGTTCAAAAACTTTGGGCGACAGCGGAAGCAGTCCACTGACCAGTAAATCCCTTCCTCTTGTAACCAAGCTCACGCAAACCACCCCACCAACTCCCTCAGTGTCAATTTCCTCCTTCCCCAGGAATGCCAATAGTCCTGCAGGCCATGTCACTGGCAATTCTGACGAGTCCTCTCCTGCCTGGGATTCCTCCGATGCATCCGATGCTGGCGCTGCTGTTGTTGCTGCTGGGAGTCGATGGTCATCCCAGAGGGGAAGTCGTAACCCCACTTTTACTACTTCCACCAAGCAATTGACTGTCCAACAGTCCTTTGCGAGGAAGATGAAATATCACAGCAGTCATCCTGTTGCAAAGCGGATAACTGAGGCCTTGACAACTATGTTGGTGTTAGACGTGCGTCCGGTATCCGCCGTTAGTTCACAGGGAGCTAGACAATTTCTTGAGGTAGTGTGCCCCCGTTACCAAATACCATCTAGGTTCCACTTCTCTAGGCAGGCGATACCGAAAATGTACACGGACGTCAGAAAAAGACTCACCAGTGTCCTAAAAAATGCAGTTGTACCCAATGTCCACTTAACCACGGACATGTGAACAAGTGGAGCAGGGCAGGGTCAGGACTATATGACTGTGACAGCCCACTGGGTAGATGTATGGACGCCCGCCGCAAGAACAGCAGCGGCGGCACCAGTAGCAGCATCTCGCAAACGCCAACTCTTTCCTAGGCAGGCTACGCTTTGTATCACCGGTTTCCAGAATACGCACACAGCTGAAAACCTCTTACGGCAACTGAGGAAGATCATCGCGGAATGGCTTACCCCAATTGGACTCTCCTGTGGATTTGTGGCATCGGACAACGCCAGCAATATTGTGTGTGCATTAAATATGGGCAAATTCCAGCACGTCCCATGTTTTGCACATACCTTGAATTTGGTGGTGCAGAATTTTTAAAAAAACGACAGGGGCGTGCAAGAGATGCTGTCGGTGGCCAGAAGAATTGCGGGACACTTTCGGCGTACAGGCACCACGTACAGAAGACTGGAGCACCACCAAAAACGCCTGAACCTGCCCTGCCATCATCTGAAGCAAGAAGTGGTAACGAGGTGGAATTCAACCCTCTATATGCTTCAGAGGTTGGAGGAGCAACAAAAGGCCATTCAAGCCTATACAATTGAGCACGATATAGGAGGTGGAATGTACCTGTCTCAAGCGCAGTGGAGAATGATTTCAACGTTGTGCAAGGTTCTGCAACCTTTTGAACTTGCCACACGTGAAGTCAGTTCAGACACTGCCAGCCTGAGTCAGGTCATTCCCCTCATCAGGCTTTTGCAGAAGAAGCTGGAGGCATTGAAGGAGGAGCTAAAAGGGAGCGATTCCGCTAGGCATGTGGGACTTGTGGATGGAGCCCTTAATTCGCTTAACAAGGATTCACGGGTGGTCAATCTGTTGAAATCAGAGCACTACATTTTGGCCACCGTGCTCGATCCTAGATTTAAAACCTACCTTGGATCTCTCTTTCCGGCAGACACAAGTCTGCTGGGGTTCAAAGACCTGCTGGTGACAAAATTGTCAAGTCAAGCGGAACGCGACCTGTCAACATCTCCTCCTTCACATTCTCCCGCAACTGGGGGTGCGAAGAAAAGGCTCAGAATTCCGAGCCCACCCGCTGGCGGTGATGCAGGGCAGTCTGGAGCGACTGCTGATGCTGACATCTGGTCCGGACTGAAGAACCTGACAACGATTACGGACATGTCGTCTACTGTCACTGCATATGATTCTGTCACCATTGAAAGAATGGTGGAGGATTATTATATGAGTGACCGCATCCAAGTAGGCACGTCAGACAGTCCGTACTTATATTGGCAGGAAAAAGAGGCAATTTGGAGGCCCTTGCACAAACTGGCTTTATTCTACCTAAGTTGCCCTCCCACAAGTGTGTACTCCGAAAGAGTGTTTAGTGCCGCCGCTCACCTTGTCAGCAATCGGCGTACGAGGTTACTTCCAGAAAATGTGGAGAAGATGATGTTCATTAAAATGAATTATAATCAATTCCTCCGTGGAGACATTGACCAGCAGCAATTGCCTCCACAAAGTACATAGGGAGCTGAGATGGTGGATTCCAGTGGGGACGAATTGATAATCTGTGAGGAGCGGGATGTACACGGTGATATATCGGAGGATGATGATGAGGTGGACATCTTGCCTCTGTAGAGCCAGTTTGTGCAAGGAGAGATTAATTGCTTCTTTTTCGGTGGGGGTCCAAACCAACCCGTCATTTCAGTCACAGTCGTGTGGCAGACCCTGTCACTGAAATGATGGGTTGGTTAAAGTGTGCATGTCCTGTTTATACAACATAAGGGTGGGTGGGAGGGCCCAAGGACAATTCCATCTTGCACCTCTTTTTTCTTTCATTTTTCTTTGCGTCATGTGCTGTTTGGGGAGTGTTTTTTGGAAGGGCCATCCTGCGTGACACTGCAGTGCCACTCCTAGATGGGCCAGGTGTTTGTGTCGGCCACTAGGGTCGCTTATCTTACTCACACAGCTACCTCATTGCGCCTCTTTTTTTCTTCTTTGCGTCATGTGCTGTTTGGGGAGTGTTTTTTGGAAGGGCCATCCTGCGTGACACTGCAGTGCCACTCCTAGATGGGCCAGGTGTTTGTGTCGGCCACTAGGGTCGCTTAGCTTACTCACACAGCTACCTCATTGCGCCTCTTTTTTTCTTCTTTGCGTCATGTGCTGTTTGGGGAGTGTTTTTTGGAAGGGCCATCCTGCGTGACACTGCAGTGCCACTCCTAGATGGGCCAGGTGTTTGTGTCGGCCACTAGGGTCGCTTATCTTACTCACACAGCTACCTCATTGCGCCTCTTTTTTTCTTCTTTGCGTCATGTGCTGTTTGGAGAGTGTTTTTTGGAAGGGCCATCCTGCGTGACACTGCAGTGCCACTCCTAGATGGGCCAGGTGTTTGTGTCGGCCACTAGGGTCGCTTATCTTACTCACACAGCTACCTCATTGCGCCTCTTTTTTTCTTCTTTGCGTCATGTGCTGTTCGGGGAGTGTTTTTTGGAAGGGCCATCCTGCGTGACACTGCAGTGCCACTCCTAGATGGGCCAGGTGTTTGTGTCGGCCACTAGGGTCGCTTATCTTACTCACACAGCTACCTCATTGCGCCTCTTTTTTTCTTCTTTGCGTCATGTGCTGTTTGGGGAGTGTTTTTTGGAAGGGCCATCCTGCGTGACATTGCAGTGCCACTCCTAGATGGGCCAGGTGTTTGTGTCGGCCACTAGGGTCGCTTAGCTTACTCACACAGCTACCTCATTGCGCCTCTTTTTTTCTTTGCGTCATGTGCTGTTTGGGGAGTGTTTTTTGGAAGGGCCATCCTGCGTGACACTGCAGTGCCACTCCTAGATGGGCCAGGTGTTTGTGTCGGCCACTAGGGTCGCTTAGCTTAGTCATCCAGCGACCTCGGTGCTAATTTTAGGACTAAAAATAATATTGTGAGGTGTGAGGTATTCAGAATAGACTGAAAATGAGTGGAAATTATGGTTTTTGAGGTTAATAATACTTTGGGATCAAAATGACCCCCAAATTCTATGATTTAAGCTGTTTTTTAGGGTTTTTTGAAAAAAACACCCGAATCCAAAACACACCCGAATCCGACAAAAAAAATTCGGTGAGGTTTTGCCAAAACGCGGTCGAACCCAAAACACGGCCGCGGAACCGAACCCAAAACCAAAACACAAAACCCGAAAAATTTCAAATGCACATCTCTAGTATGTGTTAGGGGGGGGATTAAATTAGGCGATGGGTTTACCCTATAGCTAATTGAATGCCCTGCCTGATTCTATTAGCTGCCGTAACCACACGCACTAATCCCTAGAGGCATGATTTTTCCTTGTAGCCTCAGTAGTTGCGAGGAAAAACCTGTGTAAAATGAAGACTTTGCATTTTAATATGCGGAAAAACCATAGATTGCATCACTTCACGTGCATTAACCCATGGTATATCAATTGGGGAAAATTCTGAATAATTGAATAGTTTAGGGCTGAAACCCAGAGCTTTTTCTCCTGGTGAAAACCCCACACTTACTATAATTGCATCAAAATGGTCTCCCACCAATGAAACCAAATTGTTAACATATATTAACTTTTCATTTGCAATAAAATTAGCCTCTGGCAGAAAAAAATAAACCTAGCACCTATAGTGTGCCTACTCAGAATCAAGTGCACAGCTAGGATGCATTAACATTTAGTTGAAGTGGCTTAAAATAATGGGGAAGGGTTGCTAAGGGCTGTTGCCAAATACTGCTGTGGTGCAGATGTAGTCAGACACTTATCTCTTACCACTCGATATCAAGTTGTTATGGTCCAGAAACACAGGGCGGGATCAGTGGATGGTCATCATTGGCACATGTTACGCCAGAACTAAAGTAAAGGGAATGGGAACAATACACAAAACACAGATAATTTACCCAAACACAAACCACGCTCACCGAATATACTCTTGTCCCTCATGGATGCCAAACCCTCTTTTCCTTGTGCCACCCACAACAACCTGGCTGCTCACTCATACATCAGGGCCAAAACTCTTGCTGACCCAGTGAACCACAGCAATCACAGGGTGTTGTGCACTCTCTTACACTTGCTTCTATTAATTCCCCACAATGCATGTTGTGTCACAGGTCCCTGCTGCATCTGCACGGTATCCGGAATCCAGGTCGACACCAATACGATCGACACCACTTAGGTCGACACCAATTGGTCAACACACCTTAGGATGACTCCTGAAATAGGTCGACATGGACAAAAGATCAACATGAGTTTTTCACTTTTTTATTTTTTTTTACTTTTTCATACTTTATGATTCACGTGGACTACAATTGGGAATGGTAACCTTGCCCGAAGCATGGGGAGCGAATTGAGCCATGTGAGGGGACACAGTGCACTAATTGGGGTTCCCGTTCACATTACGGAGAAAACCCGTAACATTAAAAAAAACCTGTAACATTACACAAAAACCCCCATACAAATCTCACGTCGACCTTTTTCCATGTCAACCTTGTTCATGTTGACATTTTGTCCATGTCGACATATTTCAGGTGTCGATCTAAGGCATGTCAACCTAAGTTGTGTCAATCTAATTGGTGTTGACCCCGAGTCCCAGACCCATCTGCACACAGTGCCAGGATCTCCATGGATCCAGGTCCACTGCCATGCCAAAGGCCACTTCCAGACACTAACATCCCCAACCCCCTAGACCTGGAGTATACTGGCTCTTGATACATTGTCCATATACACAGTGGGGGTTTTGGGTGTGGGCTAGCAGGGTCACCCAGGGTGCTGCGACCTGAGTGTGCTGTTGCAATAACCCCACCAGTGCCATCTGATTTATATGTGCTCTCCCACTGCCTGCACTGTGCTGTCCATCTCCTGATGCCCGTTCCTGCTGGCTATTTCCTGCTACTCTCTTCCATGGTCGGGAACAGGGGGATTTACTGCTGCGGCCAGACCCAGAGAGTTGCTGAGTGACAGGGACATAGGCAGCGGGGCAGATGGCATACATAGAAGGGCTCTACCTGGCATAACGTGTGTAAGGGGCTCTACCTTGTTCAATGTGTATAAGAGGCTCTACCTGGTGTAACATGTATAAAGGGATCTACCTGATGCAATGTGTATAAGGGGCTCTACCTGGCATAATCTGTTTAAGAGGGTCTGCCTTGCTAATATGTATAATGGGCTGTACCTGGCATAACTAGTGTAAGGGTCTCTACCTGGCATAATGTGTGTAAGGGGCTCTACTTGGCATAACATGTGTAAGGGGCGCTACCTGGTGTAATGTTTGTAAGGGGCTTTACCTGGCATAACGTGTGTAAGGGACTATACCTGGCATAATGTGTGTAAAGGGCTCTACTTGCTGTAACATGTATAAAAGGGGCTCTACCTGGCATAATGTGTATAAAAAGGGCTCTACCTGGTGTTGCATGCATAAAAAGGGTCTCTACATGGCATAATGTGTATAAAGGACTCTACCTGGTGTAATGTGTATAAGGGGCTCTGCTCTACTGTTGTGTAATACATGTAAGGGGCTCTAACATGGCTTAATGTGTATAAGGGGTAATACTGTGTAGTGTAATGTAAAAAAGGGCAGAGAGATCTCTTATGAGCATGAAAATCAGCTGAGAGCACCCCCCCCCCCCCCAGTAGAAATGTTTCACCGTACTTCAAATTATCAAACTAAACACAAAAAGGATTTTAGGGCAAAATCAGTGCTAGATGAACATATAGACTTCCTTATATGATTAGAGTGTTTGATCTGTTTCTTTACAGTCCTCAAAGAGTTCTCATTAGTAGTACATACTGTATATGAATGTAAATAAGAAAACAACACACATTGGCACAATATATCTCAACATTCACAGGTCATTCCCTTTTAAAAACTTCTAATTGGATGTCAAGAAGTCTTAAAAAAACATCTTGCTGATCTTCAACGTTAGCGTACCGTACTCATTTATTAATTTGACATACAATGCATATAACAGTATCTTTTTAGGTCTTTTGAAGAAAGTACAGCAAACCCAAACTCATTTTTCATTCAGACTGAAGCATATAGAGGTATCTTTAAAGTTTCTTAGAAAGGCGTACCTCAACTCACAGTTCAATAGACTGGAATAGACCTGGGGGTCTCCCTCTTCCACTATTTCAGTAAGTGGTGTCTGTTTCAGTAAGCTTATCCATGTCAGTAAGTACCAGTCAAAAAATTTGGGCACACCTTCTCATTCAATGGTTTTTATTTATTTTAATTATTTTCTAGATTGTAGATTTATACTGAAGACATCAAAACTATTAAAGAACACATAAGGAATTAAAAAGTGTTAAACAAATCAGAATATGTTTTATATTTTATATTCCTCAAAGTAGCCCCCTTTTGCTTTGATGACAGCTTTGCACACTCTTGGCATTCTCTCAATCAGCTTCATGAGGAAGTCTCCTGGAATGGTTTTCCAACAGTCTTGACGGAGTTCCCAGAGGTGCTGAGCACTTGTTGGCTGCTTTTCCTTCACTCTACGGTCCAAGTCATCCCAAACCATCTCAATTGGGTTTAGGTCGGGTGATTGTGGAGGCCAGGTCATAGTAACATAGTAACATAGCAACATAGTATCTGAGGTTGAAAAAAGACAATTGTCCATCGAGTTCAACCTATTTGTGGTCTCCTATGCATGATGATTTGACTAAAATTTCTGACTGATGCTGATGTCAGCCGTTGCATTTTATCCCTATTTATAGTAACTAGAATGCATGACTATGCACCATACCCCTGGATATCCTTATCCATTAGGAATTTATCTAACCCATTCTTAAAGGTGTTGACAGATTCCGCCATTACAACTCCCTCAGGCAGGGAATTCCAAACACGTATTGTCCTTACCGTGAAAAAGCCTTTACGCCGTATTGTGCGGAATCTCCTCTCCTCTAACCTGAGTGAGTGTCCACGAGTCCTCTGTGTTGATCTAACCAAAAACAGGTCCCGCGCAAGCTCTGTGTATTGTCCCCTTATATATTTGTAGATGTTGATCATATCCCCTCTTAGTCTCAGCTTTTCCAATGTAAACATGCCTAGTCTTTCAAGCCTTTCCTTGTATTCCATCGTCTCCATGCTCTTAATTAGTTTGGTCGCCCTCCTCTGAACCTTTTCTAGCTCCAGGATATCCTTTTTGTAGTACGGTGCCCAGAATTGTACACAGTATTCAAGGTGTGGCCTAACTAGTGATTTATATAACGGGAGTATAATACTCTCGTCCCTAGCATCAATACCCCGTATTATGCATGCTAATATCTTATTAGCCTTCTTTGCTGCAGTCCTACTTTGGGTACTACTGCTTAGTTTGCTATCTATGAGGACACCTAAGTCCTTTTCCAGTACAGAATCCCCTAATTTTACCCCATTTAGTAGGTAGGTGTAATTTTTGTTCTTGTTACCACAGTGCATTACCTTACACTTGTCTGTGTTGAAGCGCATTCTCCATTTGGCTGCCCATGCTTCTAATTTAACTAAGTCGTTCTGAAGAGACTCGGCATCCTCCTCTGTATTTATAGTCTTACACAATTTGGTATCATCTGCAAAAATTGACACCATGCTCTCTATACCTTCTGTTAGGTCGTTAATGAAAATATTGAACAATAGCGGTCCTAATACTGAGCCTTGCGGCACACCACTTAGCACTTCAGTCCAAGTTGAAAAAGATCCATTAACCACAACGCTATCTGTGTTAGCAAGGCTTCTCTGTCAGTATGTACTTTACTGTATGTGCCAATAAGTAGTGTCTGTGTCAAATAAATGTGTGTGTCAATAAGTGTTTGTGTCAGTAAATGTGTATGTGTCAATGTGTTTGTGTCAGGCTTTTTTTTAAAAGTGTCAGTCATTTACAAGGCATAGCCATGGGGCCAATCTACCCAGCACATGATGGAAGTGGGTGCTACCAGCTGCAGTTTCAGTAGAAGCCATGTTGGATGACTGGCCATGAGGAAGAGGGGTGATGCCACAATCGTGTTTGAGGTGAGGAATAAGTCAGGAGAGTGTACGTGATGGCAAGGGAGTCCCAATCAGTGCATTAGATCTACTGAAGGAACCAATAAGGCTAAGAGGTCTGTGTTTGTGGAGGAGCAAAGGAAGTTAGGATATAGTGGCTACCTTACCGAAATTGTATTCCAAGATGATCCATTGTTTGGTACCCTTTAGGGAGTGCCAGGCTACTAGCTGACTAAGCCTTGAGGCCTGATAATATTTAGGGAGTGACAGAAGGCCAAGACCCCCTGTTATAGACTGCTTAAAGAGGTCCTCCCTACATAGGTGGAACTTTCTATTATTCCAGATAAACTTGCAATAAAAGTATTGGAGCAGGGCCGGTGCTAGAGTGTTTGGCGCCCCCCTGCAAATGATAAATTTGCGGCCTCCCATCTGTAAAAAAATGGACTGCACAGCACATGCCGCAAAAAGGGGTGTGGTCATTCAAGGAAGGGGCGTGGCCCACAACTCAAATTACGCCACACAGTATTACAATCTTATTCATATTACCCCAAACTTAGTGCACCTGATTCATATTACACCACATAGTAGTGCCCCTTATTCATATTACATCACAAAGTCATGCCCTTTATACACGTTACACCACACAGTCCTACCCCTTATACACAATGCCCACAGTAGTGCCCCTTATCAGAGGTGTAGCTAGGTGCCTGATGCCTGGAGTAAGAGTATGTTTCAGCGCCCCTTCTCTGTGCTGAATTGGGGGTATGTTACATTTCAAAATAAAAAGATATTTTAAAATTGGTGACATGGCCAGTTCTAGACCTTGAGGAGCTCAGGGAAAAATTTTCTTTGGTGCTAGCCATGCTCAAATCAGGGACAGTGCGTGCCAAAGGTGCGCACCAAAAATGTAGGGACGTGGCCACAGAATAGTACCAATTTACATTACACCTCACAGTAATGTCTGTTAGTCACATTATACCTCACAGTAGTGTCCGTTATTCACATTACACTGCACTGTAGTTCCCTTATACATGTTACACCACACAGTAAAAGCTGCTTATACACGTTTATGCCACAGTAGAGCACCTTATAGATGTTATGCCAGGTAGAGCCCATTATACACGTTATGCCAAGTAGAGACAATTATACAGGTTATGCCAGGTAGAACTCATTATATATGTTATGCTAGGTAGAACCCATTATACACGTTATGCCAGGTAGAGCCCATTATACACGTTATGCCAGGTAGAGCCCATTATACATGTTATGCCAGGTAGAGACCATTATACACGTTATGCAAGGTAGAACCCACACGTTATGCCAGGTAGAGCCCATTATATATGTTATGCCAGGTAGAGCCCATTATATATATTATGCCAAATAGAACCCATTATACACATTATGCCAGGTACAGCCCAACCACCTCATACCTACCACTCCACACCCACTTTGCTACTGTAAATGTAGTACCTTCTGCTTTAATACTTTTTAGGCATAACTCTGATTGATGCTCTGCCTTGGACTCCATGCTTGAGCGCTGCTCCTCCTCTACCTTCTCCTCCTCTTCCCTCTTGGAGGCTTCGTTACTCCAGCAGCAGCAGCTCTGGAGGATGTCAGTAGTGATGGAGAGAGGGAGTGTGACAGGTACAAATTACCCAGGCCCAGGACTGATGAAGGGGCCCTGGTCTGCTGCACTCCTCCCCTCCCTTCTTACTGGGCAGCAGCAACAGCATAAGTTCTCATCTTGGCAGAACGTGCTGTGCTGCAGTGCCAGAGGCAGAGAGGCTGCTGCTGCTGCGGAGAATCTGCCTGTTCCTTTACGGGTAGGTGGGGAGTGATCACACTGATCATTCTCCCCACTTGAATTGGTCCTGGCTGAGGGGCTCAAGGCCTCCTACCCAGGGGCGGAACTGTGGGAGGCAGTGGAGTCGGCTGCCGCCGGGCTCCTGACCTCAAGGGGGCACTTCTCCACTGTCTGCTCGCTGCTATTGCAGACGGAGGAGCTGTGAGTCCAGGGCCATTAACTTCACCAGGGGAATTACCGGTGGGCTGGTTGGTGCGTGAGGCCGCCTGTCATCTGTGGCTCCGCCCCCTTAGGTCATCACCGCGGTTTTGTGCATGACAGGCAGCCCATGCAGACTGTTACTAGTGAGGCCACTGTAGTGAGAAGAGGCTCGTCCCACCTAACTGAAAGGCGGTACACGCGCCACTGAAGTCACGGCTGTCACGCACCTCGGAGGATGAAAGGTAAGAGGGTGCGCATCCAGGAGAGGTGAGTTCAGCAGCCTGCACAGCGATCCACCAGGCAGTCATCAGCTGTAGCCTGCCAGCCTGTGCACAGGAGCAGGTACACGAGGGCAGACAGAGTGGGGAAAGTCAGGTGCCACTGAATGAGTCTGATTGCACTGTTGGCACATGCTGCAGTCAGTCTTTAAAAAGTAAAATGTCATGCAGGTTGCAGGACTTTTTTTTTTTTTTAAAGACTGACAGGCTGCCTACAGAGGTGCACTGGCTGATAGGGGGACATGGAGATCTGTCTGGGGGAGTGGGGGCACTAGCGCACGCAGGGGGGGTTTCTGAGTACCCAGAAACCCCCACTGCCAGACCAAATTATTATTATTTTTGTAAAAAACCCGCCGCGGAGACCCGCGATTTAAGCCCCGCCCCTTTTGGATTTGGCTCTGCCCCTTTTAGAGACCCGCAAATCGCGGGTTGTACACCTGTTGTGGGCTGGCTGTATGTCAGCTGCAGCTGCTGTTGTCTCTGATGCTGCCACAGCCCTTACATTCCGTTCTGCTTCTATTCACTCAGCCCACTCTTCCTTCCTGGAGGAAGGTACTGTGGCCCTCATTCCGAGTTGTTCGCTCGCAAGGCGATTATAGCAGAGTTACACACGCTAAGCCGCCGCCTACTGGGAGTGAATCTAAACATCTTAAATGTGCGACCGATGTATTCGCAATATTGCGATCAAAACCGAGTTAGCAGTTTCTGAGTAACTCCAGACTTACTCTGCCTGTGCGATCAATTCAGTGCTTTTCGGTCCCGGCTGACGTCATAAACACACCCAGCGTTCGCCCAAGCACTCCCACCGTTTCTCCAGACACGCCTGCGTTTTTTCCGGAAACGGTAGCGTTTCCTGCCACACGCCCCTAAAACGCCGTACATCCGCCCAGTAACACCCATTTCCTGTCAATCACAATGCGTTCTCCGGAGCGACGAAAAAGCCGTGAGTAAAATTACTTTCTTCTTAGTAAAGTTACTTGACGCATGCGCAGTGCGAACATTACGCATGCGCACTAAGAGAATTCTCACTGCGATGCGATGAAAAATACCGAGCGAACAACTCGGAATGAGGGCCTGTATTTCAAGCTTAGATAATTCACAAATATACATACAGCATGCAGTAATATTTTATAAGTTTATATTATATATATATATATATATATAGATATCCCATATGTACAGCGGCACTCAGAGACTCATGTTAAGTGAAAAAAATGTGCAAAATGTATTCCATGTTACAAACTGTTCAGGCCTGAACAGTTTGTAACATGGAATAAATTTTGCACATTTTTTTCACTTAACATGAGTCTCTGAGTGCCGCTGTACATATGGGATATCTGGATATTGATTACTTTCAGAGGGCACCGGAGCAAAGTATTTATGAGAGGTGAGTGCCGGTCCTACACATATATATATATATACATATATATATATATACATATACATATACATACATATATATATATATATATATATATATATATATATATATTACAGATGTAGCCAGCCTCCTCTATCTCACGATGTGTACGCACAGGCATACGCATCACGGATAGCGCATATGCGCCACACTGCGATTGATCGCAGCGTGGCATTTGCACATTGGAATACAGTGTATGTGCGTACGCACATGCGCAGCGGTCACACTACTTGCATCATCCAAGCCGCTATGTGTACGCATTGCGAGATGGATGAGCATGGCTACATGTGTACAAATATTATATATATATATATATATATATATATATATATTAATTATACAGTGTATGTGTAATGTGAAAATGTCTTGTAAACGCCATTGAAGCGTTGAAGCACTGAAGACAAAGTCTTTCTGAGCTACGAGTGCCGCCGACACATGTATTATTTGGATGGTAATGGCTTTGTTTCATTATTACCAGAGGGCACCGGCATATGCTACCTGAGGATGGGGAGTGTGTATGTATGTGTATATATACATATATATATTGGTTTCCTTATCTGGCTAACCCCTTCAAGGTCTAGCACCTGGCATTGTCATGTTTCTATACAGTGATGGTTTTCTAATACATTTTTAGAATAGCTCTATGACTATTTTAAAATACATTTGGTCTGTCTGTCTATCTATCTATCTATCTATCTATCTATCTATCTATCTATCTATCTATCTATCATCACATGTAGGCCTTTCTTTCTATGCTAGTTTAATGGACCTGGCATATACTGGGTCACTACAGTCTCCACCCCCATGCTTGGCTCCACCCCCCTCTGGAAACCCCCTCCTGCATATCCTACGTTTGCCCCTGAGTGGGGGGGCAATGTGTAGTAGGGGGGAGAAGGTTATTTAGTGCCAGGAGCGTATCTCTTTATCGACCAGGATGGAACCTGCCCGAGGCACTAGCTAAGGAGGGGCACTGCCTGGCGGTGCCTCCAACTGCAATGGTTCGGAGCCAGCAATAATTAATCCGCAGAAGCAGTGATACGTGTGAGCTCCCCTAGAGTAGCAGACAAATACTCTCCTCATGGCAAGTTCCTTGCTGCTGCATGCACCCCTCTCCAGTAACAATCTCTGGCAGCCCATTGTGGTTTGGAGCTAGGGGGAGAGCAGGACCACACAAACAGCAGGACTGGCCTCATTCACTGCTGCCTGCTACAATCCTGGGAACCAACTGAACTGCGGTCACTTTAACTGATGGTCCCTACACACTGGCAGATCCACCGCCGAGCTGCCCGACGAAAGAGGCATGTGTGTATGTTTAAGTGAAAGAGGCGTGTGTGTGCTTTTAAGTGAATGAGGTGTTTGTGTGTTTTTTATATTTATCGGCACACCGCTGCGCCAAAGCATCTCCATCGAGACCTACTGGCGGGTGAGGGAGTGATGTAGGTGTACTATAAAGGTATGCTGGTTTCTGTTTTTATTGTAATGACTGACTTGGAGTGCGTCTACTTTTTATGTGTATCTATATTACTGTTGGGAAAGGTACCTGAGCACGCTGCTACTGTTCACCCTGAGTGCCGGATAGTTACATATGGTATGTGTATGTATATGTAGGGGGGCACCAACATTTATCATGCCTCCGGGCGACTGGGACGAACTTACGCCACTGCTCCTACCCTGCCTGGTTCTGCAAAGGTTTTTTTCTTTATATTGCCATTTTTCCAAAAGCGGCATGGACACTGCTCCCATGATTAGGCCATGCCCACAAAATTCTACCCAGCCCGGCAGAACTCTCGTAACTGGTAGCACTACATCTGCCAGCAGCGGCCGCCTACTTTCTGTGGGGAGGAGGAGGGAGAAGGAAGAGGAGGGGAAGCCAGAGGGACCTTGCATGGGGTGCCATGCTACACACTGCCAGCACCGCAACCTGTCATCCAGTTTGACAGGCGCAACACCAGCTGTCAGCAGCAGGGTAGCAGAGCAGGGTGAGCGCCTCTTCAGCTGGGTGCCTCACTGCACTGCATACCCTTGCTGAGCGGGTAGTGCCAGCTCTGGATTGGAGAGAAGTAAAAACACAGGAAGGAACAACACCACAAAGAGTCTGGTATAGGTATTGTAATTTATGGAGGACATTCATTTTTTTCACAGTTATACAACCTATCCAAGATATAAAGTAATTCCACCAACAAGAGATATTCTGTTCAATGGCCCAGAAGAGGGAATATATATATATATATATATATATATATATATATATATATATATATATATATATATATGTACAATGGAAGGCGGCACTCGGAGACTGTCATCAGTTGAAAAAAGTGTGCTTTTAATCAACTGATGACAGTCTCCGAGTGCCGCCTTCCATTGTACATATACTGAGCCACCATTGCCTAAGGAGGGCACCGGAGCAGGTACCCAGCAGGGACGAGGAGTGCCGGATCTCGCAGTGCAGTATATATATATATATATATATATATATATGCACAAATAAGGATGCAATCACCAGACTTCTCCAGGGTGAAATTGATAGATTTTAATCCAGACAGCACATACTCACAAACAGAAGGTCAACGTTTCGGCTCACAGCAGAAACAAAGGCTCTGCTGTGAGCCGAAACGTTGACCTTCTGTTTGTGAGTATGTGCTGTCTGGATTAAAATCTATCAATTTAACCCTGGAGAAGTCTGGTGAGTGCATCCTTATTTGTGCACATGTATCGTGGAACTTTGTTCTGATAGGACCTGTTCCTGGATTTTGCACCCCAGCAACTGTGATTATTAACGACATGTGAGTGCGGCTCTTCTACAATGGAGATATATATATATATATATATATATATATATATATAGCAATTTTCACACCGGCACTCCACGGAAAGTACAAATAGCTGCGCCGGTGCCTCCACATATACACATGTATAAATATAGTCCCGCAATGGTGTGGCACTCGGCTTGATGAATAAACAATAAACCAGTCAGGTCTTACAACGTTTCAGTGCTTTATTGCACTATCGTCAGGATACAATGCACATAAATTACATTACATACCTTTATAATCATGCACCCAGAGTGAATTCGCGCCAGGAGGTCCGTTTGAACTTCCCCCTAGCGTCAAATACGTAATACATCATCACGTTAGTGACTCCCATCACCATGACAACAAACAACAAATCATCACATCTACGGCTCTGAAAAAAAGTATCCATATACTTCAAAGGAGTAGTTTCTAAAAGCAACTAAAGCTCAGATATTCATTTAACCCTCTGGGTGATAATACTCCCAGACGGTAAATCCATTCTGTCTCACGTTGCAATAATAATCGATTACGATCGCCACCCCTTAGAGGCTTCTTAACAAAATCGATCATCCTATATTTAATACTGGCAACACTGTGGTTAAATTCGGCAAAATGCCGAGCTACCGGCTTGTCAGATTTGCTCTTACTAACCAAAGCCGCTCTAATAGCCGATCGGTGCACCGACATGCGATCTTTAAATCTGCCCTGGGTCTTACCTATATAGGAAAGACCACAGGGACAGATAATCTGATACACCACATATGTTGAATTGCAGGTTAGATGGTGTCTAATACGATACTCTTTTCCTGTATGGGGGTGACAAAAGGTGTCACCAGGAATAAGATAACCACAGGTGGTACAACTACATTTAAAACAGCCTAAGCTTTTAATAGACAAAAAATGTGGTGGTTTATCCTTATTAGTAACACTGATATCGGCGTGCACCAACAGATCTCTTAAATTACGACCTCTTGTAAAACATGGCATGGGATTCATATTCTGAAAGGGCAATTGACGGTCCGTTTTAATAACATGCCAATGCTTTTTAATTACCGCATTGACATTTCTAGATTGAGTATTAAATTGATTAATTACCGGGAATCGTGTCTTCTCATTCTTTTTTGTCTCCGATTTTTCTAATAATAGCGTTCTATCAATTGTCATTACTCTATCCCTAGTTTTCATCAAATCTTGTCTATGATAACCTCTTATGACAAGTTTCTCAATTAAAGACTCCATCTGTATTCTAGCTAAGACGCTGTCAGAATTGATTCTCCAAATTCTCAGCATCTGTGAATAAGGTAGTGATTTCTTTAAACTAGGCGGATGACAACTAGTGTATTGAAGGAGTGTGTTACGATCAGTTAATTTTGTGTGTACTGATGTCACAAATTTTTGAGCCTCGATCTTAATATCCACATCAAGAAAATCAATCCTTTCTTGACTCATTCTGATAGTAAATTTAATGGGACAATGACTGCTATTATTAATTTCTATTAATTCCATAAAAGATGTCTCAGTACAACTCCAAACAATAAATAAATCATCTATGAAACGTTTGTATAATACAATATTAGATGAAATATCTGGATTAGAAAAAAAGATTTTCTGTTCTATGTTAAACATAAAAATATTGGCTATCATCGGAGCAACAGCAGAACCCATTGAGCATCCGCTCAATTGAATGTAATACTTATTATCAAATAAAAAGTATTTTTTTTTCAAAACAAATTCCAATAAACTAATACAAAATTCCACAAAACCCTCAGCATATATACCACTGGTAACCAAAAACTCCTTAACCATCTGTAAGCATGCCTCCTGTGGTATCACGGTGTATAAGCTTACAACATCTGCACAGATCATCCATGCCCCTTCAGGAATCTCCTGCAGAGTAATTAGTTCATTCAAGAACATGGTTGTGTCCAGCAAGAAGTTCTTATGTTTTTTAACCAAAGGTTGGAGTAATGCATCCAAGTATACCGAGGCTGGTTGTGACAACGAGCTCCGTGCCGACACAATCGGCCGTCCTGGAGGGGGGGGTTAACCCCTTATGCACCTTTGGGAGGGTGTAAAGGAGGGGAGTCAATGGAAACTTGGGAAACAATGAATCTGCTAATTTCTGATTAATTATATTATTGTCAACCGCTCTTTTGAGAATAAATCCCAATTCTTTTTGGAAAGTATTCACCGGATCAAATGGTAATTCTCTGTAAGTGTTGGTATCACTTAATTGGCGTAAGATTTCTTTACGATAGTCTTGCACATCCTGTAATACAATTGCCCCACCCTTATCGGCGGGTCTAATAATCAAGTCTGTATTGCCAGATAAGGTTTTAATAGCTAACTTTTCACCAGGAGATAAATTAGGATGAACACCACTAATGCCAGAGGTTACCATACCAATTTCTTTATCCACCAGTCGCATATATGTCTTCAGGCTAGGATTGTTTGTATTAGGATCAAAATTAGATTTAGGTAGAATTTTTCAGCTGTTCTGGTACAGGGTCAGGTTGTATGCTACTTATAGGAGGCACTGATTTATTAAAGAACTCCTTAATTTTTAATTTTCGAAATAACTGATGCTTTTCTTGTTGCCATCTAAAGTCATCAAAATATGTGGTCGGGATGAACGATAGACCTCTATTTAATAAGGACTTTTCTGTCCTAGATAAATCATAGGAGGAAAGGTTAAATATTATTTCCTCCTGGCTACTGGAGGTTTCTTTCCAGGGGCCCCTTCTTTTATTTTGGCCACCCCTCCTTGTTGCTTTACAATTTTTGCCTTGATTTTTTAACGGGTTTGTGTCCCTAAAGGGGCTTTACCTGTCTGGGAAAAATCAGAATCACTGTTAGTAGTATAATCTTGGGAGGAAGACTCCCCAAACCTAGGATTACGCCTAAAGAATGGGCGTCTATTCGAATTCCCCCTATTACCAGAGATCCATTGATATACCGTATGTTGTTCATAATCTAATTGAACCTTAGACAACGTCTCTTTCTTAAATTTTAGTAGATCTCGACGGTAATTGGCAACTTGATTCTCTAATTTACCCAGCCAGTCGCCCTCCGTGTCCGCCGTTAATGTAGTCAAATGTTGATCCTCAAAAACTTTTATCTTATCCCGTAATGTTGTCTGTTCATTTTTGGCAAATTCAATAATAAGCCACATCAAATCAAATGAGCAGCGATTAAGTATGCCGATCCACTTTTTACAAAACTGTGGATCCTGTCTGCCCACAGTTGGTCCATTCTTCATACGTAACCCACGTGGGATGACTTTAGCACGATAATGATCACTTAAGGAAATGGCATGAAATTTATAATCAATTTCCTTCCTTTTTAATTTCCAAAGTTCTTTATATAAAATGTCACAAGAAGAAGCCTCAGGTTGTGCATTTAAACCCTGTAATTCCAATATAACTTCTGCCTCTGCCTCAGAAAAACCAAAAGTATCACTCCCGGAAAATAATGCAGGGTTAAACGGGAACTCCTCATCCCTTTCTCCTCCTTCCGCCATAGTAAACCACAAATGTTGCAGTCTCTCAAAAAAGATACTTGAATGCTTATTTCACAATAAATGCATAAAACCAGTTGTTCTTACCGACTCACTTAGAGTTCCTTTGCATAGAACCAAACAGAGCCGTGAGTGATAATCACCTCCAACCACCGTGAAAATCCAAAGAAATCCTGGGTAGATTATTGGACAGGTAAAAGGTAGCAGGTGCCTTGTCAATTAGGACTGATAGCACAGCCCAAAGTGTACAGCAATTTATCTAGGACAGAAAAGTCCTTATTAAATAGAGGTCTATCGTTCATCCCGACCACATATTTTGATGACTTTAGATGGCAACAAGAAAAGCATCAGTTATTTCGAAAATTAAAAATTAAGGAGTTCTTTAATAAATCAGTGCCTCCTATAAGTAGCATACAACCTGACCCTGTACCAGAACAGCTGAAAAATTCTACCTAAATCTAATTTTGATCCTAATACAAACAATCCTAGCCTGAAGACATATATGCGACTGGTGGATAAAGAAATTGGTATGGTAACCTCTGGCATTAGTGGTGTTCATCCTAATTTATCTCCTGGTGAAAAGTTAGCTATTAAAACCTTATCTGGCAATACAGACTTGATTATTAGACCCGCCGATAAGGGTGGGGCAATTGTATTACAGGATGTGCAAGACTATCGTAAAGAAATCTTACGCCAATTAAGTGATACCAACACTTACAGAGAATTACCATTTGATCCGGTGAATACTTTCCAAAAAGAATTGGGATTTATTCTCAAAAGAGCGGTTGACAATAATATAATTAATCAGAAATTAGCAGATTCATTGTTTCCCAAGTTTCCATTGACTCCCCTCCTTTACACCCTCCCAAAGGTGCATAAGGGGTTAACCCCCCCCTCCAGGACGGCCGATTGTGTCGGCACGGAGCTCGTTGTCACAACCAGCCTCGGTATACTTGGATGCATTACTCCAACCTTTGGTTAAAAAACATAAGAACTTCTTGCTGGACACAACCATGTTCTTGAATGAACTAATTACTCTGCAGGAGATTCCTGAAGGGGCATGGATGATCTGTGCAGATGTTGTAAGCTTATACACCGTGATACCACAGGAGGCATGCTTACAGATGGTTAAGGAGTTTTTGGTTACCAGTGGTATATATGCTGAGGGTTTTGTGGAATTTTGTATTAGTTTATTGGAATTTGTTTTGAAAAAAAAAAACACTTTTTATTTGATAATAAGTATTACATTCAATTGAGCGGATGCTCAATGGGTTCTGCTGTTGCTCCGATGATAGCCAATATTTTTATGTTTAACATAGAACAGAAAATCTTTTTTTCTAATCCAGATATTTCATCTAATATTGTATTATACAAACGTTTCATAGATGATTTATTTATTGTTTGGAGTGGTACTGAGACATCTTTTATGGAATTAATAGAAATTAATAATAGCAGTCATTGTCCCATTAAATTTACTATCAGAATGAGTCAAGAAAGGATTGATTTTCTTGATGTGGATATTAAGATCGAGGCTCAAAAATTTGTGACATCAGTACACACAAAATTAACTGATCGTAACACACTCCTTCAATACACTAGTTGTCATCCGCCTAGTTTAAAGAAATCACTACCTTATTCACAGATGCTGAGAATTTGGAGAATCAATTCTGACAGCGTCTTAGCTAGAATACAGATGGAGTCTTTAATTGAGAAACTTGTCATAAGAGGTTATCATAGACAAGATTTGATGAAAACTAGGGATAGAGTAATGACAATTGATAGAACGCTATTATTAGAAAAATCGGAGACAAAAAAGAATGAGAAGACACGATTCCCGGTAATTAATCAATTTAATACTCAATCTAGAAATGTCAATGCGGTAATTAAAAAGCATTGGCATGTTATTAAAATGGACCGTCAATTGCCCTTTCAGAATATGAATCCCATGCCATGTTTTACAAGAGGTCGTAATTTAAGAGATCTGTTGGTGCACGCCGATATCAGTGTTACTAATAAGGATAAACCACCACATTTTTTGTCTATTAAAAGCTTAGGCTGTTTTAAATGTGGTTGTACCACCTGTGGTTATCTTATTCCTGGTGACACCTTTTGTCACCCCCATACAGGAAAAGAGTATCGTATTAGACACCATCTAACCTGCAATTCAACCTATGTGGTGTATCAGATTATCTGTCCCTGTGGTCTTTCCTATATAGGTAAGACCCAGGGCAGATTTAAAGATCGCATGTTGGTGCACCGATCGGCTATTAGAGCGGCTTTGGTTAGTAAGAGCAAATCCGACCAGCCGGTAGCTCAGCATTTTGCCGAATTTAACCACAGTGTTGCCAGTATTAAATATAGGATGATCGATTTTGTTAAGAAGCCTCTAAGGGGTGGCGATCGTAATCGATTATTATTGCAACGTGAGACAGAATGGATTTACCGTCTGGGAGTATTATCACCCAGAGGGTTAAATGAATATCTGAGCTTTAGTTGCTTTTAGAAACTACTCCTTTGAAGTATATGGATACTTTTTTCAGAGCCGTAGATGTGATGATTTGTTGTTTGTTGTCATGGTGATGGGAGTCACTAACGTGATGATGTATTACGTGTTTGACGCTAGGGGGAAGTTCAAACGGACCTCCTGGCGCGAATTCACTCTGGGTGCATGATTAGAAAGGTATGTAATGTCATTTATGTGCATTGTATCCTGACGATAGTGCAATAAAGCACTGAAACGTTGTAAGACCTGACTGGTTTATTGTTTATTCATCAAGCCGAGTGCCACACCATTGCGGGACTATATATATATATATATATATACCTTGCAGACAGCGGCGGCACTCGGAGACTTAGAATAAAGTGCATAAATCTTTTATTGTAAATATTCTACGTTTCGGGGTACGCAGCCCCTTCATCCTGACGAAGGGGCTGCGTACCCCGAAATGTAGAATAATTACAATAAAAGATTTATGCACTTTATTCTAAGTCTCCGAGTGCCGCCGCTGTCTGCAAGGTATCGATGAGTGACTGGAAGAGCCACTCAAAGAGGAGGGCACAGGAGCAAACTTTTTGGATACTGTGGGGACGGAGGGAGTGCCGTATTTCTCTGGACATTATATATATATATATATATATATATATATATATATATATATACACACACATACATACATACAGGTTGAGTATCCCTTATCCAAAATGCTTGGGACCAGACGTATTTTGGATATGGGATTTTTCCGTATTTTGGAATAAGTGCATACCATAATGAGATATCATGGTGATGGGACCTAAATCTAAGCACAGAATGCATTTATGTTACATATACACCTTATACACACAGCCTGAAGGTCATTTTAGCCAATATTTTTTATAACTTTGTGCATTAAACAAAGTGTGTGTACATTCACACAATTCATTTATGTTTCATATACACCTTATACCCACAGCCTGAAGGTCATTTAATACAATATTTTTTAATAACTTTGTGTATTAAACAAAGTTTGTGTACACTGAGCCATCAGAAAACAAATGTTTCACTATCTCACTCTCACACAAAAAAGTCCGTATTTCGGAATATTCCGTATTTCGGAATATTTGTATATGGGATACTCAACCTGTATATATATATATATATATATATATATATATATATATATATATATATATATATATACATACACATATACACAACACAAATATCTTTATCTTGCGCTCAAAAGAAAAGCAGCACTACAGGTGAGATCACCGTTGCCAAATCTCAGATTAACATAGACCAGAAAAAACAAATTCCTGAGTGCGCTGTATTGATTGCATAGATTTGACGGAAGTCCTTCCCAATGGGTATATCTTATACTGTGCAGGATTTTCTGGGTTCCTAAAATGGATAACCCCTCACCAGAAAGTCACCCAAACAAATGGCCCAAGGCCAATTAGAATAAAATATTTAATAACAAAATATTCATAAAAAATCGTTTACATAAGACCTTTCAAGAATGTTATACATGGACAATTTCTTAATAATTCCATCAGTAAAAGAGTGTCCGGTAAGTGATGTAGATATGTATACTCCCTCACCTTCAAAAAGGTGTGAGTTCAACAAAGGGAATGTTTCCACAGACCGGATCACTGACCAATGGCTGACAAACCAAACGCGTTTTGTCTGTTTGACTTCATCAGGGTAACTTGTTTGGGAACATAGAGAAACTATTTATAATTCAAAGGAAATGTTTAAAATTTGATTTTAATAAAAGGTAAATATTATTATATACCTACCAAAGAAAAATGTATTTTAGTAGGGATAGATCTTATATCAATTAATCTGTATAATTGGTGTTTAAAGCCACCTGGGTAGAGAAACAAAATCTATTGGAGGGTTGTATCCTCTATATAATTAGAAAAAACATGAGAGTAAAAATAAATAAAATACCTTTTATATAAATAGGCTCTTCATGTAAAAAGTAGTTTGTAAGAATGACTTCTTAATCAGACCCTGTTTAGAGCCTCTATATCTTTGGTGGTAATTCACCTGAAAGTGGAATGGGGATAGTCAATGTGACATAAATTGGACTGAGAGAAAGCAAATGTGCGTATATGTATATATATATATATATATATATATATATATATACACACACACACACACACACACACACACAACCACACACATATATAAATGAGTATATAGTTTTATAATAAAAATGAAGACACATACCTGAACAAAATGGAATAGTTCAGTACGCTGAATTTGGAATTTTTATGAATGTGTACAGAAGTGTCTAAAAAAAGGAGGATCACAATCTAATTGGCATAGAGTGTATCAGCCATATATATATATATATATATATATATATATATATATATATATATACACACACATATACGCACATTTGCTTTCTCTCAGTCCAATTTATGTCACATTGACTATCCCCATTCCACTTTCAGGTGAATTACCACCAAAGATATAGGGGTATATGCAATTGCAGGCGAATTCCAGAAATAGTCGAATTCCGGAACTTTTTCGCCTCAAAAAAACAATTCGCCTAAGCAGTACAGTACTTTATCGCAAAAAAACGGACATTCAAAATTCGACTTTTGGCAATTCGACTTTTTTCGCATTCGACTTTTCTGCAATGGTACAGATGCTGCAATTCGCCCAAAGCATATTCAATTCAAGTTTGGAAATTCGCCTGCAGTGCTTTTCGACCGCAAATTCGACTATTTCAGTCCGCCTCAGTTGACTGGCGGGATCTAAAAAAAAATTTTTAGTACATGATTTTTTTTTATATTTGAGGATTGCTAGTAGCATATCTATTTATATTTGAAAGGATTATCTACTTGGTTTGTCTTTTTTTGCTTCACAAGTATTATTTAATTGATTTTTTAAAGGAATATTTTTTTCTTCAATCTCCTGAGGGAAATTTACCCATGATTCCACAGTTTTACCCAGGATACACTTCTGCAAAGCCCCTCCTATCTCCTCACTCCCAGGTTTGAGACTACAGGGAGAAGGAGCCATTTTACAGTCAGCTCTGTGGAATCGTTTTTTTAGGAAAATTCCTGCGTTTTAAAACACATTCCTATTTTTGTACTGACTACAATGATGGAGCCTTTTTCTGACCAGATTGTGATGTTCATGCTGGCTGCAAGCATGATGGAGGAAGAAAGTGCTGATGAACATCAGGATCCAGGTCAGCAAATGTCTGCATTGGGTGAGCCAGTATTGCGGGTTTCATTTCCACGTCCACGCCAGTATCGCACCAGGCGTGAACTGGAGGATCTCAGCGAGTTCGAGGTGATACAAAATTATCGCTTATCGACTCGCGACATATATTCGCTGTACGCTCTGTTGGAGGCCGACTTGGAACCTCGGGCACGGACAAATCGTGCAATCAGCGGTTTTCAGAAACTGCTGGGGACGTTACATTTTTTGGCGTCAGGCACATTCCAGCCTACACTGTCTCAAACATGCGGTTTTTCACAGTCGACACTGTCGCGCTGTATAACCCAGGTCATTAGGGCTTTCCGCAAATTGACGATCCAGTACATTACATTTCCAGAGACGGACAGCGAATGTCGTGAGATCAAATTAGGCTTTTTCAACAAATACAAATTTCCCAATGTGCTGGGCGCGATTGACTGTACCCACGTGCAGATCAGACCGCCACGGAATTCAGAGGAATGTTTTCGGAACCGAAAACAGTTCCATTCCCTGAACGTGCAGGCGGTCTGTGATGTAAACATGAGATTTTTGAACATTTTTGTGGGATTTCCTGGATCATCTCACGACTCCTTCATCCTAAGCCAGTCATCGCTGTTTGACAAGTTCGAAACAGGAAACATGCCTGGTGGCTGGCTGTTAGGTATGTATTTTCATTTTTTTTTTTTATTATTATTTTATTATTATTTTTTTTAATTTTTTTTTTACAAGTACCTAACATTTTTTTTATATTTTCTATAGGCGATGCGGGTTATCCAAACAAACCGTGGCTGTTGACCCCATTGTCTAATCCTGTTGGTAGAGCAGAAAAACGTTACCAAGAGACACACATTGCATCGAGGCAAATAATTGAACGTGCCTTCGGTGTACTTAAAAGCCGGTTTCGATGTTTAGACACTTCCGGCGGTGCTCTTTTGTACTCACCGGCGAAGGTTTGCGGCATGGTAAATGCATGTTGTATTTTACACAACATATGTGTCGCAAACCGTTTGCCGGTGACTTTTCGTCGCAGTGCTTTCCGACGCGGGAACCGGTCTTCTGCTCTACCGGTGGGTATGGACGAAGGAGAGGATTCCCGGCGGACATTGATCCAAAATTATTTTGCAGTTGCCTGTGAGTATACTGACAACATTTGTATTATCGTGTAAACTGTCATTGGACTATTTTTAAAAAAACCTCTTCATTTATGTATTTCAGAGTTTTACATCCTGTTGATGTATATCCCCATGTTTGTACAGTTCGTTCCCCCCTGTTTTATCCTGTTGTTGGGTTACCGCAAATATTTGACCCTTTTATCCAACTCTACCATGGGCGACCTACTGGTGATGTGGACCTGACCCTCCGCCATGTAGCAGACAACCCCCTCAGGTGAGATGTATTGACCAAAACTCCCTTGTCCAAAATCACCCCGGCATGTCCAAAGTGCAGCCCTCCGGCATTTGCAAGACTGCACATCCAAACATTCCCTCCTGATACACCAATGCTTGTCAGGGAATGTTTGGATGTGTAGTGACGCAAGTGCCGGAGGGTTGCATTTGGGCCGCTGTTCCCCGCTTGCGTTGTGTGGACTGTATGTACCTCTTCTTTCCAGTCCCAGGGTGACACTATTACCCACATCTGGAAGCTCAAACTGTTCTCTTCCACAGGTCCTGCGGTGTATCTTCCCAAGTGGCGTGTATGTGAGGAGACACGACATTTCACCTGATGTTCCATGGGCGACCTACTGGTGATGTGGACCTGACCCTCCGCCATGTAGCAGACAACCCCCCTCAGGTGAGATGTATTGACCAAAACTCCCTTGTCCAAAATCACCCCGGCATGTCCAAAGTGCAGCCCTCCGGCATTTGCAAGACTGCACATCCAAACATTCCCTGAAACAGCAATGCTAGTCAGGGAATGTTTGGATGTGTAGTGACGCAAGTGCCGGAGGGTTGCATTTGGGCCGCTGTAACCCGCTTGTGTTGTGTGGACTGTATGTACCTCTTCTTTCCAGTCCCAGGGTGACACTATTACCCACATCTGGAAGCTCAAACTGTTCTCTTCCACAGGTCCTGCAATGTATCTTCCCAAGTGGCGTGGATGTGAAGAGACACAGTTCCCCTGATGTTCCCTGGGCAATCTACTTACGTACAATTCAACTGCATTACAAATTTTAATAAAAACCACAGGAAACTTCTATTTTTTAAAGTTTATTGAAGAAAAATGTTATTTTTTAAATAAAGTTTGAAAGTTAATTAAAACAAAAAAGTAGTTTGTTCTTCTTTACATTCTTTTCTTGTGTATATAGATATCTGTGGGGAAAAGAAAAAAAGTATATTAAAGTAAAGACACACTAAATTCATGTTCATTTCTTTTCAATGAAAATTTGTGGAACAACACAGCCCAGCATGACCCATTGCTGGACTGTGTGGTTCTACAAAGGCATGCGGTTCAAAGTGAAATAGTGGCGTCAGTGGTCAGCACTTTGAAACGCTAACATTTGTGGAGCAACACAGCCCAGCATGACCCATTGCTGGACTGTGTGGTTCTACAAAGGCATGCGGTTCAAAGTGAAATAGAATAGATACATTGAAACATGGTTCTACTCACCTTGGTACGCACAACACGAACTTATGCCGTCCACTTCATTTTTCCCCACCAATCCTATGAATAAGTCAAAAACACAGACTAGTGAATAGTAAATTCACACAATGAAAGCCTACTGTACACCATTACAAAAAGGATTTTTGGAAGAAAAAAGTGGTATCAGAATAGCTCTTTGGCCCATCATACATGTAGCCACAAGGAGCTTTCATCCGTTACCACACGCGCCCGCATACATGCCCGCGCATGTATGTCTACACAAAGCTCCTTGGTAGTACCCGGTCACGGGTGGGGAAGCCCAACACAGAAAACAATAGTAAGAAAAAAAAAAACTAATGGGAGGGGAAGAAAGGGATACATGAAAAACATATATAAGTAAATAAAACAATACGACCGGGTTTATGGTGGAAGTCTGTCCGGATCCTCTTCTTCCCCCTGATAGGGCGTTGATGTCCTGGGAGGCTGGGTAGTACGTTGACTGGGCCTCTGTGCCCATGCGGCTGTAGATTGTGCGGCCGGTGGTGGATGCATCTGGGGGGTGGGGTACATCCCTGTATATCCCTGGTACATCTGTGACTGTCTGTACTGGGATGGGACTTGAGGAAGGGTACGAGGCGTCCCTGTGGCTTGCGACGGCGGATATGGTGGATCACCAGCGTGTTGATGAGCTGGTCCTGGGAGCTTATCATAGATCATCTGCAGTGTGGTTGCGATGACCTGTTGGCTGGATGAGGAGTGTCGATGACTCGCCGACATGTTTTTATTGCTTTCTGCCAGACATGAGCTGTTGTCCACGAGCCGGGTCATGGATTCGGCCAGAATGTTAAGTACGTTCATATTCTCCCTATGATCTTGCATTCTGACCTGTAGTATTGTGGCCGTGCTGTCGGAAAGAGTCTTCTGCAGTTCAAGCAGACTGTTTGACATCTTCTCCATTGTCCTCTCAATGTTGTCCAGTCTGCTTCCCACGACATTTGTATACGTATCCTGGCGTGTCCCAATCTCCGATGCCAGGGTGTGAACCCTCTGAACAGTTGAGGGATTCTGCCCTTCCTGGACGTCTGCCACCACTTGCATTTGGGCAGCTGTAAAGAAAATTAGAAAATATTATACACATTCATCACACATTTGTTTTAAGGCTCACAATTCAATTTACTCACACAGGGATGTAGCAACTGCATCCTCCTGCACTTCCACCTCTTCATCCTCTGACAAATCCTGTAGGAGGAGATCCGGCCTGAAGTAGGAACCAATCCCCGAAGCTAGTCCGCTGCTGGTCCGTGGCACCACTGTTTGCAAAATAAATTTTTTTGGAAAGTTAATAACCTTTACACAACTGCATGACCCCCCCCCCCCCCACACACACACACACACACACAAAATAAATACAAACCTTCTCCATCCTGTGATGCCGCTGCTCCAGGAGCTTCACTTGTCCTCGTTTCCGAAGACTTTCCAAGGGTCTGGCTGGATACTTCTGCACGGCTGTCCTCAAACCCAAGAAAAGTCTCGTCTGTTAACCCTGTAGACTCAAACAGATCGGGTGATGGGTCCACAAGGGTTGTGTCTTGAGGCTCTTCAGTCACAGTCCCAGAGCTCCTGGAGAGACGACGATCTGGTGATGGCCTGCGCGCAGGAGCTGATGTTTGGCGCCCATCTTGTGGTGTGGTCGCCGACGGTGTCTGGCGCACAGGTGAAGTTCTGTGCGCTGATGTCTGGCGCACAGGTGATAGTCTGCGCGCTGACGTCGTCTGGTGCACAGGTGACAAACTGCGCGATGACGAACTGTGGCGCACAGGTGACGATCTGTGCGCTCCCGATGCTTGCGGCGCAGGTGATGGTCCGCGCGCTGCTGCCGATGCCTGCTGCACAGGTGATGGTCCGTGCGCTGGCGATGTCCTGCGCGCAGGTGATGTCCTCTGGGCAGGCCTGTCTGAAAAAAAAAACAACAACTCACATTAGCACATACAAAAATTTTAAAGGGAAGTACAGTTCATGTGAATGTATTCTTACCATCAGACCTCCTTTTGGACGGCTTATCTCCCGCCTTCTTCCGTCTTCTGGGCGGTTCTTCCTCCTCGGGAAAGCCAGCAGGACGGCTAGAGTCCACACCTCCGCGAACTCCTTCGACCATGGCAGGGTTCATGCGCCTTCTAATAACATCCTCCCAGGGTAGCCACTTCAGGTTGAGAGCCGGGCCACCTCCCGTAGCTGTCTCATGTCGGCGCTGAATCCCCATCTTCTTCTTGGTCTGTCTGCGGCAATCACTGTACCGCTTCAAGCAATTTCTGGTGCTCCGGCGGTTTCCAGATATTGCAGTGACTTGACTCGCAATGGATTCCCAGATGCTTCGCTTTGTCCTAGCTGCTGTGGTCTGTGCCCTTGGTTCATACAAAACGTCGTAGGACCTGTCAACGCAATCCACTAGGGTACAGTTTTCCGCCTCAGTGTATCTGGGTCCACGCGGCTTTTTCGGTCCTGCATCTTCACCAGAGGCTTCCTCCTCCGACTGCTCCTCTGGCTGGCTTCTTGCCTTTAGGGATTAAAAAAAAAAAAAAATTTTTTTAATAAGATCGGTATGTACCTGTGAGTGTCAGTATCCCTGGCATTGCGCACATATTCCAGTAGGTGTGCATGGCATTGCACAAACTACAGTGGGTAAAGTTTGATGCTATTTGTGTCTGCAGGTGTGGTTAGTACCTTTCTACTAGGCTTTTTCTTGAACTTCTCATGGGCCCTTGACGACCGCGGCTGGTCACTACATGCCTGGTCGGTCGTATCCGCCTCCTGGGTTGGCTCCCACTCCTCGTTGCTATGCAGGGATAGATCCGAGGGGGTGGGGGAAGGGGCGGATCGGGTCTGCTTGTCCTTTGACATCTCTGTTAGAAAATAAAATAAAAATACATACATGTATAAATGGCTGACCCACACAAAATGGCTGACCCACACAAAATGGCTGACCCACACAAAATGGCGACCAGACTGTCGACCAAACTTGCTCCAAATCACCCCAAACTGGCCAGAAAGCATCCCAGCACACTCAGGAGGTACACCACAGCTAAATTAGGAGGGAAAACACATGTTTGCCAAACAGCCGACAGCACATGTCGACCAGACTGTTGACCAAACTTGCTCCAAATCACTCCAAAATGGCCAGAAAGCATCCCAGCACACTCAGGAGGTACACCACAGCTAAATTAGGAGGGAAAACACATGTTTGCCAAACAGCCGACAGCACATGTCGACCAAACTTGCTCCAAATCACTCCAAAATGGCCAGAAAGCATCCCAGCACACTCAGGAGGTACACCACAGCTAAATTAGGAGGGAAAACACATGTTTGCCAAACAGTCCACAGCACATGTCGACCAGGCTGTCGACCAAATTTGCTCCAAATCACCCAAAACTGGCCAGAAAGCATCCCAGCACACTCAGGAGGTACACCACAGCTAAATTAGGAGGGAAAACACATGTTTGCCAAACAGCCGACAGCACATGTCGACCAGACTGTCGACCAAACTTGCTCCAAATCACTCCAAAATGGCCAGAAAGCATCCCAGCACACTCAGGAGGTACACCACAGCTAAATTAGGAGGGAAAACACATGTTTGCCAAACAGTCCACAGCACATGTCGACCAGGCTGTCGACCAAACTTGCTCCAAATCACCCAAAACTGGCCAGAAAGCATCCCAGCACACTCAGGAGGTACACCACAGCTAAATTAGGAGGGAAAACACATGTTTGCCAAACAGCCGACAGCACATGTCGACCAGACTGTCGACCAAACTTGCTCCAAATCACTCCAAAATGGCCAGAAAGCATCCCAGCACACTCAGGAGGTACACCACAGCTAAATTAGGAGGGAAAACACATGTTTGCCAAACAGTCCACAGCACATGTCGACCAGGCTGTCGACCAAACTTGCTCCAAATCACCCCAAACTGGCCAGAAAGCATCCCAGCACACTCAGGAGGTACACCACAGCTAAATTAGGAGGGAAAACACATGTTTGCCAAACAGTCCACAGCACATGTCGACCAGGCTGTCGACCAAACTTGCTCCAAATCACCCCAAACTGGCCAGAAAGCATCCCAGCACACTCAGGAGGTACACCACAGCTAAATTAGGAGGGAAAACACATGTTTGCCAAACAGTCCACAGCACATGTCGACCAAACTTGCTCCAAATCACCCCAAAATGGCCAGAAAGCATCCCAGCACACTCAGGAGGTACACCAATGCTAAATGAGGAGGGAAAACACATGTTTGCCAAACAGTCCACAGCACATGTCGACCAGGCTGTCGACCAAACTTGCTCCAAATCACCCCAAAATAGCCAAAAGACATCCCAGCACATTCAGGAGGTACACCAATGCTAATAGAAGACCCAAAAAGTCATTTAAAGAATAAAAAAAAAACGTGAAAAACTACCCCAAAACACAAGTCTCCCCCAAAAAATGCAGCAACACAAGCAAGGGGCTATACACATACCTGCACACATGCTCACATACACAAACACCCCATGTACACCTCATGGCAACCCCCACTACACAAACACATACATGCAACACCAGACTCACATGTGGTACTTACCTACAAATGTTGTAAAAGCTCCAAAAATGGCTCTCCTCCGGGGTAACAGGAATCCTCCTGACTGTCCTGGAATAAAGCCTGCTGGGGTGTCCAAACGATATCCACAGCAAACAACCAAATTGCTAGCTCTGCACCTCCTCACACCTCTCTGCAGGTTCACAAAATGGCTGCAGAGCACGCAGCAAACAAGCCCTAATAAAGGGCTGCTTTCGGCGGGAAGGCGAATTCTGGACGCCCACTACTCGCCGATTGGCCGTTATCCGCCTGGAGGTGGGTCGAATCCGTTTTACATTGCATATGGTGAATTCAGGGTCCCGGCGACAGGGCTGCGGCTGGCGAGTGCGGGCGAATTTTACAGGGGCGGATTAAATGACGCGATTCGCCCGCTATTGCATATACCCCATAGAGGCTCTAAACAGGGTCTGATTAAGAAGTCATTCTTTAAAACTACTTTTTACATGAAGAGCCTATTTATATAAAAGGTATTTTATTTATTTTTACTCTCATGTTTTTTCTAATTATATAGAGGATACAACCCTCCAATAGATTTTGTTTCTCTACCCAGGTGGCTTTAAACACCAATTATACAAATTTATTGATATAAGATCTATCCCTACTAAAAGAAATTTTTCTTTGGTAGGTATATAATAATATTTACCTTTTATTAAAATCAAATTTTAAACATTTCCTTTGAATTATAAATAGTTTCTCTATGTTCCCAAACAAGTTACCCCTGATGAAGTCTAACAGACGAAACACGTTTGGTTTGTCAGCCATTGGTCAGTGATCCGGTCTGTGGAAACATTCCCTTTGTTGAACTCACACCTTTTTGAAGGTGAGGGAGTATACATATCTACATCACTTACCGGACACTCTTTTACTGATGGAATTATTAATTAATTTTGTTATTAAATATTTTATTCTAATTGGCCTTGGGCCATTTGTTTGGGTGACTTTCTGGTGAGGGGTTATCCATTTTAGGAACCCAGAAAATCCTGCACAGTATAAGATATACCCATTGGGAAGGACTTCCGTCAAATCTTTACAATCAATACAGCGCACTCAGGAATTGTTTTTTCGGATATAGATATATATATATATATATATATATATATAGATATATATATATATATATATATATATATATATAAACACAATAGGCAAGAACCCACATCACTCATACATCCGCGGTGCCAGTGGTATTGTGACCACACTATTTAAATAAAAAAATCATACAAATTCAGCACTCACCTAATAGTAACACTTCAAACTGTAATTCATCTGAATTCAGGGAATGTTAGTTCCAAAATATTGCAAAAGTTTGTTAAACTGACCAGTCCCTTCACGGCCATTCCCATTTGGTCAGTCCCTACACTGACTTACACAAATCTGAGCAATGCTCACAGGCATCTTTTGGATTTAAAATACACAGCATGCTTCTTTCATGTGTTTAGGCCCTGTGCCGCTCTTTAAAGAGACAGAAACCACACCCAAGCATATCAGTTAAAACACCTGGGGAATTTCTTAACATTTAATTTACATATGGACAATAGGGGTGCAAGAAAGAGTGCGACCACAAAAATTTTATATAAACAATAGGCAAGAACCCACAGCAGTCATACATCCGTGGTGCCAGTGGTATTGTGACCACACTATTTAAATTAAAAAATCATACAAATTCAGCACTCACCTAATACAGGTTGAGTATCCCTTATCCAAAATGCTTGGGACCAGAGGTATTTTGGATATCAGATTTTTCCGTATTTTGGAATAATTGCATACCATAATGAGATATCATGGTGATGGGACCTAAATCTAAGCACAGAATGCATTTATGTTTCATATACACCTTATACACATAGCCTGAAGGTAATTTTAACCAAATTTTTTTATAACTTTGTACATTAAACAAAGTGTGTGTACATTCACACAATTCATTTATGTTTCATATACACCTTATACACACAGCCTGAAGGTCGTTTAATACAATATTTTTAATAACTTTGTGTATTAAACAAAGTTTGTGTACATTGAATCATCAAAAAACAAAGGTTTCACTATCTCACTCTCACTCAAAAAAGTCTGTATTTCGTAATATTCCGTATTTTGGAATATTTGGATATGTGATACTCAACCTGTAGTAACACTTCAAACTGTAATTCATCTTTTGGATTTTAAATACACAGCATGCCCCAGGTGTTTTAACTGATATGCTTGGGTGTGGTTTCTGTCTCTTTAAAAGAGTGGGACAGGTCCTAAACACATGATATAAGCAATGTTAGAGATGTGCACCGGAAATTTTTCGGGTTTTGTGTTTTGGTTTTGGGTTCGGTTCCGTGGCCGTGTTTTGGGTTCGAACGCGTTTTGGCAAAACCTCACCGAATTTTTTTTGTCGGATTCGGGTGTGTTTTGGATTCGGGTGTTTTTTTTCAAAAAACCCTAAAAAACAGCTTAAATCATAGAATTTGGGGGTCATTTTGATCCCAAAGTATTATTAACCTCAATAACCATAATTTCCACTCATTTTCAGTCTATTCTGAACACCTCACACCTCACAATATTATTTTTAGTCCTAAAATTTGCACCGAGGTCGCTGGATGACTAAGCTCAGCGACCCAAGTGGCCGACACAAACACCTGGCCCATCTAGGAGTGGCACTGCAGTGTCACGCAGGATGGCCCTTCCAAAAAACACTCCCCAAACAGCACATGACGCAAAGAAAAATGAAAGAAAAAAGAGGTGCAAGATGGAATTGTCCTTGGGCCCTCCCACCCACCCTTATGTTGTATAAACAGGACATGCACACTTTAACCAACCCATAATTTCAGTGACAGGGTCTGCCACACGACTGTGACTGAAATGACGGGTTGGTTTGGACCCCCACCAAAAAAGAAGCAATTAATCTCTCCTTGCACAAACTGGCTCTACAGAGGCAAGATGTCCACCTCATCATCATCCTCCGATTCATCACCGTGTACATCCCCCTCCTCACAGATTATCAATTCGTCCCCACTGGAATCCACCATCACAGCTCCCTGTGTACTTTGTGGAGGCAATTGCTGCTGGTGAATGTCTCCACGGAGGAATTGATTATAATTAATTTTAATTAACATCATCTTCTCCACATTTTCTGGAAGTAACCTCGTACGCCGATTGCTGACAAGGTGAGCGGCGGCACTAAACACTCTTTCGGAGTACACACTTGTGGGAGGGCAACTTAGGTAGAATAAAGCCAGTTTGTGCAAGGGCCTCCAAATTGCCTCTTTTTCCTGCCAGTATACGTACGGACTGTCTGACGTGCCTACTTGGATGCGGTCACTCATATAATCCTCCACCATTCTTTCAATGGAGAGAGAATCATATGCAGTGCCAGTAGACGACATGTCCGTAATCGTTGGCAGGTCCTTCAGTCCGGACCAGATGTCAGCATCAGCAGTCGCTCCAGACTGCCCTGCATCACCGCCAGCGGGTGGGCTCGGAATTCTGAGCCTTTTCCTCGCACCCCCAGTTGCGGGAGAATGTGAAGGAGGAGATGTTGACAGGTCGCGTTCCGCTTGACTTGACAATTTTCTCACCAGCAGTTCTTTGAACCCCTGCAGACTTGTGTCTGCCGGAAAGAGAGATCCAAGGTAGGTTTTAAATCTAGGATCGAGCACGGTGGCCAAAATGTAGTGCTCTGATTTCAACAGATTGACCACCCGTGAATCCTTGTTAAGCGAATTAAGGGCTCCATCCACAAGTCCCACATGCCTAGCGGAATCGCTCAGTGTTAGCTCCTCCTTCAATGTCTCCAGCTTCTTCTGCAAAAGCCTGATGAGGGGAATGACCTGACTCAGGCTGGCAGTGTCTGAACTGACTTCACGTGTGGCAAGTTCAAAAGGTTGCAGAACCTTGCACAACGTTGAAATCATTCTCCACTGCGCTTGAGACAGGTGCATTCCACCTCCTATATCGTGGTCAGTTGTATAGGCTTGAATGGCCTTTTGCTGCTCCTCCAACCTCTGAAGCATATAGAGGGTTGAATTCCACCTCGTTACCACTTCTTGCTTCAGATGATGGCAGGGCAGGTTCAGGCGTTTTTGGTGTTGCTCCAGTCTTCTGTACGTGGTGCCTGTACGCCGAAAGTGTCCCGCAATTCTTCTGGCCACCGACAGCATCTCTTGCACGCCCCTGTCATTATTTAAATAATTCTGCACCACCAAATTCAAGGTATGTGCAAAACATGGGACATGCTGGAATTTGCCCAGATTTAATGCACACACAATATTGCTGGCGTTGTCCGATGCCACAAATCCACAGGAGAGTCCAATTGGGGTAAGCCATTCTGCGATGATCTTCCTCAGTTGCCGTAAGAGGTTTTCAGCTGTGTGCGTATTCTGGAAAGCGGTGATACAAAGCGTAGCCTGCCTAGGAAAGAGTTGGCGTTTGCGAGATGCTGCTACTGGTGCCGCCGCTGCTGTTCTTGCGGCGGGAGTCAATACATCTACCCAGTGGGCTGTCACAGTCATATAGTCCTGAGTCTGCCCTGCTCCACTTGTCCACATGTCCGTGGTTAAGTGGACATTGGGTACAACTGCATTTTTTAGGACACTGGTGAGTCTTTTTCTGAGGTCTGTGTACATTTTCGGTATCGCCTGCCTAGAGAAATGGAACCTAGATGGTATTTGGTACCGGGGACACAGTACCTCAAACAAGTCTATAGTTGGCTCTGCAGTAATGATGGATACCGGAACAACGTTTCTCACCGCCCAGGATGCCAAGGCCTCAGTTATCCGCTTTGCAGCAGGATGACTGCTGTGATATTTCATCTTCCTCGCAAAGGACTGTTGGACAGTCAATTGCTTGGTGGAAGTAGTAAAAGTGGTCTTACGACTACCCCTCTGGGATGACCATCGACTCCCAGCAGCAACAACAGCTGCGCCAGCAGCAGTAGGCGTTACACGCAAGGATGCATCGGTGGAATCCCAGGCAGGAGAGGACTCGTCAGAATTGCCAGTGACATGGCCTGCAGGACTATTGGCATTCCTGGGGAAGGAGTTAATTGACACTGAGGGAGTTGGTGGGGTGGTTTGCGTGAGCTTGGTTACAAGAGGAAGGGATTTACTGGTCAGTGGACTGCTTCCGCTGTCGCCCAAAGTTTTTGAACTTGTCACTGACTTATGATGAATGCGCTGCAGGTGACGTATAAGGGAGGATGTTCCGAGGTGGTTAACGTCCTTACCCCTACTTATTACAGCTTGACAAAGGCAACACACGGCTTGACACCTGTTGTCCGCATTTCTGTTGAAATACTTCCACACTGAAGAGCTGATTTTTTTGGTATTTTCACCAGGCATGTCAATGGCCATATTCCTCCCACGGACAACAGGTGTCTCCCCGGGTGCCTGACTTAAACAAACCATCTCACCATCAGAATCCTCCTTGTCAATTTCCTCCCCAGCGCCAGCAACACCCATATCCTCCTCATCCTGGTGTACTTCAACACTGACATCTTCAATCTGACTATCAGGAACTGGACTGCGGGTGCTCCTTCCAGCACTTGCAGGGGGCGTGCAAATGGTGGAAGGCGCATGCTCTTCACGTCCAGTGTTGGGAAGGTCAGGCATCGCAACCGACACAATTGGACTATCCTTGTGGATTTGTGATTTCGAAGAACGCACAGTTCTTTGCTGTGCTTTTGCCAGCTTAAGTCTTTTCATTTTTCTAGCGAGAGGCTGAGTGCTTCCATCCTCATGTGAAGCTGAACCAATAGCCATGAACATAGGCCAGGGCCTCAGCCGTTCCTTGCCACTCCGTGTGGTAAATGGCATATTGGCAAGTTTACGCTTCTCCTCCGACGATTTTATTTTAGATTTTTGAGTCCTTTTTTTACTGATATTTTGTGTTTTGGATTCTACATGCTCTGTACTATGACATTGGGCATCGGCCTTGGCAGACGATGTTGATGGAATTTCATCGTCTCGGCCATGACTAGTGGCAGCAGCTTCAGCACGAGGTGGAAGTGGATCTTGATCTTTCCCTATTTTTGGAACCTCAACATTTTTGTTCTCCATATTTTAATAGGCACAAATAAAAGGCACCTCAGGTAAACAATGGAGATGGATGGATACTAGTATACTTATGGATGACGAGTGACTGACGACACAGAGGTAGCTACAGCCGTGGACTACCGTACTGCGTCTGCTAGTATAGAGATGATAATGATCTAAAAAATATATATATATCACTACTGCAGGTATATATAATATAATGACGGACCAGCTGGACACTGTCAGCAGACTCCTAAACTACTAGTATGAAGAAGATAGAAAAAAAACCCCCCACCACAGGTAGGTATACAATTATGGACGAGCACTGACGACACAGAGGTAGCTACAGCCGTGGACTACCGTACTGCGTCTGCTAATATAGAGATGATAATGATATAAAAAATATATATATATATCACTACTGCAGGTATATATAATATAATGACGGACCTGCTGGACACTGTCAGCAGACTCCTAAACTACTAGTATGAAGAAGATAGAAAAATAAACCCCACCACAGGTAGGTATACAATTATGGACGAGCACTGACGACACAGAGGTAGATACAGCCGTGGAAAACCGTACTGCGTCTGCTAGTATAGAGATGATAATGATATAAAAAAAATATATATATCACTACTGCAGGTATATATAATATAATGACGGACCTGCTGGACACTGTCAGCAGACTCCTAAACTACTAGTATGAAGAAGATAGAAAAAAAAAACCGACCACAGGTAGGTATACAATTATGGACGAGCACTGACGACACAGTGGTAGCTACAGCCGTGGACTACCGTACTGCGTCTGCTAGTATAGAGATGATAATGATATAAAAATATATATATATATCACTACTGCAGGTATATATAATATAATGACGGACCTGCTGGACACTGTCAGCATACTCCTAAACTAATAGTATGAAGAAGATAGAAAAAAAAACCCACCACAGGTAGGTATACAATTATGGACGAGCACTGACGACACAGAGGTAGCTACAGCCGTGGACTACCGTACTGCGTCTGCTAGTATAGAGATGATAATGATATAAAAATATATATATATATCACTACTGCAGGTATATATAATATAATGACGGACCTGCTGGACACTGTCAGCAGACTCCTAAACTACTAGTATGAAGAAGATAGAAAAATAAACCCCACCACAGGTAGTTATACAATTATGGACGAGCACTGACGACACAGAGGTAGCTACAGCCGTGGAAAACCGTACTGCGTCTGCTAGTATAGAGATGATAATGATATAAAAAATATATATATATCACTACTGCAGGTATATATAATATAATGACGGACCTGCTGGACACTGTCAGCAGACTCCTAAACTACTAGTATGAAGAAGATAGAAAAAAAACCCCCACCACAGGTAGGTATACAATTATGGACGAGCACTGACGACACAGAGGTAGCTACAGCCGTGGACTACCGTACTGCGTCTGCTAGTATAGAGATGATAATGATATAAAATATATATATATATATCACTACTGCAGGTATATATAATATAATGACGGACCTGCTGGACACTGTCAGCATACTCCTAAACTACTAGTATGAAGAAGATAGAAAAAAAAACCCCACCACAGGTAGGTATACAATTATGGACGAGCACTGACGACACAGAGGTAGCTACAGCCGTGGACTACCGTACTACGTCTGCTAGTATAGAGATGATAATGATATAAAAAATATATATATATCACTACTGCAGGTATATATAATATAATGACGGACCTGCTGGACACTGTCAGCAGACTCCTAAACTACTAGTATGAAGAAGATAGAAAAAAAAACCCCACCACAGGTAGGTATACAATTATGGACGAGCACTGACGACACAGAGGTAGCTACAGCCGTGGACTACCGTACTGCGTCTGCTAGTATAGAAATGATAATGATATAAAAAATATATATATATCACTACTGCAGGTATATATAATATAATGACGGACCTGCTGGACACTGTCAGCAGACTCCTAAACTACTAGTATGAAGAAGATAGAAAAATAAACCCCACCACAGGTAGGTATACAATTATGGATGAGCACTGACGGCACAGAGGTAGCTACAGCCGTGGACTACCGTACTGCGTCTGCTAGTATAGAGATGATAATGATATAAAAAATATATATATATCACTACTGCAGGTATATATAATATAATGACGGACCTGCTGGACACTGTCAGCAGACTCCTAAACTACTAGTATGAAGAAGATAGAAAAAAAAAACCCCACCACAGGTAGGTATACAATTATGGACGAGCACTGACGACACAGAGGTAGCTACAGCCGTGGACTACCGTACTGCGTCTGCTAGTATAGAGATGATAATGATATAAAAAATATATATATATCACTACTGCAGGTATATATAATATAATGACGGACCTGCTGGACACTGTCAGCAGACTCCTAAACTACTAGTATGAAGAAGATAGAAAAATAAACCCCACCACAGGTAGGTATACAATTATGGACGAGCACTGACGACACAGAGGTAGCCACAGCCGTGGACTACCGTACTGCGTCTGCTAATATAGAGATGATAAAGATGATAGAGATGAACAAAAAAAATATAACACTACTGCAGGTAAATATTTATATAATATAATGAATGACGGACCTGCTGGACACTGTCAGCAGAATGCGTTTATAGAATAAAAAAAAAAACACCACAGGAGTGTTTAACTTTTTCAGGCAGACAATATACTGGTGGTCACTGGTCAGTCACACTGGCAGCAAAAGTGTGCACTGTACTCCTGCTATAACTGCACCCCAGTCTCCCCCACAATTCAGCTGTGTGAGCACTCAGCACAGTCAGATATACAAGATGATATTATCATGCAGCACACTGAGGCTGAGCACAGATATGGTATGTGACTGTGTATCGTTTTTTTTCAGGCAGAGAACGGATTATATTAAATAATAAATAAAACTGGTGGTGGTCACTAGTAACTATCAGCAAAACTCTGCACTCTGAGTACTCCTAATGCTCCCCAAAATTACTAAGTTAGTAGTAAATAAACTCTAGTGTCTCTATCTATTCTAATGGAGAGGACGCCAGCCACGTCCTCTCCCTATCAATCTCAATGCACGTGTGAAAATGGCGGCGATGCGCGGCTCCTTATATAGAATCCGAGTCTCGCGATAGAATAAGAGCCTCGCGAGAATCCGACAGCGGGATGATGACGTTCGGGCGCGCTCGGGTTAACCGAGCAAGGCGGGAAGATCCGAGTCTGCCTCGGACCCGTGTAAAAAGGCTGAAGTTCGGGGGGGTTCGGATTCCGAGGAACCGAACCCGCTCATCTCTAATAAGCATGCTGTGTATTTAAAATCAAAAAGATGCCTGTGAGCATTGCTCAGATTTGTGTAAGTCAGTGTAGGGACTGACCAAATGGGAATGGCCGTGAAGGGGCTGGTCAGCTTAACAAACTATTGCAATATTTTGGAACTAACATTCCCTGAATTCAGATGAATTACAGTTTGAAGTGTTACTATTAGGTGAGTGCTGAATTTGTATGATTTTTATATTTTATATATATATATATATATATATATATATATATACTGTGTATATATATATATATATATATATTGTATATATACATATAATATTAGTGATGTGCACCGGAAATTTTTCGGGTTTTATGTTTTGGTTTTGGATTTGGTTCCACGGCTGTTTTTTTGGATTCGGACGCGTTTTGGCAAAACCTCCCTGAAAATTTTTTGTCGGATTCGGGTGTTTTTTTTTTTTTTTTTACAAAAAACCCTTAAAAACTGCTTAAATCATAGAATTTGGGGGTCATTTTGATCCCATAGTATTATTAATCTCAACAACCACAATTTCCACTCATTTTCAGTCTATTCTGAACACCTCACACCTCACAATATTATTTTTAGTCCTAAAATTTGCACCGAGGTCGCTGGATGACTAAGCTAAGCGACCCAAGTTGCCGACACAAACACCTGGCCCATCTAGGAGTGGCACTGCAGTGTCAGACAGGATGGCATTTAAAAAAATAGTCCCCAAACAGCACATGATGCAAAGAAAAAATAAGAATTTACTTACCGATAATTCTATTTCTCGTAGTCCGTAGTGGATGCTGGGGACTCCGTCAGGACCATGGGGTTTAGCGGCTCCGCAGGAGACAGGGCACAATAATAAAAGCTTTAGGATCAGGTGGTGTGCACTGGCTCCTCCCCCTATGACCCTCCTCCAAGCCTCAGTTAGGATACTGTGCCCGGACGAGCGTGCATAATAAGGAAGGATATTGAATCCCGGGTAAGACTCATACCAGCCACACCAATCACACCGTACAACCTGTGATCTGAACCCAGTTAACAGTATGATAACAACGAAGGAGCCTCTGAAAAGATGGCTCACAACAAGAATAACCCGATTTTTGTAACAATAACTATGTATTGCAGACAATCCGCACTTGGGATGGGCGCCCAGCATCCACTACGGACTACGAGAAATAGAATTATCGGTAAGTAAATTCTTATTTTCTCTAACGTCCTAAGTGGATGCTGGGGACTCCGTCAGGACCATGGGGATTATACCAAAGCTCCCAAACGGGCGGGAGAGTGCGGATGACTCTGCAGCACCGAATGAGAGAACTCCAGGTCCTCCTCAGTCAGGGTGTGCCCCTGACCAAGTAGCAGCTCGGCAAAGTTGTAAAGCCGAGACCCCTCGGGCAGCCGCCCAAGATGAGCCCACTTCCTTGTGGAATGGGCTTTTACTGATTTTGGCTGTGGCAAGCCTGCCACAGAATGTGCAAGCTGAATTGTACTACAAATCCAGCGAGCAATCGTCTGCTTAGAAGCAGGAACACCCATCTTGTTGGGTGCATACAGGCTAAACAGCGAGTCAGATTTTCTGACTCCAGTCGTCCTGGAAACATATATTTTCAGGGCCCTGACAACGTCAAGTAACTTGGAGTCCTCCAAGTCCCTAGTAGCCGCAGGTACCACAATAGGTTGGTTCATGTGAAAAACAGAAAACACCTTAAGGAGAAATTGAGGACGAGTCCTCAATTCTGCCCTGTCAGAATGAAAAATTAAGTAAGGGCTTTTATATGATAAAGCCGCCCATTCTGACACACGCCTGGCTGAAGCCAGGGCTAATAGAATCTTCACCTTCCATGTGAAATATTTTAATTCCACAGTGGTGAGTGGATCAAACCAATGTGACTTTAGGAAACTCAAAACAACATTGAGATCCCAAGGTGCCACTGGGGGCACAAAAGGAGGCTGTATATGCAGTACCCCTTTTACAAACGTCTGAACTTCAGGCACTGAAGCCAGTTCTTTCTGGAAGAAATTCGACAGGGTCGAAATTTGAACCTTAATGGACCCTAATTTTAGGCCCATAGACAGTCCTACATTTCCTGTTATCAGGAAATGTAGGAACGACCCAGTTGGAATTCCTCTGTAGGGACCTTCTTGGCCTCACACCACGCAACATATTTTCGCCAAATGCGGTGAAAATGTTTTGCGGTTACATCCTTCCTGGCTTCGACCAGGGTAGGGATGACTTCATCTGGAATGCCCTTTCAGGATCCGGCGTTCAACTGCCATGCCGTCAAACGCAGCCGCGGTAAGTCTTGGAACAGACAAGGCCCCTGCTGGAGCAGGTCCTTTCTTAAAGGTAGAGGCCACGGTTCTTCCGTGAGCATCTCTTGAAGTTCCGGGTACCCAGTCCTTCTTGACCCATCCGGAACCACGAGTATCGTTCTTACTCATCTCCTTCTTATGATTCTCAGTACTTTTGGTATGAGATGCATAGGAGGGAACACATACCCTGACTGGTACACCCACAGTGTTACCAGAGCGTCCACCACTATTGCCTGAGGGTCCCTTGACCTGGCGCAATATTTGTCTAGTTTTTTGTTCAGGCGGGACGCCAACATGTCCACCTTTGGTTTTTCCCAACGGTTTACAATCATGTGGAAGACTTCCCGCTGAAGTCCCCACTCTCCCGGGTGGAGGTTATGCCTGCTGAGGAAGTCTGCTTCCCAGTTTTCCACTCCCGGAATTAACACTGCTGAGAGTGTTATCACATGATTTTTCGCCCAGCGAAGAATCTTCGCAGTTTCTGCCATTTCCCTCCTGCTTCATGTGCCGCCCTGTCTGTTTACGTGGGCGACTGCCGTGATGTTGTCCCACTGGATCAATACCGGCTGACCTTGAAGCAGAGGTCTTGCTAAGCTTAGAGCCTTGTAAATTGCCCTTAGCTCCAGTATATTTATGTGGAGAGAAGTCTCCAGACTTGATCACACTCCCTGGAAATTTTTTCCTTGTGTGACTGCTCCCCAGCCACTCAGGCTGGCATCCGTGGTCACCAGGACCCAGTCCTGAATGTCGAATCTGCGGCCCTTTCATAGATGAGCACTCTGCAGCCACCGCAGAAGAAAACACCCTTGTCCTTGGAGACAGGGTTATCCGCTGATGCATCTGAAGATGCGATCCGGACCATTTTCCCAGCAGATTCCACTGAAAAGTTCTTGCGTGAAATCTACCGAATGGGATCGCTTTGTACGAAACCACCATTTTTCACAGGACCCTTGTGCAATGATGCACTGATACTTTTCCTGGTTTTAGGAGGTTCCTGACTAGCTCGGATAACTCCCTGGCCTTCTTCTCCGGGAGAAAACATCCTTTTCTGGACTGTGTCCAGAATCATTCCTAGGAACATTAGACGTGTCGTCGGAAAAAGCTGCGATTTTGGAATATTTAGAATCCACTCGTGCTGTCGTAGAACTACTTGAGATAGTGCTACTCCGACCGCCAACTGTTCTCTGGACCTTGCCCTTATCAGGAAAGCGTCCATATTTCTTTTAGGAAGAATCATCATTTCGGCCATTACCATGGTAAAGACCCGGGGTGCCGTGGACAATCCAAACGGCAGCGTCTGAACTGATAGTGACAGTTCTGTACCACGAACCTGAGATACCCTTGGTGAGAAGGGCAAAATTTGGACATGTAGGTAAGCGTCCCTGATATCCAGTGACACCATATCGTCCTGGTTCGCTATCACTGCTCTGAGTGACTCCATCTTGATTTGAACCCTTGTATGTAATTGTTCAAATCTTTTAGATATCACCGAGCCGTTTGGCTTCAGTACCACAATATAGTGTGGAATAATACCCCTTCCCTTGTTGTAGGAGGGGTACTTTGATTATCACCTGCTGGGAATACAGCCTGTGAATTTTTTCCCAATACTGCCTCCCTGTCGGAGGGAGACGTTGGTAAAGCAGACTTCAGGAACTTGTGAGGGGAAGACGTCTCGAATTTCCAATGTACACCTGGGATACTACGTGTAGGATCCAGGAGTCCACTTGCGAGTGAGCCCACTGCGTGCTGAAACTCTTGAGATGACCCCCCACCGCACCTGAGTCCGCTTGTATGGCCCCAGCGTCATGCTGCGGACTTGGCAGAAGCTGTGGAGGACTTCTGTTCCTGGGAATGGGCTGCCTGCTGCAGTCTTCTTCCCTTTCCTCTAACCCTGGGCAGATATGACTGGCCTTTTGCCCGCCTGCCTTTATGGGTACGAAAGGACTGAGACTGAAAAGACTGTGTCCTTTTCTGCTGAGATGTGACTTGGGGTAACAAAAGTGGATTTTCCAGCTGTTGCCATGGCCACCAGGTCCGATGGACCGCCCCTTTATACGGCAATACTTCCATGTGCCGTCTGGAATCTGCATCACCTGACCACTGTCATGTCTATAAACATCGTCTGGCAGATATGGACATCACATCTACTCTTGATGCCAGAATGCGCATCTCGCATATATAGAAATGCATCCTTAAAATGCTCTATAGTCAATAAAATATTGTTCCTGTCAAGGGTATCATTATTTTCAGTCAGGAAATCCGACCAAGCCCCCCCAGCGCTGCACATCCAGGCTGAGGCGATTGCTGGTCGTAGTATAACACCAGTATGTGTGTATATACTTTTTAGGATATTTTTCAGCTTCCTATCAGCTGGCTCTTTGAGGGCGGCCGTATCTGGAGACGGTAACGCCACTTGTTTTTATAAGCGTGTGAGCGCCTTATCCACTCTAAGGTGTGTTTCCCAACTCGCCCTCACTTCTGGCGGGAAAGGGTATACCTCCAATAATTTTCTATCGGAGGAAACCCACGTATCATCACACACTTTAATTTATCTGATTCAGGAAAAACTACAAGTAGATTATTCCCACCCTACATAATACCCTTATTTGTGGTACTTGTAGTATCAGAAATATGTAACACCTCCTTCATTGCCCTTAACATGTAACGTGTGGCCCTAAAGGAAAATACGTTTGTTTCTTCACCGTCGACACTGAAGTCAGTGTCCGTGTCTGTGTCGACCAACTGAGGTAAATGGGCGTTTTTACAAGCCCCTGACGGTGTCTGAGACGCCTGGACAGGTACTAATTTGTTTGCCGGCCGTCTCATGTCGTCAACCGACCTTGCATCGTGTTGACATTATCACGTAGTTCCTAAATAAGCCATCCATTCCGGTGTCGACTCCCTAGAGAGTGACATCACCAATACAGGCAATTTGCTCCGCCTCCTCACCAACATCGTCCTCCTACATGTCGACACACACGTACCGACACACAGCACACACACAGGGAATGCTCTAATAGAGGACAGGACCCCACTAGCCCTTTGGGGAGACAGAGGGAGAGTTTGCCAGCACACACCAAAAACGCTATAATTTATACAGGGACAACCCCTTATACAAGTGTTTTCCCTTATAGCATTTTCACATATGTAATCATATCGCCAAATAAGTGCCCCCCTCTCTGTTTTAACCCTGTTTCTGTAGTGCAGTGCAGGGGAGAGCCTGGGAGCCTTCCTCACAGCAGAGCTGAGCAGGAAAATGGCGCCGTGTGCTGAGGAGAATAGGCCCCGCCCCCTAAAACGGCAGGCTCTTCTCCCGGAGTTTGTGAGATCTGGCAGGGGTTAAATACATCCATATAGCCTCAAGGGCTATATGTGATGTATTTTAGCCATAAAAAAGGTATAATACATTGCCGCCCAGGGCGCCCCCCCTAGCGCCCTGCACCCTCAGTGACCGCTGGTATGAAGTGTGCTGACAACAATGGCGCACAGCTGAAGTGCTGTGCGCTACCTTATGAAGACTGAAAGTCTTCTGCCGCCTGTTTCTGGACCTCTGGACCTCTTCAACTTCGGCATCTGCAAGGGGGGTCGGCAGCACAGCTCCGGGACGAACCCCAGGGTGAGACCTGTGTTCCGACTCCCTCTGGAGCTAATGGTGTCCAGTAGCCTAAGAAGCAAATCCATCCTGCACGCAGGTGAGTTTACTTCTCTCCCCTAAGTCCCTCGTAGCAGTGAGCCTGTTGCCAGCAGGACTCACTGAAAATAAAAAACCTAACTTAAACTTTTATTCTAAGCAGCTCAGGAGAGCCACCTAGATTGCACCCTTCTCGGCCGGGCACAAAGATCTAACTGAGGCTTGGAGGAGGGTCATAGGGGGAGGAGCCAGTGCACACCACCTGATCCTAAAGCTTTTATTATTGTGCCCTGTCTCCTGCGGAGCCGCTAAACCCCATGGTCCTGACGGAGTCCCCAGCATCCACTTAGGACGTTAGAGAAAAAGAGGTGCACCAAGGTCGCTGGATGGCTAAGCTAAGCGACCCAAGTGGCCGACAAAAACACCTGTCCCATCTAGGAGTTGCACTGCAGTGTCAGACAGGATGGCACTTCAAAAAAATAGTCCCCAAACAGCACATGATGCAAAGAAAAAAAGAGGCGCAATGAGGTAGCTGTGTGACTAAGCTAAGCGACACAAGTGGCCGACACAAACACCTGCCCATCTAGGAGTGGCACTGCAGTGTCAGACAGGATGGCACTTCAAAAAAATAGTCCCCAAACAGCACATGATGCAAAGAAAAAAAGAGGCGCAATGAGGTAGCTGTGTGACTAAGCTAAGCGACCCACGTGGCCGACACAAACACCTGGCCCATCTAGGAGTGGCACTGCAGTGTCAGACAGGATGGCACTTCCAAAAATAGTCCCCAAACAGCACATGATGCAAAGAAAAATGAAAGTTAAAAGAGGTGCAGGCATCGCAACCGACACAATTGGAAACTCCTTGGGGATTTGTGATTTAGAAGAACGCACAGTTATTTGCTGTGCTTTTGCCATCTTAACTCTTTTAAGTTTTCTAGCAGGAGGATGAGTGCTTCCATCCGCATGTGAAGCTGAACCACTAGCCTTGAACATAGGCCAGGCTCTCAGCCATTCCTTGCCACTCCGTGTCGTAAATGGCACATTGGCAAGTTTACGCTTCTCCTCAGACGATTTTGATTTAGATTTTCGGGTAATTTTACTGAGCTTTATTTTTTTGGATATTACATGCTCTCTACTATGACATTGGGCATCGGCCTTGGCAGACGACGTTGATGGCATTTCATCGTCTCGGCCATGACTAGTGGCAGCAGCTTCAGCACGAGGTGGAAGTGGATCTTGATCTTTCCCTATTTTACCCTCCACATTTTTGTTCTCCATTTTTTAATGTGTGGAATTATATGCCAGTAATATATCAATAGCAATGGCCTACTACTATATATACTGCACACAACTGAAATGCACCACAGGTATGGATGGATAGTATACTTGACGACACAGAGGTAGGTAGAGCAGTGGCCTACTCTACCGTACTGCTATATATTATATACTGGTGGTCAGCAAACTGTGCAAAACTGAAATGCATCACAGGTATGGATGGATAGTATACTTGACGACACAGAGGTAGGTAGAGCAGTGGCCTGCTGTACCGTACTGCTATATATTATATACTGGTGGTCAGCAAACTGTGCAAAACTGAAATGCACCACAAGTATGGATGGATAGTATACTTGACGACACAGAGGTAGGTAGAGCAGTGGCCTACAGTACCGTACTGCTATATAGTATATACTGGTGGACAGCAAACTGTGCAAAACTGAAATGCACCACAGGTATGGATGGATAGTATACTTGACGACACAGAGGTAGGTAGAGTAGTGGACTACTGTACTGTACTGCTATATATATAGTTATACTGGTGGTCAGCAAAATTCTGCACTGTCCTCCTACTATGTACTACAATGCAGCACAGATATGGAGCATTTTTCAGGCAGAGAACGTATAATACTGGTGGTCACTGGTCACTGGTCAGCAAAACTCTGCACTGTCCTCCTACTATATAATACTGCTGGTCCCCAGTCCCCACAATAAAGCAATTAGCACACTGAGCTCAGATATTTGCAGCACACTGAGCACAGTCAGATATGGAGCGTTTTTCAGGCAGAGAACATAGATATTTGCACTTGCAGCACACTGAGCACAGATATTTGCAGCACACTGAGCACAGATATTTGCAGCACAATTTGCAGCCCACTGAACATAGAAACTGAGAGGACGCCAGCCACGTCCTCTCACGATCATCTCCAATGCACGAGTGAAAAATGGCGGCGATGCGCGGCTCCTTATATAGAATCCGAATCTCGCGAGAATCCGACCGCGGGATGATGACGTTCGGGCGCGCTTGGGTTAACCGAGCAAGGCGGGAGGATCCGAGTCTGCCTCGGACTCGTATAAAATGGGTGAAGTTCGGGGGGGTTCGGATCCCGAGGATCCGAACCCGCTCATAACTTATATATATATATATATATATATTTATGTATTGTAGCAGTAAGGTAGATTGCAAGGTATTTCATGGAGTTCTTGTGCAATGTCAATGCAAAGTTGAGATGGAGAAGTTCCAGAATGAACTATTGATATGTAGAAGTAAGGCTTCTGATTTGTCTTGATTGACCTTGAAGCCTTATAATTTCCCATAAAGGGATGATTCCTGGTAGAGGTTTCGAAGGATGATCAGTGGGTTGGTAAAGGTATGAAGGACATCACTGGTGAAAAGAGAAAGTTTAAACTGTTTGGATCTAACAGGCGAGGTGTTCAATAACACCAAAAATGAATGTGGCCAGTGGGCACCTTTGTCTACTTCCATTCAAGATGCTAAATGAGTACAAAATGAGGCCTCCAGCTAGAACTGATGTGGAGGAGTTATAATAGAGGGCCTGAAGGAATTTACAATTGAAACCAAAGCTGAGGATGGTGTGGGTCATAAAGGGCCACAATACCCTATTGAAGGCCTTTTCTGCATCTAAGGCTTAAAAGTAGGGAATTGGCATGATTTAATCCACTGTGCACATGGTATTTATAAAGGCTTGTCGGGTAAGGACAAAACTTACCTGACATGGGTGGATGAGAGTAGGTATGTTTGGATTTAGTCTATTTGCAAGAATTTTAGCATCAATTTTTAGGTCAGTGTTCAGAAGTGAGATCTGGTGGTAATTGGTGACCAGTTGGGGTTCTTGTATTTATTTATTATTAACAGTTTCTTATTAGTGATGAGCGGGTTCGGTTTCTCGGAAACCGAACCCCCCCCGAACTTCACCCTTTTTACACGGGTCCGAGCCATACTCGGATTCTCCCGTATGGCTCGGTTAACCCGAGCGCGCCCGAACGTCATCATCCCGCTGTCGGATTCTCGCGAGATTCGTATTCTATATAAGCAGCCGTGCGTCGCCGCCATTTTTACTCGTGCATTGGAAATGTTAGGGAGAGGACGTGGCTGGCGTCCTCTCCGTTATTGTTGAACTTGATTGTGCTTTATTGCTTAATTGTGGGGAGGACTGGGGAGCAGCTGTATAATATAGGAGGAGTACAGTGCAGAGTTTTGCTGATCAGTGACCACCAGTTTTATCCGTTCTCTGCCTGAAAAAACGCTCCTTATCTGTGCTCAGTGTGCTGCATATATCTGTGCTCACACTGCTTAATTGTGGGGACTGGGGAGCAGCTGTATTATATAGCAGGAGTACAGTGCAGAGTTTTGCTGACAGTGACCACCAGTATACGTTGTCTGCCTGAAAAATACTCCATATCTGTGCTCAGTGTGCTGCTTTATTGTGGGGACTGGGGACCACCAGTATAATATTATATAGGAGGAGTACAGTGCAGAGTTTTGAGGACCAGTAACCACCAGTATATAATATATAGCATTACGGTACAGAAGGCCACTGCTGTACCTACCTCTGTGTCGTCAAGTATACTATCCATCTAGATTCTATACCTGTGGTGCATTTCAGTTGTGCAGTTTGCTGACACAGTGACCACCAGTATATATAGCAGTACGGTATGGAAGGCCACTGCTGTACCTACCTCTGTGTCGTCATTAAGTATACTATCCATCTACATTCTATACCTGTGGTGCATTTTAGTTTTGCAGTTTGCTGACACAGTGACCACCAGTATATATAGCAGAACGGTACGGAAGGCCACTGCTGTACCTACCTCTGTGTCGTCATTAAGTATACTATCCATCTACATTCTATACCTGTGGTGCATTTTAGTTTTGCAGTTTGCTGACACAGTGACCACCAGTATATATAGCAGTACGGTACGGAAGGCCACTGCTGTACCTACCTCTGTGTCGTCATTAAGTATACTATCCATCTACATTCTATACCTGTGGTGCATTTTAGTTTTGCAGTTTGCTGACACAGTGACCACCAGTATATATAGCAGTACGGTACGGAAGGCCACTGCTGTACCTACCTCTGTGTCGTCATTAAGTATACTATCCATCTACATTCTATACCTGTGGTGCATTTTAGTTTTGCAGTTTGCTGACACAGTGACCACCAGTATATATAGCAGTACGGTACGGAAGGCCACTGCTGTACCTACCTCTGTGTCGTCATTAAGTATACTATCCATCTACATTCTATACCTGTGGTGCATTTTAGTTTTGCAGTTTGCTGACACAGTGACCACCAGTATATATAGCAGTACGGAACGGAAGGCCACTGCTGTACCTACCTCTGTTTCGTCATTAAGTATACTATCCATCTACATTCTATACCTGTGGTGCATTTTAGTTTTGCAGTTTGCTGACACAGTGACCACCAGTATATATAGCAGTACGGTACGGAAGGCCATTGCTGTACCTACCTCTGTGTCGTCATTAAGTATACTATCCATCTACATTCTATACCTGTGGTGCATTTTAGTTTTGCAGTTTGCTGACACAGTGACCACCAGTATATATAGCAGTACGGTACGGAAGGCCACTGCTGTACCTACCTCTGTGTCGTCATTAAGTATACTATCCATCTACATTCTATACCTGTGGTGCATTTTAGTTTTGCAGTTTGCTGACACAGTGACCACCAGTATATATAGCAGTACGGTACGGAAGGCCACTGCTGTACCTACCTCTGTGTCGTCATTAAGTATACTATCCATCTACATTCTATACCTGTGGTGCATTTTAGTTTTGCAGTTTGCTGACACAGTGACCACCAGTACATATAGCAGTACGGTACGGAAGGCCACTGCTGTATCTACCTCTGTGTCGTCATTAAGTTTACTATCCATCTACATTCTATACCTGTGGTGCATTTTAGTTCTGCGCAGTATATATAGTAGTAGGCCATTGCTATTGATACTGGCATATAATTCCACACATTAAAAAATGGAGAACAAAAATGTGGAGGTTAAAATAGGGAAAGATCAAGATCCACTTCCACCTCGTGCTGAAGCTGCTGCCACTAGTCATGGCCGAGACGATGAAATGCCATCAACGTCGTCTGCCAAGGCCGATGCCCAATGTCATAGCAGAGAGCATGTAAAATCCAAAAAACAAAAGTTCAGTAAAATGACCAAAAAAATCAAAATTGAAAGCGTCTGATTAGAAGCGTAAACTTGCCAATATGCCATTTACGGCACGGAGTGGCAAGGAACGGCTGAGGCCCTGGCCTATGTTCATGGCTAGTGGTTCAGATTCACATGAGGATGGAAGCACTCATCCTCTCGCTAGAAAACTGCAGTGCCACTCCTAGATGGGCCAGGTGTTTGTGTCGGCCACTTGGGTCGCTTAGCTTAGTCACACAGCTACCTCATTGCGCCTCTTTTTTTCTTTGCATCATGTGCTGTTTGGGGACAATTTTTTTGAAGTGCCATCCTGTCTGACACTGCAGTGCCACTCCTAGATGGGCCAGGTGTTTGTGTCGGCCACTTGTGTCGCTTAGCTTAGTCACACAGCGACCTTGGTGCGCCTCTTTTTTTCTTTGCATCATGTGCTGTTTGGGGACAATTTTTTTGAAGTGCCATCCTGTCTGACACTGCAGTGCCACTCCTAGATAGGCCAGGTGTTTGTGTCGGCCACTTGTGTCGCTTAGCTTAGTCACACAGCGACCTTGGTGCGCCTCTTTTTTTCTTTGCATCATGTGCTGTTTGGGGACAATTTTTTTGAAGTGCCATCCTGTCTGACACTGCAGTGCCACTCCTAGATGGGCCAGGTGTTTGTGTCGGCCACTTGTGTCGCTTAGCTTAGTCACACAGCGACCTTGGTGTGCCTCTTTTTTTCTTTGCATCATGTGCTGTTTGGGGACTATTTTTTTGAAGTGCCATCCTGTCTGACACTGCAGTGCCACTCCTAGATGGGCCAGGTGTTTGTGTCGGCCACTTGTGTCGCTTAGCTTAGTTACACAGCGACCTTGGTGCGCCTCTTTTTTTCTTTGCATCATGTGCTGTTTGGGGACAATTTTTTTGAAGTGCCATCCTGTCTGACACTGCAGTGCCACTCCTAGATGGGCCAGGTGTTTGTGTCGGCCACTTGTGTCGCTTAGCTTAGTCACACAGCGACCTTGGTGCGCCTCTTTTTTTCTTTGCATCATGTGCTGTTTGGGGACAATTTTTTTGAAGTGCCATCCTGTCTGACACTGCAGTGCCACTCCTAGATGGGCCAGGTGTTTGTGTCGGCCACTTGTGTCGCTTAGCTTAGTCACACAGCGACCTTGGTGTGCCTCTTTTTTTCTTTGCATCATGTGCTGTTTGGGGACTATTTTTTTGAAGTGCCATCCTGTCTGACACTGCAGTGCCACTCCTAGATGGGCCAGGTGTTTGTGTCGGCCACTTGTGTCGCTTAGCTTAGCCATCCAGCGACCTCGGTGCAAATTTTAGGACTAAAAATAATATTGTGAGGTGTGAGGTGTTCAGAATAGACTGGAAATGAGTGAAAATTATGGTTATTGAGGTTAATAATACTATGGGATCAAAATGACCCCCAAATTCTATGATTTAAGCTGTTTTTTTAGGGTTTTTTGAAAAAAACACCCAAATCCAAAACACACCCGAATCCGACAAAAAAATTTCGGTGAGGTTTTGCCAAAACGCGTCCGAATCCAAAACACGGCCGCGGAACCGAATCCAAAACGAAAACACAAAACCCGAAAAATGTCCGGTGCACATCACTATTTCTTATATAGCGCAGCATAGTAAGTGGTGTTGCCTTAATGGAAAAAGTTACCATCAAGAATCAGACTGAAAGTGGTAATTGGGTGGATTATGAGAGAACCCTGGAAGATTTTATTGTAGGGAAAAGGGAGACCATATGGACTTGGAGCTTTTGAGGTTTTCTGGGATTTGAGAAGCATAGTAAGTGTTCTTACTGGTCAATATGAGGCAGGGTACACAATGTCAGTCAGTGACAGAGGTGGCTAGGGCAGTCTGTTGGGAAGTATGATTCCAGATATTATAAAAGGTGGCAATAGTAGTCTTTAAAATAAAGTTAATTTCAGGGGGATTTTAGTGAAGAGAACCAGTTGGGTCCTTAAGCGCCGATATGGCTAATATGGCGTTATGAGCTTTCAAATGATTGGCAAGTAAGGTATTCGCCTTGATACTTTTCACCTAGAAATGTTGATTAAATCAACAGAGTGAATTTTCTTAGTGACCCTAGTGCACAGAGTCTATTGCTCTCCCGACTAGAGAGGAGGGAGCCCAGATAGAGACTTCACATGGGCCTCCTCCTCTCTTGATGCACCCCTGTGTGTTTGATTTAGGGATATGGAAGGAGGACATACTGATGTGTCCTCATACATTTTTTGCTGCAGTCAAGGTAAACAGCCTCTTTTGGCATGCTAGGTACCGTCAGACGACACACAAAAAGACTGTGCTGATTAATATGATATGCAACACTTTTATATCTCTGTGCGAGTCAGGATCTACATGTGAATTGCTATGATGCAGTGGCTGCAGCTTTTTTCCATACCAAGATCTGTTGTGCTTCATATACAGACTCAGTCACACACATCAAATTAATCAGCTCCTGGTGCATCTTAGTAACATCATATTGCATCTAAGATGCATTTTCAGCAAAAATAGATGCTCAACACTAGTAGAGTTGCACATAACTTGTCAGCTAACTCAAGCCATGCATCTTCCGCTGAGTGTCATATTGAGGCTAGATGTATAAGAACACATCTGTACACTGAGGTGGGCCTGGGGGGTGGTTTTGTCTAGAGCTAGAGCCATAGCACAGTTAAATTCCCTGCTGAGGAACATATATTCCTCACACTGCTTATGGAAATAGCAATAGTAATATCTAGGTGTCCCAGCCAGTTAGTCAAAATAATATAGTGACCATCAGAGTCATTGTGAACAGAGCGCTGAGTGAAGTATAATCTATTTTTGAACAGGATAGTTATTATGTTGTGCTTGGTTTGTCTAGAAGAGCATAGAGTGCAGAGTGGGGTGGCCAATAGAGATGTGTGGCGGACACTTTTCGGGTTTTGTGTTTTGCTTTTGGATCTGGATCCCTGCTCGTGTTTTGGATCTGGATTGGTTATGCCAAAACCAACCTTTCGGGTTTTGTTTTGGATCTGGATGATTTTTAAAAAAAAACACAAAAAAGCTAAAATCACAGAATGTGGGGGTAATTTTGATCCTACGGTATTAATAACCTCAATAACATTAATTTCCTCTCATTTCCAGTCTATTCTGAACACCTCACACTTCACAATATTGTTTTTAGGCCAAAAGGTTGCACAGAGGTACATTAGTTGGATGACTAAGCTAAGTGACACAAGTTGGCAGCACAAACAAGTGGCCCATCTAGGAGTGGCACTGCAGTGTCAGACAGGATGGTAGTTTTAAAAACTTGGCCCCAAAGAGCACATAATGCAAATAAAAACAAGAGGTGCAACGAGGTAGCTGGATGACTAAGCTTAGTGACACAGTTGGGCGGCACAAACACCTGGCCCATCTAGGAGAGGCACTGCAGTGTCAGACAGGATGGCAGTTTTAAAAACTAGGCCCCAAAGAGCACATAATGCAAAGGAAAAAAAGAAGTGCAAGATGGAATTGTCCTTGAGCCCTCCCACCCACCCTCATGTTTTTTAAACAGGACATACGCACTTTAACAAACCAATCATTTCAGCGACAAGGTCTACCACATGACTGTGGCTGAACAGATTGCTTTGTTTGGGCCCCCACCAAAGAAAGCAATTCATCTCTCCATGCACAAACTGGCTCTACAGTGGCAAGATGTCATCCTCATCCTCAGATCCCCCCCCCCCTTCAGTGTTTACATCCTCTTCCTCACAGAGAAATAATATTCAAACAAAACCACATCATTTAGGTGCCAAGTTTCTGAACTTGACAATGAATGTGCTGCAGGTGACGTATAAGGGAGGATGTTCCTAGGTGGTTAACGTCCTTACCCCCACTTATTATGGATTGACAAAGGAAACAGATGGCTTGACACCTGTTGTCCGGATTTGTGGAGAAATAATTCCACACTGAAGAGGTGGCTTTTTTGGTATTTTGCCCAGGAATGACAATGGGCTTTTTCATCCCATGGCCAACAACTGTCTCAACTGGTGCCTTATTCAAACAAACCACATCACCATCAGAATCCTCATCGTCAAACTTCCTCTGCAGCGCCAGCTACACCCATATCCTCCTCATCCTGTTGTACTTCTACAGTGACATCCTCAATCTTAATATCAGCAACTGGACTGGCTGTGCTCCTACCAGCACTTGCATGGGGCGTGCAAATGGTGGTAGGAGCCTCCTCTTCCCATATAGTGTTGTGAAGGACAGGCCTAGACATTGCAACCGCAGACAGTGCCAGCACCCCTGTATTTTCAAAACACCCCTGTAATTTTAAAGCATACAAGACAGAACCAGTGTACATTGATTTTCACTGCACTCTAGAATTATTACAGCATACAAGACAGGGCCAGTGTACATTGATTTTCACTGCACCCTAGAATTATTACAGTATACAAGACAGGGCCAGTGAGCAGCGGGAGCTGTGGGAGCAGGCAGCAGGGGAGTGCTCTGATGCTCATCAAAGATTGATTGTGTGAGGGGGGATCACTGAACCGCGGGAGCAGGCAGCAGGCAGCAGGCAAGAACACTGCCATTGCTTGGTTGATTGTAGGTGTGTGGGAAGAGGGGGGTCACTAAGCATCTGAGCGGAGCCAGCATCAAGTGATAGCGCCGCTGCCACTGCTGCTGCTCTGGGAGTGAATGCTGGGGGGCAACGGAGTGATCAGAAAGTGGTTTGTGAACTGTTGCTGAAGGTGTGTGTGAGGGGGGTCATTGAGGAACAGACAGCGAAGCAGAAGATTACCACTGAGGGCAGGCCAGATGCGGGCTGGACACGCAAGTATCACGTCTCTTAAACATTTTTTTTCCTTGATTGTATTATCAATTACTGTTTGTTGTTGAATATTGTCTCTCTTCACAGCTAGGTTATATGTATTGTTATTATAGGTGAAGCAAGGTGCCGGACGGATTACTGGCGGTGATTACTGTGGCAGTAATTACCTCACTGGAAGTGATTACTGTGATTACTGGAAAGCAAGTAGCCGGAACCCAGCATCCCGCAGCTGCAGCCTGAGCCGCGGCAACTACAGGCAACAAAGTGTAGGAGCCGGGGGAGTCGGAGCAGTGAGACCAGAAGAAGTGTACATCAGCAAGAGGGACAGGGGTGCAGGGGGCAGATGAGTATTAGCTTTTCCTACTTTATTGTATAATTGATTGTTCTCCCTTTGTCCTTTTCTGTATTTTATTGTACTTAATTTGTCCTTTATTTATTGTCTTTTATTGTCCTTTATATATTGTCCTTCTCTTTTTGATTTTCTGAAGGTAACAGGGAGTTAGCACTTATTAAAAATGGGTGGGGCTGTGATTGAGATTCTCACTCAGTGCGTGTCGTGCATGATGTATGCGCACCTGGAACAACAGTCCGAGTGTGGGTACATCTGTGCGAGATGTGAGCGAATGTCTGCCCTGGAAGCCCAGGTAACTGATCTAGAGCGGACCGTTACGTGACTGAGGGATATTCATAATCTCGAGCAAAGTTTAGACAGAACGGTGGAGAAGTTGCAGGGGGGGGACACTGGTAGATGAGGATGATCAGGTAGACAGCTGGGTCATGGTTAGAAGGAAAAAAAAAGAGTGGTAGACAGGAAAATCTCCGATCTGCCAAACCCCAATAAATTCGCCCAACTGGACAAAGATTCGGAGGATGGCAGTGAGGAAATGACGGAGCCGGAGGAGACTGTTCCCTCTAGCAATCAGAGGAGCGGTCCCCCTGGTACAGATGGGAAAAAAGATAGTCAGGTACCTAGTCAGATTGTGGTGGTAGGGGATTATTTTATCAGGAGGACAGACAGGGCAATCTGTTACTGGGACCATGATCGCTGTACAGTCTGCTGTCTCCCGGGTGCTCAGGTACGGCACATCGCGGACCGGGTAGATAGATTGTTGGGAGGTGCTGGAAACGAGCCGATGGTCTTGGTGCATGTCGGCACCAACGACAAAGTTAGTTGTAGGTGGGATGTCCTTAAGAAAGACTATAGGGAATTAGGCCAGAAACTTAAGGCAAGAACATGTAGGGTAAAATTCTCTGAAATATTACCAGTGCCGCGCGCTAGTCCAGGGAGGCAGAGGGAGATTATGGAGGTAAATGTGGGGCTTAGTGACTGGTGTAGGAAGGAGGAGTTTGTGTTCTTGGAACACTGGGCGGACTTCTCAGTCAGACGCCATCTTTTTTATCTCAATGTATTGCACCTGAATGAGGAGGGGGCTGGGGTGCTGGGGGGCAGGATGGTTAGAAGGTTGGAGGTGCTTTTAAACTAGGTGCATGGGGGGAGGGCTTAGTTAGGAACTACGGGTCAAACAGTGAGAACAATAAAGATGGGGGTAGTGAACAAAATGGGGATGGAGAAGGGGGGAGGGAAAGATCAGCCGGCAAGGGCGAGGGTATTTACATGGGTATTGACACAGGAATCACTGAAACATGTATTCCCAAATGATTACCTAATGACAATTATGGTTCATCAGTACGGCATATGGAAAAATAATGTCCATAGCTCAAGGGAAAAACACTTACTTACATCGGGAAGGGGGGTATTAAAGACTCAATAGGTCAATCAGAGATAGTAGTAAGGAAGGCTGTATTATGTATGATGGGGTGGAAAGGGAGGGAGGAGAATAATAGTCAGTAAGAGTGATTCTAGTAAGGCACTTGTAAATAACGATAGGATACTATTAAAACAAACGGGCAAGGAAAATACTAATCTAAAATGTATGCTTGTGAACGCAAGAAGCCTATCAGGTAAAATGGGGGAATTGGAATGGCTTGTATCAAAGACTGAGTATGATATTATAGGTATTACGGAAACATGGTGGGACGACTCTCACAAATGGGTTGCAAATTTGGAGGGATATTCTCTTTTCAGGAGGGATAGGGCTACCAAAAGGGGAGAAGGGATATGTCTCTATGTTAAACCATCTCTAAAGCCATACTTAAAAGAGGTTAATTACGAGGGGACTGGAGATAACGTGGAATCGCTATGGGTTGAGATCACAAGTGGAGGTATTGAAGCAAAAAAAAAAAACTAGTCATAGGCACGTGCTACAAACAACCGGATATTAGCATGCATGAGGAGGAACAACTCTGACAGAAAATTGAAAAAAGCTGCGGGAATGTAGGATATCTTAGTGATAGGGGATTTTAACTATCCTGACATAAATTGGAGTAACGATTCATGTGTAAAAGCTAGGGGCAATAGGTTCTTAAATACATTAAAGCATCACTACTTGTCTCAATTAGTCGAGCACCCAACTAGAGGTAAAACTATTCTGGAACTAGTTATTACCAATAATGTGGACATTATATCAAACACTAAAGTTGGGGAGACCTTGGGAAACAGTGATCACTATAAGATCACATTTGACATCAGTTTCAAGAAACATAGCTATAAGGGATCAACCAAAACATTCAACTTTAGAAAAGCTAACTTCAATATGCTGAGACAGGCACTAAACGACATTGACTGGGAAGTTTTGTTTCATGGTAAAGACACAACGGAAATGTGGGATGCTTTAAAAGGGTGCTCGATAGCAACATTCACAAATTCATTCCCATGGTCAGTAAATGCAGGAGTACTAAACTCAAACCAATGTGGCTTAATACAGAGGTCAAAGAAGCAATGGCTAAAGAGATGTGTGCTTTCAAAGCATTTAAATCTAATGGAGGGGAGGAGTCATTCCAGTACTACAAGGAATGCAATAAAAGATGCAAAAAAGTAATAAGAGCAGCTAAAATTGAAAATGAAATAGAGAGTAAAACCAACCCTAAAAAGTTTTATAAATACATAAACAGTAAAAGATTAAAAAAGGAGAACGTAGGTCCATTAATAGACGAACTGGGAGCCTTGATAAACGATGACAAAATAAAAGCGGAAATACTGAACAATTTTTTTTCTTCAGTGATCACCAGGGAGGATCAGACGGTGATAGTAGTGCATAATGACAGTGAAGGTAAGGACTTTTGGCTAGATGCTTGTTTAAGTAAGAAAATAGTCCTAGAGAGACTATGCAACATAAATATTAATAAATCACCTGGCCCAGATGGTTTTCACCCAAGGGTTATTATGGAACTTAGGTCACAGCTAGCAAAACCCCTATACTTGATTTTCTATAGATCAGTTAGATCAGGCATGGTACCTAAGGATTGGCGTATAGCTGAGGTAGTGCCATTATTTAAAAAGGGAACTAAAAATCATCCTGGCAACTATAGACCGGTCAGTTGGGATACGGTCATTAGGACGGCACCACTTAGGTCGACAGTCATTAGGTCGACCACTATAGGTCGTCATGCATTAGGTCGACAGGGTCACTAGGTTGACATGGTAATTAAGTCGACAGGTCAAAATTGTCATTAGGTCGACAGGTCAAAAGGACATGAGTTTTTAACTTTTCTTTTAAATTTTTGGACTTTTTCATACTTTGCGATCCACGTGGACTACAATTGAGAGCGGTAACCTGTGCTGAGCGCAATGGTAGTGGAGCTAGACACCTTGCCTGAAGCATGGCAAGCAAAGTGAGCCATGCAAGGGGACACGGTGCACTAATTAGGGTTCCCCGTCACTTTACGAAGAAAACGACACACAAAAAACTCATGTTGACCTGTCGACCTAGTACATGTCGACCTATTGACCATGTCGACCTAGTGACCCTGTTGACCTAATGCATGTCCACCAATAGTGGTTGACCTAATGACTGTCAACCTAAGTTGTGTCGACCCAACGTCCCATACACGGTCAGTTTAACCTCTATAGTGGGTAAAATATTGGAAATAATTTTGAGGGATTATCAGAGGATTATCTGCAGACTACTAAAATTATTAGCGAGAGTCAGCATGGGTTCGTGAGGGACAGATCGTGTCAAACTAACTTAATTAGCTTCTACGAGGAAGTGAGCGATAATCTTGACCAGGGAAAAGCAGTGGATGTGGTCTATTTAGATTTTGCAAAAGCCTTCGTTACAGTGCCTCACAGGAGACTGATCATCAAATTAAGGGAGCTTGGCCTAGGAAATACTATTTGAACATGGATAAGTAACTGGCTGGATAACAGGGTACAACGAGTAGTGGTCAAAGGGATGTTCTCCAGCTGGGCACCAGTCTTCAGCGGAATACCACAAGGGTCCGTACTCGGCCCGCTACTGTTCAATATATTTATTAATCATCTAGGAAATGGCCTGGAAATGACTTGTTTAATCTTGAAACCTAGGCGTCTAAATGGGGGATGAGGTTCAGTATAGAAAAATGCAAAAATATGCATTTTGGGATAAAAAAACAAAATTGCATCCTACACATTAAATGGGAAAAATATAGGTGTAACAGTAGTAGAAAAAGATTTTGGGGTGCTCATAGATAATAGGCTTAATTACAGTACACAATGTCAAAATGCAGCAAAGCAGGCAAGTAAGGTGCTTGCGTGCATAAAATGGGGTATTGTTACGCACACCAGTGCTAACAGGAGTATACCGGTGTATGAACAGAGAGGGAAGTGAAGCAAACGAACTCACAGACAGTATAACATAACATACACAGGAGGTGATGGAATAACTAATAAACACAAGTGAACAGAGAAGCCCAAAGGCTCAGGAATTGTGTGTCTCCCTAGTGTCAGGAATGCTCAGATGGAATAGAGCGGACAATGAAGCGATGTGTAGTGATTTAACATGTGGAGCACCTGAAATGATGTTGCTAAGAGCAACAGAAAAAACCCCAAAGGGTTACCAACGGGTGTGGGAATAAACTCCTTGGTCAGAGATAGAAATATAGACACAAGGAGAGTATCCACAATCCTAACCCCCACTTGCAGGGCACAGGTTCAGCTTACTGCCACTAAACTGACACCTGGACGCCCTGCACAGTGAGGGAGGATTAAGCAAGCAGGTCTGAGAGTACAGCCGCAAACCTGCTGGGTTCACAGAATAGCAAAAGAACCCCAGCAGGTCAAACAACTGACTCCAGTCTTACTGCTAGGTCCAGATTGGCAGAATGAAGTACCGAATCCGAAGGCCTATTCGCAGTAAGCAACAAGTAAATACAAAGTCACACAGTACTAGCTAACTCTCTGGAACTGACTAACAAACAAAGATTCAGCAGCATTTGCCTAGCCTGAGAGGATGGTTTATATAGCAGGTGCTGTCCACGCCCCACTCAGACCTCACAGACTGTGAGCACAAAACCAGCGTCGGATTCCCTGCCGTGCACAGAGCATGTAACCACTACACAGTAAAAACCCGGACCGGAGTATCAGCTGCGCTCAGGTTACTTCGCTAACACTTGCCTCCCGGTTGCCATGGCGACGTGGCAGCACAGAGCAGGAGATCCTAACAGTACCCCCCCTCTGACGAGGGGTCAACCCCTACCACCGGGTTTATCGGGGAACTGCGAGAAGAAAGAGCGTATCAGTCTGGGGGCATGAAGATCACAACTGCGCACCCACGACCGCTCCTCCGGGCCATACCCCTTCCAGTGCACCAAAAATGACAGCCGACCCCGAACCATCTTGGAGTCAAGAACCCTTTCAACCACAAACTCCCTCTGACCCCGTATCAGAAGAGGAGAAGGTCTTCCACTGGAAGAAGGATTACTAACCGCCAGTTTTAAAAGGGAACAATGAAATGTTTTATTGATACCCAATGAACGGGGCAGATCTAACTGAAATGCCACCGGATTGATGACCCTGGTGATCTTATAAGGGCCGATGAACCGGGGGCCAAACTTATGAGATGGCTGTCTCAACTTCAAATTCTTGGTGGACAACCAGACGAAGTCTCCTAATTTGAAGCTGCAGGGTCTTCTCCGCTTATCAAAAACCCTTTTGGTCACTAATGACACAGACACAAGGGCTTTCTTCACTTTCCTCCAAATACCCATAAGGACCGAAACAACAGAGGAACCACCAGACGTGGAATCCAGGGGGTCAAAAGAATTGGCCTTAGGATGATGCCCATACACACAAAGGAAGGGAGAGATCCCTGTAGCAGAGTGAGCCGTGTTGTTATAGGAAAACTCCGCCATGGACAGATGAGCAACGCAGTCAGTATGACACTTGGAGACATAACACCTGAGGAACTGCTCCAAGGACTGGTTCACCCTCTCAGTCTGCCCATTAGACTGTGGATGGTAGCCTGACGACAAGCTCACAGAAATCTGGAGATCAGAACAAAATGCCCTCCAGAATTTGGCCACAAACTGGGATCCACGGTCAGAGACCACATCAAGTGGCAACCCGTGGAGGCGCACAACATGCTGCATAAATAACTCAGACAGGCGTCTGGCCGATGGCAACCCAACCAGTGGAACGAAATGCGCCATCTTCGAAAACCTGTCAACGACAACCCAAATGGCTGTCATCCACGAGGATTTGGGCAAGTCCACCACAAAATCCATGGAAATGTGGGTCCATAGCTTAGACGGAATAGAGAGTGGATGTAATGGGCCGACAGGAACCCCTCTAGGAGTTTTATTTCGGGCACAAACGTCACATGCCCGAACCCACTGATCCACATCCCTAGCCACCGAGGGCCACCACACCGCCCTAGACAGCAACTCCCGAGTTCTGGCAATACCCAGATGCCCTGCCGACCTCTTGGCATGGAATTCCAGGAACACTCGCTGTCTTAACCTAGGAGGCACAAACAAGAGACCTACCGGAAGGTCTGGAGGAGCCTGCTCCTGTGCTCTAAGGACTAATGACAAGAGGTCCTGGGTAATGCCCACTTTAATACATGATGGGGACACAATGGGCAATGGCTCCTCGGTGGTCTCTTGAACTGGAGCAAAACTCTGAGAGAGCGCATCAGCCTTGATGTTTTTTGACCCAGGGCGATATGTTATCAAAAAATTAAAGCGAGCAAAAAACAAAGCCCATCGTGCCTGCCTGGCATTGAGCCGCTTCGCTGATTCTAAATATGCCAGATTCTTATGGTCGGTGAGAATTGAGACCACAAACTTAGCCCCCTCAAGCCAGTGTCTCCACTCCCCGAGTGCATCCTTTATAGCCAACAATTACCAGTTACCCACATCATAATTCATCTCGGCAGACGAAAATTTACGGGAAAAGTAAGCACAGGGATGAAGGCGATTATCAGACACCCCCATCTGAGAGAGCACTGCCCCAATACCTATCTCAGAGGCATCCACTTCTACCACAAAAGGACGCTCTGGATCTGGGTGTCGCAGCACCTTGGCCAAGACAAATGCCCTTTTGAGACGGACAAAGGCCGCTTTGGCCTCACAAGACCAGTGAGCAACATCCGCCACTTTCTTAGTGAGTGCCACCAAGGGGGCCACTATAGACGAAAATCCAGCGATAAACCGTCTATAAAAATTCGCAAAGCCCAGAAAACGCTGAAGCGCCTTCAAACTAGTGGGCTGCACCCAATCCAGGACTGCCTGTACCTTAGAACCCTCCATTTGGAAACCTTCTGAGGAGATAATATACCCTAGAAATGCGATTTGCTGGACTTCAAACTCGCACTTCTCCAGCTTTGCCCCAAGCTGGTGGTCTCTGAGTTTCTGGAGGACTAAGCGTACATGCTTCCGATGTTCCTCCAGGGAATGAGAGAAGATTAGGATGTCATCTAGATAAACAACTAAGAATCTATCCAAATATTCTCTGAGCACATCGTTCCTGAATTCCTGGAAGACTGCCGGGGCATTAGAGAGCCCAAAAGGCATCACCAAATATTCATAATGCCCTGAGTGGGTATTAAAGTCAGTCTTCCATTCATCCCCCTCTCTTATTCGGATTAGATTGTAAGCACCGCGTAGGTCAATCTTAGAAAAAATGGTGGCAGTACGAAGCTGGTCAAACAAAATCGAAATGAGAGGCAGTGGGTACGAGTTTTTAATCGTGATACGGTTCAATTCCCTGAAGTCGATGCAGGGTCGCAACGAACCGTCCTTTTTACCCACGAAAAAGAACCCCGACCCAACTGGGGACTGTGAGGGTCTGATAAATCCCTTAGCCAAGTTCTCCTGAATGTACTCTGCCATAGCCTGAGTCTCAGGACGTGACAGGGAGTACAACCTGCTCTTGGGAAGCTTAGCATCCGGCAACAAATCAATGGCACAGTCATAGGGGCGATGGGGAGGTAGTACCTCCGCAACTTTTTTGGAGAACACATCCGCAAAATCTGCATAACATCCTGGCAATCCTGGCAAACTTAGCTGCGAGAGCCTGACTGGAAGGCTCAAGCAACTCCTGAAACAATCACTACCCCAACTAAGAATCTCCCCAGAAACCCAGTCAAATTGAGGGTTATGGGCCCTTAACCAGGGTAACCCCAAAACCAATGGGGCAAAAGAACAGACAGTCACATAAAAAGACAATTTTTCAGAGTGTGTGGCTCCAATAAACAAAGGAATTTGGCTGGTGCAGGAGGTAATTTTACCCTGGGACAATGGTTCCCCGTTTAACCCACAGATCTCAATCTCTGATGCCAAAGGTACTGAGGGAACAGAGTGTTCCAGGGCGAATTGACGGTCCATGAAAACCCCATTGGCCCCACTGTCAACAAAGGCCTCAGTCTTGACAGTTTGACCGAGGATCTCCAAAGTCACCGGAATGAGAAGTCTTTTTAGGAAATTCTGACTTCTGGCCTGACAGGATATTTCCCATCACCCTCAGGCCCTGAAGTTTTCCGTTTTTTCTGGGCATGATACTACAACATGACCTTTATTCCCACAGTACAAACACAAACCCTGCTGTCTCCTCCGCGTCTTCTCACGCGAGGAGAGGCGGGTAGCCCCAATCTGCATAGGCTCCTCGGAATATTCCTCAGAGTCTGAGGTTCCCTTGGGAAAAAAGGAAACTGCGGTCTCCCTTTCAAGCCTACGCTCTCTCAGCCGTCTATCCACCCGGATGGATAACTGCATGAGCTGATCTAAGCTATCAGGCGAGGGATATTGTACCAGTTGGTCCTTTATCTGGTCAGAAAGGCCCCTTTGGTACTGGTTTCTCAGGGCTGGGTCATTCCACTGCGTATCATGAGCCAACCTCCGAAACTCCGTACTATAAACCTCAGCTGGCCGTCGCCCTTGCTTAAGAACCGTAATCTGAGCCTCGGCTGAAGCCATCTTGTCAGGGTCATCATACAAAATGCCCAGTGCCGTAAAAAAAGCATCAACACTTTTAAGCGACGGACAGTCAGGCTGTAACCCATATGCCCAGACCTGTGGGTCTCCTTGTTGCAAGGAAATCACCATGCCCACCCGCTGAATCTCCGACCCAGAAGACTGGGGCCTAAGCCTGAAATATAGCTTACAGCTCTCCTTAAAACAAAAGAACTGCGAGCGATCTCCAGAAAAACGATCCGGGAGATTTACTTTCGGCTCCTTAACCCCTGAACTTGCCGCTGCTGCTGCGGGAGCTCCGCTAGCGGCCTGCGGGGTGTTCATTTTAATGGACATCTCATTAAATTGTCGAGTCAGGACCTGCACCTGATCGACCACCTGTTGCAAAGTATTTTGAGGGGTATGCTCCATATTCCCACAAAATTTCAACAGGAGTAGGGCTGCTGAATATGTTACGCACACCAGTGCTAACAGGAGTATACCGGTGTATGAACAGAGAGGGAAGCGAAGCAAACGAACTCACAGACAGTATAACATAACATACACAGGAGGTGATGGAATAACTAATAAACACAAAGTGAACGGAGAAGCCCAAAGGCTCAGGAATTGCGTGTCTCCCTAGTGTCAGGAATGCTAAGATGGAATAGAGCGGACAATGAAGCGATGTGTAGTGATTTAACATGTGGAGCACCTGAAATGATGTTGCTAAGAGCAACAGAAAAAACCCCAAAGGGTTACCAACGGGTGTGGGAATAAACTCCTTGGTCAGAGATAGAAATATAGACACAAGGAGAGTATCCACAATCCTAACCCCCACTTGCAGGGCACAGGTTCAGCTTACTGCCACTAAACTGACACCTGGACGCCCTGCACAGTGAGGGAGGATTAAGCAAGCAGGTCTGAGAGTACAGCCGCAAACCTGCTGGGTTCACAGAATAGCAAAAGAACCCCAGCAGGTCAAACAACTGACTCCAGTCTTACTGCTAGGTCCGGATTGGCAGAATGAAGTACCGAATCCCAAGGCCTATTCGCAGTAAGCAACAAGTAAATACAAAGTCACACAGTACTAGCTAACTCTCTGGAACTGACTAACAAACAAAGATTCAGCAGCATTTGCCTAGCCTGAGAGGATGGTTTATATAGCAGGTGCTGTCCACGCCCCACTCAGACCTCACAGACTGTGAGCACAAAACCAGCGCCGGATTCCCTGCCGTGCACAGAGCCTGTAACCACTACACAGTAAAAACCCGGACCGGAGTATCAGCTGCGCTCAGGTTACTTTGCTAACACTTGCCTCCCGGTTGCCATGGCGACGTGCATAGGCGTGCGCAGGGGGGGTGCCTGGTGCGCACAGGCACCCCCTAATGTCCGGCACCCCCCTTACACATGCCTGTAACTTAGTCATTGCCAAGCTTGTAATTCTGTTCCTGACTGTGCATGCCCACCCGCACTCTACGCCCACCAGCACAGACCGCCCATGCTCTATGGCTGTGGCCTGATCGCTATGCCCATCCACCCCCGCTCTCTACACCCGTGCCCGCCGCTTCCCTCTCTTCACCTGCCCACTACGCCCGGTCAGCAGGTTTGGCGATAGGGGAAGAGGCACGCTGCTGCAGGGGCAGTAGAGGGTGCATTTGTCAGCTGCACCCGCTACTGGAACCCACATGGGAACAGGACTGCAGGGAAGGAGGGGGTGAAGGACGACAAAGGACGGTAGTAATTGTCTATGCACGGAGTGGCAGGCGGCGAGGAGCGCTCAGCTGCGAGCACGCCCACAAGTAATGTATATTATATAATGTATTTGGAAAGGCACTATGTGTCACATAATGTGTGAAGGGGAGGGGGGGGCTCTGTGTGGCATATGTGTTTAGGGTGCACTGTGTACTATATAATGTGTTTGGGGGTACTATGGGGTCTATTAAGGCCGTGGCATAATGTGGCGTAATGTGAATTTTGACTCATATCGTGCAGCGTAATGTAATCTTTGGCTCAAACTGTGTAACGTAATTTAAACGTAGTCTCATACTGTGTGGCATAATGTGAATTTTATTTCTTACTGTGTGGTGTAATGTAAATTTAGTCTCATACTGTGTGGCATAATGTGAATTTTATCTCTTACTGTGTGGTGTAATGTAAATTTAGTCTCATACTGTGTGGCATAATGTGAATTTCGGCTCATTTTGTGTGGCGTAATGTAAATTACGGCTCATTCCGTGTGGCTTAAAGTGAATTTTGGCTAATAGTGTGTTGCGTAATGTGAATTTTGGCTCATACCGTGTGGCGTAATGTGAATTTTGGCTCATACCGTGTGGCATAATATGAATTTTGCACCTAGGCCCACCACTCTCTAGTTCCACCACTAGGTCAGAGATAGGTTGGGGAAGTGTAAGTAGCGATAGGATGCAGCGGCAGCTAGGACCCAGGGTTATGCTGAAGCAGACAGTAAGTAGTACTTTATTTCTCTGGGTTGTATTGTATCTACTTGTAGTATTATGAACTGGGGATAAATTAGATTAAGCCATGTGATTTTACTGAGAGAATGTAAAATAGTGTTAGACATGTCCCTGGGCGGTGCTAGACACGCCCAAAAGGCAGTGCAACACACCTTAAAGGCGGTGCTTGCCACGCCCCTCCAGCAGTGCACCCCCTAATAAAATTAGCTGCGCACGCCTATGGCGACGTGGCAGCACAGAGCAGGAGATCCTAACAGGTATTGAGACAAGGGACGAGGATGTAATCCTGCCGCTGTACAAATCATTGGTACGTCCGCTCAATTTTAGGTACCACATTATAAAAAAGATATCAGGGAACTCAAAAGAGTTCAATGGCGAGCTACTAAATTGATTAAAGGGTTAGAGACACTGGAGTAAGAGGAAAGGCTTACTAGGTTAAAATAAGATTTTAAACCTACCGGTAAATCTATTTCTCCTAGGCCGTAGAGGATGCTGGGGACTCCGTAAGGACCATGGGGTATAGACGGGCTCCGCAGGAGATAGGGCACCTAAAAAGAACTTTGACTATGGGTGTGCACTGGCTCCTCCCTCTATGCCCCTCCTCCAGACCTCAGTTAAAGAACTGTGCATAGAGGAGATGGACAATACAAGGCAGGATTTAGCAATCCAAGGGCAAGATTCATATCAGCCCACACCAATCATACCATGTAACCTGGAACATACATAACCAGTTAACAGTATGAACAAAAACAACAGTAACGGTCCTAGACCGATGTCCACTGTAACATAACCCTTATGTAAGCAACAACTATATACAAGTCTTGCAGAGTTTCCGCACTGGGACGGGCGCCCAGCATCCTCTACGGACTAGGAGAAATAGATTTATCGGTAGGTTTAAAATCTTATTTTCTCTTATGTCCTAGAGGATGCTGGGGACTCCGTAAGGACCATGGGGTTTATACCAAAGCATCCAATCGGGCGGGAGAGTGCGTATGACTCTGCAGCACCGACTGAGCAAACGCTAGGTCCTCATCAGCCAGGGTATCAAACTTGTAGAACTTAGCAAAAGTGTTTGACCCCGACCAAGTCGCCGCTCGGCAAAGTTGTAAAGCCGAGACGCCTCGGGCAGCCGCCCAAGAAGAGCCCACCTTCCTAGTGGAATGGGCCTTAACCGAATTTGGTACCGGCAATCCAGCCGTAGAGTGAGCCTGCTGAATCGTATTACAGATCCAGCGAGCAATAGTCTGCTTTGAAGCAGGAGCGCCAATCTTATTGGCCGCATACAGGACAAACAGAGCCTTTGTTTTCCTAATTCTAGCCGTCCTGGCTACATAGATCTTTAAGGCCCTGACTACGTCTAGGGATCTGGAATCCTCCAGGTCACCAGTAGCCACAGGCACCACAATAGGTTGATTCATATGGAACGAAGAAACCACTTTAGGCAAAAATTGCGGACGTGTCCTCAATTCAGCTCGATCCACATGAAAAATCAAGTAGGGGCTCTTGTGTGAGAGAGCCGCCAATTCTGACACTCGCCTTGCTGATGCTAAGGCCAACAACATGACCACCTTCCAAGTAAGAAATTTCAACTCAACCTTGTTAAGCGGTTCAAACCAGTGTGATTTTAGGAACTGCAACACCACGTTCAGGTCCCATGGTGCCACTGGAGGCACAAAAGGGGGCTGGATGTGCAGCACTCCCTTTACAAACGTCTGGACTTCTGGAAGAGAAGCCAATTCCTTCTGAAAGAAAATCGAGAGGGCCAAAATCTGTACCTTAACCGAGCCTAATTTCAGACCCATATCCACTCCTGTCTGTAGGAAGTGGAGAAGACGACCCAGATGAAAATCTTCCGTAGGTGCATTCTTGGTCTCACACCAAGACACATACTTTCGCCAGATACGGTGATAATGTTTTATCGTCACCTCCTTCCTAGCCTTTATTAAAGTAGGGATGACCTCTTCCGGAATCCCCTTTTTTGCTAGGATTCGGCGTTCAACCGCCATGCCGTCAAACGTAACCGCGGTAAGTCTTGAAATACACAGGGCCCCTGTTGCAACAGGTCTTCCCTCAGAGAAGGAGGCCAGGGGTCTCCTGTGAGCATCTCTTGTAGATCCGAGTACCAGGCCCCTCGAGGCCAGTCTGGGACAACGAGTATCGTCTGTACTGTTCTTCATCTTATGATCCTCAACACTTTCTTGATGAGAGGAAGAGGAGGAAACACGTAGACCGATTCGAACACCCACTGTGTTACCAGTGCGTCTACTGCAACTGCCTGAGGGTCCCGAGACCTTGCGCAATACCTCTGAAGTTTTTTGTTGAGGCGTGACGCCATCATGTCTATTTGAGGGGTTCCCCAAAGACGTGTTACGTCTGCAAAGACTTCTTGATGAAGTCCCCACTCTCCTGGATGGAGATCGTGTCTGCTGAGGAAGTCTGCTTCCCAGTTGTCCACTCCCGGAATGGAGACAGCCGACAGAGCGCTTACATGATTTTCCGCCCAGCGAAGTATCATAGTGGCTTCTGCCATCGCGACTCTGCTTCTTGTCCCACCTTGGCGGTTCACATGAGCCACTGCTGTGACATTGTCTGATTGAATCAGAACCGGTAGGTCTCGAAGAAAACTCTCCGCTTGTCGAAAGCCGTTGTAAATGGCCCTGAGTTCCAACACATTGATGTGTAGACAGGACTCCTGGTCTGACCAAAGACCCTGAAAAGTCTTTCCCTTTGTGACCGCTCCCCATCCTCGGAGGCTCGCGTCCGTGGTAACCAGGATCCAGTCCTGAATCCTGAACCGGCGACCCTCCAGCAGGTGAGGACTTTGCAACCACCACAGGAGGGACACTCTGGTTCCTGGGGACAGAGTTATTTTCCGATGTAAATGCAGATGGGACCCTGACCACTTGTCCAGAAGGTCCCATTGAAAAATCCTTGCATGGAACCTTCCGAAGGGAATGGCCTCGTAGGCCGCCACCATTTTCCCCAGAACTCGAGTGCATTGGTGAACTGACACCCTTTTCGGTTTTAGCAGGTCTCTGACCATGTTCTGGATGTCTTGGGCCTTCTCTATTGGGAGAAAGACCTTCATTTGTTCCGTATCCAGTATCATACCTAGGAATGGTAGTCGAGTTGTCGGAATCAACTGTGACTTTGGTAGATTTAGAATCCAACCGTGTTGCTGGAGCACTCTCAGAGAGAGCGCCACACTGCTCAGCAATTTCTCTTTTGATCTCGCTTTTATCAGGAGATCGTCCAAGTATGGGATAATTGTGACTCCATGCTTGCGCAGGACCACCATGATTTCCGCCATTATTTTGGTGAAAATCCTCGGGGCCGTGGAAAGTCCAAACGGCAACGTCTGAAATTGGTAATGACAATCCTGTACAGCGAATCTCAGGTATTCCTGATGGGGGGCATATATGGGGACATGAAGGTACGCATCCTTTATGTCCAGAGACACCATAAACTCCCTCTCCTCCATGTTGGCTATTATCACTCTGAGAGATTCCATTTTGAATTTGAATCCTTTTATGTACAGGTTTAGGGATTTCAGATTTAAAATCGGTCTGACCGTACCGTCCGGTTTCGGGACCACAAATAGGGTTGAATAGTAACCTCTTCCCTGCTGGTGCAGGGGAACCTTGATTATCACTTGCTGTATGCACAGCGTTTGAATTGCAGCTAACACTACATCCCTTTCCGATGTGGAAGCTGGTAGGGCCGATTTGAAAAATCGGCGCGGGGCACATCCTCGAATTCCAATTTGTAACCCTGGGAAACTATTTCCAACACCTAGGGATTCAGGTCCGAACTGACCCAGGCCTGACTGAAAAGTCGAAGACGTGCCCCCACCGGTGCGGACTCCCTCAGGGGAGTCCCAGCGTCATGCTGTGGCTTTTGGGGCAGCCGAGGAGGACTTTTGTTCCTGGGCACCTGCCGAAGCAGGTGCTCTCTTGCCTCTGCCCTTACCTCTGGCGAGGAAAGAGGATCCCCAACCTCTTTTGGACTTGTGCGACCGAAAGGACTGCATCTGATAGGGTGTTGCTTTCTTTTGCTGTTGGGGAATATATGGTAAAAAAATTAGATTTACCTGCTGTAGCTGTGGAAACCAGGTCCGTCAACCCATCCCCAAACAATACATCACCCTTATAGGGTAGTACTTCCATATGTTTTTTGGAATCCGCATCACCCGTCCATTGGCGAGTCCATAAGGATCTTCTCGCTGAGATAGACATGGCATTGGCCCTGGAAGCCAGCAATCCAATGTCCCTTTGAGCATCCCTCATAAATAAGACTGCGTCTTTTATATGGGCTAGAGTTAGGAATATAGTATCCTTATCCATAGTATCAATTGATCTGTCAGCTCATCTGTCCAAGCTGCAATTGCGCTACATACTCATGCCGACGCAATCGTCGGTCTTAACACAGCACCCGTATGAGAAATAAATACCCTTTAATGTAGCTTCTTGCCTGCGATCTGCAGGGTCCTTAAGGGCCGCTGTGTCAGGAGACGGTAGCGCCACTTTCTTGGACAAGCGCGTCAGGGCCTTGTCCACAGTGGGGGGTGATTCCCAAATCTCCCTGTCCTGCTTAGGGAAAGGGTATGCCATAAAAATTCTTTTGGGGATCTGCGGTCTCTTATCCGGAGTCTCCCAAGCTTTTCCAAAGAACTAATTTAATTCATGAGATGTGGGAAAATTAATAATCTGTTTCTTTTCCTTAAACATGTGTACCCTTGTGTCGGGGACCGAGGGTTCATCCACAATATGCAACACATACCTTATTGCCACAATCATGCACTGAATGGTTTTAGTCACCCTAGGGTGCAATTTTACTTCATCATAGTCGACACTGGAATCAGAATCCATGTCTGTAGTAGTGTCTTGTGTCAAGGGACGCTTTTGAGACCCCGACGGGCCCTGTGAGTCGGTCCAATCTGAGGATTGACCGCCTGATGTCCCCCCTAAACCAGCCTTATCAAGCCTTTTATGTAAAGATGTCACACTTGCATGCAACGTATGCCACATATCCATCCAATCTGGAGTCGGCACAACCGACGGGGACACACCACTCATTTGCTCCACCTCCTCCTTGGAGAAGCCTTCCACCTCAGACATGTCGACACACACGTACCGACACCCCACACACACAGGGAGTTACCTATAAGGGGACAAAACCCCAACCAGGCCCTTAGGAGAGACAGAGAGATAGAGTATGCCAGCACACACCCAGCGCTTAAAAACACTGGAATATATGACCAGATAGCGCTGTTATATGTATATAATTGTAATCTCCACTCACTGCGTCGCCCAAGTGCCCCCCTCCTCTTTTTTCCAGCCTGTGAAGCTCAGCAGGGGAGAGAACAGGGAGCCAGCGTTTCCTTGTGCAGTCTCTGTGGAGAAAATTGCGCTGGTTAGTGCTGAGGATATAGCCCCGCCCACCCAACGGCGGGCTTCGGTCCCATCAACTTTGTATAAAAAAATGGCGGGGGTTACCGGATTTACTGTGCCACAGCCTAATCCATGTTTATACATGCCAAATATGAGGAATATTGCTGCCCAGGGCGCCCCCCCCTGCGCCCTGCACCCTTCAGTGCCTGCTTGTGTGTGTGTAACTGGGAGCAATGGCGAGCAGCTTACCGTTGCGCGCTTACCTCATGAAGATCTGATGTCTTCTGCCGCCTGAAGTCTTCTTTGCCTTCTCATACTCACCCGGCTTCTATCTTCGGCATCTGTGAGGAGGACGGCGGCGCGGCTCCGGGACGAACCCCAGGTGAAACCTGTGTTCCGACTCCCTCTGGAGCTAATGGTGTCCAGTAGCCTTAGAAGCAGTGCCCAACTTAACAAGCCAGCTCTGCTTCTCTCTCCTCGGTCCCACGATGCAGGGAGCCTGTTGCCAACAGGACTCCCTGAAAATAAAAAACCTAACAAAATTCTTTTTCCACAGAAAACTCTGGAGAGCTCTCTGCAGTGCACCCATTCTCCTCTGGGCACAAGATCTAACTGAGGTCTGGAGGAGGGGCATAGAGGGAGGAGCCAGTGCACACCCATAGTAAAAGTTCTTTTTAGGTGCCCTATCTCCTGCGGAGCCCGTCTATACCCCATGGTCCTTACGGAGTCCCCAGCATCCTCTAGGACGTAAGAGAAATATGTATACATTAGAAAAGAAGCGTCTAAGAGAAGACATTATTAATATCTTCAGATATGTAAAGGGTCATTATAAGGGGTTAGCAGGGGATTTGTTTATTAAAAGAACTCTGTATAGGACATGTGGGCACTCGCTGAGGCTAGAGGAGAGAAAATTCCATACACAACGTAGGAAAGGGTTCTTCACAGTAAGGGCAATAAAGATTTGGAACTCCCTACCAGAGAAGGTAATAATGGTGGACCCTGTAAATGCATTTAAAAATGGACTGGACAAATTTCTAACTGAAAAAGTATCCAAGGCTATAGCATTTAATATATTGACAATAATTATCTGTGAGTGATATGAATTATAGTTGTTAATTGGTACTAAACCATTACTTCAGCAGGTACATTATAGGCAGTGCCGTAACTAGACATTTTAGCCCTGTGTGCAAGATAGGGCATCAGCGTCCCCCCCAGCGTGCAAAAAATATAGGGATGTGGCTTCATGGGGAAGGGGTGTGGCCACACAATAATACCAATTCATATTACATATTATAGTAGTCTCCATTATTCAAATTACGACGCACAGTAGCGCCACTACACCAGGTAGAGCCCCTTTTACACATTACGGCAGACAGCGTCCCCTTTTTACACAGTACGGCAAACAACGTCCCCCTTTTTTTTTTTTTTTTCCAAAACATTTTTATTGGAGTTTTCAGTGGTACATGAATTTCAATTACAAGTATATATAGAAATATTCAGTAAGCAGATATTCAATATGCGTGAGAACATGCGATGCAGAGATAATCAAATACAGGGTCCTGGGATGTGCATTATATTACTTAATACATTTTACTTCTGTGTGATATAAGAGTTTAGAATGAAACTTAAAATTCTAGTTTCATGGCACATCATATCGCTAAACATCTAAAATCTAAACTATGTAAACCAGACAAGACACACACATTAGGGAAGAGGGAGGGTGGGGGTTGAGAGTTATAGAGATGTCGAGAAGAGAACATTATGACAGATGCTAAGGTGCAATATTCAAATTAGTGATGGTATATCAGCGGGAGTCATTGTTAGAAAATGAATCCATTGTAGTGGAAGAGGGGGAGGAGAGAGAGAGTCTTGAGGATTAATATGGGTCATCATTCCATGTTTGTTGGTTCTATCTTCCAGGGGACAAAAGGACGGATTCCAGGTGTGGGGGAGAGCAAGGAGTTATGACACTGTAAGGTAATTTACCCTAATAAATAGTACATCTTAATAAGTAGGGTGATTCTGGGGACACCAGCACACCCTAGTGATGTAGATTTTTTAGTTAGGAGTATTAAATAGAATCTGGGCCTTATTCCATTCGATATTTCCAAAGTATTTAGATAATTTATTCATGTCGTTTTTATCAAGAGAATCTATGTATGGATCCCATCTGTTGTGAAGGGTCCTGGTATTCCCAGAATCACTGAGCACAGAAGAACGAATATCAAAATATAACATTTGTACTAATCTAGTTTTAAGCTCAAGTATCGTAGGAGCAGATTTCTTGGTCCAATGAATCAAGATTAGTTTTTTGGCAATTGTGAGAATAATAACGATGATAGGAATGAATCTATATTTTGGGGAGCCTAAGTTCCAATTATCAAAATGGAGTAAAAGGCAGGCGTCAGGGGAGAGAATCAGAGAAAGGTTAAGCATAGAATTAATGTGAGCCATTGTTTTGGCCCAGAAGGGTCTAACTTTAGAGCAATCCCAAAAACAGTGGAATAATTTTGCATTTGCCATGGAGCATATAATACATTTCCCAGTCTCACTAGTGTTCATACATTTTTTTTGTGCTGGGGATATATAAGCCCTGTGTAAGCATCTAATATGGGTTTCTTGAAGATAGGCTGATTGTAGATATTTGTTATATTTGGTGTATGTTGAGAGTATGGTGTCTTCTGAGCCTGCCAAAGAGGGAATATCTGTCTTCCAGCTGGCAAGGAATTTGTCGGAGTGGATGGATGCGTTCACATTCATTTCCGTCAGAGAGGGGTATAGTTGTCGTAATTTGTATGCTTTGTGAGCTTTTTCCTGTAATATTTTAATGATAACATGCTGTTCTTGGATTAGGGGAAATGATATTGGTAAAGCTTGTATGTAGTGTCTGATCTGGAGATATATGTAAAAGAGGTTGTTTGGGAGCGAGAATTTCTGTTGTAAATCCTGAAAGTAGTGTCAGTGTCCTCCCGGGTCAAAGACCCTGTTCACAAGAGCTATCCCTTTTTGTTTCCACATCTGGAAGGCAGGGTTGTGAAGAGATGGCTAAAATTCAGGGTTGCCCCAGAGAGGGAGAAATGGGGAGAATCTAAAATTCCTTTTTAATTTTTTATGTAGGCATAGCCAGTTTACGTAGGTATCATGAAAGATTACATGTGTGTATATATTTCTGGGTATATTTGGTGTCGCAGAATGTAATAGAGCTGAAGGGGAGTTAGGTTCGAATAGTGCTAGATCCAGTTTGGCGTCGGTATATATGGAGGATTCCAGTAGTAAGTCTTTGGCGTATCTGAAGAAGACAGCAATGGAGTATGATTTAAAGTCAGGTATATTGAGTCCTCCCAAGGATTTGGGAAGCACCAATTTGGAGAGTGCTCTTCTAGCCCTCTTGCCCTTCCAGAGAAAGGTGGTTATAGAAGAATTTATAGTAATAATATCTCTGTTTAGAGCTATGGGTAGCATCTGTATAGCGTAGAATATTTTGGGAAATATTGTTGTTTTCACTGATGCAGCTCTGCCGAGGAAAGAAAGAGGTAGAGAGTGCCATGAGGCCATTAATGTTGTGATCTTTTTTATCAAAGGGGTGAAATTAGTGGTATATAATTTGTCTATGGTTCGTGTAATGAAGACTGCTAGATATTTTATGTGGGATAGATTGATTTTAAATGTATTATATATCGGTGAGGAGTGTAAATCAAGGGAATATGAGCCCAGAGGTAAAATTTCAGATTTGTCAAAGTTGACTTTATAACCTGATTTGTTACCAAAATTGTTAATCATATTCATTATATAAGGGATAGAAGTCAAGGGGTTGGAAACAAAGAGAAGCATGTCATCTGCGAATAGAGACATTTTTAATTCATAAGTGGATATCTTAATGCCAGTAAAATGGGGGGAATCTCGAAGAAGGATTGCCAGGGGTTCTATGGCTATGGCGAACAAAATGGGAGATAAGGGGCATCCTTGCCTCGTACCTCTGAAGACCTCGAAGCGGTCTGAAAATTGGCCATTACACATAACTTGAGATCGTGGATTGGTGTACAATTTTTTAATGAAGGTGATAAAGCGGGGGGGGGGGGGGGGGGAATCCGAAATTGTTCAATGTTTCATATAAATGGGGCCAGAGGACAAGGTCAAAGGCTTTTTCTGTGTCTAATGACATGATTATGCCTGGGGGGATATTATTGGAGGATGATTGAAGGTGCTGTACAGCGGAGGTGACCTTTCTAATGTTTAATACCGAGTGTCTGCCTGAAATGAAGCCGGTTTGGTCTGGGTGTATAATCTTAGGCATGATATGTTTGAGTCTGTTCGCTATAACCCTAGCTAGGATCTTATAATCGGAATTTAGTAGTAATTTGGGTCGATAGGACCCTGGTAGTGATAGGTCTTTTCCCGGTTTGGGTAATATTTTAATATAAGCTGTGTTAAAGTAAAGGGGAGGAGTTTTGAGTTCTAATATGTGATTGAGCGCATTTACTAGTGTTTCCAGTATATCTGAGATCATTAATGTATAAAAATTTCCACCAAACCCGTCTGGGCCCGGTGCTTTATGTGACTGTAATGATTTAATTATTTTTGTTATTTCCTCTGATGTTATTGGTTTTTCTAATTCTTCTCTCATGTCAGCCGTTAGAGTGGGGTAGGAGATAGGTGGCAAATTAGGATTGGGAGGTTCAGAATTGTGATCAATGTCCTTATTCACTGAGGGGGTCGGTGTATAGAGGTTAGAATAAAAATCTTTCAAGATTGTTACTGCTTGTTTATTGGAGGAGGTGAGTGAACCATCTGGGCGTCTCAGGGGGTAAACTGTCGCAGAGGATCTATCCCCATTAAGTATATTAGTGAGCAGTTTCCCAGATTTGTTGCCAAATTTGTGGTATCTATAATTGATATTATATAATTGTTTATTCCCTTGTTTATTAAGATATTCGTTAAAATGCGTTTTAGATGTCAGATATTGTTGTTGTTTGTTATGTAGAGTAGGTGTAATGCAAAAGTCAGTATAGGTTTTAGATACATCCTGTTGTAGTTTAAGAAATGTTTTTGTGTAATTTCTTTTCAATTTGCAGTGTATGAAATTATGTCACCCCTCATGACAGTTTTAGCTGCCTGCCAGAACAGGGAGGGGTTGGAGATCTCCTGAGACTGGTTGTTGGAAAGGTAGGTTTTCCAACTGTCTGTCAACATGGATTTAAAATCGGAGGAAGATGTTAGGTGTGATGGGAATCGCCAGATGATTTGGGAGGATTGCTCTTCAGAGACATGTAGGACAAGCCATAGCAGTGCATGGTCTGAAATCGTGATTGGTTCGATAGTGGGGGAGGATGCCCTTGTGAACAGGGTCTGAGAAATCAGTATGTAATCTATTCTTGATAGAGTGTGATAGGCCGCCGAGAGACAAGTAAAGTCTTTTGCGGTGGGGTTGGAGTCTCTCCACACGTCTACCAAGTTCAGTTGTTCAGTGAATTGTGGTATTCCTAGTTTGGGTAGAGAGAAGCCTCTTCTGGGGGTGGATGATCTGTCTAAGGTTTTGTCCGAGATTAGATTGAAATCTCCTCTGATTATTAGGGAGCAGTGTGAGTATTGTGAAAGTTCAGAGATGAGATGCATGAAAAACTATTTTTTGTAAATTGTGGGAGCATAGACATTGCATAGAGTATATGGTTTAGTGTAAATGGAGACATGAGCTACAGAAAACCTGCCCTCAGGATCTAAAGTTGTATTAAATATTTCAAGAGGGATGGAACGTTTTATCAAGGTTACAACACCCCTTGCCTTTGATGAGTAAGAGGCACAAGCTACTAGTTTCCAGCCTATCATCTGGAGCTTTAGCATTTCAGAATGGATCTAGTGTGCTTCTTGAATGAAGATTATATCCAGTTTTAGTTTATTACAGTATACCAGAATCTTCCTGCGTTTAGCAGGGGAATTAAACCCACCCACATTTAATGATCCTATCTTAAGTGTCGCCATGCTTCATAACTTCGGTCAAGCCTAACATCGTCAAGTATCCTAAACCAGATACGTGGGAGAAGGGGGAAAGGGAAGTTTGGGGGGAGGAAGAGAACATTGAAGGGGGGGGGGAGACAGACAAAATTGGGTGAGAAATTTGTCTCAGAACGAGATCTGAAAAACATATCAGATCGAAGTAATAAACAGTCATGTAACTTCCGTAACCATAGGAAAAAAATAAACAGTGCAATTGTCGTGGGAAAAATCCCATCAATAACCCGGAGCATGCTGACTCCGTAATCAGCTTAATCTAAGGTAACTTTCCCTGCCCCCCTAGTGTTGGCATGGATCTTGATAAGTTGTTCCTGGAAGTGGAGAGTTCTTATTGAGGTGGGACCGATTATTGTGAGTCTCTGTTAGTCATGGTCGGCGATGTCTGATTCCAAGGAGTTGGTTGAATCTTTGAAAAATTCAGTAGCATCGTTAGGAGAATTAAAGTCATAGTGTTTGTCCTTATAAAAGATGCGTAGCTTGGCTGGGTAAATTATAGCGAATTATTGTTTATCGGCAATAAGGCGTGAGCAGATGGGGGAGAAAGCTCTGCGGGCTTTGGTCAATTCGACTGAGAAGTCTTGAAATAGTCGTAGCGTCAGTCCATCCTATTTCAGTATGGGTTGTTTTCGGGAGGCTTTCCACAATTCCACTTTGTGGGTATAACTGGGGCACTTAAATATGGTGACTCTAGGGCGGGAGTCATTCGGTCTTGGGGGAGGGCCTATCCTGTGTACTCTTTCAATTACTAAGTCTTTGCAGATTACCTGAATCCCTAAGATTTGGGGTAGGGTGGTTTTGACAAAATCCTCTAGAGTTGCCCTTTTGAATGTTTCAGGTAGTCCCACTACGTGTATATTGTTACGCCGTGAGCGATTCTCTATTTCTTCTAGTTTATTAATTATATGGTAGTTCTCTTTCTCTAGCCTTTTAACTTCACCTTGCAAGTCTGCTAAATGGTGAGCCACTGTGCCAATCGTGTTTTCAGCAGTGGTGACTCTAATTGAGAGTTGGTTCAATTGGGTAGAGATGTCGCTGACTGCTTTGGAAAGCATTGGGCCCACAGTAGAGGCTATAGCATTAACCAGATCTCCATATGTGAGAGGAGTATTGCGTTCCTTGTGCTGTTTTTTTGCTTTGAGGCTGGGGAAACTACCAGTGTTTCTGTATCTGGCCTCATAACTGGGTCAGGACTCCGTTTAATTTGTCTTAGTGTCTGTTGTTGTGATCTGGCAGGTTGTGAGTATGTGATGTATTTTTCCATTTCACTAGCCAGTGTGCAGTCTTAAGTAGTACAGGGTATGTGTCTTACCTCCTGGGAGCTGTTTATCTCTCCGTCTGTTGTTGTCTCAGCACGGAGCTCAGTGGTGTGTTACACGTGAGCCGTATCAGCAGCGTGTGTCTCTCTTCTTAATGTGCCCTTGCACCCTTTACTCAGGAAGGGGAGCCTTAATTGTGTGCAGTATAGCGCCTGCTAGCACTGTGTGTATATACGTTGGTGGGCTTCGTAGAGGTGAGCTGTGACTCCGCCTGATGCCTGGTGCCTGCAGCGTGTCTCTCCTCGTTGTGTGCTGAAGGAGGAGGGGGGGGGGAGATTCGGGCTGAATTTCTCACAGTGGCTGCTGACAAGAGGGTGATGTATTAGAGGGAGGTTGGAGGCTAAATAAGCCTTGTAAAAGTGTCAGATAAGCTTCTTACGGAGGGGAGCAGTGAGACGAGCTGCTCACTCCATGCAGCCGGAACAGGAAGTCAACAACGTCCCCTTTTTACACATTACGGCAGACTGTGTCCCCCTTTTTACACATTACGGCAGATAACGTCCCCCTTTTTACAGATTATGGCAGACTGCGTCCCCCTTTTTACACATTACGGCAAACAACGTCCCCTTTTTACACATTACGGCAGACTGCATCCCCCTTTTTACACATTACAGCATGGGGAGGGAGGAGAGGCATGGGGGGAAGGGGAGGGGCAGAGACATGGGGAGGGAAGAGGCATGTAAGAGAGAAAGCGAGGGGGGAGAAATGTTGACAGAGAAACATGGCAGCCTCATACTTACCAGGCTCCTCTCCTGCAGCTAGCAGTCCGGCGACCTCCTGAGCAGGTCCCGAGCTGTAAGACAGCACTGAGCTGCAGTACCATCTGGGGGTTAAGTGCATATGATCAGCGCCGCGGGGTGCTTGACTGTGCCCCGCATCTCCAGCCTGGTAAGCAGCAGTCGGCACTGCTTCCGGGTATCGGTGCCAGGGTCTGACTCTTGACGCTGGGGAGGGGAGAGGGATGCAGCGGCAGGGACGTGGCAGGTATACATGGGAGGATGCAGGGGAGAGGATGCCGGCACCTAGCCACACCGCAGGCAGCAACAAACAGCCCTGTCGGCGGGCAGCACATACTTAAATTGCTTAGTGATGAATCCGCTACTGATGCGGGTGACCCTGTGTTTGTGCCAGCGGATGCGCCCACAGTGCAGATGCGCTGTGTGCAACGCACCGCTAGCACACACCTAGTTACGGCCCTGATTATAGGATGCACAGCTTAATACAGAATACAGGTTGAACCCAATGGGCATTTTGCCTCTTTTCAACCTCATTAACTATGTAACTATTTTACATTGATTTTCACTGCACCCCTGAATTTTTGCAACATATAGGGCCAGTGTAATGTTATTTGAGCAGCAACACCCCTATATTTTACAGCATGCAGCAGTCTTTTTCATTTTTAAAAATGGCACCTCTGAATTTTTACAACATACAGGGCCAGTGTAATGTTAATTGAACAGCAGCACTCCTATATTTTACAGCATACAGCAGTGTGCTTTTAATTTTTAACAACTGCACCCCTGAATTTTTATAGCATTCAGGGCCAGTGTAATGTCATTTGAACAGCAACACCCCAATATTTTACAGCATACAGCAGTGTGCTTTTCATTTTTTACTGCACCCCTGAATTTTTACAACATACAGAGCCAGCAGCACCCCAATATTTTACAGCATACAGGAGCAGTGTGCTTTTAATTTTTAACAAATGCACCTCTGAATTTTTACAACATACAGGGCCAGAAGCACACTTATATCACACTTATATTTTAAAACATACAGGAACAGTGTGCTTTAAATTTTCAGCAACTGCACCCCTGAGTTTTTACAACATACAGGGCCAGCAGCACCCCTATATTTTCCAGCATACAGGGGGACAGTGCCCCTGCACCCTGTACAACACAATGACAGCCAGGACAGCAACACCCATGTACAGCTGCAGCACATGAAACACCGGTGACAGCCATGACAGCACCCCTAGCACAACACAGGTACACCGCAGTGACTGCAGCAGCACCCCTATAGAGCACATACTTATCTCACCCAACAACACCACCCACAGAGAGAGACAGAGGTCTGTCTCCCTCACTCGCCAAATCCGGAGTGAAAATGGCAGTGACACGCAGCTGTTTATAGGGAATCCAAAACCCGCGAGATTCCGTCAGCAGGATGATGACATTTTGCCTCTTATCCGGGCTCGGAGCATGAAGTTCGGTGGTGAATGGGGGTGGGGGTGGGGTGTGGGGGGGGGGTGGATCAGTTCTCTGGGAACCGAACCTGCTCATCTCTAGTGGCCAGTATAATAAAAATTAGTTTCTTGCAGCAGAATTTTGCCCACCTTCAGATTGCATACTGAATGAAACAGATGCAACTAAGGCATTCTATCAAGGGGCTGGGTGAGGACAAGGGTAGCAGGGAAAGAAGATAAGGGGGAGGGGGAAGTAGGCGTGAATGTAAAATGGGGAAAAAAAAGTGATTAGAGGAGGGGCTAGTAATAATACAAAAAAGAGAACTGGGTGTGTAACCCCTACTAAGAAGAAAAAGGAAACAAATAGATGGAGAGTGAAGCACTCAGAGAGTACAACTCAGAGGTCCAATGTCGGCGTCAGTTTTTGCTGACATGCTTGAGACAAAAATCTTCAGCACCCTGGATGCGAATTGCGGATTTTGGCAGATACCTCTGTACAAAGAGTTTTCCAGGCTCACCACTTTTATGACACCCACTGGGCAATGATCTTTTTTGCGTATACCTTATGCCTGACCACTGGCAGTGAAGTTTTCCAACAATGTAAAGTACTTTATGAAACAACTATTTACAGGTTTATCTGTGTGAAATCATTGTTGACGACATACTCATTTGGAGTCACAACATGCAAAAACACAGTGAGCAGCTCCATAAGAGGCACTGAAAGAGAAGTCTCCAATATGGTCCCTGCAATGCTCTCAAAGCATATCAACCAAAGGAATTTCTGCATGTACATGGGATTCCTGACATGACCTGGTCTGTCACTGCAGCAAATATCTTTGAATTGAGAGGAATAAAAACCATATTTTTGGTGGACTCTTTTGAGGATGGTTTGAGATAGAGTACTGACCCAATCTCAACAGTGCTATTGTTATTGCTAAACTCAAGAAGAAACACTTTACTACACATGGCAGTCCACAACAGCTGATCATGGACAATGCCATGCAATTCATGACTACAGTGTTCAAAGAATATGCAAATACCTGGGATTTAACAAACATTAACAGCAATCCCCACTATCCTCAATCCAGTGGGCAAGCAGAAAGAGCTGTCCATTCAGTCAAACACTTGTTGGAAAAAAGCATGTGAAAACACCAAAATCTTTTCAGCATTACTTAGCTTATGATACACAACACGGAATAGTCTACCATCAACTGCCCAGTGGTCATTGTTGTGCCGCTCCAGGAGCTTAATTTTTGTAGTACAAACAAGAGTAAAAATTGTACCTACTTTAAAGTCAATGTCCAACAAAAGATTATGAACAAACAGCACACCATCGATTTGTCAACATACAAACTCTATGTGGTACAAGCTGAGATTGCAACTTATGAGTGTAATTGTCTCTACCTCAGATGTGCCTTTTCCAGCAACCAATCCAACCATAATTGTCCCAGACTTTATTCACACTTCACAGTAGTCAAGATCTGACAGGCCCATACAATACCTTTAAACTCATTATTTGATCTGGCTAAATAAAAAAGTAACCAAGGTTAAAAATCGGGCGCAAATTGGGTCGCTGTTCTAATGCTGCTGCTATACAAACTAGTGATGAGCGGGTTTGGTTTCTCGGAAACCGAACCCCCCCGAACTTCAGCCTTTTTACACGGGTCCGAGCCGTACTCGGATTCTCCTGTGTGGCTCGGGTAAACCGAGCGCGCCCAAACGTCATCATCCCGCTGTCGGATTATCGCGAGATTCGGATTCTATATAAGCAGCCGCGCGTCGCCGCCATTTTTACACGTGCATTGAAATTGATAGGGAGAGGACGTGGCTGGCGTCCTCTCCGTTAGTTATAGTAGTTAGTTGATCTGATTGCTACTGCTTAGCTTATTGTGGGGAGGATTGGGGAGCAGCTGTTGGGACTCAGGAGGAGTACAGTGCAGAGTTTTGCTAGTTTTTTTTAATCCGTTCTCTGCCTGAAAAAAACGCTCCATACCATATCTGTGCTCAGCCTCAGTGTGCTGCATGATATATCTGACTGTGCTGAGTGCTCACACTGCTTAATTGTGGGGGAGACTGGGGAGCAGCTATAGCAGGAGTACAGTGCACAGTTTTGCTGACAGTGACCACCAGTATACGTTTGTCTGCCTGAAAAACACTCCTGTGGTGTCTTTTTTTCTTTATACTATAAACGCAGTCTGCTGACAGTGTCCACCAGGTCCATTATACTGTATATAGCAGTACGGTAGGCCACTGCTGTACCTACCTCTGTGTCTTCAGTCATTCGTCGTCATACATAAAGTATACTATCCATCCACCTACATTGTATACCTGTGGTGTCTTTTTTTCTTTATACTATAAACGCAGTCTGCTGACAGTGTCCACCAGGTCCATTATACTGTATATAGCAGTACGGTAGGCCACTGCTGTACCTACCTCTGTGTCTTCAGTCACTCGTCGTCATACATAAAGTATACTATCCATCCATCTACATTGTATACCTGTGGTGTCTTTTTTTCTTTATACTATAAACGCAGTCTGCTGACAGTGTCCACCAGGTCCATTATACTGTATATAGCAGTACGGTAGGCCACTGCTGTACCTACCTCTGTGTCTTCAGTCACTCGTCGTCATACATAAAGTATACTATCCATCCATCTACATTGTATACCTGTGGTGTCTTTTTTTCTTTATACTATAAACGCAGTCTACTGACAGTGTCCACCAGGTCCATTATACTGTATATAGCAGTACGGTAGGCCACTGCTGTACCTACCTCTGTGTCTTCAGTCACTCGTCGTCATACATAAAGTATACTATCCATCCATCTACATTGTATACCTGTGGTGTCTTTTTTTCTTTATACTTGATAATGCTGATTATGATTACCTTATAACCTTCACAATAATGGGTAAGAGACACAGTATGCAATTGGCGTATGGGGTACCGTAAGGGTACGTATTTAGCGTAGCATATGCTAGGCCGTGATCGAGACGCACATGCGGCACGCTCGCTCACAGCTTAATGCGTGGTGTTGAGCACGCTATAGGCGAGCGACAACCGTAATGCTACGCTATCAGCGTAGCGGACGCTCGAGACCACGAGGAGATCACGAGCGGCGCAGACGCTCACAAGATGACAATCAGTAAACCTTGAATGTAACACACAGGATACTCTTATACTGTAAACCTTACCATTAAGGGGAACATTATCTATAAAACGAGCTATTTGGTTCTATTATTAAACGATTGAGTCGCCCGCTAGACGCACACAAAGTCTACCGTAAATGCACATACCACGCGCTCGAGCGCATGGCCGAGGCGCCATCACGCGGCTGCGTGTATCCACACGCACGGGAGAGAATGTGCACGTGCAGCAGGCACGCGCATGAGGTGCATATATGGCAACGTGCAGCGTGATATTTTTCTGACTTTGACAGTCCACCCTTTGGCAGTCACCAATAACTGCCACTTCCTGAAAACAGTTCAAAAAGAGAAAAATATATGTCATGTAAAAATACATTTCTATGATTGGGTAAGGGAGAAGAGAAGAAGGTGGGAAAAAGGTATGACCTAGTGAGATAGTAGAAGCATGTATGTATGAGTCCATGTTTTGAGGGGTCATGTATCATCGTGCCGTACGTGTTTTAAATCAAGCTTCGAGGTATTGTGAAGTATACATTTGAATTCCTTCTTATCCCGTGGTACGGGTCTGTGGATGGGCTGTCAAACTTTACCGAGCTCTTTTCGGCTTTTGTTTGCAACAAAATGGGGGAGCACATTTTAGTTGATGATACATGAATGGGGGGATATGTGAGTGCTGATATCTGTGCCTATATCGACTATGTGTGTCATTACCTGAAGGTTGTAGAGGTGAAGATAAGAAGCAATTATGGTAAATGCAGTCATAAACTATGTGAGTTTAATATACATTTGCCGATTGAGGTCTTGTCTGATGTCTTGTCTCGATGTACATGTTGACTGTAGTCTCCCGATGCTTTTGCTATAATTGCTTGAGCAAAAAGCTTTCTCAATGTCCATAGACTTACAATCTTTGAAGTGTTGAGCTATCGTAAAATTTTAGAGTCACTAGGGAAAATGGGGGTCTATGGCATTGTCCATCAGTAGTCTGTGTAAAAGGTTGTTAAATTCTTCTTCCAAGCGGATGTCTTTGTACCTTGGAGGAAAACAAAGGAGAAACGGGTGAAAGAAATGGACTGTGGAATCACATTTTCATCACAACATTGTCTCTATCGTTGGGTCATACATCAAATTAATCGTTGTTAATACAGTGTCCTCGCTTCTTAAACTCATCACTCGGGCACTACGTTTACACTTCGTTAAAACCCGAACGCATCTAAATATCAGACCGACCAATATGATGACACCCAGAATACACACAAGAAATTTCCCTACATCCATGATAATACCTTGGGCCCATTCTCCTAAACCAGAGAACCAATTTCGTGGGTTCAACCATGACACCCAACTGGTCAGCTCATTACCCACAGCAGCCAGGGTGAGATTGTGTTTCCTTCGGAACTCCCATTTTAATTGTAAAATGTCATCCATCTTTTGGTCTATGACCTCGGCTGGGTCCTCCATGCTGTTTGTAATGTACGTGCAGCACTTGATTCCATATTGAGTTGCCAGGGTTACACAATACCCGCCTGTCACAGCTGTGAGGTAATTGAGAATCATCCTATGCTGAACCAGTTCCGTTTTGTAGGCTTGTAACTCTTTCCCAGTGTACCTGAATGTGTCGTCATACATTTCGGTGATATTGTCTAATAAATTTGCAAGCGCGGATATATATTTATAATTTATCACTCCTCTAGTGGTACGAGTGATATCTAACGCGAGTAGGAATTGAATCCCGGTAAATTCATGGATCAGGTCAGAGGCTGAATGCTCTGTTCTTTCTATCAGGTGCCGTTTAACGATGTGCTCGTAATGAGTGTGAGTATAAGGAGCTTGGGCACCACGGTGAATATCTTTCATTTTAGGGTGGGATACAGTCATTACCTCAGGCAGTACTTTTCCAATATAACATAACCCTTCTGAGTTTGGGGCAAGCCACTTATACGCCTTCCTCCCGCATATGAAGTATGCATCATCGGGGAGAACATATGGGACGGAGTGTGACATAACCATAGTACAAATTTTCCATGTGAACTCTCCTAGCCCTAATTCTTCCATCTGTTTAGTACACGTATCAGTTTGTACGATCTGTGCACAGTATCCTGGTGATACTTCTCCAACTCGCATGATCCTGCCTCCTAAGGTGTACCTATACCGAAAGAATTTCCTATGGTCGGCTATCTGGCGTATAAGTTCTGTGTCTATGGGCAATCTGTCGGCTCTATGTGAGAATGTCATGGTTTGATTACTCCATGACACTTCCCAATTTCCCGGCTTTCGGGGATTGGAAATGTTAAAACACACTAAGGACCTATCCACATGATATTGGTGGAGCTTCAAACTAGGAGGACTAGAGATATTAAACCTCTTGTCCACCGGCCTCCCACCACTTAGCTCTAGTACCTCTCCTACCGTTAAAGGGAATGGTACTAGTCCTGATTTGCTATGGCCTTGAGGTACTTGAGAGCATACCCAACAGTCTGTCTGATTTAACACTTTACCCACTAAGGAGTGATAGTCACTCAATGGATGCCGGTCCATGTGGACATTAAAACTGGACTGACATTTCTTTATGCACCCATCCTCAACTATATTGTCACAATGCCTACAGATGCAGTTCTCTTCAGCTAACAATCCTTCACAATTCCTTCTATTGTCAATGCTACCAGATCGTTTTCTGATACTCGCCTTTACTCGGAGATTATGTTGTTCTTGGAAATCTACGCCTGCATCCTGGTCATCAGAACCCATTCCTGATCCTTTCTCGACCTCCATGGTACTCTCTCACCGAAACAGACTGCTCTGGTCAACATCATGGTCAACAGGAAAATCCGGATCACAGTCTCTTGGGGCAAGTCCATCTTTGAGGAGTAAAAGGAGAAAAATAAGAAGGGGGAAAGGAAATAGGAGGGAGGTGGGAACTGGAGAAAATAACAAATGGGAAAAAGAAATCTGGCTCGACAAGCTTCTGGTCTTGTTATTCTCAGCGCTCAGGTGTCGTCTCAATTCTCCCTGAACAGATACTCTAGTGATACAACCTCTACCATCTGTTCTTTATCACGGGACCTCTCTGGGTCAGTGACCTTTTTACAATGAGACGAATGGACCCAAGTCTCTCTCTCGGCAACCTTCAAAGCAGTTGTGCTGGTCAATAAGACTTGATATGGTCCTTCCCATCTGTCAATAAGGCAACCTGAGCGTAGAAAATTCCGTATCATTACATAATCCCCAGGTTCAATGTCATGACAATTACTGTCTGGCAAATCAGGAATCACCAACTTTAGATTATCATTCTGATTCCTCAATTGCTTACTCATCTTAACCAAGTACTTTACGGATACTTCATTGTTACATTTCAAATCATCCTGGGGGTTAATCATAACATGGGGTTGTCGACCAAACAGAATTTCAGGAGACAGATTAAGAGGGGACCTGGGAGTGGTTCTGATGCTGTATAATACGATTGGCAAAGCTTCAGGCCATAACAGTCCTGTTTCAGTTATTACCTTGCTCAATTTATTTTTAATAGTGCTGTTTACTCTTTCCACCTTCGCGCTCGCCTGGGGGCGGTACGGAGTATGCAGCTTACTATTAATTCCCATCAACTTACACATTGTTTGAAAGACTTCACCTGTAAAGTGGGTACCCCTATCACTTTCAATTATTCTAGGGATACCGTATCTACACACAAATTCCTGCACAATTTTCTTTGCAGTAAATACAGCGGTATTTGTGGCCGCAGGAAATGCTTCAACCCAATTTGAAAACACATCTATACAGACCAAAACATATTTTAAATTTCTACAAGGTGGCAATTGTATGAAATCAATTTGTATCACCTGGAAAGGGCCATCTGTTGGAGGGATATGAGATGGCTCTGTCGGTATTGCTTTTCCGATATTCTTCCTCAAGCAGGTGAGACATGTCATCGCTCTCTTACCCGCATGGGAAGAAAATCCTGGGGCGCACCAATAAGCTCTTACTAGCTTGCACATCCCTTCTTTGCCTAGATGAGTCAGCCCATGTGCTGCTTCCGCTAGACTTGGAAGGTATGCTCTTGGTGCCACTGGTTTACCATGTCCATCTGTCCAGAGTCCTGAGGACTCCTGGTCATATCCTTTTGACTTCCAAACTGCCTTTTCCTGTGGAGAACACAAATTTTGCATTTCACACAATTTCTGTGTGTTTACAGTATTAAATACCATCAGTCGTGTACTATCTGTTTGTATGGGGTTACTAGCTGCTGATTTAGCAGTTTCGTCTGCTCGGCTGTTACCAAGTGATACCGGGTCTTGGCTATATGTGTGAGCTTTACACTTGATAACAGCCACTCTGTCGGGTTCCTGTATCGCTGTTAGAAGTCTTTTGATGTGGGCTGCATGCGCTACGGGTGTGCCAGCTGCCGTCATGAAATTTCTGAGGCGCCATAGGGCTCCGAAATCATGGACTACTCCGAATGCGTACCTATAATCTGTGTAGATATTGGCTGACTTGCCCTTAGCCAATTCACATGCTCTGGTCAGGGCTACCAGTTCAGCAACTTGTGCTGAGTGAGGTGGGCCTAGCGGTTCTGCTTCTATGGTACCTTGGTCATCTACGACTGCGTATCCAGTACACAAGTCTCCCGAGTGCGTCTGTCTGTGACAACTACCGTCAGCGCAGAAAGTAAAATCTACATCTTCCAGTGGGTTGTCACTGATGTCAGGCCTTGCCGTGAAATTTTGGGTCAAATATTCCATACAATCATGTGTGTCATCCTCTGTATTAAATCCTCCTTCACCATTATTCTCATCCTCCACCCTTTGTGCCTGTCCAGGCACACCTGGGAGATACGTTGCAGGATTTAATGCGCTGCATCTCCTTATGGTGATGTTTACGGGGGCCATCAGTGCCAATTCCCATCTTGTAAACCGCGCTGATGAGACGTGTCTGGTTTGGGCAGAATTTAGTAAGGCTGACACTGCATGTGGTGTATGGATTGTGAGGTTGTGTCCTAGCACTACATCTTCGCTTTTTGTAACTAGCAATGCTATCGCTGCAACGCTTCGCAAGCATGTGTGGAGGGATCGCGCTACCGTATCTAGCTGAGCGCTGTAGTAAGCTAACGACCTGCTGGCATCACCATGCTTCTGGGTTAGGACACCTGCTGCGCAACCAGCACTCTCTGTTCCGTACAGCTCAAAGGGTTTCCCATAGTCAGGCATACCTAATGCCGGTGCCTGTGTTAGGCACTGTTTTAGTCTTTCAAATGCCATCTCGGATTCGTCCGTGTGCGAGATCCGATCAGGTTTACTTGATGAGACCATCTCCTGCAAAGGTAGGGCTAGTATGGAAAAACCTGGGATCCAGTTACGGCAATACCCACACATTCCTAAAAACGTTCTAATCTGTTGCTGGGTTTGTGGCAGGGTCATGTCACGAATTGCTTGAATTCTATCAGTGGTAAGGTGTCTCAGTCCTTGTGTTAAACAGTGTCCCAAATACCTCACACGAGTCTGGCATAATTGTAACTTGTCTTTGGAAACCTTGTGTCCTGTGTCTGAAAGATGAGACAGGAGCTGTTTCGTATCTCTCAGGGACGCTTCCAATGAATCTGAACACAGTAGTCAATCGTCCACGTACTGTATCAATACTGATCCACTCACTGGTTGGAAAGACTGTAAACAATCATGCAGGGCTTGTGAGAAAATACTTGGACTGTCTATGAAACCTTGAGGTAAGCGAGTCCATGTATATTGAACTCCTCTGTATGTAAATGCAAATAAGTATTGGCTGTCAGGGTGTAGAGGTACTGAGAAGAAAGCGGAGCAGAGGTCAATCACAGTGAAAAATTTGGCAGTGGGAGGGATTTGCATTAGGATGACAGCTGGATTTGGCACTACGGGGAATTGACTCTCAACTATTTTGTTGATCCCTCTTAGATCCTGCACTAATCGGTAACCCCTCCTCCCACTCTTTTTAACAGGGAAGATGGGACTATTTGCAGTGCTGGACGTCCTTACCAGAATGCCCTGTTGTAGCAAGCGCTCTATTACAGGGTAAACTCCTAACTCCACCTCTGGCTTCAGAGGATATTGTGGGATTTTTGGAGCTATCCTACCATCTTTTACTTGCACAACTACTGGGGCTACATTTGCCATCAATCCAGTGTCTTGTCCATCTTTGGTCCAAAGTGACTCCGGTATCTGGGAAATCATTTCTTCTACCTTGGACGGACACCTATTTACAATAACAGTGTGTGACATTAATCTTGTTGGGGAGTCTAGCATATCTTGCGCTTCCTGAGCGTGGTTTTCGGGTATGTCCAAGAACACACCTTCAGGAGTACAGTATATGACGCATCCCATTTTGCACAGTAAATATCTCCCTAAGAGATTAGTCGGAGCCGATGCAGCCAGCAGGAAAGAATGCTTGGTATGCAAAGGCCCTATCGTAATCTCTGCGGGTTTGCTTAAAGGGTAGTGCTGTACTACTCCTGTTACTCCCATGGCTGGAATTGTTTTACCAGTGGTTCTCATGCCCACGGTCGAATTTATCACTGACTTGGCCGCCCCCGTATCTACAAGGAAATTTAGAGATTTACCAGCTACATCAATTGTGACCTCGGGTTCACTTCCAAGGTTCGCAATTAATTTCACTGGCTGTAGATTACAGGTGTGGCCTCGCCCCTATGGTGCGTGGTGGCCTCCCTGTATTGCGCTGGCAGCTATTACCTGTGAAGGGGGTAAATGGGATCTATCAGTGACTTGCCAGTCTCTTTTTGGGGGATACCTTTTTGTTTCCCCTGCGTGTGGCTCATAACTCCGTCTCTGCGGTCCTTGCTCCCAATTTCGTGTGTCATGTCGTTGTCTAGGGGGTTGGTATGATCTTTGTGCATTCTTTGATTTACAGTCTCGTGCAAAATGTCCCTCTTTATGACAGTAATAACAAGTTACTACATTTGACTTACCCACAGGGGTCGGAGATTTATACAGAGATGGCCTTGTGGTCAGGGCCTGTATACTTACGGCCATTAACTTATCACTTTGTGACTCCCTGTGTCTGGTGATATTCCGTTCATGATCAACAGCGGCCTCTCTCAAAGTAGCCACCGACAGACCTCGCCAACATGGTTGGGTGGTCTGTACCCTTGTTTTTAATATTTCTTTTAAACCTTCCATTAACACAGATACTGCTACTGCTCTATGATTTACATTTGTCGAAATGTCTTCTATGCCTGTATATTTAGCCATTTCCTGTAGTGCCCGATGAAAATAATCAGCAGCTGTTTCTCCCTCTTTTTGTTTGATGGTAAAAATTTTATTCCATTTGGCAACAGCTGGAAAATACTCTTTTAACTGTAAATTTATTCTCTTTACATTATCTTGGTTGTACACATCCGTAAGGGGTACATCTTCATCTAATTTACAGTCAGCTAAAAATCTTGCTGAGTCGACATTGGAGGGTAAACATGCCCTCAGCAATATCTGCCAGTCTTTGTTATTGGGCTCTACAGTATTTCCTAGATCTCTAATGTATTTCTGACTAGCAGCTAGATCTTTCCTAGGATCAGGGAATTCAGACACCATTGTTCTTAATTCCATTCGGGAAAAGGGGCAGTGCATGGCGATGTTTCTGACAGGAGTGATTCCTGAAGTGTCAGTTTTCCCATTTGGCACTGCTATTACCCTAACGGGATTAAGTCCAATAACATCCTTCTGAGTAGATTCTACAATATGTGGTGAAATGGTTTCAGCATAGTGTATGGTGCCGTACTTACTGGATGATACGACCTCACCTGTCCCTCCGCTAGGGGGCTTTGACGCTAATCTTACGGGTTGGGCCGTGCCCACGGTTGTTTCTGCTATGGTGGCTGCTAGAGAGAGTGCCGATATTGTTGTTGGCTCATCCTCTTGATCACACTCCTGGGGAAAGTTTAAAACAGGGTACAGCTTGCACGGGTTAGTATTTGCATCGATAATCTTAGTCACATTATTCTTAACATTTATACAGTTACTAAGTGCATGTTTATCATTCATAAGTGTGCCATTCTCTGTGACCACATGCTCTCCTGTTATGTATGGTGGCGGTGGCGCCGTGGCTATCAGTTTCTTGATAGGGTTAGATCCAGCCGCCTGAGCCAATCCTCTCTGTATTTCACCCTCCTGCTGCCATAACTGTAAATAGTCATAATGTTTGATTCGTCTCTTTGCAGATTTAATGAGACATATCCTTCTCCTTAGATTTTGCAACACATCTGGGCTAAAACTGCCTACCCGTGGGAACTTTTCCCATCGTGCACAGTCATTCTTTCCCATTCATCACACAAAACCTCTGTGTGTGATCCGTATTTCTCACACATTACATACCTTGCCGACCCGATTGGTCGGTTTATTAAGCCAACCCGAACCGAGGTTGATCGCCCCCTACCTGAACAACTGGCCCCCATCCTTGCAGGTGTTGCTTTCACTACCTCTGACCTTCAAATCAGGGTCTTCAGTGAACCCTTACAAAACCAAGATGTCCTGGGCAGGCCGGCGGCGAAGTTTACAGAGTACTCCACTCACTCGCCCACGTCGACCAATACGCCTACACACTGCCTTAGCGCTGGCGTACTCAACCTAGGGCCCCTGCGACCTGAACCTCTATTTACTGGAACATGTGGGTGTGATCCGAAGAGCAATTAACCCTTTCCAGTAACTATTGGTTGTTGGATAGTTCTTAAGTGACTAGCGAACTTCCCTTAAAATAAAAAAAATGTTACACAAATCACGTTAGAATGTACAAATAGCGTTTATGACCCCTCTAGCGTACGCAAATGGTACTGGGTCAAGTTACTAACTAATGCACACAATTACGTGCGGTACAATCGTTCTGCACATAAGCAACTAATCTTATGTGCGGAGCGACCAGTGGAATCGAAAATTGTGGCTGCGAATTCCTTCAGCCTGAGCTTAATGGCCTATATGGGTTCTGCACCAACCCTTACTGGTGTTGTGCTACTCTTTATCTATAGCGGACTTCTTAGTCTGCTGTACCTGGACCTCCTGGTCTGTCTGGACCTCCTGGTCTGTGCTACAGTAGACCTCCTGGTCTGCTATACTCTAATGCTCTTTTTTTAATGTTTAACAAGGGATGCCTCCCAAGCCACCATGCAGTCACTTACACGTATGTACCTTCACGAGAACTCGATTTCCTTTGGTTCAACCCCAAAAATTAGAAACTTATATATATATGTATACACACTCTTTCACCTCATATACACTTTACTTTCGTTTCTGCGCAGAAATCCCTTTCATTCAGTAACACAGTCTCGTCCAGATGGGTTGCAAATTAGAGAAGGATCTATTAGCTTAAAATTTTGGACACTGAAATTGACTTGCGCTATTATCGCGTTGCCTCCTTTTCGCCTATTTAAAATAATACTATCGTGTGATTTGTATTATGTGGGTGTACCCAGACGCTCCGTTGCGTAATATACGCTCCGTGCGTCGACCCTTGCGTCGCGTACACTCGTTCTGCCCCTTGTTAGAGACACGTGTACACAGGCCAGACACGTCCGCAGTAACACAAATAACACGTGTCTATCAATGCAAATGATATTTAGCTATAATCATTTACCGAACACCACACAGATTCCACTGTATCAACCTTTAACTAGGCCAGGCTGTGTGCGTGTTTTTATAATTACTCCTTTAAGTATTAATTTTAACTTTTAACTACCACTAGCAACAAATCTTTCTCAGCACGTTATCAATTGTGAAATGGCAAACAGGAAGGTGATATGTGAAAATACACAAATGAAAAGAGATACAGTTGTGTGTGTGTGTGTGTGCGTGCGTGTGTACGCAAAACAGAAATAAACAGTTTTTAAAAAAACAATAGCGTATTGTTCTTATCTCCGGTCCGGATCCCACCAGCACTCCTTCAATCTAGCGAAACAGACGCTTATCTAGTCAGCACTACTGTATCCCGATAAGAAGGGATACTGCCTTCCCGCCCTTGCTGACGGATAACGTTTGTTTTCGCTAGTGCGGATATGTGGAGGACGGACGAGCCGCCAATTGATAATGCTGATTATGATTACCTTATAACCTTCACAATAATGGGTAAGAGACACAGTACGCAATTGGCGTATGGGGTACCGTAAGGGTACGTATTTAGCGTAGCATACGCTAGGCCGTGATCGAGACGCACATGCGGCACGCTCGCTCACAGCTTAATGCGTGGTGTCGAGCACGCTATAGGCGAGCGACAACCGTAATGCTACGCTATCAGCGTAGCGGACGCTCGAGACCACGAGGAGATCACGAGCGGCGCAGACGCTCACAAGATGACAATCAGTAAACCTTGAATGTAACACACAGAAAGGATACTCTTATACTGTAAACCTTGTACTGAAACACTGTAGCGATATAACGCTGCTTAACCTTGTTAACACTAAAGCTGTTTGAGCGATCGAGATGCTCCTATTACTCTCTGCAATGTAATGAACACACAATACCGTGCTAAGGATCCAACACCTTTACTAACAAGCTTTTAGTTATATCGAAAAGGGGTAAAACAGTTACAAGTCATACACTACATACTAACATATAATTCTAACAGAATATCTAGACAGAAATATACAATAACATTACAATCTTAAACTAAACAGAGAGAGAGAGAGAATGTGGCCAATACAAACAAAGAGCGAGATAATCACAGAGAATTACTTACACACACAGTGGGAACAATCGCAGCGCAGCCTGGTACCAGCCCCGAGTTTGTCAATATAAAAACCGTTTGTGGAGAGAGTGGGGGAGCTGTTCAGGCTGGCTGATCTTATATACACTGGGTACAGTATACTACAAAGGGACCTACAATCTCATTGTTCATTGGACACAGGAATGTCTCCTCGCATCATATCAAAAGGTCATAGGTTAGTTTGAACAGGTGGGCTGTGACTATTTTAAACAGCTCAGGTGGGTGGGAATCTCCGGATTCCCGCCGCATGGATAATGAACTGCAAATATAGAATATTTCCAGAAACTACTAATGGCCATAACTACACGCAGGAGCGATTAATCTTTACCTAACCAACACCGTATTATTGCTATTAAAATACTCTTCAGTTAGGTACCAGACACAGCTGTTCAACCTTAATCAGACCCCCTGTACCACGTAAAGAGGGATTCCCAAGTCCGTGAACAAGTCACATTAACCAAACTTACAGTTATCATTAAGGGGAACATTATCTATAAAACGAGCTATTTGGTTCTATTATTAAACGATTGAGTTGCCCGCTAGACGCACACAAAGTCTACCGTAAATGCACATACCACGCGCTCGAGCGCATGGCCGAGGCGCCATCACGCGGCTGCGTGTATCCACACGCACGGGAGAGAATGTTCACGTGCAGCAGGCACGCGCATGAGGTGCATATATGGCAACGTGCAGCATGATATTTTTCTGACTTTGACATACTATAAACGCAGTCTACTGACAGTGTCCACCAGGTCCATTATACTGTATATAGCAGTACGGTAGGCCACTGCTGTACCTACCTCTGTGTCTTCAGTCACTCGTCGTCATACAATAAGTATACTATCCATCCATCTACATTGTATACCTGTGGTGTCTTTTTTTCTTTATACTTTAAACGCAGTCTGCTGACAGTTTCCACCAGGTCCATTATACTGTATATAGCAGTACGGTAGGCCACTGCTGTACCTACCTCAGTGTCTTCAGTCACTCGTCGTCATACATAAAGTATACTATCCATCCATCTACATTGTATACCTGTGGTGTCTTTTTTTCTTTATACTATAAACGCAGTCTGCTGACAGTGTCCACCAGGTCCATTATACTGTATATAGCAGTACGGTAGGCCACTGCTGTACCTACCTCTGTGTCTTCAGTCACTCGTCGTCATACATAAAGTATACTATCCATCCATCTGCATTGTATACCTGTGGTGCCTTTTAGTTGTGCGCATTAAAATATGGAGAACAAAAATGTGGAGGTTAAAAAAATAGGGAAAGATCAAGATCCACTTCCACCTCGTGCTGAAGTTGCTGCCACTAGTCATGGCCGAGACGATGAAATGCCATCAAAGTCGTCTGCCAAGGCCGATGCCCAATGTCATAGTACAGAGCATGTAAAATCCAAAACACAAAAGATCAGTAAAAAAATGACCCAAAAATCTAAATTAAAAGCGTCTGAGGAGAAGCGTAAACTTGCCAATATGCCATTTACGACACGGAGTGGCAAGGAACGGCTGAGGCCCTGGCCTATGTTCATGGCTAGTGGTTCAGCTTCACATGAGGATGGAAGCACTCATCCTCTCGCTAGAAAAAAGAAAAGACTTAAGCTGGCAAAAGCACAGCAAAGAACTGTGCATTCTTCGAAATCACAAATCCCCAAGGAGAGTCCAATTGTGTCGGTTGCGATGCCTGACCTTCCCAACAGTGGACGGGAAGAGCTTGCACCTTCCACCATTTGCACGCCCCCTGCAAGTGCTGGAAGGAGCACCCGCAGTCCAGTTCCTGATAGACAAATTGAAGATGTCACTGTTGAAGTACACCAGGATGAGGATATGGGTGTTGCTGGCGCTGGGGAGGAAATTGACAAGGAGGATTCTGATGGTGAGGTGGTTTGTTTAAGTCAGGCACCCGGGGAGACACCTGTTGTCCGTGGGACGAATATGGCCATTGACATGCCTGGTCAAAATACAAAAAAAATCAGCTCTTCGGTGTGGAATTGTTTCAACAGAAATGCGGACAACAGGTGTCAAGCCGTGTGTTGCCTTTGTCAAGCTGTAATAAGTAGGGGTAAGGACGTTAACCACCTCGGAACATCCTCCCTTATACGTCACCTGCAGCGCATTCATCATAAGTCAGTGACAAGTTCAAAAACTTTGGGTGACAGCGGAAGCAGTCAACTGACCACTAAATCCCTTCCTCTTGTAACCAAGCTCCTGCAAACCACACCACCAACTCCCTCAGTGTCAATTTCCTCCTTACCCAGGAAAGCCAATAGTCCTGCAAGCCATGTCACTGGCAAGTCTGACGAGTCCTCTCCTGCCTGGGATTCCTCCGATGCATCCTTGAGTGTAACGCCTACTGCTGCTGGCGCTGCTGTTGTTGCTGCTGGGAGTCGATCGTCATCCCAGAGTGGAAGTCGGAAGACCACTTGTACTACTTCCAGTAAGCAATTGACTGTCCTACAGTCCTTTGCGAGGAAGATGAAATATCACAGCAGTCATCCTGCTGCAAAGTGGATAACTGAGGCCTTGGCAGCCTGGGCGGTGAGAAACGTGGTTCCGGTATCCATTGTTAATTCAGAGCCAACTAGAGACTTGATTGAGGTACTGTGTCCCCGGTACCAAATACCATCTAGGTTCCATTTCTCTAGGCAGGCGATACCGAAAATGTACACAGACCTCAGAAAAAGAGTCACCAGTGTCCTAAAAAATGCAGTTGTACCCAATGTCCACTTAACCACGGACATGTGGACAAGTGGAGCAGGGCAGACTCAGGACTACATGACTTTGACAGCCCACTGGGTAGATGTATTGCCTCCCGCTGCAAGAGCAGCAGTGGCGGCACCAGTAGCAGCATCTCGCAAATGCCAACTCGTTCCTAGGCAGGCTACGCTTTGTATCACCGCTTTCCAGAATACGCACACAGCTGAAAACCTCTTACGGCAACTGAGGAAGATCATCGCAGAATGGCTTACCCCAATTGGACTCTCCTGGGGATTTGTGGCATCGGACAACGCCAGCAATATTGTGCGTGCATTACATCTGGGCAAATTCCAGCACGTCCCATGTTTTGCACATACCTTGAATTTGGTGGTGCAGAATTATTTAAAAAATGACAGGGGCGTGAAAGAGATGCTGTCGGTGGCCAGAAGAATTGCGGGCCACTTTCGGCGTACAGGCACCGCGTACAGAAGACTGGAGCACCACCAAAAACACCTGAACCTGCCCTGCCATCATCTGAAGCAAGAGGTGGTAACGAGGTGGAATTCAACCCTCTATATGCTTCAGAGGATGGAGGAGCAGCAAAAGGCCATTCAAGCCTATACATCTGGCCACGATATAGGCAAAGGAGGTGGTATGCACCTGACTCAAGCGCAGTGGAGAATGATTTCAACGTTGTGCAAGGTTCTGCAACCTTTTGAACTTGCCACACGTGAAGTCAGTTCAGACACTGCCAGCCTGAGTCAGGTCATTCCCCTCATCAGGCTTTTGCAGAAGAAGCTGGAGACATTGAAGGAGGAGCTAAAACAGAGCGATTCCGCTAGGCATGTGGGACTTGTGGATGGAGCCCTTCATTCGCTTAACCAGGATTCACGGGTGGTCAATCTGTTGAAATCAGAGCACTACATTTTGGCCACCGTGCTCGATCCTAGATTTAAAACCTACGTTGTATCTCTCTTTCCGGCAGACACAAGTCTGCAGAGGTTCAAAGACCTGCTGGTGAGAAAATTGTCAAGTCAAGCGGAACGTGACCCGTCAACATCTCCTCCTTCACATTCTCCCGCAACTGGGGGTGCGAGGAAAAGACTACGAATTCCGAGCCCACCCGCTGGCGGTGATGCAGGGCAGTCTGGAGCGAGTGCTGACATCTGGTCCGGACTGAAGGACCTGCCATCGATTACTGACATGTCGTCTACTGTCACTGCATATGATTCTCTCACCATTGAAAGAATGGTGGAGGATTATATGAGTGACCGCATCCAAGTAGGCACGTCAGACAGTCCGTACGTATACTGGCAGGAAAAAGAGGCAATTTGGAGGCCCTTGCACAAACTGGCTTTATTCTACCTAAGTTGCCCTCCCTCCAGTGTGTACTCCAAAAGAGTGTTTAGTGCCGCCGCTCACCTTGTCAGCAATCGGCGTACGAGGTTACTTCCAGAAAATGTGGAGAAGATGATGTTCATTAAAATGAATTATAATCAATTCCTCCGTGGAGACATTCACCAGCAGCAATTGCCTCCAGAAAGTACACGGGGACCTGAGATGGTGGATTCCAGTGGGGACGAATTAATAATCTGTGAGTAGGGGGATGTACACAGTGAAAGGGGTGATGAATCGGAGGATGATGATGAGGTGGACATCTTGCCTCTGTAGAGCCAGTTTGTGCAAGGAGAGATTGATTGCTTCTTTTTTGGTGGGGGCCCAAACCAACCAGTCATTTCAGTCACAGTCGTGTGGCAGACCCTGTCGCTGAAATGATGGGTTCGTTAAAGTGTGCATGTCCTGTTTATACAACATAAGGGTGGGTGGGAGGGCCCAAGGACAATTCCATCTTGCACCTCTTTTTTCTTTCATTTTTCTTTGCGTCATGTGCTGTTTGGGGAGTATTTTTTTGAAGGGCCATCCTGCGTGACACTGCAGTGCCACTCCTAGATGGGCCAGGTGTTTGTGTCGGCCACTTGGGTCGCTTATCTTAGTCACACAGCTACCTCATTGCGCCTCTTTTTTCTTTGCATCATGTGCTGTTTGGGGAGTATTTTTTTGAAGGGCCATCCTGCGTGACACTGCAGTGCCACTCCTAGATGGGCCAGGTGTTTGTGTCGGCCACTTGGGTCGCTTATCTTAGTCACACAGCTACCTCATTGCGCCTCTTTTTTTCTTTGCGTCATGTGCTGTTTGGGGAGTATTTTTTTCAAGTGCCATCCTGTCTGACACTGCAGTGCCACTCCTAGATGGGCCAGGTGTTTGTGTCGGCCACTTGGGTCGCTTATCTTAGTCACACAGCTACCTCATTGCGCCTCTTTATTTCTTTGCGTCATGTGCTGTTTGGGGAGTATTTTTTTGAAGGGCCATCCTGCGTGACACTGCAGTGCCACTCCTAGATGGGCCAGGTGTTTGTGTCGGCCACTTGGGTCGCTTATCTTAGTCACACAGCTACCTCATTGCGCCTCTTTTTTTCTTTGCGTCATGTGCTGTTTGGGGAGTATTTTTTTGAAGGGCCATCCTGCGTGACACTGCAGTGCCACTCCTAGATGGGCCAGGTGTTTGTGTCGGCCACTTGGGTCGCTTAGCTTAGTCACACAGCTACCTCGATGCAAATTTTAGGACTAAAAATAATATTGTGAGGTCTGAGGTGTTCAGAATAGACTGAAAATGAGTGGAAATTATGGTTATTGAGGTTAATAATACTATGGGATCAAAATGACCCGCAAATTCTATGATTTAAGCTGTTTTTTAGGGTTTTTTGAAAAAAACACCCGAATCCAAAACACACCCGAATCCGACAAAAAAATTTCGGTGAGGTTTTGCCAAAACGCGTTCGAACCCAAAACACGGCCGCGGAACCGAACCCAAAACCAAAGCACAAAACCCGAAAAATTTCCGGTGCACATCACTAAATTACAAACAGGATTAGTCAATCCTGTAAACCATAAAATACATACAATACAAAACAAAAAGCAGCGCTAATAATTGAATGAATCTAAAAATGGATGGATCGGATGAAGAGTATAAAATTTAATAAAACAATTCATATAGCAAAATAATAACACCGACATAAGCTGCCTTATTTTGAGTGTCCGTTCCTTTATAAAGTTACTCGACTGCAGATAGGTGTAGGAATCTGTGATAGAGGCTGATAGCACAGTCCAATAATAACATTACCGCACAAGCACCGCTGGAGGCAGAGTCCCTTGAAGGAATTCTGTAGAATAGAAGTTGGTACCAGGGTCCTGTATCCTCACCAGAATGCGGGGTTCTTGTTTGCGGAATAGGCATGGAAAGAATGCCTGGAAGAGAATCCGTTCACCAAACAATGATATGTAAAGGATGATTTAGGGTCCAGTATGGTCTGGGCACGTAATAGGCAGCACGTGGTCGTGGTGGGTATAAGATAGTGATGAGCGGGTTCGGTTCCTCGGTATCCGAACCTCCCCGAACTTCACCCATTTTACACGGTTCCGAGGCAGACTCGGATCCTCCCGCCTTGCTCTGTTAACCCGAGCGCGCCCGAACGTCATCATCCCGCTGTCGTATTCTCGTGAGATTCGTATTCTATATAAGGAGCCGTGCGTCGCCGCCATTTTCACTCATGCATTGGAGATGATAGGGAGAGGACGTGCAGTGTTCTCTCAGTTGTGTTCAGTGTGCTGCAAATATCTGTGCTCAGTGTGCTTGCAAATATCTGTGCTCAGTGTGCTGAAAATATCTATGTTCTCTGCCTGAAAAACGCTCCATATCTGTGCTGCATTGTAGTATATAGTAGGAGGACAGTGAAGAATTTTGCTGACCAGTGACCACCAGTATTATATAAGTACAGTACAGTAGTCCACTGCTCTACCTACCTCTGTGTCGTCAAGTATACTATCCATCCATACCTGTGGTGCATTTTAGTTGTGCGCAGTATATATAGTAGGAGGACAGTGCATAATTTTGCTGACCCCTAGTATATAATATATAGCAGTACGGTACAGTAGTCCACTGCTCTACCTACCCCTGTGTCGTCAAGTATACTATCCATCCCTGTGGTGCATTTAAGTTGTGCGCAGAATATATAGTAGGAGGACAGTGCATAATTTTGCTGACCACCAGTATATAATATATAGCAGTACGGTACAGTAGTCCACTGCTCTACCTACCTCTGTGTCATCAAGTATACTATCCATCCATACCTGTGGTGCATATAAGTTGTGCGCAGTATATATAGTAGGAGGACAGTGCATAATTTTGCTAACCACCAGTATATAATATATAGCAGTACAGTACAGTAGTCCACTGCTCTACCTACCTCTGTGTCATCAAGTATACTATCCATCCATACCTGTGGTGCATTTAAGTTGTGCGCAGTATATATAGTAGGAGGACAGTGCATCATTTTGCTGACCACCAGTATATAATATATAGCAGTACGGTACAGTAGTCCACTGCTCTACCTACCTCTGTGTCGTCAAATATACTATCCATCCATACCTGTGGTGCATTTAAGTTGTGTGCAGTATATATAGTAGGAGGACAGTGCATAATTTTGCTGACCACCAGTATAAAATATATAGCAGTACGGTACAGTAGTCCACTGCTCTACCTACCTCTGTGTCGTCAAGTATACTATCCATCCATACCTGTGGTGCATTTAAGTTGTGCGCAGTATATATAGTAGGAGGACAGTGCATAATTTTGCTGACCACCAGTATATAATATATAGCAGTGCGGTACAGTAGTCCACTGCTCTACCTACCTCTGTGTCATCAAGTATACTATCCATCCATACCTGTGGTGCATTTAAGTTGTGCGCAGTATATGTAGTAGGAGGACAGTGCATAATTTTGCTGACCACCAGTATATAATATATAGCAGTATGGTACAGTAGTCCACTGCTCTACCTACCTCTGTGTCGTCAAGTATACTATCCATCCATACCTGTGGTGCATTTAAGTTGTGCGCAGTATTTATAGTAGGAGGACAGTGCATAATTTTGCTGACCACCAGTATATAATATATAGCAGTACGGTACAGTAGTCCACTGCTCTACCTACCTCTGTGTCGTCAAGTATACTATCCATCCATACCTGTGGTGCATTTAAGTTGTGCGCAGTATATATAGTAGGAGGACAGTGCATAATTTTGCTGACCACCAGTATATAATATATAGCAGTACGGTACAGTAGGCCATTGCTATTGATATATTACTGGCATATAATTCCACACAGTAAAAAATGGAGAACAAAAATGTGGAGGGTAAAATAGGGAAAGATCAAGATCCACTTCCACCTCCTGCTGAAGCTGCTGCCACTAGTCATGGCCGAGATGATGAAATTCCATCAACGTAGTCTGCCAAGGCCGATGCCCAATGTCATAGTAGAGAGCATGTAAAATCCAAAAAATCAAAAGTTCAGTAAAATGACCCAAAAATCAAAATTGAAAGCGTCTGATGAGAAGCGTAAACTTGCCAATATGCCATTTACGACACGGAGTGGCAAGGAACGGCTGAGGCCCTGGCCTATGTTCATGGCTAGTGGTTCAGATTCACATGAGGATGGAAGCACTCATCCTCTCTCTAGAAAACTGCAGTGCCACTCCTAGATGGGCCAGGTGTTTGTGTCGGCCACTTGGGTCGCTCAGCTTAGTCACATAGCTACCTCATTGCACCTCTTTTTTTCTTTGCATCATGTGCTGTTTGGGGACTATTTTTTAAATCTGCCATCCTGTCTGACACTGCAGTGCCACTCCTAGATGGGCCAGGTGTTTGTGTCGGCCACTTGGGTCGCTTAGCTTAGTCATCCAGCGACCTCAGTGCAAATTTTAGGACTAAAAATAATATTGTGAGGTGTGAGGTGTTCAGAATAGACTGGAAATGAGTGGAAATTATGGTTATTGAGGTTAATAATACTATGGGATCAAAATGACCCCCAAATTCTATGATTTAAGCTGTTTTTGAAGGTTTTTTGTAAGAAAACACCCGAATCCAAAACACACCCGAATCCGACAAAAAAATTTCAGGGAGGTTTTGCCAAAACGCGTCCGAATCCAATACACGGCCGCGAAACCGAATCCAAAACCAAAACACAAAACCCGAAAAATGTCCGGTGCACATCACTAGTATAAGAGAATAACAACTGACGCGTTTTGCTGCAGGTTCTGCAGCTTTTTCAAAGATGATCTGTCTTCTGTGCAAGCAGTGTATTTATACCGTTAATGACTCTAAATTAGTCCACACCTGTTCATCCAATCCATCTCAATAAACTAAATGATTAATAAAAACACATATAACTATATATGTTTCAAACCCCAAAGGGAATACAGCACAGACTCATTAGGAAAAATAACCTTTTTATGTCTTATTTATATCATAAATGTTTGTTTAATACTCTAAATACCAGAAATGCTTTAGGGTTAGGCAGAGTAACACGATCAAGTGACTGTTCTCCTTTCATTTTGATTGATAGCTTTGTCACTACATCCACGTTAAACAACACACACTTGCCAGAATTACTGGACAATAAAGTGTGGTCACGTGATCTATTCACAGTGACCCGCATAATCATTTTATACATAACCATATATTTAGTATTTCCAAAGTGTGCCTAAATCAGGAGGTATAAATACAGCGGCATTGCTTAGCACCGGGATGCGGTCATGTGACAATCTCATTGTGACACGCATCCTTGTTTACTTCCGCCCAATGGAGTGCATAATAGCGCTAGTATTACCCGGACTCCACAGCATGCAGTCACATGATCGTGTCTAGAATAGAAAAAAGGTGTGCAGAAGCATTGCTTAGCAACAATATGCGGTCACATGATAGTCTCGTCGTGACACGCATCATTGTTTGCTTCCGCACTTTGGAGCGCATAGTAGTGCTGATATTTCCTGACATGCAGAACCTTTAGTCACATGATCGTACATATTAGTCCCCATCCCAAATAATAAATAGATCATCTATATAATGGCCATAGAGAACCAGGTTCACGCCAAAGTCGCTCCCCCACACGAGCTGGTGTTCAGCCTCGTCCATGTAAAGGTTAGCGTAAAGCTATCAATCAAAATGAAAGGAGAAAAGTCACATGATCGTGTTACTCTGCCTAACCCGGAAGCATTTTTGGTATTCAGATTATTAAACAAACGTTTATAATATAAATAAGACATAAAATGGTTATTTTTCCTAATGAGTCTGTGCTGTATCCCCTTTGGGGTTTGAAACATATGTAGTTATATTTGTTTTTATTAATCATTGAGATGGATTGGATGAACGGGTGTGGACTAATGAGAGTAATTAAGGGTATAAATACCCTGCTTGTACAGAAGACAGATAACCTTTGAAAAAGCTGCAGGACCTGCAGCGAAACGCGTCAGTTGTTATTCTCTTATACCCACCACCGACCGTGTTCTGCCTATGACGTGCCCGGACCATACTGGACCCTAAATCAACCTTTGCAGTATCATTGTTTGGTGAACGGATTCGCTTCCAGGCATTCTTTCCATGCCTATTCCGCAAACAAGAACCCCGCATTCTGGTGAGGATACAGGACCCTGGTACCAACTTCTATTCTAAGGAATTCCTTCAAGGGACGCTGCCTCCAGCGGTGCTTGTGTGGTAATGTTATTATTGGACTGTGCTATCAGCCTCTATCACAGATTCCTACACCTATCTGCAGTCCAGTAACTTTATAAAGGAACAGACACTCAAAATATGGCAGCTTATGTTGGTGTTATTATTTTAACCATTGCTATATGAATTGTTTTATAAAATGTTGTACTCTTCTTCATCCGATCCATCCGTTTTTAGATTCATTCACTTATTAGCGCTGCTTTTTGTTTTGTATTGTATGATCTGGATAAATGCTCAGGTGAGCTTTTGGAAAATCATTAACCAGTGATGTTTCCCAAGTTACAAGGTCTGGTTGGGTATCCAAGCCAAACTGAAAATTCCAGGACTATATAACTGGTAATTCCTCCATGGCTCTCTCTCTCTCCATCGCACTAACCTGCTGCCCTTCCTACCCCACTGCTGTTTCATCATGCATAACCCAGTATCAATATCTTGAAAGGAATGATGTAAATGTATGACTTACAGGAGCCGGGCTGGACGTGAGGTCATTTGATTTTGAGTTTAGTCTAGTTATGTTTGTCATACTGAGTGAACAGGTTCTGTATCACTTCTTAAGTTGTCATTCCTGTCTTTCCACACCCACATTTAGTCACATTCTAAGCTAGGAATGGAGAGTGTGATTATAGGCATACAGAACAGAAGGATGTTGCCAAGCTGCATATGGATATGGTGGGGGCTGGTGTTCTGCAGTGCTTTCTTTTGTAATCATTTCTAGCATATTCTGATCCATATGTAATAAAACTGTGACCTTTTCTTGCAATCCTTAAGTCTCAATCTGTTATATTAGGGGTACATATCAGGCACCTGCCTCACCTCACCGCACGTCACTGGTACATATGGTTAATGATAGGGGGAAGAGAATGATATCAACTGTAAATTACACTAGAACTATTTTGTCTGTATTCAACTAACATAACATAATTATTGCATTGCAATCATTCAGTGTAATTTCATCCCTCTGTAGCATTACAATTACCATTGACTTTAGTAAAGGTACCACACTTTACGTACTGTATAATCTTATTTTTCTGTATGTGAAAAAACCAGCACAATTGTCTAATATGCACACTGGATCACATAACAGCAAGCCTAATACTCCAAAAAATTGCAATAAACAGCAAAAAGTAAAGTACATCTTTAGTAAATAACATCTTATATTTAAACTACATTTTCAACTATGCTGTGCTATAGATGTATCATAAATGCATACCTACTGTTGTGCCCAGTCATCAACAATAATCTATAAACTCCTTTTAGCATTGCTTTTTATTCTGAGTCATTAAACGTCTAAAAATGTTATTATTATTATTATTATTATTATTATTATTATTATTTAGTCTTGCGTACACATTCTGTATTCCTGTCGTAGAGGATTCTATGTCCATATATAGTGGCTAGCCAAAATTTTGAAAATGACTGCAAAAATCACATAATTTCTATAGAAAAGAACAGCATGTATTAAACAGATCTTCTTGAATTGGAACTTCAAATGTGCAGACGGGCAAAATGAATTTGCATATTGTTATGACTGTGTAGACATTGCTATGATGAGAAAGGGTTAAACATCCCCTGATTAGTTTGCCTAAGAAAACATGTTTAGCTAAAAAAACAATAGTAAACTGTTTACCCAAGCCTCAAATCCTCGCTCTTTTGTTTCACTTAATACTGGAAATTGTGATAATGCAGCCGCCTCTTTGAACATATTTTAGGCAAAGCTGCTGGCTAAGAATTCATAGTGATGCCTTATTGCATTATCTCTACTGCAGTCTTTTTAGTGAAGACCAAAGCGGTCTGTTGCCTTTGGAAAAATTACATTTATCTGTGTAGCTTTTCATGTGGATAGAATTTTTGAACCACGTCTTATCTCAGCCTTTCTCTTCTTTTATCATCACAAAGAAATTAATAAGAAGAGTTTTTATATTTCCTGTAGACGGAGCTTCAATAGCAGACAGAAAACACAAGCAAGGCTTTAAATTGTTGTGCGTGCAGCATTTTCGGATTAAACAGGAATCCGTAGTCTCCTATGACAAGACAATTAACATTTGGTGTCAGAAAAAGCGGTAAACAAGATTTTCTAGAAGTAGATATTTCTTGCTTATGAAAAGGAATACTTTTCTTGGTAATTTGACGAAGGGAGTACAGGTACATTATATGATGTTTTTAGTGTGATAGAAAGCAAACTCCTGGACTATACAAACAATTCATAGCTATTTATTCATTAGGTACGTATTAATGCAATAATGTTGTTTGTTTATAAAAGTCCATTCATTAGGCATTTTTCATTTAAAACCTGTAAGAGTTGAGGAGAGTTAATAAACTCACTGTCCACCCAGTTCATGACGTCAGTCCCCCGACGGATCGGGCAGTGTGTATGCACAGCACACTGCCCGATCCGTACATAGATATATCTGCAGATCAATTGATCTGCAGATATATCTAATAGTGTGTACCCACCTTAAGTTTAAACTTTACCAGGTGCCCTCAATGAAGAAACTAAGGCTACACACTAGTAGGATGTGTGCAGGGGCGTAGCCAGAAATTTGTGGGCCCCAGAGCAACATTTTGAAGGGGCCTATGTCCCAACGCTTCTAGAGAGACACTTCTCTGCAGCAGTTGTTCATTGTAAGCCCCATAATAGTGCCCTAGTTTACTTACTGAACTATAATAGTGCCTTAGTTAATGTTATCACCCATAGAACTGCCCTTGTTTATTTTATAGACCATAGTATGTCGCATTGTAAGGCTGCCAGTACACATTATGCAATACAGTACCCATAGTTCACATTACTATATACAGTGTCCTCAGTTTATATTACTGCATGCCACATTAAATCGCTCCCATTTCATATTATGCAACACTATGGTGCCTCCACTTCATATTGTGCCACATTACAGTGCCCCAGTTCAAATTAGTACATGTAACATTATGATGCCATCCAGTTCATTTTATACCACAGTATAATGAGCAGATCCAGGGGTGTAACCATATATATTGTAGGAGGAAAGGCAAAAGTTTGTAAGGGCTCCTATGTAACACCCAATGGTTGAAAATGTATACAACACATGTAACTGTGACAGGGAAGGTGGGCCCCTCTCAGCTCTGGGCTCCATAGCAGCTGCACTCCCTGCACCTATGGTAGCTACGCCCTTGGATGTGTGCCCCATGCAATATTGTATATAATTTCCCGACATACGCTATCGGACATACGCACTATACGATGAAACAATAAGATAAGATGAAATTATATCTTATGGGGTTGGAGTTGATTTTTAGGGAGCACAAGCAGAAGAAGGAGGAGGAGGGTCCAGGAGGGTATATACACACTGCAAAAAATCTCACGATATTGCACCATTAAGACTGCATGCAGGTCAGATGTTGGATGTCAACTGCGACCCGTGGGGCCGCGCATCATATGATAATTTGTGTGCACACACTATGCAATATTGTGGTGCGTGATTTATAAATCATAATTTCTTAGAAACTACACTTGCAGAGAGTCAAGCTAATTCATTGCCAGAATCGAACATTTTTTTGTTTGTTTTGTTTATTTAAACTGCATGCTGTTGCTCAGAAAAGGAATGACCGCTGTATGATTCAAAATAGAGAACATGGTACACTAATAATTTCACTGGGAAAGCATCCAAGTACACATGCACTAAGCTATACTTACAGTATATCTATAGAAAACAGCAAGAGATGCATGCATGCAAGCACTTAAAGGTATAAGCACAAACAAGGAGCAGGCATTTCAGTGATTCTGAAAATCTTTGTACTGTTATAATCTTGCAGCTTCATGTTCCATAGAATTACTCTAACAAAATATTTTCATTTTTATCCAATTCACACACAGGCACACCAACGTTTTTAAGTTGGGTGGGGCCAAAATATAATTTTATTTTGGTGCCCCTAAATCACTAAATATTATCTCTTCAGGAGCAGCTAGACTTACCCACCACACCACTTACCTGATGACAGATCGATCGATCGATCTATCTATCTATCTATCTATCTATCTATCTATCTATCTATCTATCTATCTATCTATCAGGGCCAAAACTAGGATTTACGGCACCCAGGGCAAGGCAGTAATTTAGCCCCCCCCCCCTCCCCCCCCCCTCCCCGAAAAAAAAGAATAATGGGGAAAAAAATGCAAAAAATTATAAATAATAATGAATAAAAAAATATAAAAAATAGATATAAAAATACAATAAAATAGAATAAAAAAGACCGACAAAATTCAAAACTATGCCACCCAATGCAACTTTGTTCTCAATACCAAGCATAGCAATACCCCTTATTAACAGAGGAGAGGTGGAGAGATATGGAAGAAAGGAGAGGGAGAGAGAATATGCTTCAGAATAACCCTCAGACAGGCGGACCCCAGTAAAACACAGTGTGTGTGTATATATACATACACACATATATATATATATATATATATATATATACTACATATATATATATATATACTACATATATATATATATATACACATACATACACACGCACGCACACATTTTAAATAAATAAATACATTTTAAAAAATATATATATATAAAATCTGTAGCTGTCACAGTGGTATAAATAAATGGTCTCAGCATTACATATTTAGGCAATACATATATATATATATATATATATATATATATATAAAAGCTTAAATGAACTACTTTAAATGAGCTGCAGGGGTTAACACCAGTCAGGGTGAGGGAGTGTGTGTGCCTGTGTGTTTTACCTCTCCAGTCCTCTCACTAATCAGACGGAGGTGAAGGGTGCTGGTCTGCTTCGATCAATCACTGCTGGTGTCAGCGACTCAGCAGCAGAGCTGAATGTAGGGCTGCGTGGGACTGGAGAACGCTCAGCAGCATGTCACAGGGCGGGTGGCTTGCCGCTCAGGATAGCCGACTACTGCAGCTCCAGCGGCGGCCATCTCTCTGCAGGGTGAAATGCCTCATGGGATTTGTAGTCTCTCTGTTACAGCTCCAAGTGTAACCAGTAACAGACATGACTGCAAATCCCATGTGACTCCACTTCCTTCCCTGCTGTATCAGACGCAGACGGATCCCAGCGCCCTATCCAGTCCCGCGCCCAGGTCACATGCCCCCCTAGCCCCCCCCTAGTTACGGCTCTGTATCTATCTATCTATCTGTCTGTCTGTCTGTCTGTCTGTCTATCTATCTATCTATCTATCTATATATCTATCTATCTCTCTGTCTAGCTAGCTATCTCTGGGCAATAATAAATTCATTTACACCCAGATGTATTAAAAAATGCATGCAGAGACATTTGCTCCGATAAGAACCTACTGTATCTCTGGGATGTCTAAAGTAAAGTGAGTGCATCAGTGTCTGTTTCCTGTAAACTATGCAATATGTAACCCATAGGCTACAACGGCTAATGCCAATGATATTGCAATCCAAAACAGGATATCTTTGATATCTGCTATGGATCCCCTGTAATACTTTTATAGGGGATTATTTACATTTTAAGGGTATCCACCACAAAAATGTAAGTTTTCAGAGATTTCCCAGAAAATGTATATAATAAATATGCCCCTATAATATAACATGTGAATGACTTACGTTCATTTAGATGACGAAGAGACAGGATCCATTTATAACTTCCACCCTGGCTGAGACTTTACAGGGTACATTTTAAACTGAACCTAGTGGGAAAGGGGGATTTCAGGGTGTGCAGAGAGTGAAGGAAGTGTGGGCCCTAACCTAAGATGGTAGCCACATTGCATACATGGCCCAGTACAGTACTTTGATTAGCACCTCTCAGTTATTATTTGTTTTTTTTTGTTTTTTTTTTGGTGAGGGGAATGCATATGAATTCATACATAAAGACTTTTGCAGGCTGTGAACTCCAACTACAGTATTTTTACATGATGTTGCAATAGAACTAGAAGTGCTTGCATATAAGGCAAAGTTCAGTATACTACTGCAAAGGGATCAGTATGAAATGCTGATGGACGGAATCCCGGCTGTCATGATTCTGACAGCGATCCCATCTGCTGTAATACCAGCAGCCGGGTGAGTACTAGAAAGCCCCTTGCAGGCTCACTGCGCTCACCACAGGTTCTATTCTCCCTCTATGGGTGTCGTGCAAAATGTTCTTAGATAAAGTCGCTAATCTTGCAAGTGTCGGTGACCAGCCCAGAGTCAGTCTTGCAGCATTCTAGCTGATCACCAACACCTGCAAGAGAGACTCTTGATCTATCCTAATGACTGCTGGACAGTGCATTAAACCAATGGCCGGGATGTAATGGGAGCCAAGTTTGAGCCGAGTTTGTAAATGTCACATTGTGCTGCAAAATTGGGACATTTTGCATACTCGACCCAATGTAATAGTTTCCGAATTCATGAAAAATCAGATGTTTTCTATTCATAATAAGATCGCCCGGCAAAAAATCAGATCCAGATGTTTTCCCCATGATAAACCTGCAACTCTGTTGATGTAATGGAGTCCGAGTTTGAAAATCTCACACAGAACAGCTCTACAATGTCGTACAGAAATACAGCTGTGTTTTTTGGGTGAGTTGTATTTGTCAATTACAGTTACACAATTACAGCACATTTACACCAAATAATAATTTTAAATATTAGCTTTAACCTTACAATCAAACAAAAAACAAAGATTCTTCTCTCAAAACAGTCCATGTACTGTACATTTCATTTTTGCACATTTTTCACATGCGTCTTTGGATACAATAGGATGCACAAGCAGATCCTGCTGATTAGAATTATATCCGGCATGCCTATATTTTGTGTATAATTGTGACTGTATCTGCATACGAAATATGTTTTCCTGCCAAACACTGTAACATACAGTAATTCGGTATGTGGATACAGCTGCAAGTACACACATAATATAGACATGTCGCATATCATTTTAATCAGCAGGATCTGCTTGTTCGTCCTATTGCATCCCATGGTGAATTAGATGCTTTCCGGTTGATCTAAAAAAATTGGATGCTTCCTGTTCTAAGAATTCAGCGAGAAGTCGGATTTGATTTGCATTAGAATCATAAACGCTGTTACATTGGCCAAGTTCCAGGAAAAAGTCGCACATTATAATGTCCTAGTTTGTCCGACTTTTTCCCATACGCTAAACTCAGCTCCTATTACATCCCAGCCAATGTATCTGTGCTGCTAAGTACAGAGACTGAACTCCCCAAGCAGATACCCTTATCGATAATCCTCCCTCACTACCTTCTTGTGTACTGTATATGCATCTGTCTTACATCTGTGTGCTTCCAAAGCAGCTGCATTATCTTCTAATGTGATACAATGTATTCTCCTTTTGCAGTACATATTGGGAGCAATTCAACTGTGGGCAAAGGGGTGGAATTCCATTGCCGCAGCATTATAAACACTAGTAACTGCAGGCCAATTTGCACTCTTCATCCTGCCCAATTCACACCCCTTTTGCTTAAAAGTGCTCACTACCCTGTGGATAGTGAAAACTTTTAAGCAAGATCCGGACGCATTTAAAGTGTGGTGGGTTTTGTGGGAATTCGGCTAGGCGATCAAGTTGCCAGCAATTGAATTCCTCCCTTTGTACCTAACTTTGGGGGTCATTCAGACCCGATCGCGAGCTAACTTTTTTGCAGTGGTGCGATCGGGTCTGAACTGCGCATGCATATGCTCCACAATGCGCAGGCGAGTCAGCCGCCTGCGACAGGGATCGCCAGACAGTGACGTCTTTAATGAAGAAAGCGATCGCACAGGCGATCGCAAGAAGATTGACAGGAAGAGGCTGGTTGTGGGTGTCAACTGACCATTTCTAGGGAGTGTCCGGAAAAACGCAGGCGTGCCCACCGTTTGGAGGGAGGATTCCTGACGTCAGCTCCTGGCCGGATCATCGCAGCGGCTGAGTACATCCTGAGCTGTGCAGAGACTACACAAACTTTTATTTGTGCAGCTCTCTGCACAAGCGATCACACCCCTGCACAGCGATTACCCCCTCCCCCTGTAGGCGGCAACTACCTTATCGCAGCACTGCAAAAACTGCCAGCTTGCGATCAGGTCTGAATCACCCACTTTGTTGTTTATCTGCAACACTGTTGCTATTCCAGGATGAGTATCCCATATCCAAAATGCTTGGTACCAGAAGTAGTTTGGATATTAGATTTTTCCATATTTTAGAATAATTGCATCCAATAATGAGATATCATGGCGATGGGACCCAAGTCTAAGGACAGAATGCATTTATGGTTCATATACACCTTACACACACAGCCTGAAGGTCATTTTAGCTAATATTTTTAATAACGTTGTGCATTAAACAAAGTTTGTGTACATTGAGCCATCAGAAAACAAAGGTTTCACTATCTCAGTCTCACTCAAAAAATTCCATATTTTGTAATATTCCATAAATTTGGAATATTTGGATTTTGGATACTCAACCTGTACAACAATTTCATTTCTAACTACAAGAAAGCTCACATAGTTATCAGTTGTATTATTACTTTAAAGCAATTTTTTTTTATCATTTCCTGTGACAATGCTAATGAGATGTTATGTTTTAATAATTGTTACATTTTTAAACGAAAAAAGTGCATTTTTTGTTATTCTCATTGGATCAAAGCTTTATTGAACAAACATAGCTTTTTTTTACATGTGCCAACTAGAGTATTACCCAATTAACTGTATATCTAGGAGCTTGGTGACCTCTATATAGTATAACTTACAAACGCATACATTGTGGACCCTGTGAAGTGCACCCAGAAAATCAATTTATTTTCGGGATGCGGTCAAGATCCCGCCGGACGGAATCCCGGCGGTCGAAATACCGACACCGGAATCCCGACCGGCACAATCCCGACATATTCTCCCTCCGTGGGTATCCATGACACCCACAGAGGGAGAATAAAAATAAGAATTTACTTACCGATAATTCTATTTCTCATAGTCCGTAGTGGATGCTGGGGACTCCGAAAGGACCATGGGGAATAGCGGCTCCGCAGGAGACTAGGCACAAAAGTAAAAGCTTTAGGACTACCTGGTGTGCACTGGCTCCTCCCCCTATGACCCTCCTCCAAGCCTCAGTTAGGATACTGTGCCCGGACGAGCGTACACAATAAGGAAGGATTTTGAATCCCGGGTAAGACTCATACCAGCCACACCAATCACACCGTACAACTTGTGATTTGAACCCAGTTAACAGCATGATAACAGAGGAGCCTCTGAAAAGATGGCTCACAACAATAATAACCCAATTTTTGGGTTGCAGACAATCCGCACTTGGGATGGGCGCCCAGCATCCACTACGGACTATGAGAAATAGAATTATCGGTAAGTAAATTCTTATTTTCTCTGACGTCCTAGTGGATGCTGGGGACTCCGAAAGGACCATGGGGATTATACCAAAGCTCCCAAATGGGCGGGAGAGTGCGGATGGCTCTGCAGCACCGAATGAGAGAACTCCAGGTCCTCCTCAGCCAGGGTATCAAATTTGTAGAATTTAGCAAACGTGTTTGCCCCTGACCAAGTAGCTGCTCGGCAAAGTTGTAAAGCCGAGACCCCTCGGGCAGCCGCCCAAGATGAGCCCACTTTCCGTGTGGAATGGGCTTTTACAGATTTTGGCTGTGGCAGGCCTGCCACAGAATGTGCAAGCTGAATTGTACTACAAATCCAACGAGCAATCGTCTGCTTAGAAGCAGGAGCACCCAGCTTGTTGGGTGCATACAGGATAAACAGCGAGTCAGATTTTCTGACTCCAGCCGTCCTGGAAACATATATTTTCAGGGCCCTGACTACGTCCAGCAACTTGGAATCCTCCAAGTCCCTAGTAGCCGCAGGCACCACAATAGGCTGGTTTAAGTGAAATGCTGAAACCACCTTAGGGAGAAATTGAGGACGAGTCCTCAATTCTGCCCTATCCGTATGAAAAATTAGGTAAGGGCTAAAGATTAGCTAAGGGCTAAAGGTTAGCTAAGATAAAGCCGCCAATTCTGATACACGCCTGGCTGAAGCCAGGGCTAACAGCATTACCACTTTCCATGTGAGATATTTTAAGTCCACAGTGGTGAGTGGTTCAAACCAATGTGATTTTAGGAATCCCAAAACTACATTGAGATCCCAAGGTGCCACTGGAGGCACAAAAGGAGGCTGTATATGCAGTACCCCCTTGACAAACGTCTGAACTTCAGGAACTGAAGCTAGTTCTTTTTGGAAGAATATTGACAGGGCCGAAATTTGAACCTTAATGGACCCTAATTTTAGGCCCATAGACAGTCCTGTTTGCAGGAAATGCAGGAAACGACCCAGTTGAAATTCCTCTGTAGGGGCCTTCCTGGCCTCACACCACGCAACATATTTACGCCAAATACGGTGATAATGTTGCACAGTTACATCCTTCCTGGCTTTGATCAGGGTAGGGATGACTTCATCCGGAATGCCTTTTTCCTTCAGGATCCGGCGTTCAACCGCCATGCCGTCAAACGCAGCCGCGGTAAGTCTTGGAACAGACATGGTCCCTGCTGGAGCAGGTCCTTTCTTAGAGGTAGAGGCCACGGGTCTTCCGTGAGCATCTCTTGAAGTTCCGGGTACCAAGTCCTTCTTGGCCAATCTGGAGCCACGAGTATAGTCTTTACTCCTCTCCTTCTTATGATTCTCAGTACCTTGGGTATGAGAGGCAGAGGAGGGAACACATACACTGACTGGTACACCCACGGTGTTACCAGAGCGTCCACAGCTATTGCCTGAGGGTCCCTTGACCTGGCGCAATATCTGTCCAGTTTTTTGTTGAGGCGGGACGCCATCATGTCCACCTTTGGTTTTTCCCAACGGTTCACAATCATGTGGAAGACTTCTGGGTGAAGTCCCCACTCCCCCGGGTGGAGATCATGTCTGCTGAGGAAGTCTGCTTCCCAGTTGTCCACTCCCGGAATGAACACTGCTGACAGTGCTATCACATGATTTTCCACCCAGCGAAGAATCCTTGCAACTTCCGTCATTGCCCTCCTGCTTCTTGTGCCGCCCTGTCTGTTTACGTGGGCGACTGCCGTGATGTTGTCCGACTGGATCAACACCGGCTGACCCTGAAGCAGAGGCCTTGCTTGACTTAGGGCATTGAAAATGGCCCTTAGTTCCAGGATATTTATGTGAAGTGACGTTTCCATGCTTGACCACAAGCCCTGGAAATTTTTTCCCTGTGTGACTGCTCCCCAGCCTCTCAGGCTGGCATCCGTGGTCACCAGGACCCAATCCTGAATGCCGAATCTGCGGCCCTCTAGGAGATGAGCACTCTGTAACCACCACAGGAGAGACACCCTTGTCCTTGGAGACAGGGTTATCCGCTGATGCATTTGAAGATGCGATCCGGACCATTTGTCCAGCAGATCCCACTGAAAAGTTCTTGCGTGGAATCTGCCGAATGGAATCGCTTCGTAAGAAGCCACCATCTTTCCCAGGACCCTTGTGCATTGATGCACTGACACTTGGCCTGGTCTCAGGAGGTTCCTGACTAGGTCGGATAACTCCCTGGCTTTCTCCTCCGGGAGAAACACCTTTTTCTGTACTGTGTCCAGAATCATCCCTAGGAACAGCAGACGCGTCGTCGGAATCAGCTGCGATTTTGGAATATTTAGAATCCATCCGTGCTGTCGTAGTACTACTTGAGATAGTGCTACTCCGACCTCTAACTGTTCTCTGGACCTTGCCCTTATCAGGAGATCGTCCAAGTAAGGGATAATTAAGACGCCTTTTCTTCGAAGAAGAATCATCATTTCGGCCATTACCTTGGTAAAGACCCGAGGTGCCGTGGACAATCCAAACGGCAGCGTCTGAAACTGATAGTGACAGTTCTGTACCACAAACCTGAGGTACCCTTGGTGAGAAGGGCAAATTGGGACATGGAGGTAAGCATCCTTGATGTCCAGAGACACCATATAGTCCCCTTCTTCCAGGTTTGCTATCACTGCTCTGAGTGACTCCATCTTGAACTTGAACCTTTTTATGTAAGTGTTCAAGGATTTCAGATTTAAAATAGGTCTTACCGAGCCGTCCGGCTTCGGTACCACAAACAGCGTGGAATAATACCCCTTTCCCTGTTGTAGGAGGGGTACCTTGATTATCACCTGCTGGGAATACAGCTTGTGAATGGCTTCCAATACCGCCTCCCTGTCGGGGGGAGACGTTGGTAAAGCAGACTTCAGGAACCGGCGAGGGGGAGACGTCTCGAATTCCAATTTGTACCCCTGAGATACTACCTGCAGGATCCAGGGGTCCACTTGCGAGTGAGCCCACTGCGCGCTGAAATTCTTGAGACGGGCCCCCACCATGCCTGAGTCCGCTTGTAAGGCCCCAGCGTCATGCTGAGGACTTGGCAGAAGCGGGGGAGGGCTTCTGTTCGTGGGAAGAGGCTGTCTGCTGCAGTCTTTTTCCCCTTCCTCTGCCCCGGGGCAGATATGAGTGGCCTTTTGCCCGCTTGCCCTTATGGGGACGAAAGGACTGAGCCTGAAAAGACGGTATCTTTTTCTGCTGAGAGGTGACCTGGGGTAAAAAGGTGGATTTCCCAGCCGTTGCCGTGGCCACCAGGTCCGATAGACCGACCCCAAATAACTCCTCCCCTTTATACGGCAATACTTCCATATGCCGTTTGGAATCCGCATCACCTGACCACTGTCGCGTCCATAACCCTCTTCTGGCAGAAATGGACATCGCACTTACTCTTGATGCAAGAGTGCAAATATCCCTCTGTGCATCTCGCATATATAGAAATGCATCCTTTAAATGCTCTATAGTCAATAATATATTGTCCCTGTCCAGGGTATCAATATTTTCAGTCAGGGAATCCGACCAAGCCACCCCAGCACTGCACATCCAGGCTGAGGCGATTGCTGGTCGCAGTATAATACCAGTATGTGTGTATATACTTTTTAGGATATTTTCCAGCTTCCTATCAGCTGGTTCCTTGAGGGCGGCCGTATCAGGAGACGGTAACGCCACTTGTTTTGATAAGCGTGTGAGCGCCTTATCTACCCTAGGGGGTGTTTCCCAACGCGCCCTAACCTCTGGCGGGAAAGGCTATAATGCCAATAATTTTTTAGAAATTAGCAGTTTTTTATCGGGGGAAACCCACGCTTCATCACACACCTCATTTAATTCATCTGATTCAGGAAAAACTACGGGTAGTTTTTTCACACCCCACATAATACCCTTTTTTGTGGTACTTGTAGTATCAGAAATGTTCAAAACCTCCTTCATTGCCGTGATCATGTAACGTGTGGCCCTACTGGAAAATACGTTTGTTTCCTCACCGTCTACACTGGAGTCAGTGTCCGTGTCTGTGTCTGTGTCGACCACCTGAGGTAACGGGCGCTTTAGAGCCCCTGACGGTGTTTGAGACGCCTGTACAGGTATTAACTGATTTGCCGGCTGTCTCATGTCGTCAACAGTCTTTTGTAAAGTGCTGACACTAACACGTAATTCTTTCCATAAGACCATCCAGTCAGGTGTCGACTCCCTAGGGGGTGACATCACTAACACAGGCAATTGCTCCGCCTCCACACCATTTTCCTCCTCATACATGTCGACACAACGTACCGACACACAGCACACACACAGGGAATGCTCTGATAGAGGACCCCACTAGCCCTTTGGGGAGACAGAGGGAGAGTTTGCCAGCACACACCAGAGCGCTATATATATATATAGGGATAACCTTATATAAGTGTTTTTCCCTGATATAGCTGCTGTATATATTTATCTGCCAAATTAGTGCCCCCCCTCTCTTGTTTTACCCTGTTTCTGTAGTGCAGGACTGCAGGGGAGAGTCAGGGAGCCTTCCTCCAACGGAGCTGTGAGGAAAAAATGGCGCCAGTGTGCTGAGGAGATAGGCTCCGCCCCCTTCTCGGCGGCCTTTCTCCCGCTTTTTTAAGGAAAAATTGGCAGAGGTTAAATGCATCCATATAGCCCAGGAGCTATATGTGATGTATTTTTTGCCAAATAAGGTGTTTTTATTGCGTCTCAGGGCGCCCCCCCCAGCGCCCTGCACCCTCAGTGACCAGAGTGTGAAGTGTGCTGAGAGCAATGGCGCACAGCTGCAGTGCTGTGCGCTACCTTATTGAAGACAGGACGTCTTCTGCCGCCGATTTTCCGGACCTCTTCAGTCTTCTGGCTCTGTAAGGGGGCCGGCGGCGCGGCTCTGGGACCCATCCATGGCTGGGCCTGTGATCGTCCCTCTGGAGCTAATGTCCAGTAGCCTAAGAAGCCCAATCCACTCTGCACGCAGGTGAGTTCGCTTCTTCTCCCCTTAGTCCCTCGGTGCAGTGAGCCTGTTGCCAGCAGGTCTCACTGAAAATAAAAAACCTACTTTAAACTTTTACTCTAAGCAGCTCAGGAGAGCCCCTTAGTATGCACCCTTCTCGTTCGGGCACAAAAATCTAACTGAGGCTTGGAGGAGGGTCATAGGGGGAGGAGCCAGTGCACACCAGGTAGTCCTAAAGCTTTTACTTTTGTGCCCAGTCTCCTGCGGAGCCGCTATTCCCCATGGTCCTTTCGGAGTCCCCAGCATCCACTAGGACGTCAGAGAAATAGTGTGCCCGCAAGGGGCTGCGTTCCGCTCACACCCCTGTCGGGATTCTGCTGGTCGAAATTCCGGTGTCGGTATTTCGACCGCCGGGATCCCGTCCAGCGGGATTTCGTACTGATCCCTTATTTTCATACTGTATTTTCCTGTCAAGAAAAAAAACATCGGGGTTGGATGTTCCCAAATATCAAGCATTTTGCATGAGAATAAAACATTTTTACAGAAGTAATAATTTGAAATTCTCAGTTGTATGCAGTAGCGGATCCAGAGGGGGGGGGGGGGGGGGGGGCACGCGGGCCCATGCCCCCCTGTCATGTCTAGTACTTAAAAAAAACAAAAACACACAGCAGTGTCTTTAAAAAAGAAGCGGCGGCGCAGACGGCGCGCCCCGCGATGAAGGGTCACGTTACGGCGGCAGCAGTACTAATGAGTCATACTGACTCATTACAGTGCGCTGCGTACAGCCGGAAGACTCGGAGGAGAGGAGAGGCTTTCCCCTTCTCTCCTCCACTCGGAGTCGCAGAGGGTGCTCTGGCCACGATAGAGCCGGCAGCGCTGTATCACTGCTGCCTGCAGTGTACGCGTTGCGGCTCGCTCTCAGTGGGTGGGGGGCGCTATTTCCACCTGGAAGTCCGACGGGGACCTAACAGCTGTTTCTGATGTCTGTGCGGGTGGCGTTGCCCCTAATTCATGTAAGATGCCATGTGGGCATGCCTGGGCACCAGGAGTTGGCTTCTCTTTACTGGTATGTTTCCACAGAGTAGAGTCATTTACAGCTGTGTGTCTAACTACAGAAACATATGTCTGCAAATATATATACTGTATGTGTGTGTGTATATATATATATATATATATATATATATATACACACACACACACACACACACACACACACACTTTTTTTGTAACACAATTATGTTAATAGTGGCCCCTACAAGTTTGTTGTCCAGGGGCCCCCTCAAACCTTAATCCGGCCCTGCTGGAGCAGGACGCTCGCCAGTCGCCACTACCGCATGGAGCATGGAGCAAAGGAGAGCCGTCTGAGTGGGTGGCCCGCTCCCTGCCTCCCCATTGCCGCCATCTGAAGCTCCCAGAGGAGGTCAGTTTATCTTTAGGTATAAACAGTATATGTTGCTTGGAAACATATACTGTTTGTACCAAGGAAAAACAGTATATGTGTATGCATACCTTGTGGCATAATGTGAATTTTGGCTCATACCGTGTGCTATAATGTGAATTTCGGCTCATACCGTGTGCCATTATGTGAATTTCGGCTCATACTGTGTGCTATAATGTGAATTTCGGTTCATACCGTGTGCTATTATGTGAATTTCGGCTCATACCGTGTGGTATTATGTGAATTTTGGCTCATACCGTGTGCTATAATGTGAATTTCGGCTCATACCGTGTGCTATTATGTGAATTTCGGCTCATACCGTGTGGTATTATGTGAATTTTGGCTCATACCGTGTGCTATAATGTGAATTTTGGCTCATACCGTGTGCTATAATGTGAATTTCGGCTCATACCGTGTGGTATAATGTGAATTTTGGCTCATACCGTGTGGTATAATGTGAATTTCGGCTCATATCGTGTGGTATAATGTGAATTTAGGCTCATACCGTGTGGTATAATGTGAATTTTGTCTCATACTATGTGCTATAATGTAAATTTCGGCTCATACCGTGTGGTATAATGTCTGTTTCCCCAGTGAATCTTTCCCTTCATGCCTCTGTAAACCTCACTACAAATGTCTCGCTACTCCCTCCTACTCCTACAGAGACCTTAAGTACCCACTGCCTCTCCCTGACCCCCTCTCCTTGTTACCCACTGCCACCTCCCCCTGGCATCACCCACTTTTTCCTCGTCACCCTTTCCCCAGTATTACCCACTCTGCCTCTCACTGTCACCCTCTGTCTTTCACCCACTGCCTCTCCATCTCCCACTGTCTCCTTCATCCACTGCCTCTCCCCTGTGTCACTATAAACCCATCACCCTCTCTCTCCTGTCACTCGCTGCCTCTCCAAAGTGTCACCCTCTTCCCGTCTTACGAATACGACGTTCCCTTTGAGGCCATGACCCTTGTTGCTAGGTCATGCCCCTGTTGTGAGGCCATGCGCACCTTCATGGGACCGCACGCCTTCGGCATACACAAGGTGCCCCCTCTGTCATTTTCTCCTGGATCCGCCCCTGGTTGTATGGAAGTCCCAAACTCTGCTGCCTTAATCACCATTTACCCAACACCCGATCCTCCACTGTGAGATGGACAAAATGACCATAATGTTTTTTATTAGAGTTAAGCGGAAAAGGGATATTCCTATCTTTTAAAGGCATGTCTTTTTCACAAGAACATTGCAATATACCTGTCATGTAATTCTTTTCCCATTTTGTGTCTAACTGGTAGAAGCAATTGACATGAGTATCCATAATAGTGGTGGTTTTGTGATGGTGGTTTTGTAAGGACAGTTATTTTCAGCTAGTCTACAGTACATGTGAATGGTCTGCAGATGTTCCACGATGGATTTACATCAGGGATTGGAGTCCCACTATTTAGTTGAGTGATTTCCAGCCAGAGTTGCATTATAAACTTGCAATTCATGTGCTGTCACACAGTCACCGTGACCCAATTATAAACATCTGTGCATAGCAATTGTGTATAAATGGTTGGAGTATAAGGTTCAAGAGCACAAATCTGACAAATGACTCAGCAATACACATCTGAGACACCAGATTTAAAGCTCATGCTGATTAGACAGTAGGTGCATGTTTCTTTACATGGCTCTATAAAAGGGCTTGTATTCGTACAAGCCTGTCACTGTGCTATTAGAGTATCACAGCACTGTACGGCTAATTAATACTTAGCCCAGGAGAGATTGATACCTTGTCATATTACCTGCTGTTTATGTTCTATCACCTGTATCCTGTTATCTTCAATATCAGGATCAATGAGTGGACTAACCTCCATTCTCACATCAGCTAAGCACCTACAGATGTAGCCAAGTACCCCTTCAGGGGAACGCATTCCCCTACTCCATTAGACTCTCCCTGACCTTGCAAAGCTTCAAATGGGCAATGAAAACCCACCTATTTATCGAAGCGAACCCTTCCAATGCATATCCTAGTCTTGTGGCTGCTCCTCCATTCCCCTGCCTCATGCCTTGACCATCTCTGCTTTGCTTAAATACTCCCATCAGGCTACCTCCTGCTTTCTTGCACTTCATGTCATCTGTCTGTCGCCCCTTCCTACTAGAATGTAAGCTCCTCAGAGCAGGGCCTTCTTTCCTCTTGTTGTCAAAACCCTCTTCTCGACACATTTCACTCACAACCCTCTCCTACTCAGCGACCATCTTTACCTACCTTTTCTCCTGCTGGTAAAGGCTCATCTCTATCTGCCACCAGTTCCTAGTAGTACGCTGATCACTCTCTTGCTACTTACATCTAAGCTGTATTATGTTTTGAGAATTGTGGTGCTCTTTGTTACCTGTACTCTATTTTTGTAATGTAATGTTAAGTTTTGTCTCCCTGTGCTGTTCTTTGTACGGCGCTGCAAAACACTTGTGGCACCTTATAAATAAATGTAATACAGGTTGAGTATCCCTTATCCAAAATGCTTGGGACCAGAGGTATTTTGGATATGGGATTTTTCCGTAGTTTGGAATAATTGCATACCATAATGAGATATCATGGTGATGGGACCTAAGTCTAAGCACAGAATGCATTATCTCCTTTCTGCATCTCTCACCACCTCCTAACTTTGTGGCACTAAGCCTTCCCCCTTTATGCTGCACCTCTCAGGCTTCCACCTTTCACTCTGTGTATCTCAGCCTAACCCCTTTACTCTGTGCCTCCCAACCTCCCCCCAACAGTCTGTGCCTTTCAGCCACCCACCATTCACTCTGTGCCTCCTAGCCTCCCCCTTCCCTTTGTGCCTCTCAGCTTCCCCTTCACTCTGTACCTCTCAGCCTCCCCCCTTACTCTGTGACTCTCAGACTCCCAGCCTTCACTCTGTGTCTCTCAGCCTTCCGTCTAAAGGCCCATATAGACAGGCCGATGCAGGAGAGATGTGTGCTGAGCGAACCGCTCAGTACACATCTCTCCCGCCGCTCAGCACAGCGCGATCTGTGCTGAGCGTGCGGGGGGAGATGGGAGGGCCGCTCATTTCTCCCAGTGGGTGAAGTGAGCAACCCACTAGATTGGTCTGCACGGCAGGCCAATCTAGCGCCAGCGATAGCGATGCGCGGTGCTGCGCATCGCTATCGCTGTAGGGGGTACACAAGGAGCGATGATAATAGTCAGATTGCTTAGAATATCGCTCCATGAGTACCCCCCTTTACTCTGTGCCTCTCAGATTGCCAACCTGTGCCATTCAGCCTCAACCCTTCACTCTGTACCACTCAGTCAGCCCCCCTTCACGCTGTGTCTCTCAGCCACCACCTTTCACTCTGTGCCTTTCAGCCTCCCACCTATATGTCTCTCGGCCTGCCTCCTCACTGTTCTGTGCCTCTTAGCCTCCCCCCGTTCACTCTGTGTCTTTCAGCCTCCATGCTGAAAATTCTCCACTAGTATTGGTTTTGGTGTCGTTTCACTTACATAGTCACTCACTCACACAGCAGTGACAGTACTGTCTCTCTGATGAACATCTGGCTGCTTGAGTCACTAAATAGCGATGACTTGAATTTGCCCACCCCCCACTCGGAAGCCCGGCGCTGGCTGAGGAACAAATACAGAGCAATAACGATTGTCGCCAGACATCACCCACATGAATAAACATACAAAAAATATATAAAGAAGAGAGACGTATAAAAAAGTCATCATAAACATAATGAATGGGCTGAATACAAAAGACTGATCAGGTAAACACTGAAAACAAGAGGAGAAGAATAGTCAGGCATAGCATATTAATAAATAATCATCCTCATAGAAAAATAAACTGCATAAGTAACTCCAAATAGAAGAGATCAGAAGACTACACTTAAATTCGGGTGTTCATTAATGCTCTGGAGGGAAAATGATCTGTAGTTTAAGGAACGGATGAACCTACACAGGACCGCAATCAGGGCGGCCTTAAATGGGACATGCTGCCTGACGACGGGTAATAAATAACCGAAACGTTGCAAAACTCCAGTGTTGTAGCTTTGATTTTTACCAACTACAAGCCCACTGAGTGCCGTTCCTTCATCTATCTATCTATCTATCTATCTATCTATCTATCTATCTATCTAGCAAAACCAAATGCTTTTACAATTGAATTTATTGAAATATTTGTATATTTTATGTAGTCTGAATCTTCTAATTACTTGCTAATCTAGTAAGAGTTTATAGTTTAGGAATCATACTGTAGATCTGGATTTTTTGGTGTTTTTGTACATCTGACATTTGCCGCTGTTGAGTAATTAAAATCGATCTGTCTCTAGCCACATTGTTTTCAATTGATTTTATTATATTACTATTTAGAGAATTGGATTGTTTGGGATAATTCTGGATGCTCTACCTTGCGTGTAATTAAACAAGATATTTTGCTGATAAAAAGAGTGGTGCTTACAAAATGTGAAAGCACCACATAATAATAATAATAATAATAATAATAATAATAATTGTCGAAGTCAGAAAAATGTCTCTATGCACGTTGCCATATTTGCACCGCACACTGGTCCGCGCTGCGCGTGCGTGCGCTCTCCCGTGGAGGCGCATACCCGCAATAGCGTGCACTCACAGGCGCGGTATGCGTATTTACGGTAGAGTTTACGTAGTCGTAGCGTGCGACTCATTCGTTACATATTTTCACAATTAATGTAGTTTATAGATTATGGTCCCTTTGATAGATTCTGAAAGTTTGGTTAATATAGAATGTCCCTGAACGGAGGAATCCCTCTTTGTATTGTGCGAAGGGTCTAACAGGAGTCAGACAGTGGTGTTTGGTACCTATCGGAAGAGTATTTAAATAGCAATATTCCGGTGTTGGTTTGGAGCAGATTAATTGCTCGTGCGAATAGTTATGGACATAAGAAGTTATGTCCATTTATTCATTATTATTTGTCCTTACTTAGTCATGCATCTGAACAGTTGGAGACAGGCATCAGTAGGTCTCAAATGTCTCTTTGACCTCAGAGATCCCCCAAACAATAGTTTGCATGTTAAGAGGGCCTCATCTCTACACATGCATAAGGTAAACACAGGAATAGTAATTGAAGATCAATTGTACTCCAAATCAGTATCTTTCCCGCAGACGGAGTACAATAGTCTTTAATTACACTGAGCTTTTGAGACTCAATGAGGAGGGTCAACACCTGTGTTCACAAATGGGGCTGGATTTGTATACAAAGAGAATGGTGACTCAATACAAAGGAGAAAGAAAGACCCCTCCCCCAGGTACTGGTCAAACAGGAAGGTAGTGGTCAGGTGTGGCCTCAGAGAACAGATGTAATGTAGCTACACTCACAGACACACACACAGCTACCTGGCACCAAGCAGCATGGCGGCTGAATCCCCAGGACATCTTCCAAACTAAAGGCTAAGTATTGAACCTCACATGGCTAGATAAGGAAACAGATAGATTGCTTTCTGGTTTAAATAGGATATTGTAACTTGGTTGTGTGATTGTTGGGTGTTTGTGGATACTCTGTGAAGTCTGTGATAAATTGGAACAGTATACAATCTGTAGCATAATATTTGTGGTATTTGTTTGCCAATGGAGATTTAAAATAGATTGTGCTGGTTAGTTATAATATATATCCTGTTAATCATAAATACCACCATGCAGTTACGTTTGTGTTAATTACATTGTGATCTGGTCTTGTGATGAATATGCTCTGGTTATTGAGATACTGAAGTTGTTTGGGATGTGAAATTATGAGATGGTTCTAGGAAGTTGGATTACATTGTGAAAGGTGTTTTAGATGGTTTGGAATTGTAAAATCAGAACATATGCATTGTTTTGAGGCTTGGACATTTTGGAAGAAAATGGAGTCTTGTGTTTTCTGCTATGTGATTGTGGTTTAGTATAGAGTGCCATGTGTTTGGACCTGCAAATCTAAAATGGTTGCTGCTGGATGTCTTCCCCTCCCCCTTTCAGCCATGTGGTGTGGTCTTTGGAATCAAGTGGAGGTTTCTCAAAATGGAGACTAGCTTCCATCCCATGCTGTATTCAGCATTGACTAACTGCGCAGCGATTGTCTCTCACATGTGTAGTTTTATCTGCAACCATGTTGTCTCTTATTTAATGTTATCATGAGCCATTTCTCTCTCTCTCTTCTTCTCTTCCCCTTCCATTTTCCCATAAATAGTAATTGTATTGTATTGTATTTCTTGTGTAGTTATCTGGTTAGGAAGTCTCTGTTATATTGTAGTGTATCAATTGTACTGTTATCCCCTTTTACAAGTATATTAGATATAATACAGTTAATAGGCTTTGGAACCTAAACCAGCATCTGTGTATTTTCTATAGTGATAAGTGTTCATTTGAGCGTCGGTGACGCTCATGCAGCTTTGTAGATAGTCAGGTTACACAAGGTTGCACTTACACCCTGTACTCACATTAAGGTATTCAGTGTATTTCATTGGTATAAGGTTTTAACATAAAGGTATAGTGTTGTAAGCGTCTGCATCGCTGGTGACCTCCTCGTGGTCTCGAGCGTATGCTACGCTACAGCGAATCATTCCCCTAGACATAACCAATAACGTGTCCTGTGATCACTGGGCCGTGAGCGAACGTGACGCTTGAGCGTCTCGCCTACGGCTGAGCGATCGTTACGCAACTAGCGTACCATTACGGTACTTCTTAAGTAAACAGCGTACAGTGTTCTTAGCTTCATAAAGGGTTGTTTATACGACAAAGGAATTTAGCATTGTCAATTGCGGGCTCGTCCTATACTTCTCATATCTGCACTAGGTAGATCAGCAGACATTATCCCTCCAGCAAAGGGTGGGAGGTTGTCTCACAGTGCTGACGGGATAAGCGTCTGCTTCGCTTAGATAAAGAGTGCTGAAGGAACCCGGTAACCGGAGGTAAGAACAGTACGCTATTGTCTTTGAAAATCTGGTTTTTATTTCAATTTGGTGCCAACTACACACTCAGGCCTAGAATAACTTTAGGAGTTTTGAATGATGACTTTCTTTGTGACAAGAGACCGCATGGTCTGTCCACCATTTTGTGTGACCCTCATGGAGGTGGAAGGGGGAGGAGCAGCGGCCATTTTGGGAAGGTCAAAAAAAAAAAAAAAATTTTTTTTTTCTGAGCGGCTGGTTTTCAGTTGACTCAGGAAACAATCAGCCATCCACTGTCAAAAAGAAATCATCATTTAATGAGTTTTTTTTTAATGCATTTATTTAATCTATATCATAGTCAATCATAAGTAATAGTGATTGGTACTTATATGTAATATCTATATGCGTGTGCTTACATCAATGTATGTTATTAGATTAAATTTAGAATTGCATTTTCATCTGTGTAAGTTTCACATCTCACCTTCCTGTTTGCCATTTGCATTGATAACGTGCTGAGAAAAAAAACAAGCACACAGCATAGAAGATACTGTGTGGTGTTTGGTAAGCGTTTATATAGTGAAATATCGCTTATAGTAAGGCGATACAGAAGCCACAAGACAATAGCACACATTTGTTCAGTTTCCAAAATTTAGTTTAAATACCTTACTTTACTGTAACGCCTCTGGGGAGAGCTATCAGACTACGGGAAATGATTTTTCTGATCAGAAAACTATAAGAATGATAGTGGGTTGAAAACGGTATGAGTGTATTGAATCCCGCTTTGTGGACTTTGTGATCTATGTGATAAAACGGTATTGAATTCCGCTTTGTGGACTTTGTGATTTGTGTGATCTATGTGGAACGTGATGAGCACGATCTGAGTGAAAACGTGCAACAGAGTGTGATAAAGTTTTCGTTGTATTACGCTCTGGCTGTTTTGGAGCACAGTAGGGAGACTCCAATGATCCTACCATTTATGGGCAACAAGTGTCTATAAGTGGTACGATTGGACCGCACGGTTGTATGTGTGACCAATAACGCAACGTGATATGAGGTCGTATATCCATGCGTAAATCATGCCCTCATACGTGTTGTAGGGAGCACATGCAAGCGTGATTTGTGTAAAGAAAAAGGAAGGGAATTTTCTCAGGAAAATCTCTAGAGATAGGGCCTGCAACGGCTACACGTGTCTGCTAGAAGGCGGACCGGAGATACCCGGAGCAGAAGAAGTTCAGTGGAAGAGCTTTAAGGATTTCCAACGAAGTTCTGTGTTTGGTGCATCTTAGGAAGTTTTTCTGTGTTAAAAAGGTCCACAATGGCAGCCAAGTGCACAACACAGAGACGGTCGGAGGTCAGGATTCAGACTCCAGAGGCTTGCAGACCCCGAGGGTCTGCTCGGTTAGTAATGTGGGGGAAATATGGTCCCCACACTGAGACCTTTTGTGATGAATGGACACGAATGACTGCGGGGGATAAGGCACCATTTCCCGGGATAGGTAGTTTTGACTTAGAGGTGTTGCATAATTTAAGGCAGAGGATCTGTCTCATAAAATCCTGGAAACAACGAGTTAAACATTATGATTGTTTGCAGTTATGGCAACAGGAAAGTGAAATGCAAAGAAATGTAACTTACATATCTAACTTTCATCTTGAGAGGAGAGACATGGCATTGAAGAGGATTATGGTTGCAGAGAAATGGCACAATGTTGTACGATAAAAATGCACTTAGTAACTGTATTAAGAATGAAAGTGTTAAATGTAATAATGTTTATGAAAATGAAAGTGTAAAAATTACAAATGTTAACCTGTGCAAGTCGCACCCCATGTTAAACTTCCCTCAGGATTACCAACAAGAAAGTGAGCCCAGAACGATGTCGGCACCTCTTAAAGAAGCCATCCTACAAGACATCCAGGTGGACGCGACCAAATTGGTAAAGGCAATAATCAAACCCCCTAACGGAGGGTCAGGTGAGGTCGTGTCCACAGGTACGTACAATGTTTTATATCACGCACAAACAAATGTACCCCATATTGTAAGACCAAAACAAGGTGATGTAATTGAGTTTAGTCCTGTCAGGGTGATCACAGTCCCCAATGGGAAGACTGACGATCAGGGAATCATTCCCGTCAAGGACAGTGCAATGCGCCATCCCTGGTCCCGGACAGAATTGAGATCAATCATGTCTGATTACCCAGATCCTAGGAAAGATCTAACTGTATGATCAAAGATTCACAGAAGGCATATCAACTCCCTAGACAACGACATAATCATGGTATCCAAGGAACCAGGTAGGTACAGGGAAAGCGGTTGAGGGTGATGAGCATCCAAACGTTTGAGGAGGCATCAAATCAACCAAAACCCCAGGCCATTGGCACATGGAGGAACTTAAGGAGTTGTGATCTGTGCAAAAGAGAACTGCAATAACCCACATAAAGTTAGACCCCCTAGACATGAAAATGAGCAAAAGTTATGACACACCAAATTACAAGCAGGGATCATATAGGAAGAATTTTGGGCCACACCCATAATATATAGTTAGGAAAGGTGATTATTAGGAATGGAGGCAAGCCTGAGGTAACGGTTAATAAATTGGGAGGTCATTCACTGAAGACACAGGAATGACCAGGTTAAACGTTGTAAATGTATTTGTGAAAAATGTTTTTTCTTTCTCTCTCTATCCCCATCTCTGACGATTATTGGTAAGAATTCAAACATTGCATATTCGCTTGGTCCTTGCAGAAGTCTACCAAACCCCAGCATGACCTATCCACCACAATGTATTCTGGCCAGATACAGACAGTGGAATAATGCAAGTGCTGGTGGGGAGGGACTGCTCAAGGAGACCATTAGACACATAGATATGACAGCCTAATAAGTCTGACAATGTTTTTCTAATGCTAACAATGTTTTCTTAATGTTGACAATGTTTAAAAATGTTTTGTTTCTCTTTTCTCATTGGTGGTTATTGTCGAGTTATGTAATGTATATATGCACATGAATTGTTCTCTATCTCTTTTGTTTTTTTGTTGTCTCTCTCTTCCCACTCATGTTTCCATGGTTTAAAGATGGTATGTCATCCCTCAGTTGGACCAATGGTAATGCCAGATTTTTTCTCCTTACAGAAAGATCGCCGGTTAGGAAGGAATATTGCATCACCAGAATGTTCGTTTGGAAGACTGAGAGACAGCACCTTTGAGAGGACAGCAGAACAAGAAGAACAACAAGACGAGAGAACTTATTATCGTAACAAGTTCTCTCCCCCTCAAACTGTTTTCTTATACCCCCTTTACAAATTTCTTCTTTTCTCCTCCTGTAAGATGGACTTGCCCCAAGAGACTGTGATATGGATTTTCCCGTTAACCATGATGTTGACCAGAGCAGTCTGTTTCGGTGAGAGTACCAGTGAGGTCGAGAAAGGATCCAGAAAGGTCCTGATGACTGAGACGGAGGTGTAAATTTCCAATAGCAACCCAATCACCAAGCAAAGGCGAGTACCGGGCACGATCTAACAACCATGTTATTTGTAAACAACTGTGAAGGAATGTTAGTTCAAAAAGAAAGTTGTATCTGTAGGCTCTGTAACAAAGTAATGCCAATCCAGTTTTAATATCCATATGGACCGGCATCCATTGAGTGACTATCACTCCTTAGTGGGTAATGTGTTAAATAAGACCGATTGTTGGGTATGCTCTCAAGTACCTCAGGGACACAGCAAATCAGGGCTAGTACCATTTCCTTTAACGTTAGGGGAGGTACTTGAGCTAAGTGGTGGGAGACCGGTGGACCGGAGGTTTAACATCTCCAGCCCTCCTAGTTTGAAGCTCCACCAATACCATGTGGATAGGTCCCTCTTATGTTTTAACATCTCCAATCCCAGAAAACCGGGAAATTGGGAAGTGTCATGGAGCAACCTTACCATGACCTTTTCACACAGAGCAGATAGAATGCCTACAGATACAGAGCTCGTACGCCACATAGCCAGTAGAGGAAAATCTTTCCGGTATCGATATACCTTAGGGAATAGGATTACTAGAGTTGGAGAGGTATCACCAGGATACTGTGCACATATCGTACAAACCGATACGTGCATTAAGCAGTTGGAAGAATTAGGGTCAGGAGATTTCACCTGGAAGGTTTGTAACATGGTCATGTCCTTCTCCGTCCCTTATGTTCTCCCCGATGATGCATATTTCATATGCGGGAGAAAGGCGTACAAATGGCTTGCCCCAAACTCTGAAGGATTGTGTTATATTGGAAAAGTATTGCCTGAAGTGATGACTGTTACACATGACAAAATGAAGGACATACACCGTGGTGCCCAAGCTCCTTATACTCACACTCATTACGAGCACCGAGTTAAAAGACAACTGTCAGAAAGGTTAGAGCATCCGGCCTCTGATCTTATCCATGAATCCACCGGGATTCAGGTTCTGGTAGCGTTAGATTTCACTCGTACCGCTCGGGGAGTGATGAATTATAGATACATTTCCGCACTCGCCAATTTGTTAGATAATATCACTGAAATGTATGATGACACGTTTAGATACACTGGAAGAGAACTTCAAGCTTACAAAACAGAACTAGTTCAGCATAGGATGGTTCTTAATTATCTTACAGCAGTAACAGGCGGATATTGTGTTACATTGGCAACACAGTACGGCATAAAGTGTTGCACGTATATCACAAATAGCACCGAGGATCCGGTAGAGGTCATAGACCAAAAGATGGACGATATTCTCCAATTGAAGTGGGAATTTCGTCGAAAACACAATCTCACCCTTGCTGCTGTAGGTAATGAGCTGACTGGTTGGGTGTCATGGTTGAACCCGCGAAATTGGTTCTCCGGTTTAGGAGAGTGGGCTCAAGGAGTCATAATGGATGTTGGAAAGTTTCTACTATGTATCTTAGGTGTCGTTATATCGATTGGATTGATATTTAGATGCGGGCAGGCTTTAATGAGGTGCAAACAAAGTACAAGAGTGATGAGCTTGAGGAGTGAGGAAACTGTAATTAACCTGGATTTGATTTATGACCCAATGATAGAAACCAGAATGTGATGAAAATGCGATTATACGGTCCGTTTCTTTCACCTGTTTTTCTGCTTTTCTCCAAGATACAAAGACCCCCTTGGACGAGGAAGCTGACGAGACGAGATGTATACAGACAACGGATTGACCAAAGAAGAAGATTTGACAACTTTAAATATGGACACTTGATGAACTTTGCCATGGATCCCCAGTTTCCCTAGTATTTTTAAACTCACGCTAGCCCAACATTTTTGTAAATCTGATGGCACTGACAAAGCTTGTTGCTCATGCCTAAGGAGCAAAACAGCGCAAAGAAGACGACTCTCAACAGATACCGAAAACAACTTCGACGACAGATGTACATTTCCCTGACATAGAATATCATTGCATTTTTCGTAAGTGTTCTTTATCTTCATCTCTACAACCCTCAGGTAACGACACACATAGACGATAGGGAATACAGGCACAGATATCAGCAACCACATACCTCCCCCATTCATGTATCATCAACTAAAATGTGCTCCCCATTTTGTTCAAAATCCGAAATGAGCTCGGTAGAGTTTGACAGCCCATCCACAGACCTGTACCACAGGATAAGAAGGAATTCAAATGTATACTTCGCAATACCTCGAAGCTTGATTTACCACACGTACGGCACAATGATACATGACCCCCCAAACATGGATTCATACACACATGCTTCTGCTATCTCACTAGGTCATACCCTTTTCACACCTACTCCTCTCTTCTTCCTTACCCCACCATGGAAATCAATTAACCCCTGACTTACATTTTTCTCCTTAAATGTTTTGTGGCAGTTATTATTGACTGCCAAAGGGTGGACTGTCGAAGTCAGAAAAATGTCTCTATGCACGTTGCCATATTTGCACCGCACACTGGTCCGCGCTGCGCGTGCGTGCGCTCTCCCGTGGAGGCGCATACCCGCAATAGCGTGCACTCACAGGCGCGGTATGCGTATTTACGGTAGAGTTTACGTAGTCGTAGCGTGCGACTCATTCGTTACATATTTTCACAATTAATGTAGTTTATAGATTATGGTCCCTTTGATAGATTCTGAAAGTTTGGTTAATATAGAATGTCCCTGAACGGAGGAATCCCTCTTTGTATTGTGCGAAGGGTCTAACAGGAGTCAGACAGTGGTGTTTGGTACCTATCGGAAGAGTATTTAAATAGCAATATTCCGGTGTTGGTTTGGAGCAGATTAATTGCTCGTGCGAATAGTTATGGACATAAGAAGTTATGTCCATTTATTCATTATTATTTGTCCTTACTTAGTCATGCATCTGAACAGTTGGAGACAGGCATCAGTAGGTCTCAAATGTCTCTTTGACCTCAGAGATCCCCCAAACAATAGTTTGCATGTTAAGAGGGCCTCATCTCTACACATGCATAAGGTAAACACAGGAATAGTAATTGAAGATCAATTGTACTCCAAATCAGTATCTTTCCCGCAGACGGAGTACAATAGTCTTTAATTACACTGAGCTTTTGAGACTCAATGAGGAGGGTCAACACCTGTGTTCACAAATGGGGCTGGATTTGTATACAAAGAGAATGGTGACTCAATACAAAGGAGAAAGAAAGACCCCTCCCCCAGGTACTGGTCAAACAGGAAGGTAGTGGTCAGGTGTGGCCTCAGAGAACAGATGTAATGTAGCTACACTCACAGACACACACACAGCTACCTGGCACCAAGCAGCATGGCGGCTGAATCCCCAGGACATCTTCCAAACTAAAGGCTAAGTATTGAACCTCACATGGCTAGATAAGGAAACAGATAGATTGCTTTCTGGTTTAAATAGGATATTGTAACTTGGTTGTGTGATTGTTGGGTGTTTGTGGATACTCTGTGAAGTCTGTGATAAATTGGAACAGTATACAATCTGTAGCATAATATTTGTGGTATTTGTTTGCCAATGGAGATTTAAAATAGATTGTGCTGGTTAGTTATAATATATATCCTGTTAATCATAAATACCACCATGCAGTTACGTTTGTGTTAATTACATTGTGATCTGGTCTTGTGATGAATATGCTCTGGTTATTGAGATACTGAAGTTGTTTGGGATGTGAAATTATGAGATGGTTCTAGGAAGTTGGATTACATTGTGAAAGGTGTTTTAGATGGTTTGGAATTGTAAAATCAGAACATATGCATTGTTTTGAGGCTTGGACATTTTGGAAGAAAATGGAGTCTTGTGTTTTCTGCTATGTGATTGTGGTTTAGTATAGAGTGCCATGTGTTTGGACCTGCAAATCTAAAATGGTTGCTGCTGGATGTCTTCCCCTCCCCCTTTCAGCCATGTGGTGTGGTCTTTGGAATCAAGTGGAGGTTTCTCAAAATGGAGACTAGCTTCCATCCCATGCTGTATTCAGCATTGACTAACTGCGCAGCGATTGTCTCTCACATGTGTAGTTTTATCTGCAACCATGTTGTCTCTTATTTAATGTTATCATGAGCCATTTCTCTCTCTCTCTTCTTCTCTTCCCCTTCCATTTTCCCATAAATAGTAATTGTATTGTATTGTATTTCTTGTGTAGTTATCTGGTTAGGAAGTCTCTGTTATATTGTAGTGTATCAATTGTACTGTTATCCCCTTTTACAAGTATATTAGATATAATACAGTTAATAGGCTTTGGAACCTAAACCAGCATCTGTGTATTTTCTATAGTGATAAGTGTTCATTTGAGCGTCGGTGACGCTCATGCAGCTTTGTAGATAGTCAGGTTACACAAGGTTGCACTTACACCCTGTACTCACATTAAGGTATTCAGTGTATTTCATTGGTATAAGGTTTTAACATAAAGGTATAGTGTTGTAAGCGTCTGCATCGCTGGTGACCTCCTCGTGGTCTCGAGCGTATGCTACGCTACAGCGAATCATTCCCCTAGACATAACCAATAACGTGTCCTGTGATCACTGGGCCGTGAGCGAACGTGACGCTTGAGCGTCTCGCCTACGGCTGAGCGATCGTTACGCAACTAGCGTACCATTACGGTACTTCTTAAGTAAACAGCGTACAGTGTTCTTAGCTTCATAAAGGGTTGTTTATACGACAAAGGAATTTAGCATTGTCATAATAATAATAATAAGGTTTTTATTGTGACATATACTGTAGCATTGATTTGTAATGCTTTCAAACTTAATGACAACAGAACCAGGAGTGTTGTAAGAGAGGAGGGGGCCCATGTGCAGACTCCGAATGGGTCCCCTCCTCTCCACGGCGCCGTAGGCTGGAGTCTATGGCCCATGCGCAGGTCTCCGGAAACAGGGAGCCCACCATGGTCCAGAGACAAATTTCATACTGTGCATGCATGGCAGCCTTTTTGGGTGTGATTTTTTGCCATAGCTGCTGTGGCTGCAGCGGCTGCAGCGCCAATTGCGGGTCTTCGGAAAGCTAAGTATATTATTACAGACTATTCATACATTTTAGAATAAAAGGTATTCAACTAATATTGAATCCCTTTGTTCTGGGCATGAGATCTCAGATGCCAACTTACCAAGGCTCAGGGGGTGAAATGCAGGTGATCACTCTTGCGTGCAGTGAAGAGGATTTTGCATTATTAGGCCTCACTACCTGTGATGCTCTTCCATGCCTGTTTTCTGTACATCCATAGCAGGCCATTCAATGTATCATGAATGGTGCCACAGTGATTGTTACTTACTGGGTCCAATGGCAATATTCCCCCAGTGCTGCGGTGCTCCAATAATGAGCAGCAGTCCCATCGCTGCTGGCAGTCCCACTCTAGGCCACTGCGGGGATTGCCTGCATCACCTTTCTGGCAGCTGTGATTACAGGTGGCAGCAGCTCTCCTAGGTACACATACACTGCTCTGTCTTAAATTTAAAGGACCAGCAGCACCATGGCTGAATTAGACCCTTAATCTCCTACCAGGCTTATGCACAGTAAGGATGCCTAATGGGGTGATATTTTCATATTTGGTCAATGAAGAGTAGTGGATGTTATAATTGTAAGGTCTGTGGTATGTAGTGAGTGCTATAATGTAAGGGGTGTGTGCTCTGTAATGTGGCATTGTATGAACTGGGGACACTGTAATGTGTCATAATATGATCTGGAGGCAGTGTAATGTTGCACAGTATGAGCTGGGGGCACTTCAGTGAAGTATAATATGAACTTGTTTATCACAATGTGGCATAAAATGAACTGGCAGCACACAATGTGGAATAGTATGAACAGGGGGCATGAAATGAACATCTGCTGTGAAGACATGTCTCTCCAGTAGCAATGGGGTTGGGGGTCCTTAAAAATGTTGCTATGAGTCCACAAATTCTGGCTTTACCCTGCATAAAACTGGTCTAAGAAAGAAAACAGCTGTATTATTACTTAGCAATCGTCATCACAGCCTGCATGAGAAAAAAAAATCATATTAGTGTTTGTACTTAATATATGATAATGTAACCTTACCCAGTAGTGATGGGAGTGGGTAATCATAACATACTCCAAGGGAAAGACACTTTGCAAGATTTTGAGCCATGAAATTACACCTCACTGCAATCTCGCTGTTGCAGGACCCAAGTAAAATGGTGTGTGTACTTCCAAACCTGCAGAAAATGCTTTCAACATCTGTAATTCCATAAATTCTCAAAGATTTCGGATACAGTATCTCAGGGGGCTTGTTTAAGTAAATAATGCAAAAGCATAGACCAATCTTAAATCTTGGTATGACCTCCTGATTCAGTTTTCACAATTTTTGTTGAGGCCTACTTGATTTACATTGCATCTTCAGCCTACCTGAGGTATGTGGAACTTATTCAAAAAAGCATTCAGTTGGCATTTCTGACCATCAATGTAAAAACCTTCAATTCAGTTGCTCCATCCATGTACAAGTAAGTGTATGATGGGGCCATTTTAGTCTCGATAACAGTCCCTCTAAGTTGCTAATAAAAAGATTTAACAAATAGGAAACAGTTCTTGTGGAATATTATCTCCATAAGCAACAACAGAAAATCAATTGGTGGACCACTATAACTAGTACTTGACATCATTACCCTCCTGACTGCTTTTATACCTTCAGTGAGACCTATATTAGTGTACCCACTGTTTACATCTAATGTCACCAATATACAATTAATGGGTGGGTGGACAACATTTTCAGAGTGCCTCTTTAAAGAATTTTTATCAACTAGATGTAGAAAAAAGTCTACATATTGTGACAAGGTTTGGCTCAATGAGCTCATTGAGGAAATGATGTGCATACATGGGGGCTTTTTCAAGGATTTTTGCACCTTTGGCACAATATGTACAATAAAGGCACCTTTGCAAAATCCTGTATTAGGAATCTCATTGTATGTTCATAAATCCAATAGTTGTGAGACCCATTGCGATGATGGAATCAATCTCACATTTATATACCCGAGTGGGGTCATAAGCAGGGACGTGCGTTGAGCTAAATGGCTCAGGAGGCATTGGCTAGCACCAGAGCCAGATATACTACACACAATATATGAGCCAAAGGGTACATCTGGACATTATACACAGTTGCAGCAGTTTAAACTCCTGGAAATTTGGTGAGTTTTGATAAGAGATGTGCAGAAAAGATCCACAGGTGAGGCTCATCCGCCATACACTTTTTACTCCAGAGTTTTAGCTATAAAAATGATTAGAATAATACAAAGATGATATTTCTAACATATTCTTTGTATTTTTCATATACTTTATACAGTCAAAACTCTGTCTCAAACAATAGTATGACAGGAAAGGCTCTGCCTCACCCCACCGCACCTCACTGGTCATAAGGTAGCCTCTTATAACAAGTGGTATCATTAACTGGGCACCTGAGTTATGCTATATAATCAGATTGATTAAGTAACACAATGTCCCTGCCCTTATCTGCAAGGTGGATTATTAAATTGGTATTTTTGCACAAATCTTATATTGCCTTAACTTCTGCTGCATTAACATTCTGGTGATATTTCTTAATTTTGTTCATAGTGGGTAATGTGTCCTTTTTAGCTAATCAAATGAATGTAGAGATGTTATATGATGGAGAATAAAATTACCTTTTTAACATAAAAGGAGAGCTATCAATATGGGTTGTACCTTGTTTTAGGAAAAAAATCTTTCAGTTCAGCTGTCTGTGAAATTGGTAGAGCTCTGCCTCCCACTGAAAAGCCTTTTTGTTTATATGTCTTTACAAAGACAGACCCTTCTGCATCCCTTCTACATCCCAGTCCCATTTCATCTGGCTGTAACTGGTGATCTGAAAGATTAATAACAACTACTTCCTCTGGTTTTTCTCTTGCCCTTGTCTACATGGACCTTTTTGCTCTTGTACCTGATGCAGGTGTGCACCCTTTCCCTTAAAAAAGAAGATATACTTGTAGAGGACTGGTCTGAATCCCCCAAAGATGTTTGTGAATCAATATTAAGACATGTTAAATCTCTTTTATTGAAATGCCCTCCTCTCCAGGTGCAACTTTCACCCTGATTGATGAGCCAGGGATATACTCTAAGTTCATTATAGTCCTCTTTAATGTTCTTATATTAAGAACATTAAAAGCGTAGATACTATTCTATTACCATATTTTAACAACCAATCAACACCCATATCAGGTTTAAAAGCATTAATACCATTAGATTCACAATCTGCAATCTCATTCCAAAGATTTTCAATATTAGAGTTGACCTGTTGAATCGCCAAACTCATTAAATCAAAACTACACTTATTTAAAATCATTCAACACTGCCTGCAGAACGCTTTATTACTACACCAAATAGTGGGCTCATTCTTGATATGGAAACCTCTAGGTACTGTATGAACTTATCCTAGTGATACTTTGTCAAGGTTAGACATTGAAGCTCCAATTCAAAGGCTAGTCCCTGATCTGCACCTGAAAAATAAAATCTTTGCTATTTCCTTATCAAGAAATCTTTTGGTGCAAGTAAGGTCCCCGACATCTAGATCATTGTTGGAAGCCATACTGCATGCTGGTGGGCAGCTGAAGCACTGCCCACTGTGATGTATGTAGCAGTGCGCCCAGCAGAGAAGGAGCCAGGCATACATTACAGCAGGCAGCGTTGGATGCAGTTGTGGCTGGTTCTCCACCCACAGGGCATATTCACTGTGTGCCAAGCACATATTCACTGTGTGCCAAGCACCGTCCGCACCTCCCTACTTATGGCCCTGCTTTAAGCAATGCAAGCTAGCTTCATTATCATTGCCTATATATGTTAACCTATTGTTTATAAATGTACAATAACTATTGTTAGATAAGATACCTACTGTACAGCAGATTATTATTATATATAAAGCATATTATCGTTGAGACGTATATACATGTCTCTCCTATATCTAATCCACGTTTAATAATATAATTGCTTTTTGTACTGTGGCAAATAACTCTGCCTGAATGTGCTTTTATCAGCTTGTGGTTATCAGCATTAAGAACCTTCCTTATTTATAACCACTTGTTTTTCTTCTGTAATATTTTCACTCAGATGGCATTAGCACCCCATGCCAATGATACCTCCACGTGATTTGTTCCTGAAAATAATAGTATTTGTCTTTCTCTAGATTTTATCAGGTAGTATTATTATTTTTTAATTTATTATTTATTATTTATTTATTTATTTATTAATTTTTATTTTTTTATTCTCTTTTATTATAACTTTCAACGAAGTACAGAAAAAGAAGAAACATAGATTGACAGTATACACACATATACAGTTTTCACCAACCTGACCAAAATATGAGTATAAATAATAACCCACAATGTGATTACCACATTGTATGCAGTGCAATGTTATAAATCATTTATTACTGTCATCAAAATTACAGTGTATATATTAAATCAGGAGAATTACAGAAAAAGAGTTGGGGGGAGGATAGGAAAAATAAATCATACACATGAGATGATAACACAGTGCTATACATACTGTGGAGGATCAAATAAAGATATTGCATACAGAGATTGTGGGGGTAATTCAGACCTAATCACTGCTGTGCATTTTCGCACAGGGGGCGGTCAGACACAAACTGCGCATGCATATGCACCGCAATGTGCAGGCATGACGGATGGCTGCAAAGCGGATCGCCGGTCAGCGACAGGTTTGTGCGAAGGATCCATTCGCACGGGCGTTCGCAAGGAGATTGACAGGAAGAGGGCGTTTGTGGGTGGCAACTGACCATTTCCAGGGAGTGTTTGGAAAAATGCAGGCATGCTCAAGTGTTGAAAGGAAGGGTGTCTGACATCAATTCCGGTCCTGGACAAGCTGAAGTGATCACAGCGGCAGTTTGTGCAGCTCTGCTACACATGCGTTTGTTTGCACACTTGCACAGCTAAAATACACTCCCCCTGTAGGCGGCAACTATCTGATCACAGGGCTGCAAAAATTTCTGCCCAGCGATCAGGTCTGAATTAGGCCCTGTGTCTGCTATTGATCAAATGATACCAAGCATGGAACACATAGTCGTGAAACACACAGTGTGCCACATCCTGAACCCTTTAAGATAATAAAGGACTAGTTGTATCTGACACGTCTCCAAGTAATTTTTTATGCAAAAGCCATTCAGGGTGGGATGTACTCCCCTCTCTGCGATTCCTTTACCTGCTGCACGGTAACTGCTCTCCTCACTCTGGCCTTTGCTCCAGCGTGAGGAGAACGAAGGCCAGCGTCTCATCTCCCCATTGACACTCTGCTCTCCGTGTTGACTGTGGAAAGTTGATATTAATATATTTTACTATTTTGTTCCAGAACCGTTTTACGCTACAACAGTCCCAAAAATTATGAAAAAAGGTTGCAGAGGAATGAAAACATTTAAAGCATTGTCCCGTTTCATCCTGCAGAAAATGCTGTCTCTGGGCTTGCAAAATATATGCTTTATAAATTGTTTTGATATGTACCTCCTGCAAGGTGGACGACTGTAACAATCTCAACGTATTATCATAACTATGAAACAAATCAGTTTTATCGATGCTAGGAATAAACTATGTCCATGACTGCATAACACGGCTCTGGACTTTGTCACAATTCGTGTTTAACAATTCCTCATAAATGTATCTAGTTACACATGACATAACCTCACATATCTTGTCTTTCTTTACACTCACAACCTCCTGACACTTGGCCAACATTGCTGGGTGATCATATCATACAACCCATTAAGAACCTAGCAATCTGGTGGACCATTATGCAATAGGTAGCATCTATCCTTGTGTATCAATGCCTATTTCCCCATAGATTGTAAGCTTGCAAGCAGAACCTTCCTACCTCTATGTCTGCTTGTTTTTACCCAGTTTTGTTCTATTACTGTTGTTCTAATTGTAAAGCGCAATGGAATATGCTGCGCTATATAAGAAACTTTTAATAAATAAATAAATAATCTAGTTCTATATGAACGGGATTTCAACATGGTTAATAAGGGTAGTAGGGGTCAGAAGTGACAGTATTTTCCATTACCGATGGTAGTGAAGTTACATAATGTTTAATTTGCAAATAAGTGTAGAAACAGGGCTGTGACCCAAAACGTTCCGGCAGAACTTTAAATAAGAATATATTGCCTCCAGGGTCGAAAACATCTGCTATTTTTTTTTATACCTTTCAATTTTAAACGATAAAAGGCAGCGTCTTCCATACCAGCCGAAAAAAAGGGGATTACCCCAAAATGGTATTAGATGGGAAGTTTGAAGACTTCTGCGTAATTTCTTATTAATCACCTACCATGCTTGATATGTGTCACGAAAAAGTAAATGTAAGTCAATTTTTCTTGTACTTTAGTTTTAGGAGCATGCATCAAGGCACCGGGCAAAAAAGACGTGAAAATGACACAATCCTTGTAAGTCATACATGGTATAACTAGTACTCCCTTCGTATAACTAACCGAGAACATAACGAAAATGCACAGACTGAGAAAAATGTAGAATGTCTGGTAATCCTATTCCCCCCTTACTACGTGGTAGTTTAAAATTTGCACTAGAGATCCTGGCTTTCCCTTCTTTCCATAAAAATATTAGAGATGAGCGCCTGAAATTTTTCGGGTTTTGTGTTTTGATTTTGGGTTCGGTTCCGGGGCCGTGTTTTGGGTTCGAACGCGTTTTGGCAAAACCTCACCGAATTTTTTTTGTCGGATTCGGGTGTGTTTTGGATTCGGGTGTTTTTTTCAAAAAACACTAAAAAACAGCTTAAATCATAGAATTTGGGGGTCATTTTGATCCCAAAGTATTATTAACCTCAAAAACCATAATTTACACTCATTTTCAGTCTATTCTGAATACCTCACACCTCACAATATTATTTTTAGTCCTAAAATTTGCACCGAGGTCGCTGTGTGAGTAAGATAAGCGACCCTAGTGGCCGACACAAACACCGGGCCCATCTAGGAGTGGCACTGCAGTGTCACGCAGGATGTCCCTTCCAAAAAACCCTCCCCAAACAGCACATGACGCAAAGAAAAAAAGAGGCGCAATGAGGTAGCTGTGTGAGTAAGATTAGCGACCCTAGTGGCCGACACAAACACCGGGCCCATCTAGGAGTGGCACTGCAGTGTCACGCAGGATGGCCCTTCCAAAAAACCCTCCCCAAACAGCACATGACGCAAAGAAAAAAAGAGGCGCAATGAGGTAGCTGTGTGAGTAAGATTAGCGACCCTAGTGGCCGACACAAACACCGGGCCCATCTAGGAGTGGCACTGCAGTGTCACGCAGGATGTCCCTTCCAAAAAACCCTCCCCAAACAGCACATGACGCAAAGAAAAAAAGAGGCGCAATGAGGTAGCTGTGTGAGTAAGATTAGCGACCCTAGTGGCCGACACAAACACCGGGCCCATCTAGGAGTGGCACTGCAGTGTCACGCAGGATGTCCCTTCCAAAAAACCCTCCCCAAACAGCACATGACGCAAAGAAAAAAAGAGGCGCAATGAGGTAGCTGACTGTGTGAGTAAGATTAGCGACCCTAGTGGCCGACACAAACACCGGGCCCATTTAGGAGTGGCACTGCAGTGTCACGCAGGATGTCCCTTCCAAAAAACCCTCCCCAATCAGCACATGATGCAAAGAAAAAGAAAAGAAAAAAGAGGTGCAAGATGGAATTGTCCTTGGGCCCTCCCACCCACCCTTATGTTGTATAAACAAAACAGGACATGCACACTTTAACCAACCCATCATTTCAGTGACAGGGTCTGCCACACGACTGTGACTGATATGACGGGTTGGTTTGGACCCCCCCCCAAAAAAGAAGCAATTAATCTCTCCTTGCACAAACTGGCTCTACAGAGGCAAGATGTCCACCTCATCATCACCCTCCGATATATCACCGTGTACATCCCCCTCCTCACAGATTATCAATTCGTCCCCACTGGAATCCACCATCTCAGCTCCCTGTGTACTTTGTGGAGGCAATTGCTGCTGGTCAATGTCTCCGCGGAGGAATTGATTATAATTCATTTTAATGAACATCATCTTCTCCACATTTTCTGGATGTAACCTCGTACGCCGATTGCTGACAAGGTGAGCGGCGGCACTAAACACTCTTTCGGAGTACACACTTGTGGGAGGGCAACTTAGGTAGAATAAAGCCAGTTTGTGCAAGGGCCTCCAAATTGCCTCTTTTTCCTGCCAGTATAAGTACGGACTGTGTGACGTGCCTACTTGGATGCGGTCACTCATATAATCCTCCACCATTCTATCAATGTTGAGAGAATCATATGCAGTGACAGTAGACGACATGTCCGTAATCGTTGTCAGGTCCTTCAGTCCGGACCAGATGTCAGCATCAGCAGTCGCTCCAGACTGCCCTGCATCACCGCCAGCGGGTGGGCTCGGAATTCTGAGCCTTTTCCTCGCACCCCCAGTTGCGGGAGAATGTGAAGGAGGAGATGTTGACAGGTCGCGTTCCGCTTGACTTGACAATTTTGTCACCAGCAGGTCTTTCAACCCCAGCAGACTTGTGTCTGCCGGAAAGAGAGATCCAAGGTAGGCTTTAAATCTAGGATCGAGCACGGTGGCCAAAATGTAGTGCTCTGATTTCAACAGATTGACCACCCGTGAATCCTTGTTAAGCGAATTAAGGGCTCCATCCACAAGTCCCACATGCCTAGCGGAATCGCTCTGTGTTAGCTCCTCCTTCAATGTCTCCAGCTTCTTCTGCAAAAGCCTGATGAGGGGAATGACCTGACTCAGGCTGGCAGTGTCTGAACTGACTTCACGTGTGGCAAGTTCAAAGGGCATCAGAACCTTGCACAACGTTGAAATCATTCTCCACTGCGCTTGAGACAGGTGCATTCCACCTACTATATCGTGCTCAATTGTATAGGCTTGAATGGCCTTTTGCTGCTCCTCCAACCTCTGAAGCATATAGAGGGTTGAATTCCACCTCGTTACCACTTCTTGCTTCAGATGATGGCAGGGCAGGTTCAGTAGTTTTTGGTGGTGCTCCAGTCTTCTGTACGTGGTGCCTGTACGCCGAAAGTGTCCCGCAATTCTTCTGGCCACCGACAGCATCTCTTGCACGCCCCTGTCGTTTTTTAAAAAATTCTGCACCACCAAATTCAAGGTATGTGCAAAACATGGGACGTGCTGGAATTTGCCCATATTTAATGCACGCAATATTGCTGGCGTTGTCCGATGCCACAAATCCACAGGAGAGTCCAATTGGGGTAAGCCATTCCGCGATGATCTTCCTCAGTTGCTGTAAGAGGTTTTCAGCTGTGTGCGTATTCTGGAAACCGGTGATACAAAGCGTAGCCTGCCTAGGAAAGAGTTGGCGTTTGCGAGATGCTGCTACTGGTGCCGCCGCTGCTGTTCTTGCGGCGGGAGTCCATACATCTACCCAGTGGGCTGTCACAGTCATATAGTCCTGACCCTGCCCTGCTCCACTTGTCCACATGTCCGTGGTTAAGTGGACATTGGGTACAGCTGCATTTTTTAGGACACTGGTGACTCTTTTTCTGAGGTCTGTGTACATTTTCGGTATCGCCTGCCTAGAGAAATGGAACCTAGATGGTATTTGGTACCGGGGACACAGTACCTCCAACAAGTCTCTAGTTGGCTCTGCAGTAATGATGGATACCGGAACCACGTTTCTCACCACCCAGGATGCCAAGGCCTCAGTTATCCGCTTTGCAGTAGGATGACTGCTGTGATATTTCATCTTCCTCGCAAAGGACTGTTGAACAGTCAATTGCTTACTGGAAGTAGTACAAGTGGGCTTACGACTTCCCCTCTGGGATGACCATCGACTCCCAGCGGCAACAATAGCAGCGCCTGCAGCAGTAGGCGTTACACGCAAGGATGCATCGGAGGAATCCCAGGCAGGAGAGGACTCGTCAGAATTGCCAGTGACATGGCCTGCAGGACTATTGGCATTCCTGGGGAAGGAGGAAATTGACACTGAGGGAGTTGGTGGGGTGGTTTGCGTGAGCTTGGTTACAAGAGGAAGGGATTTACTGGTCAGTGGACTGCTTCCGCTGTCACCCAAAGTTTTTGAACTTGTCACTGACTTATTATGAATGCGCTGCAGGTGACGTATAAGGGAGGATGTTGTTCCGAGGTGGTTAACGTCCTTACCCCTACTTATTACAGCTTGACAAAGGGAACACACGGCTTGACACCTGTTGTCCGCATTTCTGGTGAAATACCTCCACACCGAAGAGCTGATTTTTTTGGTATTTTCACCTGGCATGTCAACGGCCATATTCCTCCCACGGACAACAGGTGTCTCCCCGGGTGCCTGACTTAAACAAACCACCTCACCATCAGAATCCTCCTGGTCAATTTCCTCCCCAGCGCCAGCAACACCCATATCCTCCTCATCCTGGTGTACTTCAACACTGACATCTTCAATCTGACTATCAGGAACTGGACTGCGGGTGCTCCTTCCAGCACTTGCAGGGGGCGTGCAAATGGTGGAAGGCGCATGCTCTTCACGTCCAGTGTTGGGAAGGTAAGGCATCGCAACCGACACAATTGGACTCTCCTTGTGGATTTGGGATTTCGAAGAATGCACAGTTCTTTGCTGTGCTGCTTTTGCCAGCTTGAGTCTTTTCATTTTTCTAGCGAGAGGCTGAGTGCTTCCATCCTCATGTGAAGCTGAACCACTAGCCATGAACATAGGCCAGGGCCTCAGCCGTTCCTTGCCACTCCGTGTCGTAAATGGCATATTGGCAAGTTTACGCTTCTCCTCCGACAATTTTATTTTAGGTTTTGGAGTCCTTTTTTTTCTGATATTTGGTGTTTTGGATTTGACATGCTCTGTACTATGACATTGGGCATCGGCCTTGGCAGACGACGTTGCTGGCATTTCATCGTCTCGGCCATGACTAGTGGCAGCAGCTTCAGCACGAGGTGGAAGTGGATCTTGATCTTTCCCTAATTTTGGAACCTCAACATTTTTGTTCTCCATATTTTAATAGGCACAACTAAAAGGCACCTCAGGTAAACAATGGAGATGGATACTAGTATACAATTATGGACTGCCTGCCGAGTGCAGACACAGAGGTAGCCACAGCCGTGAACTACCGTACTGTACTGTGTCTGCTGCTAATATAGACTGGTTGATAAAGAGATGTCTATGTAACTATGTATGTATAAAGAAGAAAGAAAAAAAAACCACGGTTAGGTGGTATACAATTATGGACGGACTGCCTGCCGAGTGCAGACACAGAGGTAGCCACAGCCGTGAACTACCGTACTGTACTGTGTCTGCTGCTAATATAGACTGGTTGATAAAGAGATGTCTATGTAACTATGTATGTATAAAGAAGAAAGAAAAAAAAACCACGGTTAGGTGGTATACAATTATGGACGGACTGCCTGCCGAGTGCAGACACAGAGGTAGCCACAGCCGTGAACTACCGTACTGTACTGTGTCTGCTGCTAATATAGACTGGTTGATAAAGAGATGTCTATGTAACTATGTATGTATAAAGAAGAAAGAAAAAAAAACCACGGTTAGGTGGTATACAATTATGGACGGACTGCCTGCCGAGTGCAGACACAGAGGTAGCCACAGCCGTGAACTACCGTACTGTACTGTGTCTGCTGCTAATATAGACTGGTTGATAAAGAGATGTCTATGTAACTATGTATGTATAAAGAAGAAAGAAAAAAAAACCACGGTTAGGTGGTATACAATTATGGACGGACTGCCTGCCGAGTGCAGACACAGAGGTAGCCACAGCCGTGAACTACCGTACTGTACTGTGTCTGCTGCTAATATAGACTGGTTGATAAAGAGATGTCTATGTAACTATGTATGTATAAAGAAGAAAGAAAAAAAAACCACGGTTAGGTGGTATACAATTATGGACGGACTGCCTGCCGAGTGCAGACACAGAGGTAGCCACAGCCGTGAACTACCGTACTGTACTGTGTCTGCTGCTAATATAGACTGGTTGATAAAGAGATGTCTATGTAACTATGTATGTATAAAGAAGAAAGAAAAAAAAACCACGGTTAGGTGGTATACAATTATGGACGGACTGCCTGCCGAGTGCAGACACAGAGGTAGCCACAGCCGTGAACTACCGTACTGTACTGTGTCTGCTGCTAATATAGACTGGTTGATAAAGAGATGTCTATGTAACTATGTATGTATAAAGAAGAAAGAAAAAAAAAACCACGGTTAGGTGGTATACAATTATGGACGGACTGCCTGCCGAGTGCAGACACAGAGGTAGCCACAGCCGTGAACTACTGTACTGTACTGTGTCTGCTGCTAATATAGACTGGTTGATAAAGAGATGTCGTAGTAGTATGTATGTATAAAGAAGAAAAAAAAACCACGGTTAGGTGGTATACAATTATGGACGGACTGCCTGCCGAGTGCAGACACAGAGGTAGCCACAGCCGTGAACTACCGTACTGTGTCTGCTGCGACTGGATGATAAATGATATAAAAAATATATATATATCACTACTGCAGCCGGACAGGTATATATTATATATTATATAATGACGGACCTGCTGGACACTGTCTGTCAGCAGAATGAGTTTTATTTTTATAGAATAAAAAAAACAACAACACACAAGTGAAGTCACACGACGAGTGTTTAACTTTTTCAGGCAATCACAATATAAGTATACTACTAACTATACTGGTGGTCAGTGTGGTCAGGTCACTGGTCAGTCACACTGGCAGTGGCACTCCTGCAGCAAAAGTGTGCACTGTTTAATTTTAATATAATATTATGTACTCCTGGCTCCTGCTATAACCTATAACTGGCACTGCAGTGCTCCCCAGTCTCCCCCACAATTATAAGCTGTGTGAGCTGAGCAGTCAGACAGATATATAATATATATAGATGATGCAGCACACTGGGCTGAGCCTGAGCAGTGCACACAGATATGGTATGTGACTGAGTCACTGTGTGTATCGCTTTTTTCAGGCAGAGAACGGATATATTAAATAAACTGCACTGTCTGGTGGTCACTCACTATATAATATTATGTACTCCTGGCTCCTGCTATAACCTATAACTGGCACTGCAGTGCTCCCCAGTCTCCCCCACAATTATAAGCTGTGTGAGCTGAGCAGTCAGACAGATATATAATATATATAGATGATGCAGCACACTGGGCTGAGCCTGAGCAGTGCACACAGATATGGTATGTGACTGAGTCACTGTGTGTATCGCTTTTTTCAGGCAGAGAACGGATATATTAAATAAACTGCACTGTCTGGTGGTCACTCACTAGTAAACTCTCTGCACTCTCTACACTTCTACAGTACTCCTCCTAGTCCTAAGCTCCAGTAAATCTCTCTCTCTTATAATCTAAATGGAGAGGACGCCAGCCACGTCCTCTCCCTATCAATCTCAATGCACGTGTGAAAATGGCGGCGACGCGCGGCTCCTTATATAGAATCCGAGTCTCGCGATAGAATCCGAGCCTCGCGAGAATCCGACAGCGTCATGATGACGTTCGGGCGCGCTCGGGTTAACCGAGCAAGGCGGGAAGATCCGAGTCGCTCGGATCCGTGTAAAAAAAGCTGAAGTTCGGGCGGGTTCGGATTCCGAGGAACCGAACCCGCTCATCTCTAAAAAATATACAGAAAAGTCTTTCCAGCTGTTTTATATCTGTCGTTGATAAACAAATAGGCAACATTTGAATCATGTATGACAATTGTGGGAAGAGCACAGATTTATTCAGAGATTACAGTTCACAACCACACAGTCAGATTGTGTCTACTTTGCACTGCACATCTGGAAACATAGGGGTTAATACAGACCTGATCGCAAGGTTGTGTTTTTGTACAGCGGGCGATCAGGTCTAAACTGCACATACGTATTCACCGCAATGTGCAGGCGCGTCGCACCGGTACAAAGCGGATCGCCGCTCAGCGATGGGTTTGTGCGAAGGATCCATTCGCACGGGCATTTGCAAGGAGATTGACAGGGAGAAGGCGTTTGTGGGTGTCGACTGACCATTTTCTGGGAGTGTTTGGAATAACGCAGGCGTGTCCAAGCATTTGCAGGGCGGGTGTCTGATGTCAATTCTGGTCCTGAACAGGCTGAAGTGATCGCAGCGGCTGAATATGTCCTGGGCGGTGCAAAGACTGCACAAGATCTGTTTGTACAGCTCTGCTACACATGTGTTCGCACACTTGCACAGCTAAAATACACACCCCCTGTAGGCGGTGACTATCTGATCGCAGCAGTGCAAAAATCGCTTGCTAGCAACCAGGTCTGAATTAGGCCCATATTGCATACCACTTGTACACTTATAACATTTCAAAGACTTCCTAAAAGTCATATGTATTAACTTTAAAGGTAACATTATAAAAATAGGATTTTGATAACCTACCGGTAAATCCTTTTCTCCTAGTTCGTAGAGGATTCTGGGGACGACATCCAGACCATGGGGTATAGACGGGATCCGCAGGAGACATGGGCACTCTAAAGACTTTTCATTGGGTGTGAACTGGCTCCTCCCTCTATGCCCCTCCTCCAGACCTCAGTTGTAGGAACTGTGCCCAGGGAGACTGACATTTCGAGGAAAGGAATTACTTAACTAGTGGTGTGATATCTACCAATTCACACCCTCAACCATGCCGCACACATGACATTCAACATAACACACGCCAACAGGCATGAACTAATTGCAGCAACATGCTGAAACCAAGATAACACAACTTGTGTAACGGTAATAACTAAACTGCAGGTAAAGTACGCACTGGGATTGGCGCCCAGCATCCTCTATGGACTAGGAGAAAAGGATTTACCGGTAGGTTATCAAAATCCTATTTTCTCATATGTCCTAGAGGATGCTGGGGATGACATCAAGACCATGGGGTCTATACCAAAGCTCCAGTACGGGCGGGAGAGTGCGGATGACCCTGTAGCACCGATTGACCGAACTTGAGGTCCTCATCGGCCAAGGTGTCAAACTTGTAGAATTTTGCAGGTAAGGGCTCTTGTGGGACAAGGCCCCCAATTCAGACATCCACCTTGCGGATGCCAATGCTAAAAGCATCACCACTTTCCAAGTGAGAAACTTCAACTCTATTTCTTGTAGAGGCTCAAACCAACCCGATTGAAGGAACTGCAACACCACATTAAGGTCCCATGGTGCCACTGGAGGCACAAATGGAGGCTGGATGTGCAGAACCCCTTTCACGAACGTCTGAACTTCTGGAAAGGAGGCCAATTGTTTTTGAAAGAAAACTGATAAGTCCAAAATCTGGACCTTGATTGACCCCAATCTAAGGCCCGCATCCACACCAGCCTGCAGAAAATGGAGAAAACATCCCAACTCAAACTCTTCCGTAGGAGCCTTCTTGGATTCACACCAAGACACATATTTTCTCCAAATACGGTGGTAATGTTTAGATGTTACTCCTTTCCTGGCCTGAATAAGAGTGGGGATGACTTCCTTGGGAATACCCTTTCGGGCTAGGATCTGACGCTCAACAGCCATGCCGTTAAATGTAGCCACGGTAAGTCTTGATACACACACGGTCCCTGCTGTAGTAGGTCCTCTCGAAGAGGAAGAGGCCGAGGATCTTCTATGAGCAACTCCTGAAGAACTGGATACCATGCCCTCCTTGGCCAGTCTGGGGCAATGAAGATTGCTCAAACTCTTGTTCTACTTATTATTTTGAGAACTTTTGGAATCAGTGGAAGTGGAGGGAAAACATATACCGACCGAAACACCCACTGGGTCACCAGTGCATCCACTGCTATTGCTTGAGGGTCTCTTGACCTGGAACAATATCTCTGAAGCTTCTTGTTTAGATGAGATGCCATCATGTCTACTTGAGGAGCTCCCCAAAGACTTGTCACCTCTGCGAAGACTTCTTGGTGGAGGCCCCACTCTCCTGGATGGAGATCGTGTCTGCTGAGGAAGTCTTCTTCCCAGTTGTCCACTCCCGAAATGAAAATTGCTGACAGAGCTCTAACATGTCTTTTTGCCCAGAGGAGAATCCTTGTCACCTCTGTCATTGCCGCTCTGCTTTTCGTTCCGCCTTGCCTGTTTATGTACGCGACTGCTGTTACATTGTCCGACTGGATCTTGAAGAAGATGTACCGCTTGTAGAAGGCCGTTGTAAATGGCTATCAATTCCAGAACGTTTATGTGAAGGCAGGCTTCCTGACTTGACCATTTTCCTTGGAAGCTTACCCCCTGTGTGACAGCTCTCCAGCCTCGGAGACTTGCATCCGTGGTTATTAGTACCCAGTCGTGAATCCCAAACCTGCGTACCTCTAGTAGGTGAGAACTGTGTATCCACCACAGGAGCGAAATCCTGGCTTTGGGGGACAGGATTATTTTCCGGTGTATGTGTAGGTGGGATCTGCACCACTTGTCCAACAGGTCCCACTGGAATACTCTGGCATGAAATCGGCCAAACTGTATGGCCTCTTGAGCCGCTACCATTTTCCACAACAACCGAATGCATTGATGGATCGTCACGCTTGTTGGTTTCAATATTTGTTTGACCATTTTCTGGATTTCCAGAGCCTTTTCCACTGGAAGAAATACTCTCCGTACTTCTGTGTCCAGAATCATCCCTAAAAAGGACAATCTTGTCGTCGGTTCCAACTGCGACTTTGGAAAATTCATGATCCAACCGTGTTGTTGGAGTATTGACAGGGAGAGTGCGATGTTCTGCACCAACTGTTCCCTGGATCTCGCTTTTATCAGGAGATCGTCCAGATAAGGAATTATATTGACTCCTTTTTAATGAAGGAGGACCATCATCTCCGCCATCACCTTGGTGAATACCCTCGGTTCCGTGGAGAGTCCGAACGGCAACGTCAGAAACTGGTAATGGCAATCCTGTACTGCGAATCTCAGATAAGCTTGGTGAGGAGGATAAATGGGAACATGCAGGTAAGCATCTTTTATGTCTACTGACACCATGAAGTTCCCCTCTTCCAGACTGGAAATCACTACCCTCAGGGATTCCATCTTGAACTTGAACCTTTTCAGGTAGAGATTCAGATTTTTCAGGTTTAAAATTGGTCTGACCGAGCCGTCCGGCTTCGGAACTACGAAGAGGCTTGAATAAAAAACCTTCTCCTTACTGTGACAAGGGTACCAGGACAATGACCTGATCCTGACATAATTTTTGAATTGCCGTTGTTACTGCCTCTCTTCCCAGAAGAGAAGCTGGCATGGTCGATTTGAAAAATCGGCTTGGGGGGACGTCTTGAAACTCTAGTTTGTACCCATGGGACACTATTTGTAAGACCCATTGGTCCAGGCCAGATTGAATCCAGATTTGGCTGAAAAGTTTCAGACGTGCTCCCACCCGAGCGGACTCCCGCAAGGGAGCCCCAACGTTATGCTGCATATTTGGCAGAAGCAGGGGTAGACTTCTGCTCCTGCGATCCAGGAGACGCTGCAGATTTCTTTCCTTTTCCCCTTCCCCTACCTGCAAAAAAAAGGGAAGACCTTTGGCCTTTTTGTATTTGTTGGGCCGAAAGGACTGTATGTGAGAGTGATGTGTCTTTTTCGCCGGTGTAGGAGCATAAGGCAAGAATGTCGACTTACCTGCGGTATCCGCCGAGACTAACGCATCCAGCCCATCACCAAACAAGGCCTCACCTTTATACGGGAGATCCTTCATATTTCTTTTGGAATCTGCATCAGCATTCCACTGGCAAATCCACAATGCCCTCCGAGCCGATACTGCCATGGTAGCGGTTCTTGATCCCAAGAAACCAATATATTTCATGGATTCTAGTACGTACGCAGCAGCGTCTTTGATATGACCTAATGTTAGGAGTATCTCGTCTCCATCTATTGTGTCAATGTCTAACACTGAGTAGTGTTCCATTGGCCACATCAATAAATCACCTCACTCACTTGCGGTCTGTCTGTCCATTCCAGACGCAGGGAGAAACACCTTTTCTCTTTTATGACAGGGCCCTGTCTAAAATGCGGGGTGACTCCCACCTTTTTTAGAAAAAGGTAAGCTGCCTGATATCCTTTTGGGAATCAGAAATTTCTTTTCAGATTAAATCAGACCTGAGGTGGAGGGAAAATTACATTACTTCTTTACTAAAGTAAACCCTCTCCTTGTGGTAAAAGAGGGGGCTTCGTAACTTCTAACACCTCCTTTATAGCTAAAACATGTTTTGAATGCTTTTTTGCTAACTTAGGACCTATTCCCCTGGAATCACTAGTGTCGACACAGGAATCAGAGTCCGTGTTGGTATCAGTTTGTACTACTTGTGCAAATTTGTATGTGACCCAGAAAGGTCCCTGTGGATGAAAGGCAGAACTATTAAAAATCACATCTTCAACAGATTATTTTCATTTTCTGTATGAGATTCAGTCCAACCTCTTACTGATATGATTCACACTATCATGTAACCTTTCACCCAGTCAGGCTCTTGGTGTCATATTACACCTCTGTGTACCTAACATGTCTCCACAGAGTTCCCTGCCACAGACATGTCACACACGTGCAGAACCACACCACAGACACTCCGGGATTTATAGGGGACAGACCCACAGTAAAATCTGTCAGAGGGACACAGATAGGATTTTGCCAACCCAGCGCCAGTAACACAATGTCTGTGAACACAAAATGCCCACTGACATTCAGCGCTTTTATAATGTTAATCACACAATTATATAGCACCAAATTCACTGTGCCCCCCCCTGTTTTGCACCTTGATACTTGTTCAGCAGTGGAGGAGGACCAGTGTTGTCTCTGCAGCTTGAGGAGAGAGAGAAAATGGCACTGAGCAGTGTGCTGGCTGACTGAGGAGGAAGCTCCACTCTTCAATGGTGTGTTTATCCTCAGCTTTTATGAGGTAATTTTTTATACTGGTGGGGGTAGGACTGTGCCTCAGCAACTTATGCCCCTTATTTATGCCAGTTTCCATAGGTTTCATGCTGCCCAGGGAGCCCCCCCGCGCCCTTCACCCTGCAGTGCCTGCATATGTGTGGGCAACATGGCGCGCTGTGCTCCCGCCAGCCGCGCGGTACGTTTAGCCGTCACTTTCTTGATTGAAGATCTGTCTTCTAAAACTCACTTGTCTTCTGACTTCTGGCTCTGTGAGGGGGGTGACGGCATGCTGTGGGAGTGAGCATCTAGGCACGGCTAGCGTTCAGTTCCCTTCAGGAGCTAATGGTGTCCTCTCAGCCAGAAGCAGAGCCATGAAACTCTTTAGGAAGTTGGTTCCTACTTCTGCCTCCTCAGTCCCACGAACCAGGGAGTCTGTTGCCAGCAGTTCTCCCTGAAAATAAAAAACCTAACATAAGTCTTTTCAGAGAAACTCAGTAGAGCTCCTCAGAGTGCATCCAGTCGACCTGGGCACATTTCTAAAAACTGAGGTGGCATAGAGGGAGGAGCCAGTTCACACCCAATGAAAAGTCTTTATAGTGCTATGTCTCCTGCAGATCCCGTCTATACCCTATGGTCTTGATGTCGTCCCCAGCATCCCCTAGGACGTATGAGAAAAATAATTGGTGTAGAAATACCAAACAAGCTAAACATATGAATCCTCTGTATAGAATCCAGCCAAATCTCATCCTAACCCTCTGTTCCACGCTCTCTATGTACCACATCTGTGTCACCCCTGTCTGTCTACCCCTCCCCTTAGAATGTAAGCTCTCACGAGTAGGGCCCTCTTCCCTCATGTGCTTATCCTTTCCTTACTTTAATAATCCTCAACTGCCCAAATCCTGCAGTTTTTTGGCCACCTGGAACTTATCTCTATGTTGTTTACTGGTGTAGTTATGCTTAGTTACCCTGTACTTGTCCTATATTGTCGTCAACTGTAAGTCACTGTTTTCCTGTTTTGATTATGTGCATATGTACTCTGTAATTGGGCGCTGTGGAACCCTTGTGGCGCCATATAAATAAAGGATAATAATAATAATAATAATAATAATAAATATAATAGACGCAAGTAAACTTTTGGCCTATTAAGAAAAGGCTACTTTAAGGCAAATTTCTATACACAGTGTATTCTGTGCTTTGGGCACTTTGTGGGCTTGATGGAGATTTGCTAGGGTCACAGTAAGGCCCTCTATTATAGGGCTAATAAGGACTAGGGTTTTGGTTATAGGGCCCTCTTGGGGTGGTGGCTATGTAGAGTGTACTTTACTGTAATGGAACAAGTGCTCTAGGAAAGCCATTTGCCTCTCCTGAGATTCCTGTGCCTAACTCTCCTGCATTGTCAGAAGCTGGGTCATGAAGGACTGATACATTTCATGATCTACCTCTAAAAATTTGTCTAGGCGATCATCCTCCTGGGTCACCATTGCTGGGTCCTTTTCTTTAAGGACGGAGGTAATAGCTTTGGCCTCCTGTTTTATTTTAGTTATTTTCTTCTTTGGCGGTACATAAAATACTTCAAAGGGGTGAAACAAAAATAAAAATCTATATACTGTATCACTGGTAGTGTATATGTGTTTGTGGTCTTTTACCACCTGCACACTAGCTACACTTTGCGACAGATACTGTTCGATTTTTAAATATATTTGCACTTTTAGCCTAATTCAGAGTTGATCGCAGCAGCAAATGTGTTAGCAGTTGGACAAAACCATGTGCACTGGAGGGGGGCAGATATAACATTTGCAGAGTGAATTAGATTTGGGTGGGGTGTGTTCATACTGAAATCTAAATTGTAGTGTAGTGAAACAAAACAACCCACCAGTATCTAACTTTCTCTGCAAATGGTATATCTGCCCCACCTGCAGTGCACATGGGTGGTCATTCCGAGTTGATCACTCGCTAGCAGTTTTTAGCAGCCGTGCAAACGCTATGACGTCGCCCACTGGGAGTGTATTTTAGCTTAGCAGGAGTGCGAACGATTGTAACGCAGAGCGGCTACAAAATAATTTTGTGCAGTTTCAGAGTAGCTTCAAACCTATTCAGCGCTTGCGATTACTACAGCTTATTCAGTTCCGGATTTGACGTCACAAACACGCCCTGCAGCTAGCGAACAACTCGGAATGACCACCCTGGTTTTGCCCAACTGCTAACAACTTTGCTGCTGCGATCAAGTCTGAATTACACCCTCTGTTTTAAAATATGGTGGTGCATGCATCTCAGTTGCTGAAATACACTGTGTCAAAGATCGTGGTATAGCCAGTCAATTATTTATTTATTACCAGTTATTTGTATGGCACACACATATTCCGCAGCACTTTTACAGAGAATATTTAGCCATTCACTCAGTTCCTGCCCCAGTGGAGGTTACAATCTATATTCTCTACCACATGTACACGCAGACACATTCACATTAGGGTTAATTTTGTTGGGAGCCAATTAACCTACCAGTATATTTTTGGATTGTGGGAGGAAACCCACGCAAGTACAGGGAGAATATACAAACTCTACACATCCACACAGTTATGGACATGGTGGGAATCGAACCCATGATCTCAGTGCTGTGAGGCAGTAATGCTAACCATTACACCATGCGTACTGCCCAATTTGTTTCCTACCAGTTTATGTGCAAGGAAAACTTTGAATTTTTATGAAAAGAACACCTGAGCATATATCAAATTAACCTAGCAGTGGTAGTGTACATGTGTTTGTGGCCTTCTTCCACCCACACACTAGCGAAACTTTGCGACAGATGCTGTTTAATTTTTAAAAAATATATTTGCACTTTGTGGTGCGTGCATCGTAGTTGCTGAAATACACCATATCAGAGGTCATATTATAGCAAGTCAATTTGTCACCTATCAGTTTATGTGTAAGGGATATTTTCAGTTTTAATGAAAACAACTCCTGATCGTGTATTAAATTAACATAGCAGTGGTAGATTATGTGTGTTTGTGTCCTAGCTACACTCTGCGACAGATACCATTTGTGTTTGCTAATTTGCTAAAAATGCTTTTTCAGTTTTAAGATGTTTATTATGCCTATGTTTTTAAATAAAATGTTGAGTGTTCGGTGTGTTTTAAAAATTGTGGTGCTTACTATTTGTGTGTAAAGCCGGGGTGTTGGTATTCTGGGTCCTCCCATGGTCACTGCTGTTTGTCTCTGTAATGGTCTGGGATAAAGTGTCATCAAAGGTGGAGCTTTACTTATCATTTGATCCCGTTGGGTTATCTGCAGTAAGCATGGGGGAGAAAGGGCAGAACTGCACACTTGGAACGGTTGTTTGGGTGCTGCTTGTATGCTTTCTGGTGTTGAGACGTATGTACTGCCACTGATAGAGGATGACAAACTGATGGGGTTTGCCAATGCAGTGTTGCAAAACACATTGTAGCAGAGGTCGTACTATAGTATGTCCACTTAATTTGAGCAGCCCAAACTTCGTGTGCAGGACTTAACCACTTGCATGGCATGGTCACATTAGATGTGACCACATCAGGCTGTGCTTTCCCTGACATGGTCGCAGAAAGCTCTCTGTGTGGCTGCAGGAAGAGAACCTTCCTGCAGTTGCCGCTCTCAGAGGGACCTCCGGTCCTTCTACTTCCTGAGTCCCCCCTCCCCCCCAGTGCCTTCCGTGCTGCTGATCACTGCTGATGGGTCAGCCCGCCAGCACCCCTCACCCAGAAACTGCTGACAATAACAGCCACTGGGCAAATGTAAAAAATGCTGCCCTCACCTCCCCCGAGGACTGGAGTCCCTGGATGTTTGTACTGTACAGATGTTTGCAAAAAATTGTATTGGGCATACTTTAAATACACTCAACATTGTCTAAGTGTCTTTTTGGAAAAAATATTGGCCAGTTAAGTGGTTAAGCCAGTGGTTTTCAAACTGTGTGCCTAGGCACCTTGAGGTACCTCAGGGCACTTGCAGGGGTGCCCTGGATTGGTGGTCAAGGAGCAATTCAAATTATTTATGGTCAATGTAATAGGCAAAATCAGTGCTGGTGGCTGCCAATCATAAGATATGTAGACAAGCAGAAGCAAATCTTGTCCCTCACCACACAATTGAACCTTAGGATGACATATATAAACAACTTACTTAATTAATTTTGGGTGTAGTATGTTATGCCGGCAGTCGGGCTCCCAGCGGCCAGCATACCGGCACCGGAATCCCGACTGCCGGCATACCTACAGCTGGGCGAGCGCAAATGAGCCCCTTGCGGGCTCGCTGCGCTCGCCACACTGTGCTCACCACCCTGCGGGCACGGTGGCGCACTATGCGCGCCACGCAATCTATTTTCCCTCCAGGGGAGTCATGGACCCCCAAGAGGGAGAGAAGCTGTCGGTATGCCGGCGGTCGGAATTCTGGCCCCGGTATGCTGGTCGTTGGGAGCCCGGCCGCTGGCAAATTGAAGACCACCCATTAATTTTTTGTAACTGAATTTCCCAATTTATAACTTTTGAAAAAAAAAATCTGATACATTAAGGCGCCGTGATTAAAAATTTTTTGCAAACTGCTGGGTTAAGCTCTAAATAAGTTTGGAATGTTGTTCCAAAAAAAATGGTTAATATAACTAGTCTATAAAGTAAAAAAAAAAAAAAAAAAAAAACCCACCACCTACTGTATTAGGTAAAAGAAACCCGCTAAATAACCTCTCTCACTGGCAATTATGTCTCCCTTTTAATAAAACAAAATTCAGATTGTGGCACTAATGAAATTTCTAAACTGTAATTTACAAAAATGTCTCTTCCACAATACACCATTGTTCTAGTCCAGCTGTAAAACATGACCTGGAATATAAATTCAAATTCAGTTACATCTGTGTCATTATTAGTTTTCATAGCCAGCGACAGTCGGGATTATTAATGGCTTTCTGGAATTTCTCCTTTTTTCTAATTGCAGCTGTATACTGAATCTGTAGCTGCTGGAAATTAGTTTTCAGACGGTTACAAAAACGCAGTAAAGAAAAGCATTGTTACTGGTAATTCATCTTTAGCAGCCAGCGTCAAAAATGATTCATTATTTCCAATTTGCTCTCAGCTTTGGGTTTAAAGTAGATTGGGAAAAAGAAATCTTACCCTTTATGCAAGGGGCATCTTTCTGACACAAAAGCAAGACTTCAATTAACATATCTAAAGCATTCATCTTGTCGTTTTCTCACAGCATAACTTTGACACTTGTCCTACACCGCCCACTAGAAGGCAATCCATTTCTGCTTGTCAGTATAAACAATGGCGTTTTAATAGAGTGCTGATGGCAGTAGAGGTAAGCAAAGACGAGGTTTGAAAACAAGAACAACTTGTCAACTAGTTTTGCTATTATAGCAGAACCTAAACAATACTATATTGTCCACTAGAAGCTTCACACTTTATGAAATGAAGAGTAAATTTATCTGTGGGATTTTTAGATTTAGTTACTATCATTAATATACAAACATCAGTGCCAATTTAATCAACTGCCAATTAACCTTACTGGTTTTACTACTGAGAAAGACTTTTTCTTTGACGATTTAAAGATGTGCACTGACCTACGTGCTCTGGTTTTGGTTGTAATTCAGCATCATGTTTTGGTGTTAGTTGTGGCAAAACCACCCTCAAGTGTTTTGATTTGGATTTGGATTTCAGTTTGGTTTGAAATCAATAAAAAAAAATGATAATCATTTATAAAAATCTATAAACACACCTAAAATCACGCAATTTTTTGCCGTCCAAAGCCCAAAATTTGGATTTAAAATCCAAATTCCGAGCCATGGAAAGATTCGAACCGGGACTCTGATCAGATTTCTTTGGGTGATCCGGATTTGGTTTTGGTTTGGATCCACAAAATGGAAGATTCAGATTTCTGGAGTACTGAATCACACACTTCTGTTACTATGTGGCTCCATCTGTTTTCTACTGGGATCGGGGGTCATCTTATGGGCATAAACCTATATTAAACCAATGGCACAGCTACTCTATGGATATCTCACAGCAACTTTCCTCTGAAAATTTTAGATTGAATCTTTCTTCCAGCAAAATCTCTTCCTTTTTTATGGTTTCCAGTTACAGGTGCTCAGAGACTTCCATACAACATTGAATTTAAATATACTGTAATAGCCACAAAACAGAAAGCTGTTTATTTGTTATTGGTCCTTGGTTATGTCATCACTTCCGTTGTTCTCTTTGTAGTTACTTACATATTTTGGTGATGAAATTCATGTAGTATAGAATAGATTTTTTTTTCTTTTACACAATTTTATGAAAGACAAGTATATCTGGAAATATTCAATTAGGTGACTGTAAACTTCATTCCTGTACCTGACCATCTACTTGAGTAGACTTAACTTTAACTTGACTAGTCTTGGATGGAGGTAAAGTGGACGGAGATAAACTGCCAGCCAATCAGCTCTTAACTGTCATTTTTCAAACCCAGTCCGTGACATGGCAGTTAGGAGCTGATTGGCTGCTTCTTTATTTCCATCCACTTTATCTCCATCCAAGGCTTAGTAAATAGAGCCCTTAGACCTCATGGAGCTCTAAGCAAGATATCAGTTTGGGGCCCACCTCCGTCAATGGCATGCAGTTTCACCCACACACATCCCCCAAAGACACACACACACACACACACACACACACACACACACACACACTGCCCAAATAGCCACACACACAACTGCCTTACTGACTCAGACACCCTTTACTGACAGATACCACTATCTGACAGACACCTCTTACTGACACACATTCCACTTACTGACACAAACACACTGATACAGACACACTGACACAGCCACTGATACACCTTACTGACACACACTTACTGACACATACACCGCTTACTGACAGACACAATTACCTACAGACACCTCTTACTGACATCAACACACTTAGTGACGGGATCCGGTCTTTAGGTCAACAGTAAGTATGTCGACACTGTCTAGGTTGACCACTATTGGTTGACAGCAAGTAGGTCGACATGGTTTCTAGGTCAACATGGACTCTAGGTCTACATGTTCTAGGTCAACATGACAAAAGGTCGAAATGAGTTTTTCACTTTTTTAATTTTTTTAAACTTTTTCATACTTTACGATCCACGTGGACTACAATTGGGAACGGTAACTTTGCCCCTAGCATGGCGAACATAGCAAGCCATGCGAGGGGACACAGTGCACTAATTGGGGTTCCCGGTAACTGTACAGAAAAAACGACACCAAAAAGTAAAAAAAACTCACATCGACCTACTTGCTGTCGACCAATAGTGGTCAACCTAGACACTGTTGACCTAAATCTAATCTACCTAACATACCACACCCCTTACTGACACAAACACCCCTTACCAACAGAAACCACTTAGTGACACAGACACCCTTTACTGACACAGACACACTTATTGACAAAGGTACCACTTCCTGACAGATTTCCATTACTGACAGCACTTATTGGTACATTATAATAGATACTGACAGACATCCTTTACTGATGCAGATACCCTTTACTAACACACACACAGACACCACTACTTATTGTACTCAAACATACTAACACAGATACCACTTACTGACCAATTGCCAGTCCTTATGGACACATTTACTAACAATGACACAACATATTGACACACAAATGATCAGAGTAGCAGAGGGCACTGTAAAGTGTAGCAGCCTGAGGAAACATCTGTAAAAAACTATTAACAAATAAGGGCCACCTAGCTAGGTGTAAAAAGCGAATTGTTACCACTGAGATTAACATTTATTAACATTTGGCTTCCTCATGCAATCTCCACAGTACAGTAAGGAGAATATTTTCATCATTAACATCAGTCCCTGCGCCAGGGGTACTTACACTCTATATTCCCTATATTCACCTGTACACACTGGAAAAAAATTTTTTTCGACAGAAGCCAATTACGCTACCAGTATGTTTTTGGAGTATGGAAGGAAGCCCATGCAAACACGAGGAGAACATACAAATTCCACACAGAAAATACCCTGCTGGCAATTGTGTATGGGATCTCAAGATACTAATACTAACCACTACGCTAACTGTGCTGCCAGGAAAGAGCAGGTAATAAACCATCTGGAACCACTGGAAGAGCAGGCAGTTCTCCCATATCCTGCCAACACCCCAATGAAGTGGGCAAGATGGAGAGATAATCACCAGCATTCAGTGATTTAACCAATTTGCCTGATTGACCATTTTTGTCTATTTTTCAGTGTTTGGGAGCAAATGGTAAATTTACCAGATTTTTGTTCCAATCAGCCAGAGAAAGGGATGGGGCTTTGCAGAATGGGCGGGGTTTAATTAGAGGGGCGAGGCTTCAAGGGGTGCCACTCATTTTTAGTCCATTGAAGTACCAAAAAGGGTGTGGCTTTGCGGGAAGGGGCGGGGCTTTGCATCCCAACACCCGTTTTTTAGTCACATTTGGGGGGGGGGGGGAGGTGAGGGCTGACTCCCGGGGAGTGCTGTCCCTGCAGTGCTGGCTCCTACACAGTGACAGGAGCCGAGTGCTGCACATAATATAATAGTGCAGCACTCGGCTCCTGTCACTGTGTAGGAGCAAGCATTTTGGTGTCACCCCTCGGTGGGTGACACCCAGGAGCGGGCTGCATCCCCCGCCCCCCCCTCTTGTGATGCCACTGACACACACACACACATCCATCCATGGAATGTTTACAGGCCATCTGGGCACTGACGTCAGAGGGGAGATGTTATCTGTAACACATGTACAGAAGCACCCGTCAAGCACAAAGCATTCCCACAAATGAGGCCACCGCAAACCTCCCCACCCCAGTGGTTGGTCTGTTCCAGATATGTTTATCCAGCCCAGACCTAGTGGCTTTGATCACGGTTTCCGCCGTCAAGATGGCACGCCGGTGACATTGCGCATGCATGGGGCTTGTCAGGAGTTGTAGTGCTGGATGCTGATTGGTAGCTGAGGTCAGGAGGCAATACTATGGCTGCCTGTTGGAGAGGTTACATGGATGACCTGACAGTGGAAGCTTAGGAGAGCAAAGAGGCATGTACTAGAAGAGGAGCAGGCACCTGGCAGCTGTCACTTGCCAATCAATATGCTGGTAGTCTGCCTTGGATAGTAGGTAAACATGCACTTCATTAAATGGTTCTGTCAGTGGGCCACCTGGGACCTGCTGTCACTTTGGTCGCATAGTGGTAAATCCGCCACAGGTTACAGAAGTTCATGAAGTGAAGCCAAGGTGCTTTTTCTGAGAACTGCACTTATGTTGATACTGTACTTAAGGAGCAAGCTGAGAAGTGCTTGTCATTGATCACTTTCAAGCAAGTTACCATGTGTGTACTACTAGTCTATACGGGATCTGTATGGTATGCAAGCGCAAGGGATGCCAAATGTCAGTATACTGACATCGGCATCCCATGCACCAGAATGCAGGAAGGCGGGCGAGCACAATGAAGCCCATTGCGAGCTCGCTGCTCTTGCCACGCTGTGGGCTCAGTAGCGAACTTTGCTCACCACAGGTTCTATTCTCCCTTTATGGGTGTTGTAGACACCCACAGAGGGGTAATCACTTTCTTCACCCGTATTTTGGAGGTTGTATAGTACCCCAGCCGGGATCCCGGCGGGCGGTATTTTAACCGCATACTGTCTATACCAAGGATTTCACTGTTCTCTAGATTACTACTACGTATATTCTGGAGGTCTACTCCTACTACATCAAAATGGAGGTCCAAGTTGAAAAAAGGGATCCTTTCAGATCCCTCCACCCCTGTTCAGATGCTTCAGCATTCCATCTAGCTTTTCTATAATTACGCATGAAATCAGTTCATCTATGCATACTGGTCAGAGACAGGTTTTGAATGATCTATCATTTAAATTGTCTAGTCTGATGAACGCGCTCATTTGAAGCAGATCGTCAGTCTTCTCACACTGGCCTACAAAGCCCTCACACGCTCGTCTCCCATTTACATCTCTGACCTTATCTCCCTTTACACTCCCACCCATCCTTTCGCTCTGCTAATGCACGCCGACTCTCCAGTCTTCTGATTACATCCTCCCACTCCTACCTGCAAGGTTTTTCCTGTACTGCTCCCTTATTCTGGAATTCCCTACCTCTCCCCCTCAGACTTTCCACCTCTCTACAAAACTTCAAATGGGCTCTCAACACCCACTTCTTCACCAAACTCAGCCTAATTTCATCCTAACCCTCTGTTATACACTCTATGTCTACCCCATCTGTGTCACCCCTGTCTGTCTGCCCCTCCCCTTTAGAATGCAAGCTCTCACGAGTAGGGCCCTCTTCCCTCATGTGCTTATCCTTTTTTACTTTAATTACCTTCAACTGCCCCATATTCTGCAGTTCTCTGCCACCCTGATACTTATTTCATTGTCATCAGCTGATACAGCTGTTTATTTACCCTGTACTTGTCCTATATTGTCTTCAACTGTTATGGGCCCTACACACTGGGTGATATTAGTGAAAGATATGAATGATCTCGTTCATTAATGAACGAGATACAGTTCATATCTTTCAGTGTGGAGGCACCAGCGATGAACGATGCGCGGCCTCGCACTTGTTCATCACTGGTGCCCCCTCGCTTGTGCATGCAGACAAATATGGATGATCTCGTCCATATTTGCCTGCACTGCTATGGAGCCGGGTGACGGGGGGAGAGAAGAAACTTCACTCCCCCCGTCACTGCCCCCTCCCACCGCAGGGTCGCCCCCTGTCGGCCGTATCCGCCGTTGGGCAGCTTGGCGGCGGATCGCGCAGTGTGTAGGGCCCATAATTCGCTGTTTTCCTGTTTTGATTATTTGTTTATGTACTCTGTGAACCCTTGTGGCGCCATATAAATAAAGGTTAATAATAATAACATCCAGTGTCACATACTAAGGCTGATTCTGCCTTATATGCAATGCTAAAGATCGGGTAAATAAGCATTTTTTTTGTGACTGCTCATGCCACCTATACAGAACGCCCTTCTGGCAGCGGGATCCGGTCTGAAGATCGACAGTGTCTAGGTCGACAATGTTTAGGTCGACCACTATAGGTCGACAGTCACTAGGTCGACATGGATGGAAGGTCGACAGGGTTTCTAGGTCGACATGTGCTAGGTCGACAGGTCTAAAGGTCGACATGAGTTTTTCACATTGTTTTTTTGGGATTTTTTCATACTTAACGACCCACGTGGACTACGATTGGAACGATAAAGTGTGCCGAGCGAAGCGGTAGCGGAGCGAAGGCACCATGCCCGAAGCATGGCGAGCGAAGCGAGCCATTCGAGGGGACGCGGTGCACTAATTTGGGATCCCGGTCACTTTACGAAGAAAACAACACCAAAAAAAAACCTGTCGACCTAGCACATGTCGACCTAGAAACCCTGTCGACCTTCCATCCATGTCGACCTAGTGACTGTCGACCTATAGTGGTCGACCTAAACATTGTCGACCTAGACACTGTCGATAAAACGAACCACACCCCTGGCAGCATGCTCCAATTAGTACTTTAGTTTTCACCTGCCATTGCAAGATACCCCCTTTAGTGGCATTAGACACACCCATAGGTGTACCTAAACATGCCATTCAAATGGAGCATGACACGCCCTCTCAAGGGATGGCGCAGTCTACTATTGAGTTATAATCTCCCTGAAACTACTTTTCAAAAGTAGGCAAGTATGACTTACATTCATCATAGAATTATTGCTGTTTATGTATGAGTTGTAAAATGCAGTGCTGCTTTTCATAAATGTAGAGCTGCATGTGCCTAACTTCAGAAAGCTCTCAGTATCCATCTCTTTTTCAGAGACAAAACCACAATGGCTGAATAAGAGACTGCTGAAAAGAAGTTATCCTTGCTATAGTCTACATGTGCCAGAAGATGGCACCAGAGGATTTCCTTGACCACTTAAAATTAACATTCCTTTGAGATTGGGGAATTCTGTTTTTCTTTTATTTCTGCTTTTCTTGCCATTTTTCTAATTCAAAGATTTTCCCTCTTTAGCTCCACTTCAAAACAAAATGGAGCCCAAGAGTGTAATTAATAAGTAACCTCTGTGGAGTCCGTTTTTAGAAAATATGTGCAGCTTTTTTAATGTGTAGACGAGTGTTAATTATTTATTTTCAGCTCTGCTTCTGTAACTGCACGGGGAGCTATGTGCCGGAGAGAAAGATGTAGCACTGTTTGTACTGGAGGACTGTCCAGTGACGAACTGCATGATTATCATAGCAAGGAATTGCTGTATTTTTTGGTAATTTAAAACTTCAGTAGCTACTGCACATATTTAAACACCACAACATTATAAATACTATACAGTCAGTGTCTGGGTAAACATTTAAATAAAAAACTTGAATAAATACTTGAGTGCAGAAGTATATTTCACCCACCACTTTTGTTTAGTGCTTTTATAGTTGAGATCATCCAATCTAATACTCTATAAGCCACACAATATTGCAAGTAGAATCTCATTTAACTTCAATGAACAGGTATTGGTGTCATAATCAGAGGCAGATTTAGTGTTCTGGCCACCCCTGGTACAAAATTATTATCACCACCCAAAAAAACAAATTGTACCTTTTCGCCCTCTCCATAGTATAGAACTCCTTATAAACTCTGTGAGGAGACCTGCAAAACATGCACTGCGTGGGGTCCTGAGGACCGAGTTTGAGAACCTGTGGTATAGAATATATGCCTTACCTTTCCTATAGTATAGAGCAGGCATTACCAACCACGGTCCTCAAGGCACACCAACAGTGCAGGTTTTAGTGATATCCAGGCTTCAGCACAGGTGACTTAATTAGTAGCTCAGTTATTTTGATTTAACCATCTGTGCTGCAGCCTGGATATCACTAAAACCTGTACTGTTGGTGTCCCTTGAGGACCGTGGTTGGAAATGCGTGGTATAGAGCATAATGTGCCTCCCCCTCCCCATAGTTTAGAATATAATGAGCTTCCCCCTTCCTTGATAATGAGACTGAGAATAGCCTGGTATATGCAAAATAGATACACTGCAGCTAGAACTGCCACATAAGGACTTTGGACACCGCTATTGTGACACGAAAGCCTCCAGCAGCAGTTGCCGCAGGTTTTGGCCGGAGTTCACCCTACAGCTCTGGGTTCCCCTCCCTGCTCTGTACCCATGACCAGAGCCCCGGCTTCCGCTGTGTGTTCCACTGCTGCTGCCCCATATCTGTTGTTTCCCTGAAGCTCTCCCCAGACCGCTGCCTCTTTGATGCCCGTGTGAGGCTCTGGGCATCCAGTCTGACCCCTGAGCAGGAAATCACCCTCTGACCGATGATGGAGGGGAGATCTTCTAGTCATTTGCCAGGAACAGCAAGGAGCTGGACCTTACCTGCATCCCGCTTTGCAGGGCGGGAGCTTCACCGGCATAGAGCCTGAGGGGACCCTGTGGGCACTGGAACCACACTACCTTTAGATCCTATTGACTCATTCCAGATTTACTTTTCCCTGCATCATGCAGAGGTAGAATCTGCCATGCCGCCCCCAGCAGGTGCCTCATGTGCCTAGTGGGAAGTATAGCACTTGTCATAATGGCACAATTGTGACTGCTTTAAGCAAGGGTAGAACAAGAAATAATTGGGGGAGCTACAACAACGTCAATTGCTTCTTGAGGCTCCCATTCTGCTATTATAAGCATACATGGAGGCCAATGCATTTGCCTATTATTAATCAGATACAATGTTTAATGCTGTATGTGTTTTTGTTTTTTAAATTAAGAAGCATTATTCCCTAGGATACCTACCAATGTAATGAATACATCAGATTATTTCTATTAAATTAATTCAGAAACAGATATTTATTTTAAATATTCAATATCTGAAATGTACAGATGGGTCCTCTGTTATCTTGGCTGGCTAAGGAGTTAGTTACGATTGGGCATACGCAGCGTGCCTGGGCACAGGGAGGGGCGCCTAGTCATAGGGAGACGCACAGAGCATTTGTCGTTACCTTTAAGTGTAATACCTGCGATCATCCACCAGATGTCACTTTTTACAATCACCACTGCGCATGCGTGCGGTTTTCAGTAAAATACAATACTGAAATACATAGTAAGAACTACTTTACTGGTGCGTCTCATTACGCTGCAATATGCTACAGTATGTCATACAGTATATAACAGTATATTCAGTGCAGATGCAAATAGTACAGCATATACAGATGCAAATAAACATGATAAAGCCACAGTATACATTTACAGTACTTTAGGAATATGTGAACGTCCAAGTCCCGCAGACGAATCAACATTAAACCAGTAGTGTATGCAGATGCAAACGGACGTGTTAAAAGTACGTTGTTGCCTATTGATGTTAGGGATATTGTATGTTAGCGTCCTAATCCCGTAGCCATTACAGCATAAGCAAAACCAATGGGATTATTCATCTGTTGGCGTTGAAGTGTCCGAGTGGTGAAGTGTTCCGCTTCCCATGCTTAGAGTCCCGGGTTCGATTCCTAAAGTACGAATGCATGTTAGTTTCTTCCAGACACTTTATTATTTTTTTATTTTGTATCTATCGTACTGTACATACTTTCACATTCAATAGAAGTGTGCACACAAGTTTTACATAAAGCAGGGCAAAGCTGCAGGAGCGTTTCTACTGTTAAGGTTCTCGTACGGTACACATACAATTTTGTAGCAGGGCAGACTCGATTGAAATGGCTACTGCCTTTGACTCCTTGCCCTGTGGAGGCCCTCGGCTATGGAGCTAGTGACAGCACAGGTTTTGCAGGCTATGGGGCAATGCTGAAAGAGCGTCACAATCCCCTAGCTAAAATACACAGGGGCGATAGAGATAAGCGAGCTCTATGCACATAGCGATACACCGGACACGATCGCACAGTAAACTGACAAAATGGCTGCCACCTGTGAACCCCCACCTCGTGGCAGCACTTGGCTATGGAGCGAGCGATGGCATAGGTTTTGCAGGCTACAGGGCAATGCTGAAAGGAGCGTCACAATCCCCTAGCTAAAATACACAGGGGCGATAGGGATAAGCGAGCTCTATGCATAATATGATACACCGGACTCCATCGCATAGCAAACTGACAAAATGGCCACCGCCCGCCCATGAACCCCCACCTCGTAGCAGCACTCAGGTATGGAGCGAGTGACGGCATAGGTTTTGTAGGCTACAGGGCAATGCTGAAGGAACATCACAATCCCCTAGCTAAAATACACAGGGGCGATAGGGATAAGCGAGCTCTATGCACATAATGATACACCGGACTTGATCGACTAGCAAGTTTACAAAATGGCTGCCGCCCGCCTCCCCCCGCCTCATGGCAGCACTCGACTATGGAGCAATAGATGGCATAGGTTTTACAGGCTACAGGGCAAAGGTGCAGGAGCGTCACAACCCCTAGCTAAAATAAACAAGTACAGTATCAGGTGACAGAAGATTGCTGGATGTGGTACAGTTGAAGATTATTAAAGTAAGACAAAGGATAAGCACATGAGGGAAGATGGCCCTGCTCGTGAGAGCTTACAATCTAAAGGGGAGGGGTAGACAGACATGGGTGACACAGATGGGGTACATAGAGAACGTGGAACAGAGGGTTAGGATGAGATTTGGCTGGGTTTGGTGAAGAAATGGACCCCCAGAAGGCACAAGTCAATACATAACATTTTACTGGGCTACGCAGGAGAAAATTAAAAATGGGGGGAAATAAAAAATTTAAAAAAGAATCGATAACTTCTACCGCTTTCAAAAAGGTCAATGGAAGCTGAAATAATGGACAACTACCTCATGGAAGCCAGATACAGTATACCAAACAGTACTTAGCAGAGTTAGGAATGAGTGCTTATGAAATACAGTAACATTTTGTCATAATATTTCAGAAACTGCATGGCTGGTCTCTTGCACTCTTTTGCTCTAATACACCACCTGCTTTAGGATTTATATTCAAAAACATTATGTCTCCATAATCCCAAAAACGTCAGTCTTCTTGGAAAGTGGTTTGTTCCTTTGTAAGGGAAAGAGAACAAACGTTCTCAAACAACAGTTTCTCAATTTCTTTTTCCTCTGGGAAGGGATTGTGGATTCGCAGGGATATCTGAGCATTTCTGTAATCAGATAGCAGCGGCTTTCTACAAATGTTTACGAATAATTCCAGTGATATTGTTATTTTCTTCCAGTGATTTGGACCAATAATAACATTGACTAGAACGAATAATTCCTGTGATTTTGTCATTTTCTTCCAGTGATTTGGACCAATAACACCATTGATTAGAACGAATAATTCCTGTGATTTTGTCATTTTCTTCCAGTGATTTGGACCAATAATACCATTGATTAGAACGAATAATTCCTGTGATTTTGTCATTTTCTTCCAGTGATTTGGACCAATAATACCATTGAGTAGAACAAATAATTCCTGTGATATTGAGGTGTTTGTGTCGCTTAGCTTAGCCGTCCAGCGACCATAGTGCACCTCTTTTTCTCTTTTCTTTGCATCAAGTGCTGTTTGGGGACTATTTTTTTAAGTGCCATCCTGTCTGACACTGCAGTGCCACTCCCAGATGGGCCAGGTGTTTGTGCCGGCCACTTGGGTCGCTTAGCTTAGCCATCCAGCAACCTTGGTGCACCTCTTTTGTCTTTGCATCATGTGCTGTTTGGGGACTATTTTTTTGAAGTGCCATCCTATCTGACACTGCAGTGCCACTCCTAGATGGGCCAGGTGTTTGTGCCACCCACTTTGGTCGCTTAGCTTAGTCAACCAGCGACCTCGGTGCAAATTTTAGGACTAAAAATAATATTGTGAGGTGTGAGGTGTTCAGACTGGAAATGAGTGGAAATTATGGTTATTGAGGTTAATAATACTATGGGATCAAAATTACGCCCAAATTCTATGATTGAAGCTGTTTTTGAGGGTTTTTTTGAAAAGAAACACCCGAATCCAAAACACACCCGAATCCGACAAAAAATTTTCAGGGAGGTATTGCCATAACACGTCCGAATCCAAAACACGGCCGCTGAACCGAATCCAAAACCAAAACACAAAACCCGAAAAATTTCCGGTGCACATCTCTATTAATTACTCACAGACACATTTTAAAAGGTCCGCAGGTGGAGTTAATCATTTCACTTGCAATTCTGTGGAGACCTGCAAAACATGCACTGCGTGGGGTCCTGAGGACCGAGTTTGAGAACCTGTGGTATAGAATATATGCCTTACCTTCCCTATAGTATAGAGCAGGCATTCCCAACCACGGTCCTCAAGGCACACCAACAGTGCAGGTTTTAGTGATATCCAGGCTTCAGCACAGGTGACTTAATTAGTAGCTCAGTTATTTTGATTTAACCATCTGTGCTGCAGCCTGGATATCACTAAAACCTGTACTGTTGGTATCCCTTGAGGACCGTGGTTGGGAATGCCTGGTATAGAGCTTACTGTGCCTCCTCCTCCCCATAGTTTAGAATATAATGTGCTTCCCCCTTCCTTGATAATAAGACTGAGAATAGCCTGGTATATGCAAAATAGATACACTGCAGCTAGAACTGCCACATAAGGACTTTGGACACCGCTATTGTGACACGAAAGCCTCCAGCAGCAGTTGCCGCAGGTTTTTTCCGGAATTCCCCCTACAGCTCTGGGTTCCCCTCCCTGCTCTGTACCCATGACCAGAGCCCTGGCTTCCGCTGTGTGTGTTCCACTGCTGCTGCCCCATATCTGTTGTTTCCCTGAAGCTCTCCCCAGACCGCTGCCTCTTTGATGCCCGTGTGAGGCTCTGGGCATCCGGTCTGACCCCTGAGCAGGAAATCACCCTCTGACCGATGATGGAGGGGAGATCTTCTAGTCATTTGCCAGGAACAGCAAGGAGCTGGACCTTACCTGCATCCCGCTTTGCAGGGCGGGAGCTTCACCAGCATAGAGCCTGAGGGGACCCTGTGGGCACTGGAACCACACTACCTTTAGATCCTATTGACTCATTCCAGATTTACTTTTCCCTGCATCATGCAGAGGGAGAACCTGCCATGCCGCCACCAGCAGGTGCCTCACGTGCCTAGTGGGAAGTATAGCACTTGTCATAATGGCACAATTGTGACTGCTTTAAGCAAGGGTAGAACAAGAAATAATTGGGGGAGCTACAACAACGTCAATTGCTTCTTGAGGCTCCCATTCTGCTATTATAAGCATTCATGGAGGCCAATGCAATTGCCTATTATTAATCAGATACAATGTTTAATGCTGTATGTGTTTTTGTTTTTTAAATTAAGAAGCATTATTCCCTAGGATACCTACCAATGTAATAAATACATCAGATTATTTATATTAAATTAATTCAGAAACAGATATTTATTTTAAATATTCAATATCTGAAATGTACAGATGGGTCCTCTGTTATCTTGGCTGGCTAAGGAGTTAGTCACGATTGGGCATACGCAGCGTGCCTGGGCACAGGGAGGGGCGCCTAGTCATAGGGAGGCGCACAGAGCATTTGTCGTTACCTTTAAGTGTAATACCTGCGATCATCCACCAGATGTCACTTTTTACAATCACCACTGCGCATGCGTGTGGTCTTCAGTAAAATACAATACTGAAATACATAGTAAGAACTACTTTACTGGTGCGTCTCATTACGCTGCAATATGCTACAGTAAGTCATACAGTATATAACAGTATATTCAGTGCAGATGCAAATAGTACAGCATATACAGATGCAAATGAACATGATAAAGCCACAGTATACATTTACAGCACTTTAGGAATATGTGAACGTCCAAGTCCCGCAGACGAATCAACATTAAACCAGTAGTGTATGCAGACGCAAACGGACATGTTAAAAGTACGTTGTTGCCTATTGATGTTAGGGATATTGTATGTTAGCGTCCTAATCCTGTAGCCATTACAGCATAAGCAAAACCAATGGGATTATTCATCTGTTGGCGTTGAAGTGTCCGAGTGGTGAAGTGTTCCGCTTCCCATGCTTAGAGTCCCGGGTTCGATTCCTAAAGTACGAATGCATGTTAGTTTCTTCCAGACACTTCATTATTTTTTTATTTTGTATCTATCGTACTGTACTATACTTTCACATTCAATAGAAGTGTGCACACAAGTTTTACATAAAGCAGGGCAAAGCTGCAGGAGCGTTTCTACTGTTAAGGTTCTCGTACGGTACATATACAATTTTGTAGCAGGCAGACTCTATTGAAATGGTTACTGCCTGTGACTCCTTGCCCTGTGGAGGCCTTCGGCTATGGAGCGAGTGAAAGCACAGGTTTTGCAGGCTATGGGGTAATGCTGAAAGAGCGTCACAATCCCCTAGCTAAAATACACAGGGGCGATAGAGATAAGTGAGCTCTATGCACATAGCAATACACCGGACACGATCGCATAGTAAACTGACAAAATGGCTGCCGCCTGTGAACCCCCACCTCGTGGCAGCACTTGGCTATGGAGCGAGCGATGGCATAGGTTTTGCAGGCTACAGGGCAATGCTGAAAGGAGCGTCACAATCCCCTAGCTAAAATACACAGGGGCAATAGGGATAAGCGAGCTCTATGCATATTATGATACACCGGACTCCATCGCATAGCAAACTGACAAAATGGCCACCGCCCGCCCATGAACCCCCACCTCGTTGCAGCACTCAGGTATGGAGCGAGTGACGGCATAGGTTTTGTAGGCTACAGGGCAATGCTGAAGGAACATCACAATCCCCTAGCTAAAATACACAGGGGCGATAGGGATAAGCGAGCTCTATGCACATAATGATACACCGGACTTGATCGACTAGCAAGTTGACAAAATGGCTGCCGCCCGACTCCCCCCGCCTCGTGGCAGCACTCGACTATGGAGCAATAGATGGCATAGGTTTTACAGACTACAGGGCAAAGGTGCAGGAGCGTCACAACCCCTAGCTAAAATACACACGTACAGTACAGTAAGGATATTAATGTAAATATATAAATAAATGGAAACAGTAAATGAAAGAATTACCGATCAAATACTGTATGGAAAAACTGTAGAAACCAACTGGAACAAGTGAGGCCAGCAACAGATTTCAATAGCAGGAGCACAGAGAGCAAATTAGCAGAAGTTTTGAAGGTCGGAGATGATCCACACAGCAAGTCTGATTACGAGGAAACAGCTCTGCAGAGTGGTTACCAGGCTGTGACTGAGATGCTCTTTTATCCTGATTCAAGCAAAGGAAATTCTTACCGCTCAAAGCATGCTCTGTGATTGGTGCCTGAATAGGTGCATTCATCCCTACACCAATCACAGAGCATGCTTTGAGCATTTCTTTTGTTGTAGAACTACAGGTACCAGTGGGCCCGTTATTTCCCTGCAAGATGGTACTTGTGGTTCTCCAAGTAACAGCAAGTGGGGGAGGCTTGCTGGGACCTGTAGTTCTACAACGAAAAACAATATTCTTTTTTTTTACTTTGACAGGCTATCAGCCCCCCATCCACCGCCCTGGGATGGTTGGACAGCCTAGGGCTTCACCCCTGGCCCTTGGGTGCTTGGGGCGGTGCCACCTTGGTTTAAGGGGTACCCACTCACCCAGGGCACCCTGGCCAGTGGTGACTATTTTGGGGGTAATGCCACAGCCGCAGGGACCAGTATAAAAGTGTCCCCCGGCTGTGGCATTATCTCTCAGGCTATTGGAGCACGGTGCTGGTTTAAAAAATATGGGGAACCCCTATGTCTTTTGTCCTGTGTATTTTTAGAACCAGGACAGGACAAAGAGCCCGCTGCTGGTTGTCTAAATACGGGGGAACCCTATGCATTTTTACCCCTGCATTTTAACAACCAGGACTGGATCAAAGAGCACGAGGCTGGTTATGCTTGGGGGGGACCCCACACAATTTTTTTTATGATTTTGACAAAGAAAAAAGGATTACAAAGAAAAAATATTAATAAAGTGAATGTCAGGGGAAAAAATATATAGATTGGCACTTTGGGAATCAAACCCGGGACTCTCTGTATGGGAGGCGGGAGCCTTCATCGATTGCCCACATTGCGGCATGAAAGATTCACAAGATCATGTTCAAGTACTGCAAGCAGTGATTCCTTCCCATTGGTGTTTATTTATGCCGTTAGGAGACTCGGACGCTCATATTTTAAAACACAGTATTTTCCACTGCCTCCCCCTACCCCCATCACCCTTCCCCCCTAGCAGCCTACACAGTTCATACAGTAGACAGGGAAGGAGGTCATGTCAGGTTACAATACTGTACAAGTGCAACACAATACTACAATATGCTGTATATGAAAATCACATATAGAACGGCAGTCACGTTGAAACTGTAGATGTGTAAATGGTACAGTAGCAGTGATCCCTTCTCATAAAGTACAACACAGATTCTCACAACACAGATTCTCTATTGCCGATGATCTACAGTACTGTATTGCTCTAACAGTTAATTGTGTCAGGATACACCCATTTATATTTATTGGTATGTCTATGGGTGCGGAATCAGACGCTCATGCAGATGTACCCTGATTTATGTGAAACCTCTGCGCACCCTACCATTGAATGTATTACAATGGATTACAAAGAAAAAATAATAATAAAGGGAATGTCAGGGGGAAAAATAAAGATTGTCACTTTGGGAATCGAACCCGGGACTCTCAGCTTGGGAGGCGGAAGCGTTCATCGCTTGCCCACGTTGCTGCATGGAAGATTCACCAGTTCATGTGTAAAAGTACTGCAAGCAGCGATTCCTTCCCATTGGTGTTTGTTTATGCCATTAGGGGACATGGACACTCATATTTCAAAAGCACAGTATTTAGTGCACTGTACATACTTTAAAGTCAGTGAGCTACATTATTCTTTTCACACATTAGTTGCGTCTGCATACACAATCTTTCACACATTAGTTGGGTCTGCATACACAAGTGTTTTAACATGTTCGTTTGTGTCTGTATAAACTATTTTTTTATACTCTCTCCGTCTGACGATCGGTCACCATCTGTGTGTACAGTATGCAGTAGAGGACTGTATATTAACATTACAGTCATCACTGACCATTTGCCAGAGCTTGTACTGTAGATCAATCTGCCGCTATTCGATCTAAAGTATTGGATTAGTGGAGCATTAGCCACCCAGTGGCGGAGATGTGTATTGCATGCTGAGTATCTAGTGGTGCCTCAACGCACCTGTCCGTGATTAAACTCAGCAACCTAAGCTATCGCCTAGGCATGACTAAACCTCCATCTAGGTGCAGAAACAGCCAATATAATGGAGGACCCATCTGTATAAATAAAAATAACATTTCAAAGGAACCAATTGTGCTTCATATAAGAGGTACTCATTTAAACTTTTGAAAATCTTACTTTACAATCACAAATATGAATAAATAGTGAAAGATACTGTATGGGGGCTATTCAAATGTTGGAGAGATTGTTAACCTCCATGAGCGTCTATCAAAGCTATTCAAATATTGTTCCGATTAGACACCCATTAGCTGCATCAGTCACATTTCAGCTTGCACCTCCGGAGGCTGCGAGCTGAAATGTGTCAAAAGTCAGCTATTTGGGCAACCAAACAGGACTTTTCCCCATCGTGCCTATTAGAATAGACAGGTTTTGTCGCTCTATGTGGCTAAACCCTGTCTAACTGGGTGCGATAAGCGCGGTAATTAAAGGGCACCCAAAACAATTGAATAGCAACAATGGGCGCCCTTTAATTATCACTAAAGAACAAACATCTGAATATTACCCTATATGTCAGTTTTATTCCATGGTACTTGAAACACTGTAAACTAGAGATGAAAGGGTTTGGTTCTCCGAGTACCGAACCCCCCAAACACTCTGTTCTGAGCCAGAATCCGAGTCCGGCTCGGGACTTCCCGGCAGACCGGAAACCAGATGGAGGCAAAACGTCATCATCCCGCTGTCGGATTCTCGCGGGTTTTGGATACCATATAAACAGCCGCACGTCTCCGCCATTTTAACTCCAGACTTGGTGAGTGATGGAGACAGACCTCTGTCTCTCTGTGGGTGATGGCATTGAGTGGGGTCAGTGTGTGCCCTGTAGGGGTGCTGTTCCTGTCACTGTGGTGTACCTGTGCTGTTACGGGTGCTGTCCTGGCTGTCACTGGTGTTTCATGTGCTGTTAGGGGCAGTGACGTGTTGTGAGGTCAGGGGCTGGGGAGGCACAAATGGTGGTGGCTCTCAGTGCCAGGAGCCTGTTTCACCCCCTACACAATTTCTCTTATGTTCTGCACTACATCCATGCAAACACAGGGAGAACATACATACAGTAATAGCTAGGTCACAGCCATCACCCTGGTGTTGTGAGTAAACTGTTGGATACTAACTTCTGGGTGAGGTGCCCCCCATTGCTCCCTCACCTGAAGAACACCGCTGGCCTGGTGCAGCAGGTTACACAGGGCAATACAGTCATCAGTGATAAAGTCAGCAGCACCTGGGGAGGGAGAGCAGGAACATATGTACACTAGTGTTTGTCTCACTACTGTAGCCACACACACAGAGCACTTACTACAGATGCCACACACTCACCTGTCCCCGCACTCACTACAGATGCCACAAACACACCTGTCCTCGCACTCACTACAGATGCCACACACACACACACACACACACACACACCTGTTCCCGCACTCACTACAGATTACACACACACACACACACACACACACACCTGTCCCCACACTAACTACAGATACCACACACACACACACACACACACACACACACACACCTGTCCCAGCATTCACTACAGATGCAACACACACACACACATACACACACACACACACACACACACACACATAGAGTCCTGTCCCGCATTCACTACAGATGCCACACACACACACACACACACACACACACACACACACACACACACACACACACACACACATAGAGTCATGTCCCCACACTGACTACAGATGCCACACACACACACACACACACACACACACACACACACATAGAGTCCTGTACCCACACTCAGTACAGATGCCACACACACACCTCTCCCCGCACTCACTACATATGCCACACACACACACACAGACACACACACACACACACACACACACACACACAGTCCTGTCCCTGCACTCAATACAAATGCCACACACACAGAGTCCTGTCCCCGCACTCAATACAAATGCAAAACACACACACACACACACACACACACACACAGAGTCCTGTCCCCGTACTCAATACAGATGCCACACACACACAGAGCACTGTGGGTCCCCATTTCCCTCTGGTAGATGCTAGATCCAAGTGGCCTAAAGGACCTATGACATCAGGGGAGGAGCCACATCACCAGGGAGAGGAGCCACATCACCAGGGGGAGGAGCTAGGCCAGTGGGATAGTTCCTCTACTATCCATGCCACCAACCACTACCTAAGTTGATGATGAGGATTCTGATGGTGATGTGGTTTGTTTGAATGAGGCACCAGTGGAGACAGTTGTTGTCCATGGGATGAAAAAGCCCATTGTCATGCCTCGGCAAAATGCCCCCAAAAAGCCACCTCTTCGGTGTGGAATTATTTCTCCACAAATCCAGACAACAGGTGTCAAGCCATCTGTTGCCTTTGTCAATCCATAATAAGTAGGGCCAAGGATGTTAACCCCCTAGTAACATCCTCCCTTGTATGTCACCTGCAGTGCATTCATCATAAGTCATTGTCAAGTTCAGAAACTTTGGGTAATAGCATAAGCAGTCCACTGACACCTAAATTATGTGGTTTGTAGAATATTATTTCTCTGTGAGGATGTAAACACTGAAGGGGGGGAATCTTAGGAAGAGGATGACATCTTGCCACTGTAGAGCCAGTTTGTGCAAGGAGAGATTAGTTGCTTCTTTTTTTGGTGGGGGCCCAAACAAACCAATCATTTCAGCCACAGTCATGTGGAAGACCCTGTTGCAGAAATAATTGGTTTGTTAAATGTGCATGTCCTATTTACTGTATATATTACATAAGGGTGGGTGGGATAGCCCAAGGACAATCCCATCTTGCACGTCTTTTTTTTTGTCTGCCACATCATTCCAGGGGTGCTGCCCTATATGGCAGTCCAGGGGTGCTGACCCACTGCCGTTTAAGTCCAGGTGTGCTGTTGCCTGTCTTCTGTGCTGTGTATTTCTCCAGGGGTGCTGCTTATGCTGTATAAATCCACGGGTGCTGCCTTATAATTCCAGGGGTGCTGCTGTACTTGATCCTAGGTTTAAATGAAAGCCTAGAGCAGATATTCGGAATCACAAATAGATTTGTGAAAACATAGCCTCAAAGGTGGAAATGGAAATTGCTATTTTGATGAAGTGTTTTTTAAAAAAGTGGGGAGAGACCACATTTGTGGCTAAAGTCAGTGTGACTCAGAAGAGACAGAATCATAATCCAGTGCAACTGCAGGAGAGGTAAAAGACAGATTTTCTGACGGAGCATTAGAGAGAGGTTCTCAATTATTTCATGTTAGGGAATCACTGAAATGAATGGCTCCAATTAGTCAACCTTAATTTTGATTTATCATTAATGTTCCACATTTTGGGATTATTTATTTAGAAGATGTGCATTTGTTGTACAGGGTTCTTTTCCTAAGGGCTGTGTAGGGTTATCGCAAGACCTCGCAGTGTTAGAAGAACAGAGTTTCAGTGATCTTGCATTGCATCAGCTTTCCAATGCACTGCAGCACTAGATGGGCCAGGAGCTCCTGTGAGGCACAAAAAGTACTGAATAAGGCCCAGTATGGAGTCTCATGGTGGCTTAAAGCCAGGAAGTTGTCTGGCTTGCCAGGCTGAGGCATGCTGTGGGCAGAGAGGTTAGCATTGCTTCCTCCCACAGTCCTACTTATAGTATGAAATTATTTTTGACTGTAGAGTGGTAAGCTCCACTAGAGCAGGGGCTGAATAACAAAAAATTCACTGCACAGTCCTGCTTAGTATTGTACTGAACCCACCCAAACTCAATTTGCCCCATCTGGTGCTGCTGTGGGGGCTCAAGAGGGGCTGCTAAAACATTTAAGGGGCTGCTTTCTTTAAAAATTAAATATAAAAAAAAATAAACAAGACACACAGGTATGCTCACATGCATGTAACTGGGACACACAGGTATGCTCACATGCGTGTAACTGGGAGCTGGGAAAAACAAAAAATAAGGCATCTCCCACAAAATATGTAAATAAAAATGAAATAAAAAAATGGAAAAAAAGAAACCCATGAGATTTTCCCAAAATAAGACTATCTTGATCCTGTGGTATACACCAGTTTATTTGTATCCCAGCATTAAATCCAAGATTATCTTAATCCCTGAACATGGAGAAGAGGGTACAAATTTGGAGGCTTTGGGCCCTAGTTTTTCAGTTTGTCCAGTAATGTGGTAATTATATATTTGTTCCACACCAATATAGGAGTGGAGGTGAAAGCCTGTGTTTTGTTCCTGATTGTGTGTGCATCTCTAATTTTTAATCACCTTCTTGACACTGTCCTCTTCCTCTTGCCTCTTCTCATAATGTGAAAAGTCATCAAATATGAAGGTGGTTTGTTTGTAGCTAGCCATGGTTTGGAGAACTTGGCGAGCTTTTTCCAGGGGGACCACCTGTCGCTGAAATGATTGGTTTATTAAACTGTGCATGTCCTGTTTAAATAACATAAGGGTGGGTGGAAGGGCCAAAGACAATTCCATCTTGCACCTCTTTTTCTCTTTGCATTATGTGCTCTTTGGGGCCTATTTTTTAAAACTGCCATCCTGTCTGCCACTGCAGTGCCACTCCTAGATGGGCCAGGTGTTTGTGCCGCCCACTTGGGTCGCTTAGGTTAGTCATCTAGCGACCTTGGTGTAACCTTTTGGCCTAAAAACAATATTGTTAGGTGTTCAGAATAGACTGGAAATGAGTGTTATTGAGGTTAATAATACAGTAGGATAAAAATTACCCCCAAATTCTGTGATTTTAGCTTTTTTAATGTATTTTTCAAAAATCATCCAGATCCAAAACCAAAACCAAAACCTGAAAGAGTGGTTTTGGCAAAACCAATCCAGATCCAAAACAAGAGCCTGAAAAGTGTCCGCCGCACATCTCTACTGTGAACCTTTGGAAACAAAAAAAAATACAAAATAAGACACATAGGAGTATATTCAATTGCGGTCGGATCCATGCCGAAATGCATTTGTCAGAATGGATCCGACAAGGGACCGGAGACCGGAGAGGGGAGAGACCAGTGGGAAGACGGGGACAGCAGCGCTGCAGGAGGATGTGGCATAGCCGCCAGACCTCATGGCAGCGTCCACCTGGTTCCAGCAAGCGGGACCTCACTTACTGGAGCCGGTTGGACACTGCCGTGAGCGGCGACTGTGCCACATCCTCCTGCAGCGCTGTGCTGTAGCGCTGCTGTCCCCCGTTTGCCCGCGGCTCTCCCCCTTCTGCCCGCGGATCTCCCCCCTCTCCTCCTCTTAGGTCCCTCATCTCAGTTCGACTTTTCTTTAAGTCACAAGCATGTGAATCGGCAGCTATACCGCCGATTCACGTACTATTCGACAAGTCAAATTCCCGGACTTGTTGAATAAAAAAGCTGGTGACTGAATAGGTCGGTACCCCTTCCGACCTGAAAAAGTTGAAAACTGCAGTCTTTTCGACAAGATGGCAGTTTCGACCTTAATTTAATATATACCCCATAGTATTGATTGTTCCTATAGGGATTCTGGAGGTCATTCCGAGTTGTTCGCTCGCAAGGCGATTTTAGCAGAGTTGCTCACGCTAAGCCGCCGCCTACTGGGAGTGAATCTTAGCATCTTAAAATTGCGAACGAAGTAATCGCAATATTGCGATTACACACCTCGTAGCAGTTTCTGAGTAGCTTCAGACTTACTCGGCATCTGCGATCAGTTCACTGCTTGTCGTTCCTGGTTTGACGTCACAAACACACCCAGCGTTCGCCCAGACACTCCTCCGTTTCTCCGGCCACTCCTGCGTTTTTTACGGAAACGGTAGCGTTTTTTTCCCACACGCCCATAAAACGGCCTGTTTCCACCCAGTTACACCCATTTCCTGTCAATCACATTACGATCGCCAGAACGATGAAAAAGCCGTGAGTAAAATTACTAAGTGCATAGCAAATTTACTTGGCGCAGTCGCAGTGCGAACATTGCGCATGCACATTAAGCGGAAAATCGCTGCGATGCGAAGATTTTTACCGAGCGAACAACTCGGAATGAGGGCCTCTGTTCCTACTGTACATTTAAAAATGTCATGCTAATAATTAGTTATAGAAAAAAGAAGAATAGAAAAAAAATAAATGAAAAATATAAATGTAAATACACTAGATTTTTTCCATCGATTTGAGCGATATCTATGGTTTTGAACGTTCTATTGTTTAAATCGTCCAGTGTACCCAGCGAACGATGAACGTGCTCATTTCAAGCAGGTTGTCAGTCTTCTATGCATGCAGTTCAATCCCAGCAGAGCAGATCACTCGTCGTTCAGATCGTTTGCAATGAAGCTCAGGGTACAATTTTCAGGCACAAAAAATAGGGACGTATTTGGATAGCCATGAAAAAAAATCGGTGAACCCCCCCAAAAAAACAGGAAAAGCCCTACTACAACACAGACATTTGAACTCATATTACAGACAGCCACATTATGAGTGTGATGCTGCTGGGATCCTGGAGCAGCTGCTGTGCTCAGTGATTGGCCGTCATTTACGATCCGCCATGGTGTATGTGGGGACACGTAAAAAGGTCCAGCCAGGATTATGTGATGGGCACCTCCAATTTGTCGGGACTGCTCTGACCCTAAAGACAAACCCCCGACTGGTGCCCCCACCATGCTAGTGCCCAGGACACATGCACTGCTTGCATATGCACTCATTTAATCAGCCCTGTCCAGCGGCAAATGCAGGATTTTTATGTAAAGCTGGGGCAAACGCAGGATTTGCATGAGGGGGCTTCCAGATATGTACTATATATATATATATATATATATATATATACAGTCACTGTGGTCCCTAGGGAGGGTTAGCACACTCCCAAGTAATGGAAGAACCATGCGGCACTCTGGGGACTTGATGCAAAAAATACCAAAATTTTGTGAGAAATCACATATCAAAAAGGCATAGCTTTGCCAACGTTTCAGCGCCGAGCAGGGCGCTTTTGTCAAGGCTGTATGCTGTGCTTTCAAACGTCGCTCGAGCTTGGGTAAAACTACAGCATTTTGTGTGAAAGTACTTAGCGCATGCACGCTGCGTACCATGCGCATGTGCAGAATTGCAATTTTTTCACTTAATCGCTGTGCTGCGAAAAACGGCAGCGAGCGAACAATTCGGAATGACCACCTTTGTCATACATGTAACCCTGTGTTTAATAAAGTAGCGTTTACCACTATGGGGGTGACAGAAAAATTTGCCAGTCATAAGAGATCGACAAGTTGCACATTTAAAACACCTGAAACAATGGGCCTAATTCTGAGTTGATCGCAGCAGCAAGTTTGTTAGCAATTGGGCAAAACCATGTGCACTGCAGGGGGGACAGATATAACATGTGCAGAGAGAGTTAGATTTGGGTGGGGTGTGTTCAAACTGAAATCCAAATTGCAGTGTAAAAATAAAGCAGCCAGTATTTACCCTGCACAGACACAACATAACCCACCCAAATCTATCTCTCTCTGCACATGTTATATCTGCCTCCCCTGCAGTGCACATGGTTTTGCCCAATTGCTAACAAACTTGCTGCTGCGATCAACTCAGAATTACCCCCAATATTTAGGATTGGGTGATGCGGACTGACATCACTGGGCTACAATCGTCACAAAGTGAACAACATTTTCTTACATTACAGAGAGGTTGTTTCAGGTGTTTTAAATGCGTAACGTGTCGATCTCTGGCAATTTTTTTTGTCACCCCCACAGTGGCAAATGCTACATTATTAAACACAGGGTTACATGTATGACAAAGTTCATTGTGTACTATTTACTGGTGTGTCAATGTGGCTTGCATTATGTTGGAAAGACCGACAGGACATTGAGAGAACGCATTGCTAACCATAAGTCAGCTATTCGTGCTGCTGTGGCTAAAGGATCCAGCGATCAGCCAGTGGCACGGCATTGTTTGCAAGCAGGCCACAATGTTTCAACACTTTGTTACATAATCATCGATCACGAACCTGCTTATTTAAGGGGTGGTGATAGGTCTCTGCGCTTGCTTAAAAAGGAAGTTAGGTGGATACACACATTAGGTACTTTGTCACCTCGGGGCCTGAATGAATCTTCAGGTCTACATTGTTTTCTTTAGTCTATGCCTTTTTGCCATATGGACCCTTTAATTCTCCTTGCATGTTGTCAGACTAATTGTGTTTTCTGTATGTTTTATTAAAAGTATTTGTTTGTATTTTTTATACATTTTTGTAACTTTATGTAAATTTTGTCTGTTACATTGCTTTTGATTATTATGATGTAGTCCTTTGAGTCTATTTGCATGACTTTCAGCTATGCCATATGTCTCTGTATTTTTATTATGTGTTATTTTGGTCTCCACAGTAACAGGTGAGGTGCGATGACGTCATGGTTTGGCGCCCACGAACCTGAGCCAGGTTTGCCGATGACCACATGTGTTGGGGGAAAACTATTTAAAAGGTATGTCTAGTGCACTTTTATATATCCTGATGATAAATTAAATTTCGAAACAATGATTCCACTTAGCTGAGTCTAAGTCTACCTCTATCCGAGTGACGCCTGTTTCTCCATGAGATATATATATATACAGTATATATATATATATATATTAGTGATGTGCACCGGACATTTTTCGGGTTTTGTGTTTTGATTTTGGATTTGGTTCCGCGGCCGTGTTTTGGATTCGGACATGTTTTTGCAAAACCTACCTGAAATTTTTTTGTCGGATTCGGGTGTGTTTTGGATTCGGGTGTTTTTTTTACAAAAAACCCTCAAAAACAGCTTAAATCATAGAATTTGAGGGACATTTTGATCCCATAGTATTATTAACCTCAATAACCATAATTTCCACTCATTTCCAGTCTATTCTGAACACCTCACAATATTATTTTTAGTCCTAAAATTAGCACTGAGGTCGCTGAATGACTAAGCTAAGCGACCCAAGTGGCCGACACAAACACCTGGCCCATCTAGGAGTGGCACTGCAGTGTCAGACAGGATGGCACTTCAAAAAATAGTCCCCAAACAGCACATGATGCAAAGAAAAAAAGAGGTGCACTAAGGTCGCTGTGTGACTAAGCTAAGCGACCCAAGTGGCCGACACAAACACCTGGCCCATCTAGGAGTCTCACTGCAGTGTCAGTTAGGATGGCAGATTTAAAAAATAGTCCCCAAACAGCACATGATGCAAAGAAAAAAAGAGGTGCAATGAGGTAGCTGTGTGGCTAAGCTAAGCGACCCAAGTGGCCGACACAAACACCTGGCCCATCTAGGAGTGGCACTGCAGTGTCAGACAGGATGGCAGATTTAAAAAATAGTCCCCAAACAGCACATGATGCAAAGATAAATTAATGAAAAAAAGAGGTGCAAGATGGAATTGTCCTTGGGCCCTCCCATCCACCCTTATGTTGTATAAACAGGACATGCACACTTTAACAAACCCATAATTTCAGCGACAGGGTCTGCCACACGACTGTGACTGAAATGACTGGTTGGTTTGTTCCCCCACCAAAAAAGAAGCAATCAATCTCTCCTTGCACAAACTGGCTCTACAGAGGCAAGATGTCCACCTCCTCCTCATTGTCCGATTCCTCACCCCTTTTACTGTGTACATCCCCCTCCTCACAGATTATTAATTCGTCCCCACTGGAATCCACCATCTCAGGTCCCTGTGTACTTTCTGGAGGCAATTGCTGGTGAATGTCTCCACGGAGGAATTGATTATAATTCATTTTGATGAACATCATCTTCTCCACATTTTCTGGAAGTAACCTCATACGCCGATTGCTGACAAGGTGAGCGGCTGCTCTAAACACTCTTTCGGAGTATACACTGGAGGGGGGGCAACTTAGGTAAAATAAAGGAAGTTTGTGCAAGGGCCTCCAAATTGCCTATTTTCCTGCCAGTATACGTACGGACTGTCTGACATGCCTACTTGGATGCGGTCACTCATATAATCCTCCACCATTCTTTCAATGGTGACAGAATCATATGCAGTGAAAGTAGACGACATGTCAGTAATCGTTGGCAGGTCCTTCAGTCCGGACCAGATGTCAGCACTCGCTCCAGACTGCCCTGCATCACCGCCAGCGGGTGGGCTCGGAATTCTTAGCCTTTTCCTCGCAGCCCCAGTTGCGGGAGAATGTGAAGGAGGAGCTGTTGACGGGTCACGTTCCGCTTGACTTGACAATTTTCTCACCAGCAGGTCTTTGAACCTCTGCAGACTTGTGTCTGCCGGAAAGAGAGATCCAGCGTAGGTTTTAAATCTAGGATCGAGCACGGTGGCCAAAATGTAGTGCTCTGATTTCAACAGATTGACCACCCGTGAATCATGGTTAAACAAATTAAGGGCTCCATCCACAAGTCCCACATGCCCAGTGGAATCGCTCTGTTTTAGCTCCTCCTTCAATCTCTCCAGCTTCTTCTGCAAAAGCCTGATGAGGGGAATGACCTGACTCAGGCTGGCAGTGTCTGAACTGACTTCACGTGTGGCAAGTTCAAAGGGTTGCAGAACCTTGCACAACGTTGAAATCATTCTCCACTGCGCTTGAGTCAGGTGCATTCCCCCTCCTTTGCCTATATCATAGGTAGCTGTATAGGCTTGAATGGCCTTTTGCTGCTCCTCCATCCTCTGAAGCATATAGAGGGTTGAATTCCACTTCGTTACCACCTCTTGCTTCAGATGATGGCGGGGCAGGTTCAGGAGTGTTTGCTGGTGCTCCAGTTTTTGGCACGCGGTGGCTGAATGCCGAAAGTGGGCCGCAATTCTTCGGGCCACCGACAGCATCTCTTGCACACCCCTGTGGTTTTTTAAATAATTCTGCACCACCAAATTCAATGAATGTGCAAAACATGGGACGTGCTGGAATTTGCCCACATGTAATGCACGCACAATATTGGTGGCGTTGTCCGATGTCACAAATCCCCAGGAGAGTCCAATTGGGGTAAGCCATTCTGCAATGATCTTCCTCAGTTCCCGTAAGAGGTTGTCAGCTGTGTGCCTCTTCTGGAAAGCGGTGGTACAAAGCGTAGCCTGCCTAGAAATGAGTTGGCGTTTGTGAGATGCTGCTACTGGTGCCGCCGCTGCTGTTCTTGCTGCGGGAGGCAATACATCTACCCAGTGGGCTGTCACAGTCATATAGTCCTTAGTCTGCCCTGCTCCACTTGTCCACATGTCCGTGGTTAAGTGGACATTGGGTACAACTGCATTTTTTAGGACACTGGTGACTCTTTTTCTGAGGTCTGTGTACATTCTCGGTATCGCCTGCCTAGAGAAATGGAACCTAGATGGTATTTGGTACCGGGGACACAGTACCTCAAGCAAATCTCTAGTTTCCTGTGAAGTAACGGTGGATACCAGAAACACGTTTAACACTGCCCAGGCCGCCAAGGCCTGAGTTATCCGCTTTGCAGCAGGATGACTGCTGTGATATTTTATCTTCCTCGCACAGGACTGTTGGACAGTCAATTGCTTACTGGAAGTAATACAATTGGTCTTCCGACTTCCTCTCTGGGATGACGATCGACTCCCAGCAGCAGCAACAGCAGCGCCAGCAGCAGTAGGCGTTACACTCAAGGATGCATCAGAGGAATCCCAGGCAGGAGAGGACTCATCAGACTTGACAGTGACATGGCCTGCAGGACTATTGGCGTTCAGGTCAAAGGAGGAAATTGACACTGAGGGAGTTGGTGGTGTGGTTTGCAGGAGCTTGGTTACAAGAGGAAGGGATTTAGTTGTCAGTGGACTGCTTCCGCTGTCACCCAAAGTTTTTGAACTTGTCAATGACTTCTGATGAATGCGCTCCAGGTGACGTATAAGGGAGGATGTTCCTAGGTGGTAAACATCCTTACCCCTACTTATTACAGCTTGACAAAGGCAACACACGGCTTGACAAATGTTGTCCGCATTTCTGTTAAAAAAATTCCACACCGACGAGGTGATTTTTTTTGTAATTTGACCACGCATGTCAATGGCCATAGTCGTCCCACGGACAACAAGTGTCTCCCCGGGTGCCTGACTTAAACAAACCACCTCACCATCAAAATCCTGCTTGTAAATTTCCCCATATCCTCATCCTAGTTTACTTCAACAGTGACATCTTCAATTTGACTATCAGTAACTGGACTGCGGGTGCTCCTTCCAGCACTTGCAGGGGGCGTGCAAATGGTGGAAGGTGCCACCTCTACCCGTCCAGTGTTGGGAAGGTCAGGCATCGCATCTGACACAATTGGACTCTCCTTGGGGATTTGTGATTTAGAAGAACACACAGTTCTTTGCTGTGCTTTTGCCAGCTTAAGTCTTTTCATTTTTCTAGTGTGAGGATGAGTGCTTCCATCCTCATGTGAAGCTGACCCACTAGTCATGAGGAACATAGGAGAGGGCCTCAGCCGTTCCTTGCCACTCCGTGTCGTAAATGGCATATTGGCAAGTTTACGCTTCTCCTCAGATGCTTTCAATTTAGATTTGTGGGTCATTTTACTGAACTTTTGTTTTTTGGATTTTACATGCTCTCTACTATGACATTGGGCATCGGCCTTGGCAGACGACGTTGATGGCATTTCATCGTCTCGGCCATGACTAGTGGCAGCAGCTTCAGCACGAGGTGGAAGTGGATCTTGATCTTTCCCTATTTTACCCTCCACATTTTTGTTCTCCATTTTTTAGTGTGTGGAATTATATGCCAGTAATATATCAATAGCAATGGCCTACTGTACCGTACTGCTATATATTATATACTGGTGGTCAGCAAAATTATGCACTGTCCTCCTACTACTGCGCACAACAACTAAAATGCACCACAGGTATGGATGGATAGTATACTTGACGACACAGAGGTAGGTAGAGCAGTGGACTACTGTACCGTACTGCTATTTATTATTTACTGGTGGTCAGCAAAATTATGCACTGTCCTCCTACTACTGCGCACAACAACTAAAATGCACCACAGGAATGGATGGATAGTATACTTGACGACACAGAGGTAGGTAGAGCAGTGGACTACTGTACCGTACTGCTATATATTATATACTGGTGGTCAGCAAAATTATGCACTGTCCTCCTACTACTGCGCACAACAACTAAAATGCACCACAGGTATGGATGGATAGTATACTTGACGACACAGAGGTAGGTAGAGCAGTGGACTACTGTACCGTACTGCTATATATTATATACTGGTGGTCAGCAAAATTATGCACTGTCCTCCTACTACTGCGCACAACAACTAAAATGCACCACAGGTATGAATGGATAGTATACTTGAAGACACAGAGGTAGGTAGAGCAGTGGACTACTGTACCGTACTGCTATATATTATATACTGGTGGTCAGCAAAATTATGCACTGTCCTCCTACTACTGCGCACCACAACTAAAATGCACCACAGGTATGGATGGATAGTATACTTGACGACACAGAGGTAGGTAGAGCAGTGGACTACTGTACCGTACTGCTATATATAATATACTGGTGGTCAGCAAAATTATGCACTGTCCTCCTACTACTGCGCACAACAACTAAAATGCACCACAGGTATGGATGGATAGTATACTTGACGACACAGAGGTAGGTAGAGCAGTGGACTACTGTACCGTACTGCTATATATAATATACTGGTGGTCAGCAAAATTATGCACTGTCCTCCTACTACTGCGCACAACAACTAAAATGCACCACAGGTATGGATGGATAGTATACTTGACGACACAGAGGTAGGTAGAGCAGTGGACTACTGTACCGTACTGATATAATACTGGTGGTCACTGGTCAGCAAAATTTTGCACTGTCCTCCTACTATATACTACAATGCAGTACAGATATGGAGCATTTTTCAAGCAGAGAACGTATAATACTGGTGGTCCCTGGTCAGCAAAACTCTGCACTGTCCTACTACTATATAATACTGGTGGTCCCCAGTCACCACAATAAAGCACACTGAGCACAGATATTTGCAGCACACTGAGCACAGATATGGAGCGTTTTTCAGGCAGAGAACGTAGATATTTTCAGCACACTGAGCACAGATATTTGCAAGCACACTGAGCACAGATATTTGCAGCACACTGAGCACAGATATTTGCAGCACGCTGCACACATCCTCTCCCTATCATCTCCAATGCACGAGTGAAAATGGCGGCGACGCGCGGCTCCTTATATAGAATACGAATCTCGCGAGAATCCGACAGTGGGATGATGACGTTCGGGTGTGCTCGGGTTAACCGAGCAAAGCGGGAGGATCCGAGTCTGCCTCGGACCCGTGTAAAATGGGTGAAGTTCGGGGGGGTTCGGATTCCGAGGAACCGAACCCGCTCATCTCTAATATATATATATATACATACATACATAAATACATTTTATTTATATATACATATACACAGACATACAAACATACACACACAAACACACACACACACACACACACACACACACACACACACACACACACAAATAAGGATTTTTATGGCAAGAGCTTACCATTGTTAAATCTCTTTCTGCAAGGTACACTGGGCTCCACAGGGAATGACATTGGGGGTGTAGAGTAGGATCTTGATCTGAGGCACCAACAGGCTCAAAGCTTTGACCTTCTTCCCAAGATGCATAGCGCAGCCTCCTCTATAACCCCGCCTCCGTGCAAAATAGCTCAGTTTTTGTTAACCAGTCCAATGCAGTAGCAGGTAAAAGAGACGACAATCGTTAGTAGCCACATACACCACACACTCACTACAGGAGAGGGTGTCAGCGACCAATGCCATACCAACCCAAAGAAGTTAAGTGCGTCAGGGTGGGCGCCCGGTGGAGCCCAGTGTACCTCGCAGAAAGAGATTTAACAATGTTAAGTTCTTACCATAAATCTAATTTTCTGCTGCGGAGTACACTGGGCTCCACAGGGAATGACAATTGGGATGTCCTAAAGCAGTTCCTTATGGGAGGGGATGCACTGTAGCGGGCACAAGAACCCGGCTTCCAAAGGAAGCATCCTGGGAGGCGGATGTATTGAAGGCATAGAACCTTATGAAAGTGTTCACTGAGGACCACGTAGCCACTTTGCACAATTGATCAAGAGTTGCACCACAGCGGGCCGCCCAAGAAGGTCCAACAGACCGAGTAGAATAGGCCTTAATATTAGCAGGAGCTGGGCAACCAGCCTGTACATAAGCATGTGCAATCACCATTCTAATCCATCTGGCCAAGGTCTGCTTGTGAGCAGGCCAGCCACGTTTGTGAAAACCAAACAGTACAAAGAGAGAATCAGACTTCCTGATAGGAGCTGTCCTCTTTACATAGATACGGAGAGCCCGTACCACATCCAAAGACCACTCTTTGGAAGATAATTCAGGAGAGGCAAAGGCCGGAACTACAATCTCCTGATTAAGGTGGAAAGAAGACACCACCTTAGGTAGATACCCAGGACGTGTTCTAAGAACCGCCCGGTCACAATGAAAAATCAGATATGGTGACTTACAGGACAAAGCACCCAAATCCGACACCCGTCTGGCAGAGGCAATAGCCAGCAGAAACAACACCTTAAGAGAAAGCCACTTAAGGTCTGCCAATTCAAGAGGCTCAAACGGACACCCTTGCAACGCCTCCAGAACCAGCGACAAGTCCCAAGGAGCCACCGGCGGGGCATAAGCAGGTTGAATCCGCAACACACCTTGATTAAATGTATGAACATCAGGTAAAGTTGCAATTTTTCTCTGGAACCAAACCGCCAAGGCAGAAATATGAATCTAGATGGAGGCCAGACGAAGGCCCAAGTCCAGGCCCTGTTGTAGAAAGACCAAAAGTTTGGCCGTACTAAACTTGTTAGCATCATGATTGTTAGATGCGCACCAAGCATTCCAGACCCTATGGTAAATCCGAGCAGAATCCGGTGTGCGGGCCTTTAACATGGTCTGAATTACCACCTCAGAAAATCCTTTGGCCCTTAAGATGGAAGCTTCAAGAGCCACGCTATCAAAGTCAATTGGGCTAAGTCCTGATGTACACAGGTGCCCTGAACGAGGAGATCTGGGCGCTGTGGAAGTAGAAGGGAACGCTCTATCGAAAGCCCCTGAAGGTCTGAGAACCAATGCCGTCTGGGCCACGCTGGAGAGATCAGAAGTAGGATTCCTCCTTCTTGCTTGAATTTCCTTATTACTCTGGGTAGGAGTGACACCGGAGGGAACATGTATGGCAGCCAAAAGTTCCATGGAATTGCCATTGCATCCACGAAAGCTGCTTGAGGATCCCTTGTCCTTGCTCTGAAGACCGGAACCTTGTGATTGTGTCGAGATGCTATCAGGTCCACATCTGGAAGGCACCACTTGTCCACGAGGAGTTGAAACACATCTGGATGGAGGCTCCATTCACCGGCGTGTACGTCCTGATGACTGAGAAAGTCTGCTTCCGAGTTTAGGACCCCCGGAATGAACACTTCTGATATGGCTGGCAGATGGCATTCCGCCCACTGAAGAATCCGTGATACTTCACTCATTGCCATGCGGCTTTGAGTGCCGCCTTGATGATTGATGTACAGGTCTGTTCAGTATTAAATGCTGGGCCAAGTTCAATGAGTTGAACACCGCCCGCAATTCCAGAATGTTTATCGGGAGGAGAGACTCCTCCTTGGTCCACCGACCCTGAAGGGAGTGTTGCCCCAACACCACACCCCAACCTCTCAGACTGGCATCCGTCGTCAGAAGAACCCAGTTGGAGATCCAGAAGGGACGACCCCTGCTCAATTGTTGGTCCTGAAGCCACCAGCTCAGTGACAGACGGACCTCCGGAGACAAGGAGATCATGTGAGACCTGATCCGGTGAGGTAGGCCGTCCCATTTGGCAAGAATCAATTTCTGCAGAGGGCGTGAATGGAACTGAGCATACTCCACCATGTCAACAGCCGACACCATGAGACCTAGCACTTGCATCGCCAAATGTATTGACACTTGCGGACGAGATAGGAAGTATCGAATCTTGTCCTGAAGTTTCAGGACCTTCTCCTGAAACAAGAACAACCGCTGGTTGCGGGTGTCCAACAACGCTCCCAGGTGCACCATGCTTTGCACAGGGACCAGGGAAGATTTCTTCCAGTTGATGAGCCACCTGTGGGCTTGCAGAAACTGGATAGTCAGATCCAGATGGCGTAGGAGAACTTATGGGGAATTTGCCTTTAAACAACCCCCCACATGCTTATCCGTCGGTTCCTTCAGAGATATGATAGTAGTCACAGGCAGAGCTGAGGATACTACTAGCCTCACCACATGCGAATCCACTGTCGGGGGAGTCTCCCAATTTTTACTTAGCTCCACAGCAAGAGGATAGCGAGCCAGCATCTTCTTATGAGTGTGAATTTCTTACCTGGAGCTTCCCAGAATTTCTGACGTATGTCCACTAAGTGGTCAGAGTGAGGTAAAACTTGCTTAACCACTATCTTTCCTTTCAACCTGTCTGGTTTCTTAGGAGCGACATCAGGCTCTGTGTCATCAGTGATCTGAAGAATCATCCTGATTGCCTTCAACAAGTCAATTTTCCTCAAACATGCTTGCAGCGTCACCTCCACACACTGTGGGATCAGCTCCAGCTTTGTTGCCCCCTGTAGCCAATATAGCTAAAAGTACAATCTTAGGCAACACAGTACATTATCAGCAGCAATATACCTGACAAGCACCCCCTGTGCAGCTTGTATATTCTGCAAACAGTGAATTCAAGAGGTGTATGGTGACTAAAAATCACAAATAAAAATACACAATGAGTATATCTTGTGAGACACCTATATCAGATAATAAACCTGATGCACTGAGCCCCCTCAGGTCATAGAATATAGGGATAGCAATCTGAGTGAGAGACACGAAATGGAGGTCACACAGCAGCTACATGCACACACATATAGTCACAATGTACAATGCAGAAATTATGACATGCAATAAAACTGCACTGAACTAGCAATACAAAGTAATACTCAGTATAGCTATATAATTAGTAGATATATCAATGCACAGTAAAGACTGGATGTATATCACTGGGTACTTGTACTATATAACCCTGACCAAATGCACTGTTTCTTAGCTAACACTGTCAACAGACATGTAAAATACTTAAGTGTTTTGTGAAATACACAGCGCTGACGTGCAGGCGGCTTTACAAAGGAGGATTTGCCCAAACAGTCCCAGGAGCAGTTCTTCTCTGTGTAATTGCGCCCAAACACTGACTGGGAGTGAGGGAGAGAGATATATGCAGCTCCAGGGTGGGAACATTACTGTAAATGGCACCCTGGGGCTGGGGGAGGGGCTACAGGTCCAAGCCTTATCCCCCTGCTGGACCTCACCACTGATACTATGGGCTGTAATAAAAATGGTTTTTATGAGGTAAAAAAAACAACCTGTGCCCTTGCCCTGGTGGTTTAGTGGAGTCCCTGCTCGACCTCATTGTCTACACCAGCGCGCTCGGCCCGCCTCCCACCGTCCGTGCCGGATCGTGATTTCAGCGGGACCCGCCTAGAGGACCACTTACCTCCTCCCTGAGTGTGGCCACGCGATCCAGGAGAACTTCGGCGAGTGTGTGACTGAGGGTGAGCAAATCGGAGCCTCCGCTGTAAGTACCCGGCAACCAGGGTGCGGGAGTATAAAGCGCCGCTGGGGGAAGTGATGGAGCTGCAGCAGGAGATGTCAGACTGACATCTATCACTGCTGCAGCCCTTGAAATCTTCTATCTTCGCTTAAAAAGCTCTTCTCACGGCTGCTGTAGCAGCCCGCCTGTTGTATGCCTGCTTACTGCATGGCACCAACTACAAAACTGAGCTCCTGTGCACGGAGGCGGGGTTATAGAGGAGGCGGAGCTATGCATCTTGGGAAGAAGGTCAAAGCTTTGAGCCTGTTGGTGCCTCGGATCAAGATCCTACTCTACACCCCCAATGTCATTCCCTGTGGAGCCCAGTGTACTCCGCAGCAGAAAAATAAATAAATACATACACACACAAGATCTGAGACACATGGGGCTGGACCCCCTTCTCTAACTTATACACTACGGCTGTATGTCAGCCATCTCACTGTCTGTCGCTTACGCCACTGCCAAGTTCCTGCAGTGCATCCACCTTTCTTCTCCCCTCCCCTTAGTCGTCTCGCTGAATGCTGCTGCCCGCCCCTGCCTGCAGCTTTCCATTGCCATCTCCAGCACAGAGTGCTGTCCTGATTGGAGCTGCAGCGGTCACCAAAAAAGACGGTGACAGAGTTGTTGATTCCGTCTCGAAAAAAAAACCAATAGCCCGTCAGGGGGGTTTCCAGGTATTCAGAAACCCCCTGCGTGCACTACTGGGGAGGGGGGTTTCTGTATATATATAATACAGGTTGAGTCTCCCTTATCCAAAATGCTTGGGATCAGAGTTATTTTGGATATGGGATTTTTCCGTATTTTGGAATAATTGCATACCATAATGAGATATCATGGTGATGGGACCTAAATCTAAGCACAGAATGCATTTATGTTACATATACACCTTATACACACAGCCTGAAGGTCATTTTAGCCAATATTTTTTTTATAACTTTGTGCATTTAAACAAAGTGTGTATACATTCACACAATTCATTTATGTTTCATATACACCCTATACACACAGCCTGAAGGTAATTTAATACAATATTTTTAATAACTGTGTATTAAACAAAGTTTGTGTACATTGAGCCATCAAAACACAAAGGTTTCACTATCTCAAGCTCACTCAAAAAAGTCCGTATTTCGGAATATTCCGTATTTCGGAATATTTGGATATGGGATACTCAACCTGTATATAAGTCATTATCTCAGTAGGGGACCCAAAAATGTGGGATTTTGAATTTTGGATAAGGGATACTCAACCTGTATATTTATTCATATACACAGACACACATATCTATACATATATAAATAATGTTCCAAATAATGCAGCACTCAATGACAATATTAAAAAAAGGCGACAAATGTGTCTGCTTATTTCAACGTTTCAGTGCTTTTAATGCACTATTGTTAGGATTAAAAGCACTGAAACATTGAAAAAAGCAAAGACACAGTATTTTTTTAAATTATTTTAGCCTAGTTCTGAATTATTTAGAACATTATCTAGATAACTGTGCGGGCACCGGTGCAAGGTATTTTTGTTGCTGGACTGCTGGTCCATCGTTTCACACATGGTATACATGTGACACATACACACGGCATGCTTCTAAACACACATAGGGCACACACATAGCATACATCCACACACAAGCACCCCCCCCCCCCATCACACACACACACACACACACACACACACACACACACACACACACACACACCACATCCACACCCGCTACACAGACTTCAGGGAGTGGTCACCCGGACACCATCATTTATTAAAGATGCCCGACCAGTCGTCCCCAACAAAATGGGGACACTTTTACAAAATCAGCCTCACCTGGCCTGCCCATGCCTGAGGAGCTGTGCACTGCAGCTCCCCTTCCATTCAGTCAGCAGCAGCTCTGCACAGTGCCATGTACAGTTGCCAGTGCTCTGCTCGGTCAGCTACACTGATGGATCAGCAGACGGGAGGGGGGTACAGGTATTCCTCTCTCCCTTCTGCGTGTGTTTGTCGGTGGGCGGTGATCCACTACTGCCCTGCGCTTGCCTCCGACTCTACCTGCCGCACTGACGCCGCTACCACAACTTTCCCCAGCAGCAACTCGCCTCACTTTCTCTTCTTCTGGCTGCACTTCTCCATGGTTGGAGTTGTCGGCTCCTCTCCCTGTGCATGTGTAGAACACAGAGAGGACGCAACACAACACAATAATTATCCCTGCTGGCCAGAGCCGGCCATAAAAAATTTGATGCCCTAGGCAAGATTTTTGTTGGTGCCCCCTAGCTAATAATCCCACCACTTTCATTGTGGCCGGTCCCGATGCACTGGCTGCACCACCACTAGCTCTGCCTCTGGCCTAGTACCCTATCCCATAACCCCATACAATTCCTCCATTTCCCTTATCCCATACATCCCAAAATCTCCCACAATCCACATATATCCCATCTCCCCATACCCAACCTCAATCTCCATATCCCTATACCCCCCACACACCCTACTCCCCCTGTCCCCCCACATATCCCTCTACCCCTGCACAACCTACTCCCTAAGTCTTACCACACTGAATACCCCTCTACCCCCCAACATACCCTACTACCCCTATCCCCCACATACACCAAATATCTCTTCCCCAACACACCCTGCACTCCCTGTCCCCCCACATACACTTCATATCGCTCTACCTCTCAGACAACCTAGTCCCCTTGTCTCCTCACATATACCCCATAAACCTCTACCCCCCACCTCACACACCATAGTCCTCCCACATATAACCCTCTACCCCCCACACACACCATAGTCCACCTGTTCCCTCACATACACCCTATAATCCTCTACCTTCACCACACACCCTAATTCCACTATTGCCCCACATACACATCCCATAACATTCTACCCCCTCCCCTTCCCTGCACAACCCACACCTGGGTTGTGACCTCCCGGCCTCCTTCATCTTCCAGTGTGGCGGAGCTCCAGCAGCAGCCACGTGGCCCCTTCAGCTCAGTGTCAGCTCCACTCGGGGCACCACAGGAGAGTCGGGCGGTACAAGCGTGATGGGGGATCAAGACAGCCACAAGCGGGGAGCAGAGAAGAACCTGGGTGGAGGTACTGCTGCTGGCGGTGTCCGTCCTCCTTTTGGATATGTGCAGGTGACGGTAGGTGGGTGTTTGAGGGTGCCGCTGCCGGAGTATACAGTGGAGGACCGGATGCTGGAGGGGTGTGAGGTGCAGAGAGTATGAAGTGCAGGGGAGCTTGTGTGTGCGGCTGCCTATGCCTAGGGACGACTCTGCTACTGGCGGGCCCCTGGGAATCGCCGGGCCCTAAGCGTTCACTTAGGTTGCTTTGCGGTAATTATGCCACTGTCTTTACCTCTACCACCTCTGATAAGTGGCTATTCCACTTGTCCACTACCCTTTCTGTGAAGTATTTTTCCCTCAAATTTCCCCTGAATTGATCTCCCGCCGTTTCTGTGCATGTCCTCATGTTCTAATACTTCTCTTCCTTAAAGAATGTCTCCCTCCTGTACCTTGTTAAATCCCTTGATATATTTGAAAGTTTATATCATGTGCTCCCTTCCCCTTCTCTGCTCTAAACTATACATGTTAAGATCTGTTAGTCTTTCCTGGTATGTTTTGTGATGTACTGTAGACTATGTACCCTTTTAGTTTCCCTTCTGTGTAGTAATGTGCTAGTGTAATAATATCCTTCTAAAGATATGGCCTCCAGAATTAAACACAGTATTTTAGGAGAGGCTGTATCAATGACTTACTGTATACAGTGGCATTATTCTTTCTTTCTTTCTGCTACTGATTCCGATGTAACAAAGCATCTGACTTGCTCTGTACAACCAAATATCTGTGATTGGTTTGGATTCATCACAAAGGTCAAGGTGTTTGTACATCTGAGAGGTGTATGGAGAAACTAGGAGGTCTGAGCAAATTATTTTTTCAAAACAAATAAATGTTATTAAATACAGCATACAAGATGTAGAAACAGCAATAGTCTCTGTTACCAGCAGACCTGTTGAATATGATCTAGTTGAGGTGTGAGTATCCAATAGTATAACAGGTGATATCCTGTATAACTTGCCACTGAAAAACAGTGTAATATCTAGAGTTCTCCGGCAGAGGTCAGCAATGGGAAACAGGCTGGGATCTGTAGTGCATCGATCAGGATCAAGCTGGAATGTAGCTATCCACTACAACAGAGACAGACTGAGACTTATAGTTCACTGTAGAAGAAACAGACTGAGATTTGCAATGCACTATGGGTGTCAGTCCGAGTTGATCGCTCGCTAGCAGTTTATAGCAGCCAAGCAAACGCTATGCCGCCGCCCACTGGGAGTGTATTTTAGCTTAGCAGAAGTGCGAACGAATGTATCGCAGAGCGGCTACAAAGTTTTGTTTGTGCAGTTTCAGAGTAGCTCAAAACCTACTCAGCGCTTGCGATCACTTCAGACTGTTTAGTTCCTGTTTTGACTTCACAAACCCGCCCAGCATTCACCCAGCCACTCCTGCGTTTTTCCTGGCACGCCTGCATTTTTCAGAACACTCCCTGAAAATGGTCAGTTGACACCCAGAAACGCCCACTTCATGTCAATCACACTGCGGCCACCAGTGCGACTGAAATGCTTCACTAGACCCTGTGCAAAACTACATCGTTCATTGTGCCTGTACGACGCGCGTGCGCATTGCGCAGCATACGCATGTGCAGAACTGCCGTTTTTAAGCCTGATCGCTGCGCTGCGAACAAATGCAGCTAGCGATCAACACAGAATGACACCCTATAACCGGAACAGACTGAAACTTGTAGTGCATAGTATAGCAAGAACAGATTGAGACTTGTAGTACACTGTAAACAGGAATAGGCTGACATTTGCACTGACATTTGAAGTGCAATATAAACAGTAACAGACTGAGACTTTAAGTGCACCAAATATAGGAATAGGCTGAGACTTAGGAGTCTATGGGGGTAATTCCAAGTTGATCGCAGCAGGACATTTTTTAGCAGTGGGGCAAAACCATTTGCACTGCAGGGGGGGCAGATATAACATTTGCAAAGAGAGTTAGATTTGGGTGGGTTATTTTGTTTCTGTGCAGGATAAATACTGGCTGCTTTATTTTACACTGCAATTTAGATTGCAGATTGAACACACCACACCCAAATCTAACTCTCTCTGCACATCTTATATCTGCCTCCCCTGCAGTGCACCATGGTTTTGCCCAACTGCTAACAAAAATCCTGCTGCGATCAACTCAGAATTACCCCCTATGTACTAAGCTGAGATAAGCAACAATTCTAAAAGCTTAGAACATCTCTGTACATACCACTTCTCACTATCTCAGCAACCTGCCAGTGCTAAGTGAAGGCTACCTACCTGGGTCCCAGGTGTTACTAAGAGGAGAGGTCACCTACTGTCGGGTGTCCTGTCTCCAGCACTAGTATCACCTCCTATAGCTACCAGTGTCTGTTTCTCCTCACTGGAGAAGCAGAAAGTAAGCTTTGTCATTTTGTCTGGCTATCAATAAAGTTTTTTTTTTTTAAATCACTGCTGCAGCTGTTGTTGTCGAAGAGAGGTGAGTCACACACATGGCTGTCAGGGGCAAGGGGTCTCAGTGGTTACTGCCGAAGGGGTGACTTATCGTTCAGCCTCTTCAGCTGGGATATTTTTTATAATAATTGTGGTTGTTGGCTCCTGCTTCACAGTGGTGCATAGACCCCTTACTCTGACCCTTGAAGTGCAATGTAAACAAGAACAGACTGAGACTTGTGCACTATAGAGAGCAACAGTAGGACGTGCTGAGTGGCACTTACACAGTACTAGTGGGAGCGGTACTGTGGAGCCAAACTCTGAAGACAGCTATCAGAGAGGACATATAGGATCATTAGAAATTGCAGTGGCAATGGAGGATGGATACAGATAGATTAAAATAGGGCCCCCTGGCTGCTGATTGGCAACAGCAGTTATGTGCAATAAAGCTGTTTCTGGACTGGAGGGATGGCGGTCAGATGACTCAGGGCAAGGTGGTGGCACCCATGTCCTGTCAGCGCCGTGTCCAATATATAAAGTACTTCTGCAAAACCTGTCCTGCAGTACAGGTGAGTGATTTACTGCTATGAAGCATAAACACTTAGTACACGGATGGGTTCCCTTAGTCCGAATTGTGACAGGGAGATTGCTGAACCTAAACATTCCATTTAAATCTCTGGTGAAACTATGAGTACAGAGAAATGTGTCAGAATATTTTTCAACCACTTAACAGACTAATATTGTTTGCAAAAACTGCTCACAAATTATAGGGTTGTATATAAATAAATTAGGTCAAGAGTGTCTACTGTATTTAAAACTTATTTTAAAACTTATTGTTAAAACACAATTTTAATAATAATAATAATAATAATAATATATATATATATTGAAAAGATATAAGACCTTTATCGCGCTAAAGATGTGAAAGCTTCAACTTAGGGAAGATACCCCCTGTTAGATGGGGTATGAACAACAGATAGTGAAAGAAGAGATTTCCCCAGGGAGCTGATGTCGTACTTTGATATGTACAAGTTTTGTATAATAAAATAATCTTAAAAAAGAGAGATTGTTTATTTTTTTAAAAAGCAATACATAAAAACTGTTTACAATTTGCCCAGAATAACAATAAACAATGTTTGTACAGACGATAGTTGTGTTGGTAATTCAAGCAACATCAAAATGATCTTCTTTGTAGAGATGTCGAGAATGTGCTATCCAACGCGTTTCGTCCTACAGACTTCATTAGGGGTGTATTAATCAAAGAATCACAATATGGACATACATCTTATTGTGTCTTCAAAAAGGCAATTTAACAATGCTTAAAATAGTATCGGACCAAATTTCACCATATGGGGTACCAATTTAAATTGAATTGGAAGTAACCCTTTTCACTGATTATCCACTGGGTATAACCTTTTTGAAATTTAGAGTAATTCTGAATCAATTCAATTCAATTAAGCCCATAAGATGGCAAATCACTGGATATCTTCCAGATGTCAATTTAGACAAAGTGGACCACTGTAATAGTACCAATTAGATTACATCAAGCCCATAAAGTGACTGATCACTGAGTGTCGTCCCAGTGTTTATTTGAACAGGGCAAATCACCGCAACAATGCCGATTCAATTAAATAAAGCCAATTGAAGCAGCTAATCACTGGATATCGTCCAGGTATCAATTTGAACAAGGCAAACCACTGCAATTGTGCCTCTCCTCAGAAAGTAACACCCCTAGCTGCTAGCTCTTCTTTCAATATATATATATATATTAACACAGTAAACAAATAAAATAGCAATTTTTATGGTACTGTATACCACCATCCATGACTGTGCTATTGATAACTCAAGGTTTAAAACCATTTTTAGAAATCCATTGATGGTTTAGCCATCGATGGTTGAGTTCTGCACATACTGTATGCAGACTGCAGCCATCAGGTCAGCACCACCAATGCTTTTTTTTTTTTTCATCGTATGCTGCCATTGATGGTGCTGCATTGGTGCTGCTATCAATGGAAAAATGTGCTTGGCTACAGTTATAGCCCATCAATGGTTTGCAAAACTATCAATGGTCAATGGACAACTCCAGTATACTGTGTGCAAACTTGAATTTCTTAAACTATTTATGATATGTGCCCAAATCAGAGGTCCCGTAACCAGCTTTCATAGTAATACCTATGTAAAAAAATAATAATAAAATATATGAAAGAAAAAACAAGAAACTGCATGCAATATGTGATACATTCTTGTGATACATACAAATATTGCATTGTGAATTTTTGCAGATATATCACATCACATCCACATCTAAGATGTGGATTGTGAAAAATATGCCACTATTCCCCTCAAAAATGCCCTAATAAGTATAATTTCTTATCACGGAATATTTCAGCAATAATAAATTATCTCTGCAAACATCAATAAGATCCTGTGTTTGCAAAGCCGAAACAGGGATCGCTTATGCGATTATTTTACGTCTGGATTCAGACCCAATGTATACGTCTCCAAAGAAATATGCAATATCGGTGCCTATAGGCTTAATTGCCTCACATTATCAAAAGCTAATCTTTAATTTAGCCAAATGACAATCACAGTAGTAAAGCCACAGTAGGAAAAAAAATGAAAATATAAAAACAACATTTTTTATATTTTAAAATACCGTATGATCAAGGTACTATAAATTATCTTTAAGTTTACAGGTAGGGTAAATGTAAATTTGATATTAGCGGTTACACAGTACAGTATACTGTAGCTGACTTTTATGTAAAGAAAAATAAATAAACTGATCTAAAAAGAAACCATTTACAGTATTCACATTGATTAGGGAATCCCAGCAATTATTTCCATCAGATATATCATATTTTGGTCAAAATGATAAAACATAACTCTTTTATTTTGCTACATACCAAATATCCTTCTGGAACCGCTTGGGTCACAGCATATGGAGTATCTGTATCAAAAGTTGCTAAGCACCACAGCTGCTTTCTTGTTTATCTTTAACTAGATGATATTTTGGAGCTGTTTGCAGAGTTTATTGGAGCAGACGTCAGTTAAAGCTCAGGGCACAAACAGAAAACAGATCTCTCTTTTAGGCTTTAGGGCTGTGTTTTTTTAAACTGTGCATCTGAGATATAATTAGTAATCATACTCTCTCTCTCACACTCACTCCTTCACCCTTGTAAAAATGCTTCTTCAGTATCTATGAACTTTCACCTATTTGACTGCTGAAATAAAAAGTATTTCTTGAACAGAACTTGCCAAATCTCAAGTGGCAGGAGTAAAGGGAAAGAAAGATTATTGCTCTTTTTATACCAAAATGATTGGCAGATTTTTTTTTTCTGCAGTGGTCGAAAAGCTCCTTCCAAAAATAATTGGAAACTCATAAAATAAATAACAAAGTAGAAGGCTACACTTTTGAGGTTACATATGTTGAATGCACCCAAGAAGCCTTGAGTTGGATTTATCTATTTATCCCCCACACGAAGTAACCTCTACAGTGCTAATGCGATCATTTAGTCCTACATACCTGTAGGCATTTAGTATTTGCATGAAATATTTGTCATGCTTATTGGTTTTTAGTTTTTCGAGCACAAGTTTGGAGCAGCAACATTGTCATTTATTTTTCCTTTAAATTACAAGCAACATTATTGGTGTTGCATTTGCATAAACCTTACAGATTATTTATATATTGTATACATGCAAAATAATATATTTCTGTGCTGCATTTCTTTCTTCCCCAACATATATGCCTTTTTGAAACAGCCTATCGGTGACCATAGAGACATAGGGGGTCATTCCGAGTTGTTCGCTCGTTATTTTTTTGTCGCAATGCGCATGCGCAATGTCCGCAGTGCGACTGCGCCAAGTAAATTTGCTATGCAGTTAGGTATTTTACTCACGACATTACGAGGTTTTTTTCTTCGTTCTGGTGATCGTAATGTGAATGACAGGAAGTGGGTGTTTCTGGGCGGAAACTGGCCGTTTTATGGGTGTGTGCGAAAAAACGCTACCGTTTCTGGGAAAAACGCGGGAGTGTCTGGCCGAACACTGGGTGTGTTTGTGACGTCAAACCAGGAACGAAACTGACTGAACTGATCGCAGTTGCCGAGTAAGTGTGGAGCTACTCAGAAACTGCTAAGAAGTGTCTATTCGCAATTTTGCTAATCTTTCGTTCGCAATTTTGATAAGCTAAGATTCACTCCCAGAGGGCGGCGGCTTAGCGTGTGCACTGCTGCTAAAAGCAGCTTGCGAGCGAACAACTCGGAATGAGGGCCATAGGGCCTAATTCAGATATGATTGCAGCAGCAAATTTGCTAGCTAATGGGCAAAACCATGTGCACTGCAGGGGAAGGGGGGGGGGGCAGATATAACATGTGAAGAGAGAGTTAGATTTGGGTGTGGTGTGTTCAAACTGAAATCTAAAGAGCAGTGTAAACATAAAGCAGCCAGTATTTAAATTAAGCAGTTGGTATTTATTGTGCACAGATACAATATAACCGGATTTTGGTGTGAAAGAAGTATAGGTTTCTCTTCTTCCCACTTTATTATCTGCACTAGTTATTTATGTTATATAAATAAAACAAAAAAGAAAATATCCCATGTTCCATATCAAAACTCTGCACTTTTCATTTATGTTATACTGTTAGCAAATAGCAAATAGAGAAGATACAAAATAGCATTTTAAAGACAGAGATTGAAACACTGTAATCACCCTGTTGTGGGTACTTACACTTGTTAAAGCTGTGTAAAATTGGGATTATACCTGAAAAACACTTCATTACAGCATAAATTTACATGAAGTAATATTTCAAAATCACCTTGGAAGAAATAACTTGTCACCATTTGAAAGAGAAGCCCAGCTTTTATAGCTGTGATTAATAAACACAGGTATTCAATAATCCAATTTATCAAAGATGCTCCCAAATATGTTATATGATATTCACTGATCACTGAAACAGAATTTAATAGCCTATGGCTGTAAAAGTACTGGGACAATACTAACATAATAAGAGATCACACAAATGCTTGACAAGGTTTGATGTTAACAACAATTCCAAATCCTAACAGCAGTGGAGACCAGGACCAAAATGGGGCTGCAGTGCAGTCCAAAATTCAAATAGGGGAGCCACGCCAACTGCCACCCCAAACACCGACAAACAACGCTGGCTGGGCCACACTGGAAGTTGGCGTGGCTCCCCTATTTGAATTTTGGACTGCGCGCAGTTCCAACCCTGGAGCTGCCACTGATTATGACCAATATAAGAAAGTAAATACTATTAACAAATAATTATTGCACCATAGGTTAAAAGGAATTAAGGTTACAGGACATGCAATATTTAAAACTATTTTAACTTCTTTTTTCAAACTATTCACATTCTTTCTTTAAGAAAAACAAACAATTCTTTTGAAGAACACTGTTTGATAATATCAGGTGGACCTTGCATTATAAATGTATGAAACAAAGGATGGGAGGACTCACAATGATGGACGATGCTGCTACTGGCACAAGTTCCCGGCAGTCAGATGGTCACATTCCACAGGTGAGTAATGTGGGGTGCTAGTTGTGGGCATATATGTATTTTAAAATTTGAATATTGATCTCTAGCACCTTAGGAAAAGGACTCCCCTTATGTAGCATTAATTGTATTGTAAGTGGTCAGTAATATTTTTCTATTCTTGTCATGGGGCATTCCAAAGTTAGAGAACCTGGTTCTTAATTAAATCAAGGATAATAGTTATTAAAAAGATCTTACCTTAAGTACCCCAGCAAGCATGGACGTGGCATCAGATCTAATAAGAAAGCACCCATGTGAGATACGACAAAAATAGAGAAATAACAAAACAGAAATATAGAACAAATATAAACAGAACAGGTGAAAATACAGACACAATGTAATAAACATATAATAATAAATTAAAAGCAAATAATTCTTTGGGAGACAAGTCATCAAGCCTAAAAATCCATTTGGATTCTAACTGCAATTGCTTCTTAGCTATATCTCCTCAACGTCTAAAGCTGGCCACACACGAGTTGATTTTCTGCACAATTTGCACGATTTCAATGCATTGGAATGATAAATCACTCAAAATCATGCAAATCATGTAGTTTCCAAGAACAATAATGATCCAATGCACAGTCCCAAGCGCCATTGGTAATATCTCCAGATCTTCCCTACTGCAAAGAAGATCTGTCAATCTCGTTAGTGAAAGGTCAGCTCTGAGTAATATATATTGTTAGTTCCTTTGTAAAAAATTAACACTTTTTGCAATATATCATTTGTCCAGTACTGCTGGGGAGCTGCCAGGGGGAGTTCAAGGGATATAGGGCCTAATTCAGACCTGTTAGCTTGCTAGGGTTTATTTGCAGTCCTGCGTTCGCATAGTCGCCGCCCATAGGGGAGTGTATTTTCACTTTGCAAGTGTGCGAACGCATGTGTTGCAGAGCTGTACAAACAGATTTTGTGCAGTCTCTGAGTAGCCCAGGACTTACCCAGCCGCTACGAACACTTCAGCCTGTCCGGTACCGGAATTGACATCAGGAACCCTCCCTGCAAACACATGGATTCACCTGCGTTTTTCCAAACACTCCCAGAAAAGGGGCAGTTGACACCCAAAACGGTTTCTTCCTGTCAATCTCCTTGCGAATGCACGTGCAAATGGATCCTCCGCACAAACCCATCGCTGAGCAGTGATCCGCTTTGTACCCGTGTGACGAGCCTGCACATTGCGGTGCATACACATGCGCAGTATAGACCTGATCGCCTCCTGTACGAAAGTGCAGCCTAGCGATCAGGTCTGAATTAGGCCCATAGTTAATAACATTGCATTGTTAGCAAGTCATCTCGTGTATGGCCAGCTTAAGGGAGGGCACACAATCAAAAATCCTGTATCTCAAAGCAGCTACATTATGTCTAGCAGTAACAAAATATCTAGCTACTGGCTTCTCATTGTTGCCCTTTTCCAGAGCTATACAAATTGCTGACCGATTGCGCATCATACCCTGTATAAGCTCTGGCTCTTTGTTTACTCCACATATGTTTTACCACAAAGGCAATTAACCTGGTACATAACAAATGTAGTGTTTCACATCAAATAATGACATATATGATTTTGTATTTTTTTTACCTGAATGTGGATAGTAAAACAAATTCCCCATCAATAAAAACCTACAAAGTAAGGCAATTGGGACATCTAAAACAATATATGTCTCTAAGCAAAAAATATTGATGTGAACAGAGCTACCCATTCTCCTGTTCTTATATTCCCCTTTGGGGGTCTTCCAACATCCCCAATTTTGGCAGAGACAATAGGTATAGCAAGGGGATAAGCCCAGGTAAAACGTTTACATCAGCGCCGCCTCCCTGCTTACCTAAGCACCAGAACGCAGGTCTACAGCCTTATGGTGGTGATCACTCTCTGTGTGGACACTGTGCTGGTCACTGTCTGTCGACCATGTGGTGCAAACTGAGGGTGAGCTGGCGTCCCACTTTCCCTACATATTACTTAATATAGGGCCGCTCCCCCTTCATTAGACCAAACACTGGGCACAATGTTGGTCTGCTGCACCTATGCAGATTCCCTATCTGCATTCACTTTTGTAATTAGCGGAGATTCTTCAACATTGCAACTAAGCTCCTTGGGATTCTAACCATTTGCCTTTTGTTTCTGCATATTTTCTATCAGCTGTTTCTCATAGTGTTACAACTCCACCATTAGCGTACTATGGAGGAATAGGTGGCAAAAATAACGCTAGGGGTCCCAGAGGTTCACAAGTTAATAAAAATAAAGACAAGGCTTACACATTTATCTCTCCAGCATCACCTAGGAGAGATGAATCACTGGATGCCTTATTTGATATCAACAAATATAGGGGTCTATTTACTAAGCCTTGGATGGAGATTAAGTTGCTGGAGATAAAGTACCAGCCTAACTGCTATGCCACAGGCTGTGTTTGAAGAATGACAGTTTGGAGCCGATTGGCTGGTACTTTTTCTACAGCAACTTTATCTCCATCCAAGGCTTAGTAGATAGACCCCATAGTTCTCTTTCTCTAATGAAATTTTAGATATCACAGTATTTCACCTTTGCTGGATATAAAACTGGCACCTCTCACTGAGGTGATAAACTCTGCAACTATACACTAAGAAGCTCACTGAAGTAGAGGATTGCATCTCTTCATTCAAAAATAATCCTCATGAGGCAAAACCTCTTTTGCAATCCAATGACAATACCAGTATGGCTTTACAGGACAAGATTGAAGATTTGGAGAACTGCAACAGAATATACAATTTATGCCTTATTGGTGTCATGAGCCACTGCTGTGGCTCATTCCTGTTTGCATTCTGTTTATGTATTTTATGTTATATTTTTATTTGCATGTCAGGTTTTCTCATGTACTTGAATAGAGTACTATTGCAGACTGCCTTTGATGAGTCTTTGTAACTGCAGCCTGTCTCCTGTATGTGTGGCCTGTGCTGTCTCACCTGTCAGTTAATTAGGCCATTACCTTGTGTCTGGCTTCCAGTCATCCTGATTGGGGCGTGCTTCCTTTATTACCCAGCCTGTCCTTCCACTAATGCCTGTGATAGATACATGTTCCTATTTGTACCTGTGTCCAGGCCCTGTCCTATGGTGGAATCTTGAACCTGTCAGATCGAGAGAGATCCTGTGTACCTGTGTTGGATCTGTGACCTGGAGACCTTGCTCGATTGATAACCTGACCAGATCCAACTGGCCTTGTATTTAGGTTTTTGCTAAGCAATGTATAGAGTTCCACACAGACACAGTCTTGCTTACATTTCTGTATTATAACATCTTAGAGCATTCAGTGAGAACCTGTCAGCTTGTATTAGATCCTGTCTGCCTGTGTTGAACCTGTGACCCTGAGACCTTGCCAAATTGATTACCTGACCAGAACAAGCTAGCCTTGTACACAGGTTTTTGTGGAGTTTCCACACAGACACTGCTTGCTTGTATTTCTGTATTATAACATCTTCGTACATTGTTGCATTCACAATCATTCATATATTCAGTGTCTTAGCTTTCAACACTCTGTGCCTTGGTTCCTATGTTGGGATTTCGGCAGCCGCGCCGCATATAATCTTTTCATTGTCTTTTCTGTATTCTCTCCCATTGGTAGTCATGCTAGTCTTAGCTAGCTTCCCCCTTATTCACTCGTAGTCTCAGTTGGTGCCTTGTTACTTCGTAAGACCTGGGGGGCATCAGAGTTCATAACTGGCTGCAGCTTCACTCGTGAGTATTAGAACTCCCCAGTTGCCACCCACTCACCAGAGTCCAAGGTACTCAGTTAGTAACATTTGGTCTCCCAAAATCTGTCAAACCCAAAGACCTCCTCCACCTGTTATCCACATGACTCTCTGAGACTTTAGACATATCACCTGCCTCCTCACCTCTTCTGGTGGAAAGAGCACATCATATTGACCCAGACCACCAAACCACCCAACAATGTCTGTGCCAGGTCATCTTAAAGCTATTGAATTGTCTTTACAAGGTGAAAATACTAGAAGCTTACTGCAAATCCAATGATATCTGCTATAAGACTTAAACTATTCTATAAAGGTATCCATTTTGCTCTCTTATGCGAAGCAAAGCTATGTGTTATCAATGTAGGTAAACCTTATTACTTTGACAGCTGCACAGAACTTCCTTAGTTCATTGGATTCTACCTCCTCACTCCTCACAATGGATGCGGATAAGTATTAGACTGTTGAATATCCTCTTCATCACTTCTCTAATTTAATTTCCTTATGCTGTGCTTTATTGCACTACTGTTGATGTTGTTGAATATTTGCATCTCAGATAGTTATATGGAGTATGCATAACTGCTTATTTCTTATCTTAGATTTTTCACAATTATTTTTCTGTACTCTTGTTTGGTATGTGTTTATATTGAGACAAAATCCGGGTTGTCAGTTTGGGTTCAGACAAAATGTAAAAAAATTGACTTTTGAAATGTATTTATATTCTTGAAAATTTCACACATACTGTATTTATTTCATCCATTAATACAATAGTTTTTTTTGCTAGATTTTTTTTCTACTCTCCCTTGCTTGCTTGTTGGGTCAGGCTAAGGGAGTAAGTTTTATGGTTTCAGCTTTCATGGTTTCCTACACGAGGAGTTGGCTGATGTCTACAGAATCCTTAACTGATGTTCCTGGTACAATAACTAAATGTACCATTAAATTGGTATCTTGGAATGTAGAGGGGCTGAATACTCCAGTAAAAAGAAAGAAAATATTGCATCAACATAAAACAATTTGCCCAGATATTGCTTTTCTATAAGAGAAGCCTGACCCTAATACTTTAAAAGACAATTTGGTGCAAGATTATAATTGTGTGTCTTACACCACTAAAACATGTGGTATGTTTATATTGTTTGGTTACTCCCCCCATTAAACTATTAAGGATAAATGGGTAGACACGGAAGGGAGATTTTTGTTGTTAACAGTGATTACAGGTATTGATGAAACTTTCACTTTAGCATGTACTATATTTATGCCCCTCTAGGCCCTAATGCTCTATTTTTCTCTGACATACTGTATAGACGGCTTTATAAATTTTTTGGGGGGCCGAACTCTGACTTTTTATAAAGGGGCATTCACTTAATTTCCATCTCATTTGCTGAAATGCATAATAAAATACAGCACAGATTTATCAGTGCAAATGATGTCACACACAGCCACTCCAAAGGAAAAAATGTCAGTGGCGCGCTTGCCTTTGAAAGCTGCGAAGGCAGGGGTCGTCCAAAGTTGCTGCAACCACAATTAAATTGCAGTCGCAGCCACTGGGCGGGACAGTCAGCATGCTGGATGGCCTTGCCCTGTGCTGGGCGGAAGCCAGCATGCGATAGAAATGATTGCAGATTCTGCAGGTCCATTGTACATTGTTTGTGGACCTGTCCGCAAATGCAAGTATTGTGGCTAAAACTCCAAGAGTATATAAATTGCACATTAAAAATTGAGTTCACAATTGATAGTGATTTTTGGCCTCTTTACCCCGGGGAGGTATCTTGTGGACTATCCAAAGGTAACCACATTTTGCTTGTAGAGCTATCAACGGCTACTAAGAAAACCATACTGTCACAGTGGATCTCCTCTGAGCCCATACCCATAACCTTAATATATCCCAGCATGTCTTTCTTGTTTCTTATGCACTGGACGGTAGTATCCTTACACAAAGATAAAATGGTTGCAAAATTCTTTGATACATGGCTTCCATATGTTCACACTTTGTCCATGGTTCTAAAGGAAGTCCGGAGGAAGGGCTTCCATCATACCTCTTAGTATAATCTAGAAGTACTTACTAAAGGTGTTCCCTTTTAATATAAGTATGATTCTTTATTTGTCTTTTTTTATTTTGTCATTGATGTGTTTTAGTATTACTAAACATTTTATTGTTTAGACCTTATCTTGTATGTCTGTATAGATCTGGCATACCTATGACTAACTTTAATGTTCCAATTATGATGAACATATTATTTTGTATAGCTGTACATTTATTTGTTCTACATAATTATGTATTACCGGATAATGGTTTTACTGTAACCCGGTCGTGTGATTTTATTTTCTTGTATTATGTTTACATGTCAATAAAAAAATAATAATATATATATATACTGTATATATATATATATATATATAACACTGTAGGGGAACAGGGCGCCGTTTCCTGGGGTAGATGGCAGCAAGCAGCAGCAGCTGAGAAATCATACAGGTCCAGTTTGTGGTGCAACCAGTTTTATTAAACAGAAAATAAAACAAACATCAAAAGAAAATACCTTGCCTGTCCGGCACTAACTAAACAGAAGACGTTCCTAACTGTCTAAACAAAAACACAGAATTTTCCAGTCAATACTGTATGGCTCACTTGTATAAGGAAGCGTATTCCTCTCACAGAGATCCTGCAGTCTTTCCAGGTAGTCTTCACACACTAATCAGGCTAGCAGCCCTATAAGGGTCTTGCACAGCTGAAAGCCCTGATTAGCCCTTTGTGAGGCCAAAGATCCGAACTGGGCCCAATGTCTGGAACTTGCCCTCTCTCTCTCTCTCAGGGCCCTAATCCAGCTTTTCCAGCAAACTGAAAAGGTTCTAACAAAACAAAACATTTTCCTAGAAGTTTTCATTTTCTAAAACATGTAAGACAAGAACCTGGGACAAACATACCTGCCCTCAAACACTATTCCAGTGTTCTTGTCACAATAGCAATTTGGAGATGTAGGCACTCACCGGTAATTTGTCAACAGGTAATTTTAATGATAACTCACAGATACAAAGATACAAAGATATATATATATATATAAGATGTATTGATGTACAGCAGGATCACGGCAACTTTCTATAAAAGGTACTGTTGTTGTCAAGTTGCCTGAGTGCTTCACCTATCAAGTACTCTCTATATTTAATTATAACTTCCACTTCCTCATCTGCTGCCCTACCTAGGGCTTTCTTTTTTGCCCCATGTCATATAAGATTTTGTATTTTTATTTTTCAGGAAACTTTCTCAGAGGCTATTAAAGTCCTCCAAAGTTTGTTTGTAAAAAATTCTATTGCTTTGCTCATATGATGGAGAGGAAAAAGAGTAAGTTTAGAGTAAGTAGTTTAAAACCCCAAAAGCCTCATGGGCATGTAAACAACTATATCAGTCCCCACCTTTAAAATGAATGGGAAAATATTCAATACCAATGATTTTTAAAACTACTGGGTTATCTCCATGCATGCCAAGAAAATGTCTGGCAATGTTGTACCCCTTGAACTGTTTAATAAATGTTACTTTTATTGAGTGGATCTTCATGTAAGAAGTCCTAATTGGACAGATTAAACCATAAGATTTTTTGTCTATTAGATTCCAGGCTTTTTGTAAAAATATGTATGATTTAAAATCTAAACACATATAATTTATGCAGATGATGACCATTTATAAATCTGTTCCTGTTTTCTTTAATTCTATATAATAAAAGGTTAACACTGCTCCTCACATCTCGGAGGGAATTCAAGTGTTTTGTGTGCCAGTAGCCACTAGATGACGCCTGACAGAGCAATTCAAGTGTTCTTTCATTCGGGAAACCAAACCCACCCAAACTTCTAGGATCCGAGGCGTTCCAAGATTTGCTCTGCCTCGGATCCCATTGAGGAAAAACCTTGTGATCAGATGTGAAGGTTTTGCCTCAGGCATCCGTCCCACTGAATTCAAAGGGCAGACCGCTGATTGACTTAGAGAGCCATCCGTCACAGCTCTCAGCCTATTAGCACTTGCCCATAGATTTCAATGGGTACAGCATTAAAGATACCAGCCGCTGCCACCCCTACACACAGAGGACACTACTGGCACCCCCTGCTGCTGACACCTCTGGCACACCAACACAAAGGACTCTGCCTCCACCCCCAGACTGCTGACACCACTGGTACCCCGCACTACTGACACCACCACACCTCTTGACATAGGACACTGTCAGCACCCCCGCACTGCTGAAACTTTCTACACAGAGGACACCGCTGGCACAAAGCACACTGTAAACATCACTAGCACACTTCCAACACCACTGGCACACCTGCACAGAGGACACCACCGGCATCCTCCTCCTCACAAATACCACCAGGGACATTAACAGTACCATTGGTGGACCTCCTCCCACCTTCTGTCACAGTAAGTGCACTATTGATTCAGCCCACACTTTATCTTACCAGCACTGTTTCGAACCAGCACTGTATCCAACTCACACTGTATCTTACCTGCACTGTATCCAACCTGCACTGTAACCTGCACTGTTTCCAACCTGCATTGTATGGAGCCAGCACTGTATCCAACTCACACTGTTTCTGACCCACACTGTATCTGACCTGCACTCTCTGTAACCTGCACTGTGTCCAGCCCACACTATCCAATCCACACTGTATCCGACCTTTACTGTCTGTAATCTTCACTATGCCTAACCTGCACTGTATAAAACCCGCTCTGTATCCGACCCACACTGTATCCGACCCACACTGTATTCCACCTGCACTGTAACCTGCACTGTATCTGACCTGCACTGTATGCGACCTGCACTGTGATGTGCACTGTATCCGACCCACATTGTATGCAACCCGAAGTGTATCTGGCCCACACTGCATCCAACTCACACTGTATCTGACCTGCAAGTATAGAATACTGTTTTTATGGTTAGGGAGATTTGTTGGAAAAGCTTAACAAGTATGCTGATTTATCAGGGTGCCTGTCATAAGTGGCCCAGGGCCCCCAGGAGGAAGGTACAAATTGGGCACTGAGAATAGGCATGTGCTGGGGTTCATATGCATTGTGTATAATGCATCCACATCTGCTGTTGCTATTTTACACATGGTTTAGGGTGTTTTTCTTTGCTGTTTGTTAACTACTGTAGTAATACTTTAGAGCAGAGGTTCCCAAACTGTGTGCCGTGGCTCCCTAGGGTGCCTCGGGACACTTGCAGGGGTGCCCTGGGTTGGTGGTCCAGGACCAATTTAAATTATTCATGGTCAATATAATAGGCAAAACCAGTGCTGGTGGCTGCCAGTCATAAAACATGTGGCCAAACAGAAGCAAATCTTGTCCCTCACCACACAACTGACCCTAAGAATGACATATAAACGCGATCTACTTAATGTAATATTTCTTTCTAAATTTCTCAATAAGAAATTTTTGGCCTAGGGGTGTCGTGAAAAAAATTCTGATATTCTAGGGCGCCGTGATTCAAAAAAGTTTGGAAACGACTGCTTTAGAGCAATGATATTCCACACATGATCCTTAGTAAATTTCTGTGTTGGTTTGTTTTCTATTGAAAGTACTTGTGATTGGTTATTGCTAATATATTACTAATTTGCAAAACATATTGAAACAGAAATAGTTGCTGTGGGGTAGATTTATAAATGTTCTTTAAGGGGGAATGCGTTATCTGTACACGTTATGTGGCTCAGATAGCGCTTCCCCTGATCTATGTACCCAGCGTTGTGCTACTTTTAGCTGCGTCGGTATGCTGGCACAGCCCTTTCGGCGCCTGTGTGTCTTCCTTAGAGCACTGCTGTGTGACCTTACTTATGAACGTTCGTTGTGTACGAACGTTAGTGTCTCCCTCCATCCGCCTGTTCGCCGTCCGGACCCGGCGCTGCGGCTGTCTTGTGTTTTTTTTTTTTTTTTTTAAATGAACTTTATTGAGATTTTGACAGTAGGCTCACACTGACGTGATTTCAACCCTCCCACAAGCAAACACATAACATCCTAACACAACCAAGGCACAGCGTGAAGCCCAGATGCAGATCAAAATTCATACCCAGGGGGACATTGTGGAGAGATCTCTCCCCTTCCGAAGCCTGCGCTACAGCTCACCTCACAGACGACGAGAGAGACCCCCCCCCCCCCCCCCCGGAGCGCATTCCCCCCCCACGGAGCGCATTCGTTCCTACCATCCACGCATGCGCCATCCTAACTCCCGAACTGCACGCTGGGAGTTGCTGAACGGCGCATGCGCGGAAGCAGCGACTGCGGCCGAAGCGGCCACTCGTTATGGGAGGACGCTTATCACTGGAGGGGTGAGATAACGTGTTCCCATAACGCATAGACAAATGATAGTAAATTTACCCGAAAGCTGGACCCGCTTCACCACGAAAATGCAGTGAAACGGCACACTGAACATAAAGAACCTTAGGGACATTTTAATAAATCTACCCCTGAGCGTTTGTGCCGCTGCTCTGCTGCTTAGTTTAGCCAGCTAGCCTTTGGCCTATGTTGGTAAACAATATTGTGAGCTGTGAGGTGGTCAAAATTAACTGGAAATGAGTGGAAATGAATGTTATTGTGGTTAATAATATTGTAGGCACAAAGCAGGCACAAATTATGTGATTTTAGCAGTTTTTTTTACCAATTTTGGGAAAAAAAACAGATACCAAAAACGAATACATGTGAAGGTGGTTTTGGCAAAACCAAAACCGAATCCAAAAAATGAAGTTAATACAGATCCAAAACAAAAACACGAGGGTCACCACACATCTCTAGTCCTTAATAACCATGAATGTTTAAATTGTTCTATCATATTATCCTCTACCCCGTCTGTCGTGAGCCTATTCTACATATTAACTACAGCTTTAGTACTTTTTCACATACCATCGTGCCTACCTGCTTTTCTCTCATATGACATCCTTGGATCAACAGAACAAAGTTTTAGGAAAGCCACAGAGTTGTGGTCCTCATGGCCGGGTCATGATGTGTCCACATGGCCTATGGTTTCAGTGGCAGCAGGATGGAGTTTGGTGGGTGAGTGACCAAAGTTATCTAAAGATGGAGTAGATGGAAGATGAGTGCGGAAAAAAGTGACAGAAGAATGGATCAGTGTTAGAAGTTGATCAGTGACTCTGGATATCTGCGGATGGATAAGAGAGGACAGAGAGTATGTAGAGTGCAAGATGGTGAGTGACCAGAGTTACTTGTGGATGCAGTCAAGATGAGTATGGAGTAGTGGCAGTGAGATGGAGAACACTGGAGGGTGATCAGGGACTGAAAATATCTATGGAGGGAGTAGAGTGTGTCCGGATGTATCTGCAGAGGTGAGTGGATTATTGTGGAAGCAGGATGAAGCATGCTGGTTGATGTGCAGCAGCAAGCAGAGCAGCTAATTCCCCTCCAATGTACTTCCACAGTGTTTGCAGTGTACCTCCTCTTCTGGTGCATGCAGCAACACTGCATCCAATCATTGTGCAGTGATCTCTACAGCAACAACAGATGAAGAGCCAATGGGGGTCATTCCGAGTTGATCGCTAGCTGCCGTTGTTCGCAGTGCAGCGATCAGGCTAAAAATCTGCATTTCTGCGCATACGTATGCACCACAATGCGCATGCGTGACGTATGGGTACAAAGACATTTGTGGTTTTGCACAGGTTCTAGCGAACCTTTAAGTTGCACGGCACAACGCAAGAAGATTGACAGGAAGGGGGCGTTTCTGGGTGTCAACTGACCGTTTTCAGGGAGTGTTTGGAAAAACGCAGGTGTGCCGATGAAAACGCCGGCGTGGCTGGGTGAATGCTGGGCGGGTGTGCGACGTCAAAGCCAACCCTCCAATCAACGAACATGAAGAGTAAGTCCAGGGCTGGTCTTGTTTTACACAAAATGTTTTTGCAGGCGCTCTGCTGCACAGGCGTTCGCACTTCTGCAAAGCGAAAATACACTCCCCAGTGGGTGGCGAAGAGTGTGTTTGCACGGCTGCTAAAAACTGCTAGCAAGTGATCAACTCGGAATGACCTCCAATGTCTCTTCTTCGTAACTGATTATTATTGATTAATGGCACAATAATTACTTCTCGTACAGAGGCAGAAATCAGAAGATTGTACCTGTGTGTTTATGCATCCAACATAAATTTACCCGAAGACATAAATGCAAAGGAGAATGTACAGTAAACTTATCAATATTACAGAGCAGTAAAGATGGGCACTAGTTTCCACAAAGGGTGTGAGGCCAGCATCAGCACTGTAACCCATTGACAGACCAAAAAGATGGCATCAGTTTGTAATAAAAAGCTTTACTTCTTCACACTTTATAAATTATCTCATACTTGTAGCGGTCTATGAAGACAATGGTAATAGGATGCACATTAACCATTTAAATAAATTGGATGAAGTCCTGTTATAGCCATTCTGTGAAGAAAATGTCTATTTTCTCTGTGAAGTTTTGGCTGATTGCAAGGTAATACCTAGACCCATAAATAGAGCCAGGCTGTCTCACATGGGTATTGCAGTGATCAGCTGACAGTCTGTTATGTTTAGACAATGGGGGTAATTCAGATCTGATCACTAGGCAGCGATTTTTGCACTGCTGTGATCAGATAGTCGTCGCCTACAGGGGGAGTGTATTTTAGCTGTGCAAGTGTGCGTTCGGATGTGTAGCAGAGCTGCACAAACTGATTATGTGCAGTCTCTGCGCAACCCAGGACTTACTCAGCCACTGCAATCACACCAGCCTGTTCGGGACCGGATTTGACGTCAGACACCCACCCTTCAAACATCTGGACATGCCTGGGTTTTTCCAATCACTCTGTGAAAACAGTCAGTTGCCACCGACAAACGCCCTCTTCCTGTCAATCTCTTTGCGAACGCCCATGCGAATTGATCCTTCGCACAAACCCGTCACTGACCGGCAATCCCCTTGGCAGCCATGTGACGTGCCACTGCATTGCAGTGCATATGCATGCGCAGTTCAGATCTGATCGCCCGCTGTGCAAAAACGCACAGAAGCGATCAGATCTGTATTACCCCCAAAGTTTGGAGGCACCCGGCTCTCTGAACTCTTACCTACAGTATAGTACAGTACATTTGGCATTGCTGAAAGATTGTGATGTCAGTGATGCTAGTAGTTTGTACTGCAGCAGGTGCACAGAGCCGGGTACTTGTAAATATTGACGACACACAGACTGGCAGCAAATCCCGGCAATAAACCCAGTAAGCCAGTTTGACTCTATTTAAGGGCTCTAAAGCTTAATTTATGTATTATGTATAGCTGCCACTTAAAATTGCCGATTCTGCAAACCTCCAGTTACACAATGATCTATTAAAATGCACATGCATCAGCAGCTAACACAGCTGGCCAAAATAAAACATAAAGTGACCGCAGCTGCAATCACTTTACTTGTACTGATAGCAGGTATGGACTCCTATCAGTAATACTGTAACACATTTAGGTAAATTAGGATTCCTTATTGCAAAATTGCATTCAAAAGGATTCCTTATTATCGGAGAGTGGTCCCATCTACCAGTGGCGTGCGGTGAGGTCAGTGGCTGGTAAGGCACTGCAGCCATAATGTCCGCCGAGTCCTGCCAACGAAACCTACCACCGTGGAACCAATGCCCGCTACCGTCTCCATCCCTGATGCCCGCTACCCCCACCACTAATGGCCCAGGCCCCCCGCCACTAATTTGCATCTCAGTGGCGTGCGGTGAGGTCAGTGGCTGGTAAGGCACTGCAGCCATAATGTCCGCCGAGTCCTGCCAACGAAACCTACCACAGTGGAACCAATGCCCGCTACCGTCTCCATCCCTGATGCCCGCTACTCCCACCACTAATGGCCCAGGCCCCCCACCACTAATTTGCATCTCAGTCCAATACCGTGGCTGCCAATGCCCGCAGCCTGCCTGCTCAGAAAACTTGTGATGAGCAGGCGGCTAATACATTGTACATTTTTAAAAAATAAATATTAGTATTTAGGACTAGGGAAGGAGTGGGAGGAGGACATGAATGCAATTTTGTTGTCCAGGGCTTCCATTAACTTAATAGCGCCGTGGGTGCAGTGCTATTAATTTAATGGAAGTCCTGGACAACAAAATAGCCAGCAGTGGGTGACAGGTAGACAGTGACGCCAGGTAGTTGACAGTAGTGGGTGAGAGGGAGAGGGTGACAGGGAGATGGTGACGACAGAGAGGGTGACAACAGTCGCTGACAAGGAGAGGGTGACACCAGCAAGAAGGTGACAAGGAGAGTTTGATGCCAGGGAGACAGTGACAGCAGGGGATGACAAGGAGAGGGTGACACCAGCGAGAAAGTGACAGGGAGAGTGTGATGCCAGGGAGACGGTGACAGCAGCGGGTGACAGAGAGTGAAGCTAGGGAGAAGGTGACAGCAGCGGGTGACAGGGAGTGACGCCAGGGAACAGGTGACAGCAGCGGGTGACAGGGAGTGACGCCAGGGACAGGGTGACAGTAGCGGGAGACAGGGAGTGACGCCAGGTAAAGGGTACAGCAATAGCAGTGGGTGAGAGTATGACAGAGAGAAATAAAGGGTAATGGGGATAGGCAGTGAACGACTTATAGGGCTATTTACTTACCTGGTCCTGGGCCTAGAACTGCAGTGTGATGCTTAAGGGCCCCATACACTAGACTGATAATGACCGATTTCAGCCCAATTCGGGCATTCGGCCCGATATATTGGGTGAAATCGGGCATTTTTGGTGTGCTTTCCCCCCGATCCGATGCGTGTTCCCGTGTGCATTGGATCAGATCCCCCTAGATCCGACATATCACGAGTGCTGAACTCGTTATATGTCGGATCCCGCAGTTAATGGATGGGAAAGTAAAAGATACATCGTATACAAAAAAAACTGCATACGATAGTCGATATATCTAATACTATCCTACCAACGGGGAGGATGCACGGAGGTTGGAGGAAATCTTATATGACATGACAGACCGTCATGTCATATAAGTGTATAAGAAACAGCATTGGCACCTCCCTTCCTCATATTTAAAATAGGGCCAGTGCACGCAACAAAAATATAGGGGCATGACTTCATGGGGATAGGGGTGTGGCCACAAAATAATACCAATGCATTTTAAGCTGTACAATAGTCTCCATTATTCAAATTACGCCACATAGTTGCGCCACTCACACACATTACACCAGGTAGAATCCCTGTCACACATTACGCCTGGTAGAGCTCAATTTTACACAGTACGGCAGGCATTGTCCCTTTTTACACAGTGCGGCAGGCGTTGTCCCCTTTTACACAGTACGGCAGGCATTGTCCCCTTTACACAGTACGGCAGGCATTGTCCCCTTTTTACACAGTACGGCAGGCATTGTCCCCTTTTTACACAGTACGGCAGGCATTGTCCCCTTTGTACACAGTACGGCAGGCATTGTCCCTTTTTACACAGTACGGCAGGCATTGTCCCCTTTTACACAGTACGGCAGCTATTGTCCCTTTTTACACAGTACGGCAGCTATTGTCCCTTTTTACACATTACGGCAGGCGTTGTCCCCTTTTACACAGTACGGCAGCTATTGTCCCTTTTTACACAGTACGGCAGCTATTGTCCCTTTTTACACAGTACGGCAGGCATTGTCCCCTTTTACACAGTACGGCAGGCATTGTCCCCTTTGTACACAGTACGGCAGGTATTGTCCCCTTTTTACACAGTACGGCAGGCATTGTCCCCATTTTACACATTACGGCAGGCATTGTCCCCTTTTACACAGTACGGCAGCTATTGTCCCTTTTTACACAGTACGGCAGGTGTTGTCCCCTTTTTACACAGTACGGCAGGCATTGTCCCCTTTTACACAGTACGGCAGGCATTGTCCCCTTTTTACACAGTACGGCAGGCATTGTCCCCTTTTTACACAGTACGGCAGGCATTGTCCCCTTTTTACACAGTACGGCAGGCATTGTCCCCTTTTACACAGTACGGCAGGCATTGTCCCCTTTTTACACAGTACGGCAGGCATTGTCCCCTTTTACACAGTACGGCAGGCTACAGCTCCTCTTTTACCGGTTGGATATTACTCCTCTGAGTGCATGAGAAATGGCTGAAACCAGAGTCGGGTCACCATCTCCTCCTGAATAAAACTTTTGACATTCATTAGTACATATTATAGGTTACGTTCATAGTTTTCATATTTTTATTTTCTATAGTTCGTATACTGGCTGTAACTGTTTCCCCCTCCACATATGGTCATGGTGGTGTACCTGCTTTCTCTTTTAACTTCTCCCCATTGTTGCTACGAATTCAAACAGCTATTATGTTTTCATTCTTATCTTATATGACTTTGGTCACTCTAGACCCACCTGCATCTGTCTGGGGCTGAAGCTGATTAGATGATGGTAGAGAACTCCATATACAGTATGCACAACATTAAATTCCTGCAGAACAATGTATCAACCACACAGATCACGTAGTAGCTTGGCTGAAATGTGGATGCAGTAATGGTGTTTGATCACCTTGGCCATTGACTTGAAGTGTTCAGATCTCAGATTTCCTCAATCCTGGGTCAAATAAAAATAAAGGTCCTCACCAGTAATTTAAATTGGCAGGTTTTTTTTTTTGTAGTTTAACAGTTTGCATTGTTGCCCTATCATATTATGCCTGATCATTTTTTATGCATTTAAAATAGGATATCAAGGACTAGCAAGCAAATAGTGCAGGTTTTTACTATGAAAATGTTTACATAGAAACCTGCTTTGTTCTGATTTATAAATGTGAATTAATATCTGCAAAGTATTCATATGTATGATAAGTGGATGGTACTTAAAGCAATCTTCACAAATAGATGAATTCAGTCAAGAGGATTCAAGTGGAGAGCAGTATATATATATATATATATATATATTAGGGATGAGCGGGTTCGGTTCCTCGGAATCCGAACCCGCCCGAACTTCAGTTTTTTTTACACGGGGCCGAGCGACTCGGATCTTCCCGCCTTGCTCGGTTAACCCGAGCGCGCCCGAACGTCATCATCCCGCTGTCGGATTCTCGCGAGACTCGGATTCTATATAAGGAGCCGCGCGTCGCCGCCATTTTCACACGTGCATTGAGATTCATAGGGAGAGGACGTGGCTGGCGTCCTCTCCGTTTATAGAGAAGAGAGTGAGACAGTAGAGAGAGACACAGTAGTAATTTTGGGGAGCATTAGGAGGAGTACTAGTAGTTACTTGCTGAAGTGATAGATAGTGTGACTGTATTATCTGACTTGTGGGGGAGACACTGACAGTGGGGAGCAGTTAGAGTCTGAGAGCAGGACTCAGGAGTACATATAACGTACAGTGCACACTTTTGCTGCCAGAGTGCCACACTGCCATTGTGACCACACTGACCACCAGTATAATATATATTGTGATTGTCTGCTTAGGAGTACTACTTGCAAGTTGCTGATAGTGTGACCAGTGACCTGACCACCAGTTTAATAATCACCACCAGTGAGTTTAATATATATATATATATATATAATTGTATATAATATATATATAATATTGTATACCACCTACCCGTGGTTTTTTTTTTTCTTTCTTCTTTATACATACTACTAAAGTAGCTTACTGTAGCAGTCTGCGGTGCTGCTGAGCTGACAGTGTCCAGCAGGTCCGTCATCAGTCATTACATAATAAATATATATACCTGTCCGGCTGCAGTACTAGTGATATTATATATATATATATTGATTTCATCTCATTATCATCCAGTCTATATTAGCAGCAGACACAGTACGGTAGTCCACGGCTGTAGCAACCTCTGTGTCGGCAGTCGCTCGTCCATCCATAATTGTATACCACCTACCCGTGGTTTTTTTTTTCTTTCGTCTTTATACATACTACTATAGTAGCTTACTGTAGCAGTCTGCGGTGCTGCTGAGCTGACAGTGTCCAGCAGGTCCGTCATCAGTCATTACATAATAAATATATCTACCTGTCCGGCTGCAGTACTAGTGTGATATAATATATATTGATTTCATCTCATTATCATCCAGTCTATATTAGCAGCAGACACAGTACGGTAGTCCACGGCTGTAGCTACCTCTGTGTCGGCAGTCGCTCGTCCATCCATAATTGTATACCACCTACCCGTGGTTTTTTTTTTCTTTCTTCTTTATACATACTACTATAGTAGCTTACAGTAGCAGTCTGCGGTGCTGCTGAGCTGACAGTGTCCAGCAGGTCCGTCATCAGTCATTACATAATAAATATATATACCTGTCCGGCTGCAGTACTAGTGATATTATATATATATATATATATATATTGATTTCATCTCATTATCATCCAGTCTATATTAGCAGCAGACACAGTACGGTAGTCCACGGCTGTAGCTACCTCTGTGTCGGCAGTCGCTCGTCCATCCATAATTGTATACCACCTACCCGTGGTTTTTTTTTTTCTTTCTTCTTTATACATACTACTATAGTAGCTTACTGTAGCAGTCTGCGGTGCTGCTGAGCTGACAGTGTCCAGCAGGTCCGTCATCAGTCATTACATAATAAATATATCTACCTGTCTGGCTGCAGTACTAGTGTGATATAATATATATTGATTTCATCTCATTATCATCCAGTCTATATTAGCAGCAGACACAGTACGGTAGTCCACGGCTGTAGCTACCTCTGTGTCGGCAGTCGCTCGTCCATCCATAATTGTATACCACCTACCCGTGGTTTTTTTCTTTTCTTTCTTCTTTATACATACTACTATAGTAGCTTACTGTAGCAGTCTGCGGTGCTGCTGAGCTGACAGTGTCCAGCAGGTCCGTCATCAGTCATTACATAATAAATATATCTACCTGTCCGGCTGCAGTACTAGTGTGATATAATATATATTGATTTCATCTCATTATCATCCAGTCTATATTAGCAGCAGACACAGTACGGTAGTCCACGGCTGTAGCTACCTCTGTGTCGGCAGTCGCTCGTCCATCCATAATTGTATACCACCTACCCGTGGTTTTTTTTTCTTTCTTCTTTATACATACTACTATAGTAGCTTACTGTAGCAGTCTGCGGTGCTGCTGAGCTGACAGTGTCCAGCAGGTCCGTCATCAGTCATTACATAATAAATATATCTACCTGTCCGGCTGCAGTACTAGTGTGATATAATATATATTGATTTCATCTCATTATCATCCAGTCTATATTAGCAGCAGACACAGTACGGTAGTCCACGGCTGTAGCTACCTCTGTGTCGGCAGTCGCTCGTCCATCCATAATTGTATACCACCTACCCGTGGTTTTTTTTTTCTTTCTTCTTTATACATACTACTATAGTAGCTTACTGTAGCAGTCTGCGGTGCTGCTGAGCTGACAGTGTCCAGCAGGTCCGTCATCAGTCATTACATAATTAATATATATACCTGTCCGGCTGCAGTACTAGTGATATTATATATATATATATATTGATTTCATCTCATTATCATCCAGTCTATATTAGCAGCAGACATAGTACAGTAGTCCACGGCTGTAGCTACCTCTGTGTCGGCAGTCGCTCGTCCATCCATAATTGTATACCACCTACCCGTGGTTTTTTTTTTTCTTTCTTCTTTATACATACTACTATAGTAGCTTACTGTAGCAGTCTGCGGTGCTGCTGAGCTGACAGTGTCCAGCAGGTCCGTCATCAGTCATTACATAATAAATATATCTACCTGTCCGGCTGCAGTACTAGTGTGATATAATATATATTGATTTCATCTCATTATCATTGGGGAGTGTTTTTTGGAAGGGCCATCCTGCGTGACACTGCAGTGCCACTCCTAGATGGGCCAGGTGTTTGTGTCGGCCACTAGGGTCGCTTAGCTTACTCACACAGCTACCTCATTGCGCCTCTTTTTTTCTTCTTTGCGTCATGTGCTGTTTGGGGAGTGTTTTTTGGAAGGGCCATCCTGCGTGACACTGCAGTGCCACTCCTAGATGGGCCAGGTGTTTGTGTCGGCCACTAGGGTCGCTTATCTTACTCACACAGCTACCTCATTGCGCCTCTTTTTTTCTTCTTTGCGTCATGTGCTGTTTGGGGAGTGTTTTTTGGAAGGGCCATCCTGCGTGACACTGCAGTGCCACTCCTAGATGGGCCAGGTGTTTGTGTCGGCCACTAGGGTCGCTTATCTTACTCACACAGCTACCTCATTGCGCCTCTTTTTTTCATCTTTGCGTCATGTGCTGTTTGGGGAGTGTTTTTTGGAAGGGCCATCCTGCGTGACACTGCAGTGCCACTCCTAGATGGGCCAGGTGTTTGTGTCGGCCACTAGGGTCGCTTAGCTTACTCACACAGCTACCTCATTGCGCCTCTTTTTTTCTTCTTTGCGTCATGTGCTGTTTGGGGAGTGTTTTTTGGAAGGGACATCCTGCGTGACAGTGCAGTGCCACTCCTAGATGGGCCAGGTGTTTGTGTCGGTCTCTAGGGTCGCTTATCTTACTCACACAGCTACCTCATTGCGCCTCTTTTTTTCTTCTTTGCGTCATGTGCTGTTTGGGGAGTGTTTTTTGGAAGGGCCATCCTGCGTGACACTGCAGTGCCACTCCTAGATGGGCCAGGTGTTTGTGTCGGCCACTAGGGTCGCTTATCTTACTCACACAGCTACCTCATTGCGCCTCTTTTTTTCTTCTTTGCGTCATGTGCTGTTTGGGGAGTGTTTTTTGGAAGGGCCATCCTGCGTGACACTGCAGTGCCACTCCTAGATGGGCCAGGTGTTTGTGTCGGCCACTAGGGTCGCTTAGCTTACTCACACAGCTACCTCATTGCGCCTCTTTTTTTCTTTGCGTCATGTGCTGTTTGGTGAGTGTTTTTTGGAAGGGCCATCCTGCGTGACACTGCAGTGCCACTCCTAGATGGGCCAGGTGTTTGTGTCGGCCACTAGGGTCGCTTAGCTTAGTCATCCAGCGACCTCGGTGCAAATTTTAGGACTAAAAATAATATTGTGAGGTGTGAGGTATTCAGAATAGACTGAAAATGAGTGGAAATTATGGTTTTTGAGGTTAATAATACTTTGGGATCAAAATGACCCCCAAATTCTATGATTTAAGCTGTTTTTTAGGGTTTTTTGAAAAAAACACCCGAATCCAAAACACACCCGAATCCGACAAAAAAAATTCGGTGAGGTTTTGCCAAAACGCGGTCGAACCCAAAACACGGCCGCGGAACCGAACCCAAAACCAAAACACAAAACCCGAAAAATTTCAAGTGCACATCCCTAATATATATATATATATATATATATATATGCATCCACCAGTGAAAATCTAGCATCTTATTAAATCCACCCTTACTGTACATCTATTACTGACTGGAGTCATGAAGAGTACCCAGTCTCACCAGGCATCCCAGTAGGTCTCACAAGCTAAATGCAAGCTCTAGTGAACAGAGTCCTCTTCCCATATGTTCTTTGTCTTACATTACTTATATTATTATCTACTTCATGCTCCCTTCAATTGCACCTATCCACTGGTTCCTCTCACCCTGCTGCTTATTTGAGTGCTATGACCACTGATGTAGCAATGTTTATAAACCATGTACTTTCCCTGTATTGTCTTGTAGTATAAATCACAGATTTCTTGAATGCTCATTTGTTTATGTAGTTTATTAGACGCCGCAGAACCCTGTCACCATATATATAAAGAATAATAATAATACCTCACCCCAGAACTCCACATATGGGGAAAAATAGCTTTTTTGTAAGAGCATGCATAACCCAGTGCAATGGACAAGGGGCACCACAGCACCTCTTCACCAAAAATGGTCCAAACACTCTAGACCCAGCTGCATCTGTCTGGAACTGAAGCTGACTAGATGATGGCAGAGAACTCCATATACAGTATGCACAACATTAAATTCCTGCAGAACAATGTATCAAACACACAGATCATGTAGTAGCTTGACTGAAATGTGGATGCAGTAACGGTATTTGATCACCTTAGCCATACAGGAGCTTGCTCCAGTTTATTGCAAAAAATTTGACAAAACAGAATTAAACAGCCCCATCAAGGACTAAATCTAATGTAGGGACTTCATCTGGACCCACTAAAAGCAGAAACCAAGTCCCACAGATTTGCATCCTTCTGAAGAGGGAGATGGCAATAGTTATCAATCGGGATACTGAGATACATCAACCCGATGGAGAGGTCTTCAGCTTTATCCTATGCAATGGGAACTTCCCAAAATGGAGGAATGGCATTTGGGACACATCACTGCAGAGGACAGGAGAAAAGATTAAAGATAGAAAGGGGAATAGACAAAGAAGACAAACAGAAAAAAAGAAGAAAAAGGAAAAAAGAAAATAGTGATAGAAAGTGGAAAAACAGAACAAAGATGATAAACAGGCAAAGTCTTAATTAATGCAAAGAAAGAAGTGAGAAGGAACTAAAAGGAAACACAAGATAATGCAAACAATTCACATACATGCCAGAGGCAGATATTTGCTATGCCCAGAAGTTTCTTAAAATAAAGAGATCCATTTCCTGTTTCCCTTTTCTTAAATAACTTCCTCTGTACCTTTCCCTTCCTCTTCTATTGGCTAGCCTAAGTAACACATTTTTGCCCAGGAACAGACTATTAACCAAATAATCTCTGGATGTTTTGTGATTTTTAAATGTCCTGTCAAGAGGGTTTAAGTTCGCTTTAGCATACTCAGCCCTTGGATATTTCATAGTTACAGTACATGGATAAATTTGCATAGCTTTAAAAGTGACTAAAATGGAAACGTTTCTAACATTTTTTGAGGAGCTCCTGAACTAAGAAATACAGACTAACTAAGATGATGTGTCTTTCTCAATAAATGGAAATGTAACACAGAATGCAATCACAGTGGGGAAAAAATATATGCGCAGATAATGGTTTTAGGATACTGTATGTGATCTAGCACCTATCACATTCTGGGAAATTTGGTTCAGGAGACTTTCGAGTCCCAAGATCTTTGAACAAAAGATGTGCTGGATGAATAACAGACTTTCGCATGGATATATTTATTAGCGGAGCATGGACAAGTGTTCTGAATCTGAAGTATAGGCTGAACACAATATGGAAAAGTCCAGTATGGCTGACCGGTGACTGGGTAAGGTCAGGTTTACAATAATCTGAAGCTGATGTAGATACTCAGGGGTTTTTGGTAACTGTGGGCTGAGGCTCGGAGACTGGATAGGCTGTTGGGGACTGGGAGATACGGAGGCAGGTACTCAAAGGGTTAACAAGACTGACTCTGGTAGCAGGCACTCAGAGGGTTAACGAAACTGACTCTGGATCAGATGCAGGTGAGAGCTGGAAACAGATTGTTGGAAGTGCTGCATGGATGCTGCTGTGGAGCTCAGAGAACTGTGGCCACAGCCTAGGCTGTGGAAGATGTTGCACTGGCAGATTCTACTTCCTGATCTACTAGATTTATACCTTTGACATGGATCCCATTGGTTGCTGCAGTCAGAACCTCTTCTTGAAGGGCAAAACTCACCTTTGCCAGAATCCAAGATAGTAGCACTGGGAGCCAGTGTCGATGACATCATACCCAGCCTGCCTCTCTCCTGCTTTCCCACACAGGCCCCAGCATGCCTGTCAGTGCACCTCGCCCAGTGCCAGCAGCCCGCACCCCCCTCTGGAGGGACCCCACCAGAGCACCCGGACTGGTAAGTCCCGGGCATCCCGGACCTGTCTCGGCAAGACCGTGAAATTACCCCCCTTTTTAGGGTGGCCTCTGGACACAATTTAGGCTTGCTTGGATATTCAGAGTGAAACTTCTGGACCAAGGCAGGAGCATGAATATCCACAGCGTATTTCTAGGACCATTCCCCATGTCAATGACCTTTTCAATCCTGGAGACATTGCAGACAGCCATAACGAACATGAGAGTTAAGTATTTTCTTAACTTCAAATTCCTCACCACTCTCAGTAAGCACTTTTGGAGGTTTTGGTAAAGTTTTCCGGAATCGGTTTAGAACCAGTGGTTTTAGCAATGAAATGTGAAATGAAGAAGGAATTTTGAGGTATGGAGGCAACTTGAGTCTATATGCCACTGGGTTAATTATCTCTTCAACTGGAAAAGGCCCAATAAAATGAGGGACTTCATTGAAGGAACTCGTAAACGTAAGTTCAAAGTGGACAACCACACCTGATCCCCTACCAGAAGACTTGGAGTTATCCTCCATTTCTTGTTACAAAGAGAGGATTTCTGAAGATTAACATGTACCTTATTCCAAATTCTAGTAAGATGTTCCAATGAGTTCACCACTGCAGGTAAATCCAATATTGGTAGCTCTTGGAATTCTGGAATTCTAGGATGAGTTCCGTATACAATGAAGAATGGTGTATGTCCGGTGGATGAATGATACGTATTGTTATGGGCAAACTCTGCCCAAGGCAAATGCTCCACCCAGTCATCCTGAGAGGAGGACAGATGAATGTGCAGGAACGTCTCCAGATCCTGATTGACTCATTCTGTAGATGATATGCTGTGGAATATTGTAGCTTAAATTGCAATCTGGAACAAAAAGCTCTCCAGAATTTTGCTACAAACTGTACACCCCGATCAGGAATGAATTCAAAGGGTGTCCATGTAATCTGAAAATTTCTGAAATTAAATGTTGTGATAACTTGGATGGAGAAGGTAACTTTTTTAATGGACCGAAGTGAACCATTTTGGAAAAACAATCAACAATAACACAGATGGTGGTAAAGCCTTGTGAAGATGGTAGATCAGTTATAAAATCCATTGACAAATGGGTCCACGGTCGTTGAGGAATGGAAAGGGCATTAATTCTCCTTCTGGAGGTTGCCGGGAGACTTTATGGTGAGCATGCTTGGTACAAGAGGAAATGAAAGCTGAAACATCCGTATTTAATGTTGGACACCAGTAGGACCTTTGTAGAAATTCCACTGTTTTTATGAACTCCGGTGTGTCCAGCAAATTGAGAGGTATATGCCCAGGTGATGAGTTTCTTCCAAAGATGAGGAGATATGTAGGACTTGCCCAAAGGAGGTTGCAAATGAGTGGATGAAAAAATGTAGGTTCAAGAATTGGTTGAACTCGAAGAGTATCTTCTGATTCCATGGTGGAAAGTAAATGGGACAAAGCATCTGCCTTTTGATTTTGAGAGCCTGGTCAAAAAGTCAAAATTAAATTAAAATGGGTGAAGAACATGGCCTATTGGGCTAAATGAGTACTGAGACACTGAATATTTTTCAAAAAGATAAAATTTTGATGATCTGTATAGATCAGGCCTGGCCAACCTGTGGCTCTCCAGATGTTATGAAACTACACATCCCAGCATGCTCTTCCAAAGATTTAGCATTCCCTAATAGCAAAACTGTGGCAAGGCATGATGGGACTTGTAGTTTTACAACATCTGGAGAGCCACAGGTTGGCAAGGCGTGGTATAGATAGTGATGGGAAAATTGGCTCCCTCCAAGAGATGGCACCACTTTTCCAAAGCTAATTTAACAGCTAGAAGTTCTTGTTCACCAATAGTATAATTTTTCTGAGCTGGCAATTTTCTTTAGAAAAATATCCACATGGATGAAGTCTGAGATTTTTATGTTTCTGAGAGAGAACGCACCTATGGCTTTAGAGGAAGCATTTACTTTGAGGAAAAATGGCTTGTAGATATCAGGTTGTTTAACACTGAAGCAGAAATAAAAGCTTGCTTCATCAAGTGGAAAGTGGATTCCGCTTCAGGGGACAATTGATTTGGGTTGGCTCTTTTCCGGGTAAGAGCAGTATTAGAAGCAACTAAGGTGGAGAAACCCTTAATACATTTTTGGAAATAGATGGAGAAGCCCAAAAATGGCTGTATTGCTTTAAGTGACGTAGGCCTGGACCAGTTTAACACAGTCTGTACTTTGTCAGGATCCATCTCTATCCCAGAGCCAGAAATCACAAATTCCAGGAATGGCATCGATGTTTGCTCGAAAACACATTTTTCTATTTTTGTAATACAGATGGTTCTCTCGTAGCCTTCATAACACCTCCAGGACATGTTGCCGGTGTTTAGGTTGGATGAAAAGATCAGGATATGTGATGAGCACCGGAAATTTTTCGGGTTTTGGTTTTGGGTTCGGTTCCGCGGCCGTGTTTTGGGTTCGAACGCGTTTTGGCAAAACCTCACCGAATTTTTTTTGTCGGATTCGGGTGTGTTTTGGATTCGGGTGTTTTTTTTCAAAAAACCCTAAAAAACAGCTTAAATCATAGAATTTGGGGGTCATTTTGATCCCAAAGTATTATTAACCACAATAACCATAATTTCAACTCATTTTCAGTCTATTCTGAACACCTCACAATATTATTTTTAGTCCTAAAATTTGCACCGAGGTCGCTGGATGGCTAAGCTAAGCGACCCAAGTGGCCGACACAAACACCTGGCCCATCTAGGAGTGGCACTGCAGTGTCACGCAGGATGGCCCTTCCAAAAAACACTCCCCAAACAGCACATGACGCAAACAAAAAAAAGAGGCGCAATGAGGTAGCTGTGTGAGTAAGCTAAGCGACCCTAGTGGCCGACACAAACACCTGGCCCATCTAGGAGTGGCACTGCAGTGTCACGCAGGATGGCCCTTCCAAAAAACACTCCCCAAACAGCACATGATGCAAAGAAAAAAAGAGGCGCAATGAGGTAGCTGTGTGAGTAAGCTAAGCGACCCTAGTGGCCGACACAAACACCTGGCCCATCTAGGAGTGGCACTGCAGTGTCACGCAGGATGGCCCTTCCAAAAAACACTCCCCAAACAGCACATGACGCAAAGAAAAAAAGAGGCGCAATGAGGTAGCTGTGTGAGTAAGCTAAGCGACCCTAGTGGCCGACACAAACACCTGGCCCATCTAGGCGTGGCACTGCAGTGTCACGCAGGATGGCCCTTCCAAAAAACACTCCCCAAACAGCACATGACGCAAAGAAAAAAAGAGGCGCAATGAGGTAGCTGTGTGAGTAAGCTAAGCGACCCTAGTGGCCGACACAAACACCTGGCCCATCTAGGAGTGGCACTGCAGTGTCACGCAGGATGGCCCTTCCAAAAAACACTCCCCAAACAGCACATGACGCAAAGAAAAAAAGAGGCGCAATGAGGTAGCTGTGTGAGTAAGCTAAGCGACCCTAGTGGCCGACACAAACACCTGGCCCATCTAGGAGTGGCACTGCAGTGTCACGCAGGATGGCCCTTCCAAAAAACACTCCCCAAACAGCACATGACGCAAAGAAAAAAAGAGGCGCAATGAGGTAGCTGTGTGAGTAAGCTAAGCGACCCTAGTGGCCGACACAAACACCTGGCCCATCTAGGAGTGGCACTGCAGTGTCACGCAGGATGGCCCTTCCAAAAAACACTCCCCAAACAGCACATGACGCAAAGAAAAAAAGAGGCGCAATGAGGTAGCTGTGTGAGTAAGCTAAGCGACCCTAGTGGCCGACACAAACACCTGGCCCATCTAGGAGTGGCACTGCAGTGTCACGCAGGATGGCCCTTCCAAAAAACACTCCCCAAACAGCACATGACGCAAAGAAAAAAAGAGGCGCAATGAGGTAGCTGTGTGAGTAAGCTAAGCGACCCTAGTGGCCGACACAAACACCTGGCCCATCTAGGAGTGGCACTGCAGTGTCACGCAGGATGGCCCTTCCAAAAAACACTCCCCAAACAGCGCATGACGCAAAGAAAAAAAGAGGCGCAATGAGGTAGCTGTGTGAGTAAGCTAAGCGACCCTAGTGGCCGACACAAACACCTGGCCCATCTAGGAGTGGCACTGCAGTGTCACGCAGGATGGCCCTTCCAAAAAACACTCCCCAAACAGCACATGACGCAAAGAAAAAAAGAGGCGCAATGAGGTAGCTGTGTGAGTAAGCTAAGCGACCCTAGTGGCCGACACAAACACCTGGCCCATCTAGGAGTGGCACTGCAGTGTCACGCAGGATGGCCCTTCCAAAAAACACTCCCCAAACAGCACATGACGCAAAGAAAAAAAGAGGCGCAATGAGGTAGCTGTGTGAGTAAGCTAAGCGACCGTAGTGGCCGACACAAACACCTGGCCCATCTAGGAGTGGCACTGCAGTGTCACGCAGGATGGCCCTTCCAAAAAACACTCCCCAAACAGCACATGACGCAAAGAAAAAAAGAGGCGCAATGAGGTAGCTGTGTGAGTAAGCTAAGCGACCCTAGTGGCCGACACAAACACCTGGCCCATCTAGGAGTGGCACTGCAGTGTCACGCAGGATGGCCCTTCCAAAAAACACTCCCCAAACAGCACATGACGCAAAGAAAAAAAGAGGCGCAATGAGGTAGCTGTGTGAGTAAGCTAAGCGACCGTAGTGGCCGACACAAACACCTGGCCCATCTAGGAGTGGCACTGCAGTGTCACGCAGGATGGCCCTTCCAAAAAACACTCCCCAAACAGCACATGACGCAAAGAAAAAAAGAGGCGCAATGAGGTAGCTGTGTGAGTAAGCTAAGCGACCCTAGTGGCCGACACAAACACCTGGCCCATCTAGGAGTGGCACTGCAGTGTCACGCAGGATGGCCCTTCCAAAAAACACTTCCCAAACAGCACATGACGCAAAGAAAAAAAGAGGCGCAATGAGGTAGCTGTGTGAGTAAGCTAAGCGACCCTAGTGGCCGACACAAACACCTGGCCCATCTAGGAGTGGCACTGCAGTGTCACGCAGGATGGCCCTTCCAAAAAACACTCCCCAAACAGCACATGACGCAAAGAAAAAAAGAGGCGCAATGAGGTAGCTGTGTGAGTAAGCTAAGCGACCGTAGTGGCCGACACAAACACCTGGCCCATCTAGGAGTGGCACTGCAGTGTCACGCAGGATGGCCCTTCCAAAAAACACTCCCCAAACAGCACATGACGCAAAGAAAAAAAGAGGCGCAATGAGGTAGCTGTGTGAGTAAGCTAAGCGACCCTAGTGGCCGACACAAACCCCTGGCCCATCTAGGAGTGGCACTGCAGTGTCACGCAGGATGGCCCTTCCAAAAAACACTTCCCAAACAGCACATGACGCAAAGAAAAAAAGAGGCGCAATGAGGTAGCTGTGTGAGTAAGCTAAGCGACCCTAGTGGCCGACACAAACACCTGGCCCATCTAGGAGTGGCACTGCAGTGTCACGCAGGATGGCCCTTCCAAAAAACACTCCCCAAACAGCACATGACGCAAAGAAAAAAAGAGACGCAATGAGGTAGCTGTGTGAGTAAGCTAAGCGACCCTAGTGGCCGACACAAACACCTGGCCCATCTAGGAGTGGCACTGCAGTGTCACGCAGGATGGCCCTTCCAAAAAACACTCCCCAAACAGCACATGACGCAAAGAAAAAAAGAGGCGCAATGAGGTAGCTGTGTGAGTAAGCTAAGCGACCCTAGTGGCCGACACAAACACCTGGCCCATCTAGGAGTGGCACTGCAGTATCACGCAGGATGGCCCTTCCAAAAAACACCCCCCAAACAGCACATGACGCAAAGAAAAATGAAAGAAAAAAGAGGTGCAAGATGGAATTGTCCTTGGGCCCTCCCACCCACCCTTATGTTGTATAAACAGGACATGCACACTTTAACCAACCCATCATTTCAGTGACAGGGTCTGCCACACGACTGTGACTGAAATGACGGGTTGGTTTGGACCCCCACCAAAAAAGAAGCAATTAATCTCTCCTTGCACAAACTGGCTCTACAGAGGCAAGATGTCCACCTCATCATCATCCTCCGATATATCACCGTGTACATCCCCCTCCTCACAGATTATCAATTCGTCCCCACTGGAATCCACCATCTCAGCTCCCTGTGTACTTTGTGGAGGCAATTGCTGCTGGTCAATGTCTCCACGGAGGAATTGATTATAATTCATTTTAATGAACATCATCTTCTCCACATTTTCTGGATGTAACCTCGTACGCCGATTGCTGACAAGGTGAGCGGCGGCACTAAACACTCTTTCGGAGTACACACTTGTGGGAGGGCAACTTAGGTAGAATAAAGCCAGTTTGTGCAAGGGCCTCCAAATTGCCTCTTTTTCCTGCCAGTATAAGTACGGACTGTCTGACGTGCCTACTTGGATGCGGTCACTCATATAATCCTCCACCATTCTTTCAATGGGGAGAGAATCATATGCAGTGACAGTAGACGACATGTCCGTAATCGTTGTCAGGTCCTTCAGTCCGGACCAGATGTCAGCATCAGCAGTCGCTCCAGACTGCCCTGCATCACCGCCAGCGGGTGGGCTCGGAATTCTGAGCCTTTTCCTCGCACCCCCAGTTGCGGGAGAATGTGAAGGAGGAGATGTTGACAGGTCGCGTTCCGCTTGACTTGACAATTTTGTCACCAGCAGTTCTTTGAACCCCAGCAGACTTGTGTCTGCCGGAAAGAGAGATCCAAGGTAGGTTTTAAATCTAGGATCGAGCACGGTGGCCAAAATGTAGTGCTCTGATTTCAACAGATTGACCACCCGTGAATCCTTGTTAAGCGAATTAAGGGCTCCATCCACAAGTCCCACATGCCTAGCGGAATCGCTCTGTGTTAGCTCCTCCTTCAATGTCTCCAGCTTCTTCTACAAAAGCCTGATGAGGGGAATGACCTGACTCAGGCTGGCAGTGTCTGAACTGACTTCACGTGTGGCAAGTTCAAAAGGTTGCAGAACCTTGCACAACGTTGAAATCATTCTCCACTGCGCTTGAGACAGGTGCATTCCACCTCCTATATCGTGCTCAGTTGTATAGGCTTGAATGGCCTTTTGCTGCTCCTCCAACCTCTGAAGCATATAGAGGGTTGAATTCCACCTCGTTACCACTTCTTGCTTCAGATGATGGCAGGGCAGGTTCAGGCGTTTTTTGGTGGTGCTCCAGTCTTCTGTACGTGGTGCCTGTACGCCGAAAGTGTCCAGCAATTCTTCTGGCCACCGACAGCATCTCTTGCACGCCCCTCTCGTTTTTTAAATAATTCTGCACCACCAAATTCAAGGTATGTGCAAAACATGGGACGTGCTGGAATTTGCCCATATTTAATGCACACACAATATTGCTGGCGTTGTCCGATGCCACAAATCCACAGGAGAGTCCAATTGGGGTAAGCCATTCTGCGATGATCTTCCTCAGTTGCCGTAAGAGGTTTTTAGCTGTGTGCGCATTCTGGAAAGCGGTGATACAAAGCGTAGCCTGCCTAGGAAAGAGTTGGCGTTTGCGAGATGCTGCTACTGGTGCCGCCGCTGCTGTTCTTGCGGCGGGAGTCCAAACATCTACCCAGTGGGCTGTCACAGTCATATAGTCCTGAGCCTGCCCTGCTCCACTTGTCCACATGTCCGTGGTTAAGTGGACATTGGGTACAACTGCATTTTTTAGGACACTGGTGAGTCTTTTTCTGAGGTCTATGTACATTTTCAGTATCACCTGCCTAGAGAAATGGAACCTAGATGGTATTTGGTACCGGGGACACAGTACCTCCAACAAGTCTCTAGTTGCCTCTGCAGTAATGATGGATACCGGAACCACGTTTCTCACCGCCCAGGATGCCAAGGCCTCAGTTATCCGCTTTGCAGCAGGATGACTGCTGTGATATTTCATCTTCCTCGCAAAGGACTGTTGGACAGTCAATTGCTTGGTGGAAGTAGTAAAAGTGGTCTTACGAGTACGACTTCCCCTCTGGGATGACCATCGACTCCCAGCAGCAACAACAGCAGCGCCAGCAGCAGTAGGCGTTACACGCAAGGATGCATCGGAGGAATCCCAGGCAGGAGAGGACTCGTCAGAATTGCCAGTGACATGGCCTGCAGGACTATTGGCATTCCTGGGGAAGGAGGAAATTGACACTGAGGGAGTTGGTGGGGTGGTTTGCGTGAGCTTGGTTACAAGAGGAAGGGATTTACTGGTAAGTGGACTGCTTCCGCTGTCGCCCAAAGTTTTTGAACTTGTCACTGACTTATGATGAATGCGCTGCAGGTGACGTATAAGGGAGGATGTTCCGAGGTGGTTAACGTCCTTACCCCTACTTATTACAGCTTGACAAAGGCAACACACGGCTTGACAAATGTTGTCCGCATTTCTGTTGAAATACTTCCACACCGAAGAGCTGATTTTTTTGGTATTTTCACCAGGCATGTCAATGGCCCTATTCCTCCCACGGACAACAGGTGTCTCCCCGGGTGCCTGACTTAAACAAACCACCTCACCATCAGAATCCTCCTGGTCAATTTCCTCCCCAGCGCCAGCAACACCCATATCCTCCTCATCCTGGTGTACTTCAACACTGACATCTTCAATCTGACTATCAGGAACTGGACTGCGGGTGCTCCTTTCAGCACTTGCAGGGGGCGTGCAAATGGTGGAAGGCGCATGCTCTTCACGTCCAGTGTTGGGAAGGTCAGGCATCGCAAACGACACAATTGGACTCTCCTTGTGGATTTGTGATTTCGAAGAACGCACAGTTCTTTGCTGTGCTTTTGCCAGCTTGAGTCTTTTCATTTTTCTAGCGAGAGGCTGAGTGCTTCCATCCTCATGTGAAGCTGAACCACTAGCCATGAACATAGGCCAGGGCCTCAGCCGTTCCTTGCCACTCCGTGTGGTAAATGGCATATTGGCAAGTTTACGCTTCTCCTCCTACAATTTTATTTTAGATTTTTGAGTCCTTTTTTTACTGATATTTGGTGTTTTGGATTTTACATGCTCTGTACTATGACATTGGGCATCGGCCTTGGCAGACGACGTTGCTGGCATTTCATCATCTCGGCCATGACTAGTGGCAGCAGCTTCAGCACGAGGTGGAAGTCGATCTTGATATTTCCCTATTTTTGGAACCTCAACATTTTTGTTCTCCATATTTTAATAGGCACAACTAAAAGGCACCTCAGGTAAACAATGGAGATGGATGGATACTAGTATACTTATGGATTGACGAGCGACTGCCGACACAGAGGTAGCTACAGCCGTGGACTACCGTACTGCATCTGCTGCTAATATAGACTGGATGATAATGAGATATAAAATATATATATATATCACTACTGCAGCCGGACAGGTATATATTATATAATGACGGACCTGCTGGACACTGTCAGCTCAGCACTGCAGACTCCTAAAGTAAGCTACTAGTAGTATCAAGAAGATAGAAAGAAAAAAAAAACACCACAGGTAGGTGGTATACAATTATGGATGGACGAGCGACTGCCGACACAGAGGTAGCTACAGCCGTGGACTACCGTACTGCGTCTGCTGCTAATATAGACTGGATGATAATGATATAAAAAATATATATATATATCAGTACTGCAGCCGGACAGGTATATATTATATAATGACGGACCTGCTGGACACTGTCAGCTCAGCACTGCAGACTCCTAAAGTAAGCTACTAGTATCAAGAAGATAGAAAAAAAAAACACCACGGGTAGGTGGTATACAATTATGGATGGACGAGCGACTGCCGACACAGAGGTAGCTACAGCCGTGGACTACCGTACTGCGTCTGCTGCTAATATAGACTGGATGATAATGATATAAAAATATATATATATATATCACTACTGCAGCCGGACAGGTATATATTATATAATGACGGACCTGCTGGACACTGTCAGCTCAGCACTGCAGACTCCTAAAGTAAGCTACTAGTAGTATCAAGAAGATAGAAAAAAAAAACACACCACAGGTAGGTGGTATACAATTATGGATGGACGAGCGACTGCCGACACAGAGGTAGCTACAGCCGTGGACTACCGTACTGCGTCTGCTGCTAATATAGACTGGATGATAATAAGATATAAAATATATATATATCACTACTGCAGCCGGACAGGTATATATTATATAATGACGGACCTGCTGGACACTGTCAGCTCAGCACTGCAGACTCCTAAAGTAAGCTACTAGTATCAAGAAGATAGGGAAAAAAAAAACACCACGGGTAGGTGGTATACAATTATGGATGGACGAGCGACTGCCGACACAGAGGTAGCTACAGCCGTGGACTACCGTACTGCGTCTGCTGCTAATATAGACTGGATGATAATGATATAAAAAATATATATATATATATATCACTACTGCAGCCGGACAGGTATATATTATATAATGACGGACCTGCTGGACGCTGTCAGCTCAGCACTGCAGACTCCTAAAGTAAGCTACTAGTATCAAGAAGATAGAAAAAAAAAAAAAAACACCACGGGTAGGTGGTATACAATTATGGATGGACGAGCGACTGCCGACACAGAGGTAGCTACAGCCGTGGACTACCGTACTGCGTCTGCTGCAGTGCTAATATAGACTGGATGATAATGATATAAAAAATATATATATATCACTACTGCAGCCGGACAGGTATATATTATATAATGACGGACCTGCTGGACACTGTCAGCAGAATGCGTTTATAGAATATAAACACCACACGACGAGTGTTTAACTTTTTCAGGCAGACAATCACAATATACTGGTGGTCAGTGGTCACTGGTCAGTCACACTGGCACTGGCAGTGGCACTCTGGCAGCAAAAGTGTGCACTGTTAAAATATGTACTCCTGCTATAACTGCTCCCCAGTCTCACCCACAATTAAGCTGTGTGAGCAGTGAGCACTCAGCACAGTCAGATATACAGTATTACATAGATGATGCAGCACACTGAGGGCACACTGAGGCTGAGCACATATATGGTATGTGACTGTGTCACACTGTGTATCGTTTTTTTTCAGGCAGAGAACGGATTAATTAAACTGGTGGTCACTGGTCACACTATCAGCAAGTAGTACTACTAATATGCTCCCCAAAATTAGTAAATCAAGTGTCTCTACTACTCTCTAGTCTACTCTAAATGGAGAGGACGCCAGCCACGTCCTCTCCCTATCAATCTCAATGCACGTGTGAAAATGGCGGCGACGCGCGGCTCCTTATATAGAATCCGAGTCTCGCGATAGAATCCGAGCCTCGCGAGAATCCGACAGCGGGATGATGACGTTCGGGCGCGCTCGGGTTAACCGAGCAAGGCGGGAAGATCCGAGTCTGCCTCGGACCCGTGTAAAAAGCGTGAAGTTCGGGGGGGTTCGGTTTCCGAGAAACCGAACCCGCTCATCACTAGATATCATCCAGGTAGACAACGACTGAGTTATTAAGGAGGCCTCAAAAAATGTCATTAACAAAGTTCTGAATTACAGCAGGAGCATTACTGAGCCAGAAAGTCATGACCAGATACTCAAAATGTCCATCTCTAGTGTTAAATGCAGTTTTCCACTCATCACTGGCACGGATTCAAATCAAATTATAGGCTCCCCTCAGATCCAATTTAGTGAAAACTGAAGCTCCCTTAACCCAGTCAAACAACCAAGTGATGAGAGGAGGCAGATAATGGTTTTTAATTGTGATATCATTCAGGCCTTTGTAGTCTATACAGGGCCTCAATCCACCATCCCTCTATTGCACAAAGAAAACCACCAAAAAGTTGATGGCTGAATGAATCCTTTGGCTATGTTGACATAGCTTTTATTTCTGGAAGAGAAAGAGGTTATGTTCGGACCTCTCTGTGGATTTTTCCCAGGGAGTAAGTCGATGGGACAATCCCAACTTTTTTGGTGTGGAAGAATATTGGCTTCTTGTTTACACAAATGTCAGAATAAGAAGCATATTGAGATGGTACTTGCAGAGAAGAGGAACAGAAACTTTATTAAGAGGCTTGATGTTTTGCAAACAAGAAGAAAAACAAGACTTTCCCCATGACAAAATTTGCATGGAGTGCCAGTCCACACATGAACTATGTTGATTCAACCAAGGATAACCTAGCACTATCTGGTGTGACACTTCAGGTATAACAAAAAATTCTAATAGCTCTGTATGAAGAGCTCTAATACAAACAAAAAGAGGGAAAGTTCGCTGGGTGATTACTCCACTTGGAATCCGACTTCCATCAACTGCGGACAGGGAAATGGTTCTGGAGAGATTCTGACCAGGTAGTTGTAAATACTGAGCCAATTCTGACATGATGAAATTCCCTGCGGCTCCCGAATCTAAAAGAGAAATAACAGTATTAGCACCAGGAGAACACTCTAGCAAGACTGTCAGGGTCGGTTCAACTGGTTTTGGAGATTAAGATAATACCCCTAACCTGATATCTCCAGGACCAGTTAGGAGCGGTAGTTTCCCGGACACTGAGTACATGTTGCCACCATATGTCCTGGTGCTCCAAAGTACAAACACAAATTCTCCCATCGCCGCTTCTGGCGTTCCTTGGGAGTAAGCCAGGCCCGGTTAATCTGCATAGGTTCTTCAGGTGAACCCACAGAGGGAGGAGCTAAGGAGGTCTGAAGTGTAGGTTGGAATTGGTAATGATCACCCCTATTCTTCTCGGCCTGTCTCTTCCGGAAGCGTAGATCAACCTTGTAACAAAAGTCGCTGTAATCCTTCAGATGTTCAGACAGACCACTCCAGAGTGATGATGTAATTGCTTACTCATTCCCTTGCAGTTCTGATGCCAAGGTCTGAAATTTAATTATGTATTGGCCTAAAAATCTATGCAAAATAAAGAAGTTTCTGATAGTTGAGCTAGCAATGATCACAACTATTTGACCTGTCATACTGTGGATAAAAAAAATTGGAGGCATAAGCCCATCCTAAACAATAGGACCATGCTATTCTTCATCAAGTCCATTACTATAAGTTGTCAGGGGAGAGGATGGGACTAGTATATGGCCTTCCCCTATAAAGAGAAAAACAGCTCAATGCTTAATAGCATCGTACACTTCCTCGTATTACTAGTTAGTGTGAATAAGGATAATGATAATTTATAATGTTGACTAACTTTTTCTGGTGCCCTTATGCAATGTTTAATTAAAAAAGAGTCCTTCCTTTAATAAAAGATGTACTACCCCTGTTAAAATAACTCATACGTTATTGCCACTTTATAATTCAGTGACATAAGGGGTTTTGTGGTTTCTGTGCCGGATCCTAGTTTACCATACTGAGCACAAGAATAATCAGCCAAATTACTATTAAACATTACTGTATCTTGTCCAAAATACCCTAATGAGCATCACGGAGATGCTGGTGCTCACTTGAGTAATGAACAATGGTTGGTGGAAGTTATTAAGCAATTCAGCATCATTTACAAGTTTTAAAACTTATGGGTGTGATATACAGAATTATATACACATTCAAAATGTTGACATTTAGTAGGTCAACATGCCAATGTCGACATGGTCATTATGATGACATTGAACATGTCATTGAAAAGTCTTTCTGGTGTATTTCTAAAACTAACAGTAACCCTTGCCCTTACCCTAACAGTAACCCTAATGATAACAGTAATCCTAGCCCTAACCCTAACAGTAACCCTAATGATAACAGTAACCCTAGCCCTAACCCTAACAGTAACCCTAATGATAACAGTAACCCTAACCCTAACAGTAAGCCTAATGATAACCCTAACACTAACAACAATGTCTACATTTCATATGTTAACATTTTCCAGGTATTGAGATTAATGATGTTGACATTTTAAACCATGAATGTTGGCCTTCAGTTGTCAGCATTCTGAATGTTCACATTTTGATTGGAGACTTAGTGACTGCATACCCCTTTGCTCACCTCCCTCCTACACTTTCTCCATACCATATTATATTAGTTTGACATTGACTTTATATTCTAAGGTCCATTCAAACCCTTTTTTTCTTTGTTTCTGTTTACATTTATGAAAAATTACAATTATGTTTTATTTGTGTGCTAGCCTATAAAGTAATTGGTGTTCTCTATCATTTTGAGTACTGAACTGCCTTTTTTGCAATGTGACATCCTAATAAATAAAGAAATAAATAAATAAATAAATAAATAAAATTGTTAATAGTAAGTTCTTAAAATTAAAAAATAATGGTCTCCACAACTCTGCAAAACTTCTTTATTTTGAAAAAGTTCATTATTTTTTCAAAGCCTACCAGATCTCATCCTAAAACACTAATTTCTGTCCTAGCACATTGACTCAACTTGCTGTGCCAACTTTGTCTGCCCCCTATGTATTGTAAGTTCTCATGAGCAGGACCCTCTTTTTTATGTACCCTTCTTTCCCTCACTTCTACCATTTTCTTCCCAGTACTTATAGTGACCCTGAAAGTGGCTGCTGCTTGCATCTACAAGATTATATGTTTCAGACAGTGTATACTTTTTTATTATGAGTGTATAAGCATAATTATCAATTATGTCGTTTGTATCATAATGTTTGGTACTTTACATCCTATTTTTGTAATGTTTTGCATTTTATTTTTTTGGTGAGATTGAACTTTATCTATATAGAGTATGTACTATGCAAGGCACTGAGGACCTTAGTGGCAACTTTTGAATAATGTATACATTTGTTTATTAATTATTTTTATTAATAATAATACCTGTTCCCTCTTCTTTCACTCAATGTATTCTGTGTTTGGAAAAACAAACAAAAAACACAGCTTAAATGCAAATTGTGTGAAGGAGATCTGATCATTAATTGAGTCAAATAGTTAATAGCTGGACAACCAATCAGCAGTTTTGTGTTAATGTTAAGATAATACACAGCCAATCAAGTCTTCCCTGGTGTGCAGCCCAATGTACCAGGAGGTCGAAATGTAGCACAGCATTAAGCCAATAATCTCTAGGCAGGGGACCCCCTCAGAGGACTTGACTTCATGTTGACTAGCCTGGGCCTATTGTAAAAAGAGGATGGGGGACTACATTTAAAAATTATTTAACATTTTTTTCTCTGACGTCCTAGTGGATGCTGGGAACTCCGTAAGGACCATGGGGAATAGACGGGCTCCGCAGGAGACTGGGCACTCTAAAAGAAAGATTAGGTACTATCTGGTGTGCACTGGCTCCTCCCACTATGACCCTCCTCCAGACCTCAGTTAGATTTCTGTGCCCGGCCGAGCTGGATGCACACTAGGGGCTCTCCTGAGCTCCTAGAAAGAAAGTTTATTTTAGTTTTTTTATTTTACAGTGAGACCTGCTGGCAACAGGCTCACTGCATCAAGGGACTAAGGAAAGAAGAAGCGAACCTACCTGCTTGCAGCTAGCTTGGGCTTCTTAGGCTACTGGACACCATTAGCTCCAGAGGGATCGACCGCATGGAACTGGCCTTGGTGTTCGTTCCCGGAGCCGCGCCGCCGTCCTCCTTACAGAGCCAGAAGCAAGAAGGGGTCCGGAAAATCGGCGGCAGAAGACTTCGGTCTTCACCAAGGTAGCGCACAGCACTGCAGCTGTGCGCCATTGCTCCTCATGCACACTTCACACTCCGGTCACTGAGGGTGCAGGGCGCTGGGGGGGGGCGCCCTGAGGGCAATATATGACACCTTGGCTGGCAAATCTACATCATATATAGTCCTAGAGGCTATATAGATGTAAAATTACCCCTGCCAGTATTCTAGAAAAAGCGGGAGAAAGTCAGTTGAAAAAGGGGCGGGGCTTCTCCCTCAGCACACTGGCGCCATTTTCTCTTCACAGTGCAGCTGGAAGACAGCTCCCCAGGCTCTCCCCTGTAGTTTTCAGGCTCAAGGGTTAAAAAGAGAGGGGGGGCACAAAATTTAGGCGCAATATTGTATATACAAGCAGCTATTGGGAAAAATTCACTCAATATAGTGTTAATCCCAAAATTATATAGCGCTCTGGTGTGTGCTGGCATACTCTCTCTCTGTCTCCCCAAAGGGCTGTGTGGGGTCCTGTCCTCAGTCAGTGCATTCCCTGTGTGTGTGTGCGGTGTGTCGGTACGGCTGTGTCGACACGTTTGATGAGGAGGCTTATGTGATGGCAGAGCAGATGCCGATAAATGTGATGTCGCCCCCTGTGGGGCCGACACCAGAGTGGATGGATAGGTGGAAGGTATAAACCGACAGTGTCAACTCCTTACATAAAGGCTGGATGACGTAACAGCTATGGGACAGCCGGCTTCTCAGCCCGCGCCTGCCCAGGCGTCTCAAAGGCCATCAGGGGCTCAAAAACGCCCGCTCCCTCAGATGGCAGACACAGATGTCGACACGGAGTCTGACTCCAGTGTCGACGAGGTTGAGACATATACACAATCCACTAGGAACATCCGTTACATGATCCCGGAAATAAAAAATGTGTTACACATTTCTGACATTAACCCAAGTACCACTAAAAAAGGGTTTTATGTTTGGGGAGAAAAAGCAGGCAGTGTTTTGTTCCCCCATCAAATGAGTGAATGAAGTGTGAAAAAGCGTGGGTTCCCCCGATAAGAAACTGGTAATTTCTAAAAAGTTACTGATGGCGTACCCTTTCCCGCCAGAGGATAAGTTACGCTGGGAGATATCCCCTAGGGTGGATAAGGCGCTCACACGTTTGTCAAAAAAGGTGGCACTGCCGTCTTAGGATACGGCCACTTTGAAGGTACCTGCTGATAAAAAGCAGGAGGCTATCCTGAAGTCTGTATTTACACACTCAGGCACTAGACTGAGACCTCCAGATAGTGCTGCTGCAGCGTGGTCTGTAACCCTGTCAAACAGGGATACTATTTTGCGAACATAAGACGTCGTCTTATATATGAGGGATGCACAGAGGGATATTTTGCCGGCTGGCATCCAGAATTAATGCAATGTCCATTCTGTCAGGAGGGTATTAGAGACCCGACACTGGACAGGTGATGCTGACTTTAAAAGGCACATAGAGCCTTATGAGGGTGAGGATTTGTTTGGGGATGGTCTCTGGGACCTCGTATCCACAGCAACAGCTGGGAAGAAATTTTTTTACCTCAGGTTTCCTCACAGCCTAAGAAAGCACTGTATTATCAGGTACAGTCCTTTCGGCTTCAGAAAAGCAAGCGGGTCAAAGGCGCTTCCTTTCTGCACAGAGACGAGGGAAGAGGGAAAAAGCTGCACCAGTCAGCCAGTTCCCAGAATCAAAATTCTTCCCCCGCTTCCTCTGAGTCCGCCGCATGACGCGGGGGCTCCACAGGCGTAGCCAGGTACGGTGGGGGGCCGCCTCAAAAATTTCAGCGATCAGTGGGCTCGCTCACAGGTGGATCCCTGGATCCTTCAAGTAGTATCTCAGGGGTACAAGCTGGAATTTGAGGCGTCTCCCCCCCGCCGTTTCCTCAAATCTGCCTTGCCGACAACTCCCTCAGGCAGGGAGGCTGTGCTAGAGGCAATTCTCAAGCTGTATTCCAAGCAGGTGATAGTCAAGGTGCCCCTACTTCAACAAGGACGGGGTTACTATTCCACACTGTTTGTGGTACCGAAACCGGACGGTTCGGTGAGACCTATTTTAAATTTGAAATCCTTGAACACATACATAAAAAAATTCAAGTTCAAGATGGAATCGCTCAGGGCAGTTTTTGCAAGCCTGGAGGAGGGGGATTACATGGTATCCCTGGACATCAAGGATGCTTACCTACATGTCCCCATTTACCATCCTCACAAGGAGTACCTCAGATTTGTGGTACAGGATTGCCATTACCAATTCCAAACACTGCCGTTTGGACTGTCCACGGCACCGAGGGTCTTTACCAAGGTAATGGCAGAAATGATGATACTCCTTCGAAAAAAGGGAGTTTTAATTATCCCGTACTTGGACGATCTCCTTATAAAGGCGAGGTCCAAGGAGCAGTTGTTGGTCGGAGTAGCACTATCTCGGGAAGTGCTACAACAGCACGGATGGATTCTATACATTCCAAAGTCACAGCTGGTTCCTACCACACGCCTACTGTTCCTGGGGATGGTTCTGGACACAGAACAGAAAAAAGTGTTTCTCCTGCAGGAGAAAGCCAAGGAGCTGTCATCTCTAGTCAGAGACCTCCTGAAACCAAAACAGGTATCGGTGCATCACTGCACACGAGTCCTGGGAAAAATGGTAGCTTCTTACGAAGCAAAATTCCATTCGGCAGGTTCCATGCAAGAACCTTTCAGTGGGACCTCTTGGACAAGTGGTCGGGATCGCATCTTCAGATGCATCGGCTGATAACCCTGTCTCCAAGGGCCAGGGTATCTCTACTGTGGTGGCTGCAGAGTGCTCATCTTCAAGAGGGCCGCAGATTCGGCATACAGGACTGGGTCCTGGTAACCACGGATGCCAGCCTTCGAGGCTGGGGGGCAGTCACACAGGGAAGAAATTTCCAAGGACTTTGGTCAAGTCAGGAGTCGTCCCTACACATAAATATTCTGGAACTGAGGGCCATTTACAATGCCCTAAGTCTGGCAAGGCCTCTGCTTCAAAACCAGCCGGTACTGATCCAATCAGACAACATCACGGCAGTCGCCCATGTAAACCGACAGGGCGGCACAAGAAGCAGGATGGAGATGGCAGAAGCCACAAGGATTCTCCGATGGGCGGAAAATCACGTCTTAGCACTGTCAGCAGTGTTCATTCCGGGAGTGGACAACTGGGAAGCAGACTTCCTCAGCAGACACGACCTACACCCGGGAGAGTGGGGACTTCATCCAGAAGTCTTCCAACTGTTGGTAAACCGTTGGGAAAGGCCACAGGTGGACATGATGGCGTCCCGCCTAAACAAAAAACTAGATATTGCGCCAGGTCAAGGGACCCTCAGGCAATAGGTGTGGACGCTCTAGTGACACCGTGGGTGTACCAGTCGGTTTATGTATTCCCTCCTCTGCCTCTCATACCAAAGGTACTGAGAATAATAAGAAAACGAGGAGTAAGAACAATACTCGTTGTTCCGGATGGGCCAAGAAGAGCTTGGTACCCAGAACTTCAAGAAATGATATCAGAGGACCCATGGCCTCTACCGCTCAGACAGGATCTGCTACAGCAGGGGCCCTGTCTGTTCCAAGACTTACCGTGGCTGCGTTTGACGGCATGGCGGTTGAATTCCGGATCCTAAAGGAAAAGGGCATTCCGGAAGAAGTCATTCCTACGCTGATAAAAGCCAGGAAAGAAGTAACCGCAAACCATTATCACCGTATTTGGCAAAAATATGTTGCGTGGTGTGAGGCCAGGAAGGCCCCAACAGAGGAATTTCAGCTGGGTCGTTTTCTGCACTTCCTACAGTCAGGGGTGACTATGGGCCTAAAATTGGGTTCCATTAAGGTCCAGATTTCGGCTCTGTCGATTTTCTTCCAGAAAGAACTGGCTTCACTGCCTGGAGTTCAGACATTTGTAAAGGGAGTGCTACATATTCAGCCCCCTTTTGTGCCTCCTGTGGCACCTTGGGATCTCAACGTGGTGTTGAGTTTCTTAAAATCACATTGGTTTGAGCCACTTAAAACTGTGGATTTGAAATATCTCACGTGGAAAGTGGTCATGTTATTGGCCTTGGCTTCGGCCAGGCGAGTGTCAGAATTGGCGGCTTTGTCATGTAAAAGCCCTTATCTGATTTTCCATATGGATAGGGCAGAATTGAGGACTCGTCCCCAGTTTCTCCCTAAGGTGGTATCAGCTTTTCATTTGAACCAACCTATTGTAGTGCCTGCGGCTACTAGGGACTTGGAAGATTCCAAGATACTGGACGTAGTCAGGGCCTTAAAAATGTATATTTCCAGGACGGCTGGAGTCAGGAAAACTGACTCGCTTTTTATCCTGTAGGCACCCAACAAATTAGGTGCTCCTGCTTCTAAGCAGACTATTGCTCGCTGAATTTGTAGCACTATTCAGCTGGAGCATTCTGCGGCTGGATTGCCGCATCCTAAATCAGTAAAAGCCCATTCCACGAGGAAAGTGGGCTCATCTTGGGCGGCTGCCCGAGGGGTCTCGGCTTTACAATTTTGCCGAGCTGCAGCTTGGTCAGGGGCAAACACGTTTGCTAAATTCTACAAAATTGATACCCTGGCTGAGGAGGACCTTGAGTTCTCTCATTCGGTGCTGCAGAGTCATCCGCACTCTCCCGCCCGTTTGGGAGCTTTGGTATAATCCCCATGGTCCTTACGGAGTTCCCAGCATCCACTAGGACGTCAGAGAAAATAAGATTTTACTCACCGGTAAATCTATTTCTCGTAGTCCGTAGTGGATGCTGGGCGCCCATCCCAAGTGCGGATTGTCTGCAATACTTGTATGTAGTTATTGCCTAACTAAGGGTTATTGTTGAGCCATCTGTTGAGAGGCTCAGTTATATTTCATACTGTTAACTGGGTGTAGTATCACGAGTTATACAGTGTGATTGGTGTGGCTGGTATGAGTCTTACCCGGGATTCAAAATCCTTCCTTATTGTGTCAGCTCTTCCGGGCACAGTATCCTAACTGAGGTCTGGAGGAGGGTCATAGTGGAAGGAGCCAGTGCACACCAGATAGTACCTAATCTTTCTTTTAGAGTGCCCAGTCTCCTGCGGAGCCCGTCTATTCCCCATGGTCCTTACGGAGTTCCCAGAATCCACTACGGACTACGAGAAATAGATTTACCGGTGAGTAAAATCTTATTTTTACATATTTATATATGTGGATTTCAAACCAATGCACATCATCAGCAGTTTGGCTGGGCATTACATGTGGTGAATTTTAATTAAAATTTGCAATCCATTATGTTTCTCCCCAAGGTTGATGTGTTGAAGTGTCATTTACAGTATTATATAATTTTAAGATCACCATCAATTGGTATAGTTCTTGACTACAAACAACATTATTTATTAATCTGCCATTATGCATTATTGCATCTGAGATATGGAAAATGAAAAAATAATTTGTGTAAACATTTCAACCTCATGCAGCTTTGGCCAAACTGATTGCACTGGTTTGTTGTAACCTGCTGTTTTGAGCTGCTTTGAATCTAAACATCATACAAAGACTTGGATATATATTAAAAACATTGGGTTATCCTAATGTGCGCTTATAGTTGGCAGCCCGTCTCTATTAGCAAATAGGGGAATCCCTCCAAAACCCCTGGTTCTAGATTTGTGTATGTGTTGAGCAATAGATGAATAGGCGCTAACTCTAAAAAAAGAATGTATAGTGGGAACTTCCCTTAATTCGTATATATCAAGGCGATGTATAGTTCCCTCGAGGTTCTGTCTCCAAACTATCTTCTGCCAAATTCAACTCGAATGATCCCCGAGTTCATATGGAGAGGAAAGAAAAACCATATGGCATAGTACGTACAGATGGTCAATAATGTAAATGCTCTATGTAATCTCCTCCCTGATAGACACTTATTGATGGTATGCGGGACAGAGACACTAATCCAATTACCAGATCTATGAATTCAATCAGGTATAAAGCAGTATCCCTTTAAGTCCAAATGTTGGCTCCACAGCCCCTGAACACCGTGTTTCTCAGAATTCCAGACTTTTCCACCAGATAAATCTACACACAATGGCTTACTGATAATAAAATAGCTCAATTACCAGACTCAGATGTATATTCAGCATGTAGCGACGTCCTATGTGATGTTCATGGACACACAAACCGACCCGAATCCAGCATCAATTTACATAAAAAAATGTGTATAAAAGAAACGCATGGCATAATACGTTTTTTTATTTTATAAAAAATTAAAAACAACTGCTGAACTGATTCCCTACTGGAATCCAAATGTATAGTATGCACAATTACCAAATAAAATGTGTAAATCGAATGATTAAAAAACTGTATCCTCTGCTCCTTATCCCAAGCTCATCAGGTGACATAAGTGACAATGGGATTGAATTAATTACCAGAAATCCCGAGTATATGGGTATGTATACTCTAGGTGGTGTGGAGAAAGATGTCCTCCCAGTTCGCGTTCCGGATCGCTCTCTGGACTCCTCACCTATCCTGGTTGTAAAAACAAACACCGTGCCACCGTAGTCGCCCTCTACCAACACGTTTCAACCCGCACTCGGGTCTTTCTCAAGGTGATGAGCCTGTTTCCTCCTTGTCCTGTATTTAAACTCCTTTCATCCAATGGGGGGCTTTCACTATTCTCAATAACTGCATTCAGCTGTGTATCCTCCTTATTCCCCGGTCCGTTGTCATGACTACCGGTCTCAAACTTCCTGTCTGTCCGATCTGTTGTCATGGATACCATCTTATACTTCCGGTCACCCTGATCCCCGTGGCAGTTTCCGGCGGCTGTCTCCGGGACCATGGGTCTACCGTGTTCTGATTGTCCTGCCGTCTAATCCTATCCTTCCCCCTCTTAATTCCGGGCGGTGGTAATGCATAAATGTCCAAAACTTCCTCCTTATCCCCGCCCGCTCGCCGTGGTCTCTATCTCCTTCACTTCCGGTTTAGCGTGATCACCGTCTGCGTCACTTCCGGTTTGGGGGTTACCTTGGCGACCGCTCCGTGTATAGTGGGAAGTCTTTCTCCGCTTCCTTCAGTTGTCATGGTGATCATATCCACTGCTATTGTCCACTTTACACTTGTGTCACCATCAGCTTAGGTGTATTCAGGATGTGCAGGGAATCATGATTATAGGAATCATATTCCCTTCTCACTCAATTTAACTTGATTAATACTTTCATCCAGGGATTAGCCTCAAAGCAAAAAAAAAAATTGTAATTAATAATCAGTGACAGATGTGATGTTAACAAAATCTTATAAATAAAAAAAAACCTGGTCTAATATGAAATGTGTGTAGTCTGAAAAAAGATCTGAGGGTAATAATTCAATGAAGTTGTACAGATGGAATTGTATAAGGTCATAGAAACCACTTCAATTCGAAGTCTGAATTGAGTCCATGCGGTTTCAGTGTGTCCAATTCATAGATGAGTTTCATCTCCGCCTTGGCCAATTGTGTGCCTATGCCTTTTTGTCTGATATGTCCCTCAATGAGTTTGATCCCCACAAATTGTTTTATATGATTGGTGGAGCAATTGTGAGTGTTTTTAAAATGGCTCGACAAAGAATGTGTCTCCAATCCCTTCCTGATGTTGCGGAGGTGTTCCCCCATGCGGGTTTTAAATGGCCTGGTGGTCCTACCTACATAAAACAAATTGCATGAGCACTCTATTGCATAAACTATATTGCAGCTATTGCATGTAATGAATTCATCTATTCGATGTTGGTTCCCATTAATTCTGATATCCTCTATTTTTCTTTGGTCACTTTTTATATTTCTGCATCCCAGACACATCCCGCAACGGTGGAACCCTTTGGTGCGGATGCTTCTCTTAATTTGGGGACCCGCATGTAGGCTTCTCACCAATTTAGAGCCCAGATTTGCTGCTCTTTTGTAAATAAAAACGGGCTTTGCCGGTATAACTCCTCCCAATACTGGATCTTTTTTTAAGATGTCCCAATGCTTCCGGAAGGCTTTTTCCACTACTTTATGTTGTGCTGTATAATTTGTAATGAATGCCCATTGAGATTGGGTCTGTTCTTGTTGTTCATTTCTGGGTCGATGTTCCAGTAGTATGTTCCTGTCAGTTGTTTTGACTTGATCCAATGCTTTTTCTATGATACCTGGAGCATAACCGCTTTTGGTGAATTTTTGTGTTAGTGCTTCTGCTTGTTGGTGATACACAGTGTCATCTGTACAATTCCGTCTGATTCGTTTTAGTTGCCCTCCTGGTATGGAACTAAGCCAATTGCTGTGGTGACAACTGCTGGAGTGGATATAAGCTTGTGAGTCCGTTGGCTTCGTAAATGTTTTTGTTTTTATCTCTCCTCTATCAATGTAGATCGTGAGATCCAAAAAATTAACAGATGATGGACTGATGTCAAAAGTGAATTGTATATTTAGCGCATTGGTATTCAAGTATGCGAGAAATTCATCCAGTAGTTCCTTGCCCCCTCTCCAGATAAAGAGCACATCATCTATATAGCGAACCCAGGTCACCAGGTTCGCCCCAAATGGGTTGTTATTCCATACACGGTCCAGTTCCCATTGGCCCATGAAAATATTTGCATAGCTTGGGGCGAACCTGGTGCCCATCGCTGTGCCCACCTTCTGCAGGAAGAAATCTCCCATGAACATGAAATAATTATTGTTAAGAATGAAGGAGATACCTTCAATGATAAGTTCTTGTAGTCCCCTCTCGATGTTGCTGGACTCTAAAAATTTTTTTACTGCAGTCACTCCTGCTGCGTGGTCTATTATTGTATAAAGGGATTTAACATCTCCCGTAACCAAAATAAGTTCTTCTTCCCACGGAACTTTAGATAGTATCTGTAGTGTATCCCTCGTATCTTTTATATGAGACTTGTTCGTGAGTACTAGTGGTTGAAGGTGGTGATCTATGTACTCGGAAAGATTTGCAGAAATGGAATTGATACCTGCCACTATTGGTCTCCCTGGTGGCTGTAAAGGATTTTTGTGTATTTTTGGGAGCACATAGATCACTGGTATTGTGGGTTCCGAATTCCACAAAAACTTTGCCTCTCCTTCCTTAAGTATCCCTTTCTGCTGGTAATTATGGATCAAACTCTGTAATTCCCCCATGATCTTCTTTGTGGGGTCATTCCTCAATTTTTGGTATGTAATACCGTCGTTTAATTGCCTAAGCACTTCCCCCTCATACCAACTTTTATCCATCAGGACTACACCACCCCCCTTGTCTGCCGGCTTGATTACAAGGTCCGTGTTGGATTGAAGTTCTTTGAGGGCTTTTCGTTCCTTGTTGTTTAGGTTCTGTTTTACCCCTTTACTTTCTATCTTCTTGATGTCATCATGCACCATGGTATAAAAGGTGTCAATATGACTCCCCTTTATGTGGGCAGGGTAGAATATGGACTTTGGTCTGAAAGTACTGACCTCCCTAGTGTCTGTATCGACTTGTTCTTCTTCTTTTGATAGGAAGAATTTTCTTATACATAATTTTCTTATGTATTTGTTGATGTCTACAAACAATGTGAATTTGTTAATGGTGGCAGTTGGCGCATATTTAAGTCCTTTCCCGAGTAGGCTGGTCTCTACCTTTGGTAGCACATGCTTACTGATGTTAAAAATTTTGACACTTTCCAGTTGTCCTTCATTAGGGGACTCTTGTATTTTGTCCTGCTCTGTGGAAATGATATTCCCTTGAGTTCTTTTCTGGTGTTTCCTTCTTTCTTTTTGTTTAATCCTTTTGGTCTCTACTCCTCCCCTTTTCCCCCTCTTCTTTTTGTTCTTTGATGCCATTACACTCTGTATGGGGGTCTCCTGTCTCTCAATCCTAAAAAAGGGGACCTCTCTCTGTAATTAACTAGGGGTGCAAATCTATTATTCGAATTACTTTCATTGTAATTGATGTAGGGGTCTTCCATTCTAGTCCTTACTATTCTATCATCTCTCCAGGATGGTCTGTCCCTCCAGTGCATATTTTCTCTTCGATTGTACCTCCCTGCTTCGATTCCTGCGGGATGTCTGCGTTGATGGTATATTGAGGTTTCTTCCCACCTTCTTCTCTGTTGGTGTGGGGGTGTTCTCCTCCTCCCTCTGGAATTTCTAATAGCATTCCTTTCCATATTGGATGACTCCCAATGTACGCTGGTTCTTTTTCTCTTTGGCGGAGTGTCGTCCCGTTTCTTATCCTGTCCAATCGGTGATGAGGTAATCTCCTCATCCTCCGATATAGAGTCATAGGGGTCTGTCCCCGACTGCTCTGGTTTAGTTGTCTCTTTCTTATCCCTGATGAATTTTCTAACTTTCCTATCTATCAAGGATTTTTCGTTTTTCTTGATAGCGTAATCAATTCTATCCTCTAGTTCTTTATATTCGCTCATATCTTTATAGGGGATGACGAGGTCTCTATATATAACAATTTGTTCGTCTAATCTGGCCAATTCCTTCTTTCTTTCTTCCACTATAAGACCCATCAATGAGATCGAGCATTCCTTTATGACTCTGTCCCATTCCTCTTTGAAGTGCTCAGAAGACGTTTCAAATGATGCCTTTTTGTGGATCTGTAGGCCCCTTGGTATGATTTGATTAGAAATATATTTTTCAAGGGTAACTGTCTCCCACCATATTTTATTTTCTTTAAGGAGGGTCTTCTCCAGTTTTCCCATAATGTCCACAAGACTTTCATTAAGGAGTTCAATATGGTTTCCCTCATTTACGAATAATTTTTCTAATACTGATTTTCTATGTTCCCTGTATTTAAACATCCTAGCTGCACTTCTGGACAACCCTTTTGAAGGCTTGAAGAATTGGATATATATTAAAAATATTGGGTTATCCTAATGTGCGCTTATAGTTCTTTTATACATTTTTTTATGTAAATTGATGCTGGATTCGGGTCGGTTTGTGTGTCCATGAACATCACATAGGACGTCGATACATGCTGAATATACATCTGAGTCTGGTAATTGAGCTATTTTATTATCAGTAAGCCATTGTGTGTAGATTTATCTGGTGGAAAAGTCTGGAATTCTGAGAAACACGGTGTTCAGGGGCTGTGGAGCCAACATTTGGACTTAAAGGGATACTGCTTTATACCTGATTGAATTCATAGATCTGGTAATTGGATTAGTGTCTCTGTCCCGCATACCATCAATAAGTGTCTATCAGGGAGGAGATTACATAGAGCATTTACATTATTGACCATCTGTACGTACTATGCCATATGGTTTTTCTTTCCTCTCCATATGAACTCGGGGATCATTCGAGTTGAATTTGGCAGAAGATAGTTTGGAGACAGAACCTCGAGGGAACTATACATCGCCTTGATATATACGAATTAAGGGAAGTTCCCACTATACATTCTTTTTTTAGAGTTAGCGCCTATTCATCTATTGCTCAACACATACACAAATCATACAAAGACTGCTTGTTTCTGATTTAACTGTATGTAAAGTTTTCAATTTTTAATAACATATACATTACTTAGTGGAAGATGTTTATATATAGTTCTACAGTAGGCATGAGGCATATTTATATGTTGATGATGGTGACTTTCAAATCTACTGTATCATTGATACAACTGTATTATATACAGTATTTAAAATTGTAAATCATATTTTTTTTTCTGTAAATGCATTTTTGCACTTACAGTATGTGACTGCATTGTAGTGATCGATTATATTTGTACAAGCATTAAACTGAAATCCCATACAAACATCTCAGCGATGACAGTCATGTCTGAAAATGAATAGTAATCTTTTTGTGGGTTTTTGGCTTTGTAAAGTTCTGCTTGTTACACTGTGTGTATGGATACTCTCACAAAACCAACTTTACATTGTCCATTCTGCCTTTTTCAGAAAATGCAGCTTGATGTTAAAATTTGATTTTCATAAAGTAACCAATAATGAGGCATTTTAAATAGCAATTTGGAAAAACCGCATAAATGACACATTGCATGGCCCACTTCTAAAGAACTGGGAATTAAGGGGTCAATTCAGACCTGATCGTAGCAGCAAATTTGTTAGCAGTTGTGCAAAACCATGTGCACTGACAAGGGGGGGGGGGGGGGGGGGTGTTGGGGCAGATATAACATGTGCAGAGAGAGTTAGATTTGGGTGGGGTGAGTTACGACTGAAATCTGTTTTGCAGTGTAAAAATAAAGCAGCCAGTATTTACTCTGCACACAAACAGAATAACCCACCCAAATCTAAGGGTGCATACACACGGTGAGATTCGGACTTATCCGATTCTCACCGTGCGACAGGGGGCCGGGTCGGCACTTAGCCAGTATCGCAAGCACATAATGAGTGTGCTTGCGATGCTGGCTATGTGCGATTTTGGCTAAGTGTCAATCCTAACTATCTCTTCTATAGAGATAGTCAGGATTGACTTGCCTGCACAGCCTATTTTTTCGGCCGATGCCGACCGCGTGGGGCCGCGCATCGGCATCGGATCGGGATCGCAAGGTGACTGTCACCTTGCGATCTGCACTATCTTTTCTTCCGATTCTGACTATATAGTCAGAATCGGAAGAAAAAATCGACCCGTGTGTACACACCTTAACTCTCTCTGCACATGTTACATATGCCCCCCCTGCAGTGCACATGGCTTTGCCAAACTGCTGAGAAATTTTCTGCTGCAATCAGGTCTGAATTACCCCCTAAACTCACTTTGAAAATATCATCTTCTGTGTGTGTTGCTCAACTTCCTTCTAATCAGAGATCGACAGCCTTAAAGTTACATAGCACTGGTGCTACTTTCTTTACATTGTCTTTGCTTGAAATCAGTCATGTGAAGGTAAAAAAAGGAAAGAAAACAACACCATGAACAATAAGAGCTGATTGTTTGAGAAACTGTTGGTATGATTAACAAAGAGATTAGAAGATTTTGCTTGCAATACATTTCTGACCTTTTACTAGCCATGTATATAAAAATGATGAATAACTTTAAAAGGTCACTTTTTTCTGTATGTCCTCTGCTCTTTGCAAACATGTGAATGATTTCTCTGTAACAACTTTCTCCTTGATTGAAAACAGATTGGAAACAGAAAATGTGCTCATCCTATTCCTGACATAAGCAAGATTGGCATTTGCAATTTTCATGCAGGAGATAGCTTCTGGTAATCAGACTATTTCTGACGGTTAAAGTTAACTGCGGATCCTATGGGGCATCAAATCTTATGGGGCTCATACATCAGCAATCAGTAAAAAACTAAAGATTCTGCTTCCCCCCAAATAATGATTCTTCAATACACCAATATGCACCCATCTATTGCCAATATTCTTTACTGATTTGCAGATTATTTACAGCAAATACAGATCCAATAATCTTGAAATACACATCATTTACTAGTAATGGTTGGCCAATCGGGTTTGAACTCTTTTGATCATAATTGGCGATTTGCATACCGCAAATGTTGCAGATTTTTATACCCCAATTATCTGTAAAATGGAGAATTGCCCTAGTCCATTGCAGATGTATAGGCCACTTTAGCTTTTGCAGCCTGTCACAACTTGAGCAAAGTAACATTGGGGGTCATTCCGAGTTGTTCGCTCGTTATTTTTTTGTCACAACGGAGCGAATAGTCGCTAATGCACATGCGCAATGTCCGCAGTGCAACTGCGCCAAGTAAATTTGCTATGCAGTTAGGAATTTTACTCACGGCATTACGAGGTTTTTTCTTCGTTCTGGTGATCGTAATGTGATTGACAGGAAGTGGGTGTTTCTGGGCGGAAACAGGCCGTTTTATGGGAGTGTGTGAAAAAACGCTACCGTTTCTGGGTAAAACGCGGGAGTGGCTGGAGAAACGGAGGAGTGTCTGGGCGAACGCTGGGTGTGTTTGTGACGTCAAACCAGGAACGACAAGCACTGAACTGATCGCAGATGCCGAGTAAGTCTGGAGCTACTCAGAAACTGCTAAGAAGTGTCTATTCGCAATTCTGCTAATCTTTCGTTCGCAATTTTAATATGCTAAGATTCACTCCCAGTAGGCGGCGGCTTAGCGTGTGCAAAGCTGCTAAAAGCAGCTTGCGAGCGAACAACTCGGAATGACCCCCATTGTTTTGTTCTAATGTATCAAAACCATTTATTTGATCTGTGTATATTGTATACAAAACTTTATTTAAAGAGACACAGATGCAGTCTACATAAAAAAAACGTTGTAATATTCTCAACAATGAGCTAGAATTGCTATTGATAATTATTATAATGATGACCTCAGAATGAAAATAAAGACACCATCAACAAACAAGGTTCTATTACTTAAAACATTGGGGGAAGAAGAAGGTGTTAAACCCAAAATAGATTGTCATTGAATCAACTACTACAGTACATTTACAGAACATTTGAACATTATATTCATTTTGGAAATTCTTCTTCTAATTAGAGCTGTGCTTTAAATATCTGGTGCCTGATGCAATGAGATGACATTTATGAAATACAATAAGCTCTGGATACTGAAATACTAAATATAATGATCAAGTTTTCAACAGATAATTAACATATGCAATACAAAACTACTAATAAGTATAACACTTCCATATTCAGTGCAGATATATAATGTTAAAAAGGAGAGAAATAAACTACCTAAGAAATCAGCACCTGTCATTTTTCAAACACAGCCTTTAACATGGCAGATACAATGCTTAGTACATAGACCCAACACTGAAATAAAACAGAAAATGAGTAAACCATTATCTTATTTGTTTGTTTATTTTCCGAATTCCTATGAACCATGTCTATATTACATGACTAGGCAGACATATTTTAGAAAATTTTTTTGCTACACCACTTTCATGAATGCATGAAATCAAACATAATACAGTAGTTTATGTGAAAATCTCTTGGTACACAAGAAAAAGTATCTGATTGAGTGTAAATATATTTGATTAATCTCTGCCATAAACTTAGCTCATATGGTAATGGTGCAGGACTGGACACATCTAGAGAAATGACTGAGAAAGGAAATGTTATCAAAAAGTGGAGAAATTGCCCGTAGCATCTAATAAGTTTCTGTCATTTTATAGACTGTGCTAGATAAATAGGATATGTACTATTTGCTATGGACGGAATCCCAGCTGTCATGATCCCGACAGCGAGATCCCATCTTCCAGAATGCCGGCAGCGGAGCGAGTGCTGGAAAGCTCCTTGTGGGCTGCTGCACTCACCATGCTGTGGGCACGGTGGCTCACTGCACTCGCCACAGGTTATATTCTCCCTTTATAGGTGTCGTGGACACCCACAGAGGGAGAATAGCCTGTGTTGCTGGTATTCCAGTGGCAGCATTTCACACCTTGTTGGGATTCCATCATCAGTATTGTGACCGCTGAGATCTCAACTAGTGGAATTTTAACTGCTTCCCAGATAAATTACATATAGAAACTAATTGGTTGCTATCGGCCGCTTCTCCATCTTATCACTCTCAAACATCTCCCCTTGACTCAGCATTGAACATAAATTATTATTTCATGTGTGCATTTATAGATGTTTTCTTTTTCTTTTGGTCCAACCAACTCATCATCCGCCCATCTTTATCAGGGGTATTACCAACATATGCTGTAGGAAAGGTAAAGAAGTAGGATTACACATTTGTGGAATCAGTGATGACTTTGCCTGCCTTGTAAGGAAGAGCCTACTTAGTTTAGTGATGTGCGATCAGTCTAGAGTATATCATTTTTGTTGTAGCAAGAAGTGTAACTTTAATTAATTGTGTGAGACTGTAAGGGAGTGAGCTGTGAGGGACTCATGATTTTTCCAGGAAGTCCCCCAAACCCCCGAATCTCCTGGATCCTGCACCGCTTGTTAGTGAAGCAGGCAGAATGAGGAGATTATTGCTGGGATTTGCAGGTCCGAAAAAGAAAAAATTGTGTATTGCGCTAGATGTATTAATTAATAAATATCAGGTGTCTGCTTTGACTTCACACAAACAGTAAGGGAACTTGCTTGTATAAACATAAAATTAATAAAATTTAATAAAGTAAAATATACACACACATACATACACTTATTACTATTATCAAAAATTATTAAGATCAAATGTTTCCACCTCCTTGACAAAGAACACTCTGACCGCAATAATATACTGAGCTGAAATAGCAACACTGTGTCATAAATAGAGATGAGCGCCTGAAATTTTTCGGGTTTTGTGTTTTGGTTTTGGGTTCGGTTCCGCGGCCGTGTTTTGGGTTCGAACGCGTTTTGGCAAAACCTCACCGAATTATTTTTGTCGGATTCGGGTGTGTTTTGGATTCGGGTGTTTTTTTCAAAAAACCCTAAAAAACAGCTTAAATCATAGAATTTGGGGGTAATTTTGATCCCAAAGTATTATTAACCTCAAAAAACATAATTTACACTCATTTTCAGCCTATTCTGAACACATCACACCTCACAATATTATTTTTAGTCCTAAAATTTGCACCGAGGTCGCTGTGTGAGTAAGATAAGCGACCCTAGTGGCCGACACAAACACCGGGCCCATCTAGGAGTGGCACTGCAGTGTCACGCAGGATGTCCCTTCCAAAAAACCCTCCCCAAACAGCACATGACGCAAAGAAAAAAAGAGGCGCAATGAGGTAGCTGTGTGAGTAAGATTAGCGACCCTAGTGGCCGACACAAACACCGGGCCCATCTAGGAGTGGCACTGCAGTGTCACGCAGGATGGCCCTTCCAAAAAACCCTCCCCAAACAGCACATGACGCAAAGAAAAAAAGAGGCGCAATGAGGTAGCTGTGTGAGTAAGATTAGCGACCCTAGTGGCCGACACAAACACCGGGCCCATCTAGGAGTGGCACTGCAGTGTCACGCAGGATGGCCCTTCCAAAAAACCCTCCCCAAACAGCACATGACGCAAAGAAAAAAAGAGGCGCAATGAGGTAGCTGACTGTGTGAGTAAGATTAGCGACCCTAGTGGCCGACACAAACACCGGGCACATCTAGGAGTGGCACTGCAGTGTCACGCAGGATGTCCCTTCCAAAAAACCCTCCCCAAACAGCACATGACGCAAAGAAAAAAAGAGGCGCAATGAGGTAGCTGTGTGAGTAAGATTAGCGACCCTAGTGGCCGACACAAACACCGGGCCCATCTAGGAGTGGCACTGCAGTGTCACGCAGGATGTCCCTTCCAAAAAACCCTCCCCAATCAGCACATGATGCAAAGAAAAAGAAAAGAAAAAAGAGGTGCAAGATGGAATTATCCTTGGGCCCTCCCACCCACCCTTATGTTGTATAAACAAAACAGGACATGCACACTTTAACCAACCCATCATTTCAGTGACAGGGTCTGCCACACGACTGTGACTGATATGACGGGTTGGTTTGGACCCCCCCCAAAAAAGAAGCAATTAATCTCTCCTTGCACAAACTGGCTCTACAGAGGCAAGATGTCCACCTCATCTTCACCCTCCGATATATCACCGTGTACATCCCCCTCCTCACAGATTATCAATTCGTCCCCACTGGAATCCACCATCTCAGCTCCCTGTGTACTTTGTGGAGGCAATTGCTGCTGGTCAATGTCTCCGCGGAGGAATTGATTATAATTCATTTTAATGAACATCATCTTCTCCACATTTTCTGGATGTAACCTCGTACGCCGATTGCTGACAAGGTGAGCGGCGGCACTAAACACTCTTTCGGAGTACACACTTGTGGGAGGGCAACTTAGGTAGAATAAAGCCAGTTTGTGCAAGGGCCTCCAAATTGCCTCTTTTTCCTGCCAGTATAAGTACGGACTGTGTGACGTGCCTACTTGGATGCGGTCACTCATATAATCCTCCACCATTCTATCAATGTTGAGAGAATCATATGCAGTGACAGTAGACGACATGTCCGTAATCGTTGTCAGGTCCTTCAGTCCGGACCAGATGTCAGCATCAGCAGTCGCTCCAGACTGCCCTGCATCACCGCCAGCGGGTGGGCTCGGAATTCTGAGCCTTTTCCTCGCACCCCCAGTTGCGGGAGAATGTGAAGGAGGAGATGTTGACAGGTCGCGTTCCGCTTGACTTGACAATTTTGTCACCAGCAGGTCTTTCAACCCCAGCAGACCTGTGTCTGCCGGAAAGAGAGATCCAAGGTAGGCTTTAAATCTAGGATCGAGCACGGTGGCCAAAATGTAGTGCTCTGATTTCAACAGATTGACCACCCGTGAATCCTTGTTAAGCGAATTAAGGGCTGCATCCACAAGTCCCACATGCCTAGCGGAATCGCTCCGTGTTAGCTCCTTCTTCAATGCCTCCAGCTTCTTCTGCAAAAGCCTGATGAGGGGAATGACCTGACTCAGGCTGGCAGTGTCTGAACTGACTTCACGTGTGGCAAGTTCAAAGGGCATCAGAACCTTGCACAACGTTGAAATCATTCTCCACTGCACTTGAGACAGGTGCATTCCATCTCCTATATCGTGCTCAATTGTATAGGCTTGAATGGCCTTTTGCTGCTCCTCCAACCTCTGAAGCATATAGAGGGTTGAATTCCACCTCGTTACCACTTCTTGCTTCAGATGATGGCAGGGCAGGTTCAGTAGTTTTTGGTGGTGCTCCAGTCTTCTGTACGTGGTGCCTGTACGCCGAAAGTGTCCCGCAATTTTTCTGGCCACCGACAGCATCTCTTGCACGCCCCTGTCGTTTTTTAAAAAATTCTGCACCACCAAATTCAAGGTATGTGCAAAACATGGGACGTGCTGGAATTTGCCCATATTTAATGCACACACAATATTGCTGGCGTTGTCCGATGCCACAAATCCACAGGAGAGTCCAATTGGGGTAAGCCATTCCGCGATGATCTTCCTCAGTTGCCGTAAGAGGTTTTCAGCTGTGTGCGTATTCTGGAAAGCGGTGATACAAAGCGTAGCCTGCCTAGGAAAGAGTTGGCGTTTGCGAGATGCTGCTACTGGTGCCGCCGCTGCTGTTCTTGCGGCGGGAGTCCATACATCTACCCAGTGGGCTGTCACAGTCATATAGTCCTGACCCTGCCCTGCTCCACTTGTCCACATGTCCGTGGTTAAGTGGACATTGGGTACAACTGCATTTTTTAGGAGACTGGTGAGTCTTTTTCTGACGTCCGTGTACATTCTCGGTATCGCCTGCCTAGAGAAGTGGAACCTAGATGGTATTTGGTAACGGGGGCACACTGCCTCAATAAATTGTCTAGTTCCCTGTGAACTAACGGCGGATACCGGACGCACGTCTAACACCAACATAGTTGTCAAGGACTCAGTTATCCGCTTTGCAGTAGGATGACTGCTGTGATATTTCATCTTCCTCGCAAAGGACTGTTGAACAGTCAATTGCTTACTGGAAGTAGTACAAGTGGGCTTACGACTTCCCCTCTGGGATGACCATCGACTCCCAGCGGCAACAACAGCAGCGCCAGCAGCAGTAGGCGTTACACGCAAGGATGCATCGGAGGAATCCCAGGCAGGAAAGGACTCGTCAGACTTGCCAGTGACATGGCCTGCAGGACTATTGGCATTCCTGGGGAAGGAGGAAATTGACACTGAGGGAGTTGGTGGGGTGGTTTGCGTGAGCTTGGTTACAAGAGGAAGGGATTTACTGGTCAGTGGACTGCTTCCGCTGTCACCCAAAGTTTTTGAACTTGTCACTGACTTATTATGAATGCGCTGCAGGTGACGTATAAGGGAGGATGTTCCGAGGTGGTTAACGTCCTTACCCCTACTTATTACAGCTTGACAAAGGGAACACACGGCTTGACACCTGTTGTCCGCATTTCTGGTGAAATACCTCCACACCGAAGAGCTGATTTTTTTGGTATTTTCACCTGGCATGTCAACGGCCATATTCCTCCCACGGACAACAGGTGTCTCCCCGGGTGCCTGACTTAAACAAACCACCTCACCATCAGAATCCTCCTGGTCAATTTCCTCCCCAGCGCCAGCAACACCCATATCCTCCTCATCCTGGTGTACTTCAACACTGACATCTTCAATCTGACTATCAGGAACTGGACTGCGGGTGCTCCTTCCAGCACTTGCAGGGGGCATGCAAATAGTGGAAGGCGCATGCTCTTCACGTCCAGTGTTGGGAAGGTCAGGCATCGCAAACGACACAATTGGACTCTCCTTGTGGATTTGGGATTTCAAAGAACGCACAGTTCTTTGCGGTGCTTTTGCCAGCTTGAGTCTTTTCAGTTTTCTAGCGAGAGGCTGAGTGCTTCCATCCTCATGTGAAGCTGAACCACTAGCCATGAACATAGGCCAGGGCCTCAGCCGTTCCTTGCCACTCCGTGTGGTAAATGGCATATTGGCAAGTTTACGCTTCTCCTCCGACAATTTTATTTTAGGTTTTGGAGTCCTTTTTTTTCTGATATTTGGTGTTTTGGATTTGACATGCTCTGTACTATGACATTGGGCATCGGCCTTGGCAGACGACGTTGCTGGCATTTCATCGTCTCGGCCATGACTAGTGGCAGCAGCTTCAGCACGAGGTGGAAGTGGATCTTGATCTTTCCCTAATTTTGGAACCTCAACTTTTTTGTTCTCCATATTTTATAGGCAGAACTAAAAGGCACCTCAGGTAAACAATGGAGATGGATGGATTGGATAGTTTACTAGTATACAATTATGGACGGACTGCCACGGTTAGGTGGTATAAAAAAACCACGGTTAGGTGGTATATATTATAATAATAATACAATTATGGATGGACGGACTGCCTGCCGACTGCCGACACAGAGGTAGCCACAGCCGTGAACTACCGCACTGTACACTGGTTGATAAAGAGATAGTAGTATACTCGTAACAACTAGTATGACACTATGACGACGGTATAAAGAATGGAAAAAAAACCACGGTTAGGTGGTATATATTATAATAATAATACAATTATGGATGGACGGACTGCCTGCCGACTGCCGACACAGAGGTAGCCACAGCCGTGAACTACCGCACTGTACACTGGTTGATAAAGAGATAGTAGTATACTCGTAACAACTAGTATGACACTATGACGACGGTATAAAGAATGAAAAAAAAACCACGGTTAGGTGGTATATATTATAATAATAATACAATTATGGATGGACGGACTGCCTGCCGACTGCCGACACAGAGGTAGCCACAGCCGTGAACTACCGCACTGTACACTGGTTGATAAAGAGATAGTAGTATACTCGTAACAACTAGTATGACACTATGACGACGGTATAAAGAATGGAAAAAAAACCACGGTTAGGTGGTATATATTATAATAATAATACAATTATGGATGGACGGACTGCCTGCCGACTGCCGACACAGAGGTAGCCACAGCCGTGAACTACCGCACTGTACACTGGTTGATAAAGAGATAGTAGTATACTCGTAACAACTAGTATGACACTATGACGACGGTATAAAGAATGGAAAAAAAACCACGGTTAGGTGGTATATATTATAATAATAATACAATTATGGATGGACGGACTGCCTGCCGACTGCCGACACAGAGGTAGCCACAGCCGTGAACTACCGCACTGTACACTGGTTGATAAAGAGATAGTAGTATACTCGTAACAACTAGTATGACACTATGACGACGGTATAAAGAATGGAAAAAAAACCACGGTTAGGTGGTATATATTATAATAATAATACAATTATGGATGGACGGACTGCCTGCCGACTGCCGACACAGAGGTAGCCACAGCCGTGAACTACCGCACTGTACACTGGTTGATAAAGAGATAGTAGTATACTCGTAACAACTAGTATGACACTATGACGACGGTATAAAGAATGGAAAAAAAACCACGGTTAGGTGGTATATATTATAATAATAATACAATTATGGATGGACGGACTGCCTGCCGACTGCCGACACAGAGGTAGCCACAGCCGTGAACTACCGCACTGTACACTGGTTGATAAAGAGATAGTAGTATACTCGTAACAACTAGTATGACACTATGACGACGGTATAAAGAATGGAAAAAAAACCACGGTTAGGTGGTATATATTATAATAATAATACAATTATGGATGGACGGACTGCCTGCCGACTGCCGACACAGAGGTAGCCACAGCCGTGAACTACCGCACTGTACACTGGTTGATAAAGAGATAGTAGTATACTCGTAACAACTAGTATGACACTATGACGACGGTATAAAGAATGGAAAAAAAACCACGGTTAGGTGGTATATATTATAATAATAATACAATTATGGATGGACGGACTGCCTGCCGACTGCCGACACAGAGGTAGCCACAGCCGTGAACTACCGCACTGTACACTGGTTGATAAAGAGATAGTAGTATACTCGTAACAACTAGTATGACACTATGACGACGGTATAAAGAATGGAAAAAAAACCACGGTTAGGTGGTATATATTATAATAATAATACAATTATGGATGGACGGACTGCCTGCCGACTGCCGACACAGAGGTAGCCACAGCCGTGAACTACCGCACTGTACACTGGTTGATAAAGAGATAGTAGTATACTCGTAACAACTAGTATGACACTATGACGGTATAAAGAATGAAAAAAAAACCACGGTTAGGTGGTATATATTATAATAATAATACAATTATGGATGGACGGACTGCCTGCCGAGTTCCGACTGCCGACACAGAGGTAGCCACAGCCGTGAACTACCGCACTGTACTGTGTCTGCTGCTAATATAGACTGGTTGATAAAGAGATAGTATACAATACATACAACAATGAATATACTACTATACTGGTGGTCAGGCACTGGTCACCACTAGTCACACTGGCAGTGGCACTCCTGCAGCAAAAGTGTGCACTGTTTAATTTTAAATTAATATAATATTATGTACTCCTGGGGGCTCCAGCTATAACAACCTGCAGTGCTCCCCAGTCTCCCCCACAATTATTATAAGCTTTGCCTTTTATACATTGATGTGCAGCACACTGGGCTGAGCTGAGTGCACACAGACTGAGTCACACTGTGTGACTGGCTCCTGCTGTGTATCGTTTTTTTTCAGGCAGAGAACGGATATAGCAGAGAACGGATATATATTAAAATAAATAAAAGTTAACTAACAACAACTGCACTGGTCACTGTGGTAAACTCTGTCTGACTCTGCACAATCTCTCTCTCTCTTCTAATCTAATTTCTAATGGAGAGGACGCCAGCCACGTCCTCTCCCTATCAATCTCAATGCACGTGTGAAAATGGCGGCGACGCGCGGCTCCTTATATAGAATCCGAGTCTCGCGAGAATCCGACAGCGTCATGATGACGTTCGGGCGCGCTCGGGTTAACCGAGCAAGGCGGGAGGATCCGAGTCTGCTCGGACCCGTGAAAAAAACATGAAGTTCGTGCGGGTTCGGTTTCAGAGAAACCGAACCCGCTCATCTCTAGTCATAAAGTCTTTAAACAGACCTGCCCGGGCGGTTAGTAAAGTGCTACAATAGTGCAACAATAGCCAGTGCCTAGAGTGAAGTAGTAACAAGGTTTCTCCTTTCCTACTGCTACTGGCGTCCCAGTGCAGAGGATTCAGCTGTGATGATAATTACACGAACCTGCGGGAAATGTCCGTTGTTACAGCAAAGTTCACGGAGAGCGTCCTTGTAGTATGCACAACATTAAGCACTGCCGCTGATATATGTATAACAGATCTCTTCACTGTGCTGGCGGGCAGGTGCGGCACTCGGCTACCACTCAGATAAAGACTACTGGCTGGAGCGCTCAAGCTGGTACACTCGGTCGGGTAGTTCTACTGATGTTACCGTCAATGGGTGGAACTTAGGAGAGATGACGTCAACGCGTTTCGTCCCGTTACCAATCTGGACTTCCTCAAGACTATAGGGCTTAATCTCCATGAGCCCTTTTATCTCTCCTTACGGACCGCCTTTGATTAAAAGATTAAAATTAAAAACACCAGTGTGCTATAGTCTATTAGACTTAATATAACTCCTCATACCATTGCAAATTATAAAGTATTATCACAGTATTATAATAGTATTACAATAATATTATAACAAAATACACAGTAAGTTCTATAGTTATATCTGTGTGAAAGGCTGATAACCGTAAATATATATAAATATATATATACAAAAGTAAATAAAATTAAATAATTATAAAATAAAATAAATAGAATATATATGGAGTTCTAATAATAAATAAACAAACAAAATAAAATAAAATAAAATAAAACAAGGACTGGACACTCTCCTCCAGTTGATTAAATCACAAACAATTAGTGTCCATACGATAATGATAATCTAGTTTACTATAAATTTAATAGCATTAGAACCTCAAAAATACAAAGAATGACAGCATTATTAATTCCACAGAATTAATTAAGATCAATTTAACCAATATTCTCATATCTAGTGATCCCTTATACCCAATATAACTAACTTATCTAAACATGTATAGTCAATAGCCTCATTCAGCCCCCTAGGGCTCAAAGTATCTAACTTAAAGATCCAAGCAGATTCCCCCATACAAAGCTGTCGAAATCTATTCCCTCCCCTCCTAGTATTACAGAATTGTTCGACCACCGTCAGAGTCGGTCCTTTAGGGTCCCCATTGTGGAATTTAACAAAATGTCTTGATACAGTGTGTTTCATGGATTTATTAATAATATTACGTCTATGTTCCCTAAAGCGACTTTTGATTGACCTAATGGTCCTGCCAACATACTGCAGTTGACACGGGCATTGCAGGACATAAAGAGAATAATTGGGTTCACTATTTAAATAATTTGCAGGTCCGTATAGATCGGGTGGGGTCACAAATCTGCATAATTTATCTCCACCTCCTGCTGTGGGCCTTTGGATCGAAACATTTTGTCATGACTCGGGTGGTGCTTAGTGATGAGACAGCCTGTCCCTGCCCTCTGAAATGTCCTGCAGTATCTCCTCTCCAGGCTTCTACCGATGTTTATTTACCCAGCGTGATGCATGTGGACATGTCTTGAGAAAGTCTTCTGTTGCTAGGAGATGAAATGCGTTGATATGTAATTTCCGCCTGTCACTTCTGGTATGGAACTCTGGTGTTCCACGTGCATCACGCCGGAAAAATAACCATCTTCACACTGTGGTGACACCTGACAATATGAGCAGACACCCGGACCTATTTACATCAAGCCAGGAGCCTAGACAGTTACAGTATCTTTCTCTGGCTGGAAAACCGGAATGCCGCATGCAAAGGGGTGAGATTGTCCATGGTATGATTGTGGGGCCATATTAAAAAGGCTATTATATACAAGCTAACTTTCCATAAAAGTACCAAGCGTGAAAGCATTTATCTTTTTATGAGAGTCCATGTGACTGTTTAAAAGCTATATATTTTTTTACACTCGGACGCCAGTGAAAAATAAAAGGACCATTTATACAGAAATACCTGGGACCATATTACATGTTATGCTGCACTAATAAGCCACTTTCTAAAGATATTATATGCTACAACACAGAGCCAGATTAAGGCTATGGGGGGCCCGGGGCAATTCAGACTGTCAGGCCCCTAATAAAGAGGCAGGCCGATGAATCATATGAATCATATGAATTATATGCCACGTCTTTGATGAATATCTATATATATATAGATATATATAAGTATGGTATGTAGGCGGCACTCGTGGACTTAATTCAAATAAGAAACCCGGACACTCCTGGGTTGAATACAACGTTTCGGATTTATTATCCTTCGTCAGGTATATACCTGACGAAGGATAATAAATCCGAAACGTTGTATTCAACCCAGGAGTGTCCGGGTTTCTTATTTGAATTAAGTCCACGAGTGCCGCCTACATACCATACTTATATCAAACTCAGAAGGAAGGCACCGGGCAAGATGTCTACATTTATTTGGCGGAGTGCCGAGTGTATCTTTACTCTACTATAGATATATATATATATCTACTCGGAGGTCCGGCACTCCATGGTTACTGGCATACATAATATGGCTAACAGATTCCCCTGGGTCAATAAATACCATACTTTTTCATCTATGATTAATAAGACAACCAAAAAACTTTGGCCTTTAGTCCAAAGCGATGAAGCACTTAATATTGGCCAACATAGCCTTATGCCCTGCTACAAAAGAGGGCGTAATCTTAAGGACATCCTTGTTAAAACCAACACTAATTTTTCAAGAGGTTCATCATCATCCACCTCTTTGGATAACACTAGAGTAGGATGTTTTTGATGTACTTGTGTCACCTGTCAATTTATGTTGACAGGTGATACATTTTTCCACCCACATTCGGGCAAGGCATATAAAATCAGACACTACTTTAATTGTAATTCGCCATATGTAGTCTACCAGATCATATGCCCTTGTGGCCTATGTTATATAGGCAAGACGATCTGTAAATTCAAGGTCCGGATGGGCCAACATAGGGCAGCTATCAGAGCAGCCCTTTTATCTGGCAAGAGCGACCAGCCGGTCGCCAGACATTTTGTTGAGCATAAACATCAACTCAACACTTTGCGGTATAGGATGATTGATACTGTACCTGAGGATATCCGAGGAGGGAATAGAGGTTTAAGATTATTAAGACGCGAGGCCGAGTGGATCCATCGGCTTGATGTAATTAAACCTAGAGGTCTGAATGATAATATTTCTTATGCGGCTTTAAGACAGCGGTTCTAAGTCCTAAGTATTAATTACTAGATATTATTGCGTATCTACTAATAGTTTGTCCACTTTATATATTACAGGTTGTAATTTTATATACACATCTATTTAATAAGATTTGATATATGACTGAGGTCACTCCGGTATTCTGAAGTGCCCTGTGCTTTGGTTTTTAGTTGTCATGGTAATGGGAGTATCACGTCTGAAGCGTCATCTGCGTATGACGTCAGCATTAAGCGACTCGTGTGCGGGTGTTTGGTCCCGTCCCCACGTCCGCAGAACACATGGTGGTGTTTGGTGTATAAAAAGGTATGTGTTTTATGTATATATATTGTCCTGACGAAAATGTGTCTAATACATTGAAACGTTGACAGAAGGAAAGGTGTCGGGTGTTCTTTTATTCATTGTGAAGCCGAGTGCCGCGCCGCTAGATATATATATATATATATACACACAACAGGAGAGCTCTAACTAGCAGCACACATACTCCATGTGCCGGGCGTCTCTAAGCGCTGATGGTGCTGCCAGGGATACTTCCTCCTCCCTCCCCACAGGCTGCTGCTGCTTCAAACGCTATTGGATAGCTGAGCTGTAGCTCAGCTGCCCTATACGGATTTCCAGCTTCGGTGCCGTGCTGCCAGTGTGCAGTGAGGAGCCGGACACAGGAGCGCAGCAGTGCACAGCAGATCGGATCTAAAAGAGATCCGATCTGTGCCACTGTGGTGGGTAGCCCTTTTAAACAGGGGGGCCCAGGGTTACTTACCCCCAGTGCCCCCCCTTAATCCGGCTCTGCTACAACAGCGCTGTAAGAAAGATATCTTCAAAAGTATTTTAACACCATTTATATGCCTATGTGATTGATTTTTTTTTTATATTTTTTTTTGTTTGTGTTATTTTTATATATGTATGTTTGAATATATCAAGTAAAAGGAATATATTTATATAACAAGTTCTGTGTTGTTTATATTGTGGAAAGATTAGACCACCTGACTCTAATTGGGAGTATTTAAGTGCAGTGGAATATTTTCTATTAGGCTGATTAGCTAGCAGGGCCAGATCTAGACTTTGTGGCGCCCCAGGCAAAAAGGGGCGTGGCTTCACTGAGAAGGGGTGTGGTCAGAGTAGAGTTTTGCCCCCAGTGGAGTTGTGCCCCCTAGTTGCGCCGTGCCATCAGTACTGTGCCCCCTGTACAGTTGTGCCCCCTAGTTGTGCTGTGCCCCCAGAACTGTGCCCCTGTAGAGTTGTGCCCCCTAGTTAAAATAAAATAAAAAAAATTATACTTACAATCCCCGCTTCTGCTTCCCGACCGTTGCTGCGCACCTTCTCCGGCTGCCGGCACCGCTCCTCTGATCTATGGGAGAGATGCACCGCATTGACAAATTATGACCCCTAGTGTCTATGTGCCGCTCCCACAATGCAGTGCAGTGCACGATGACTTCATCGTGCACAGCACCGCATCTACCGAGCACCGGGGGGCACCAGTAGCGGATCTTGCCACAGCGGCGGGACCCTCCGGACAGCAGCGGGGTGGGCAAAAATCCTGCGTGCCTGTAGCAAGATCCGCTACTGTTAGCTAGGAATGAATTTTGCAGATTCAAGGCCAACTCAACCGAACAGCTGAAAGACATACTCATTGAGGCCATCTTCTCCATCTACGGGGATCTGGTTAGTGATCTTCAGCTGTAGGGGAGTTGATGTTGGTGACTACAACATTCTGCTTCAGCACTGGTAGTCTATACCTACTGCAGTCCTAGTGCTTTCCATCACTGAACCTTTTGCGGAAACATTCATATGTGTGCATTTTTAAGGTTAAGTTGTCAATATTATATGTTAAAAAGTTAAAATTCTCAACTGATAGGCAATTTATAATTGTAAGAGATTTAATCTATAAAATGATCAAGAATTAAGTTGGTCTGCTGTATGCATAAGCAGAAATAGAGAAATCCTGAGTTTCTTTCAAGGAGCTGTAGGGAAGGGAGCCCACTCATAAGGAAAATGCTTCTCTTGAGCAACTGGTTAGTGAGCCCACTTGCAATGCTGTATTATCGTCTTAATATTTACAAATGGTAATAGGTACAGAGAACAGAGTGGGTAGGCTCCATTGTAAGCGTTAATTTATCAGTGTGGTTTTGTTTAAAACAGGTCAGGATGTAGAGATGGGAAAATGTGTGATTCTTTCACTAAGTGTATGCATTTGGAGTGCAGGAGCTGTGGGAAAAATAAAAGAGTATAATTCTAAAAACAATGCACCTTTGTGTCAAGCACTTTAGAAAAACACAAGGAAAAGAAAATAATATGCATTACAAAGGAAATGAGGTAGGAAGCATTGTAAGAACAAAAAATTGCTTTGGGGAAATAGAAAAAGTCTCAGAAGACTGAACATACAGGATATATCTGGTTAAACTGGAAGCATGGGCAGCAAAATGGAGACTGAGCTTCAATACAGACAAGTATAAGGTAATGCAATTTGGTAGCAAGAACAAAAATAACACCTACATACTTAATGGGGTAAAATTAGAGGATTCTGTACTGGAAAAAGACTTAGGCGTTCACATAGATAGCAAACTAAGCAGCAGTTCCCAAAGTAGGATTGCAGCAAAGAAGGCTAACAAGGTATAAGCATGTATAAAATGGGGAATTGATGCAAGGGATGAGAGTGTTATACTCCCATTATATAAATCCCTAGTGAGGCCACATCTTAGTAGTAAGGGCGGACTCAGTCAACACTTTTCAGAATGGGCTAGATAAATTCCTAACGGACAAGGATATACAGGGTTATGGTGCGTAGTCAAACACTGTAGTTACTAAAAAAAAAGAGGAATAAGGAATAAACACGACGACCGACATTAGCAACAGAAAAAATTAGTCCTAAAAAATAATACAGTGTAGGAGACCACAAATAGGTTGAACTCGCTGGACAAATTGTCTTTTTTTCAATCTCAGAAACTATGTTTCTATGTTACTATGTTAAACAAAAGGAGGCTAGAAAATAAATCACATGTGAAACGGACTAGACAGAAGTAAAATGGTATAAGGTGGTAAGTCATTTAGATTTAGATTTAGATTTGGGTGGTATGTGTTTAAACTAGAGATGTGCACCGGCCATTTTTCAGGTTTTGTGTTTTGGTTTTGGATTCGGTTCCGCGGCCTTGTTTTGGATTCGGATGCATTTTGGCAAAACCTCCCTGAAAAGTTTTTGTCGGATTCGGGTGTATTTTGGATTCGGGTGTTTTTTTTCAAAAACCCCTCAAAAACAGCTTAAATCATAGAATTTGGGGGTAATTTTGATCCCATAGCATTATTAACCTCAACAACCATAATTTCCACTAATTTCCAGTCTATTCTGAACACCTCACACCTCACAATATTATTTTTAGTCCTAAAATTTGCACCAAGGTCGCTGGATGACTACGCTAAGTGACCCAAGTGGCCGGCACAAACAACTAGCCCATCTAGGATTGGCACTGCAGTGTTAGAAAGGATGGCACTTAAAAAAATTAGCCCCAAACATCACATGATGCAGAGATAAATAAATAAAAAAAAGAGATGCAAGATGGAATTGTCCTTGGGCCCTCCCACCCACCCTTATGTTGTATAAACAGGACATGCACACTTTAACAAACCCATCATTTCAGTGACAGGGTCTGCCACACGACTGTGGCTGAAATCACTGGTTGGTTTGGGCCCCCACCAAAAAAGAAGCAATCAATCTCTCCTTGCACAAACTGGCTCTACAGAGGCAAGATGTCCACCTCCTCCTTATCATCCGATTCCTCACCCCTTTCACTGTGTACATCCCCCTCCTCACATATTATTAATTCGTCCCCACTGGAATCCACCATCTCAGCTCCCTGTGTACTTTCTGGAGGCAATTGCTGGTGAATGTCTCCACGGAGGAATTGATTATAATTCATTTTGATAAACATCATCTTCTCCACATTTTCTGGTAGTAACCTCGTACGCGGATTGCTGACAAGGTGACCGGCTGCACTAAACACTCTTTCGGAGTACACACTGGAGGGGGGGCAACTTAGGTAAAATAAAGCCAGTTTGTGCAAGGCCCTCCAAATTGCCTCTTTTTCCTGCCAGTATATGTACGGACTGTCTGACGTGCCTACTTGGATGCGGTCACTCATATAATCCTCCACCATTCTTTCAATGGTGACAGAATCATATGCAGTGACAGTAGATGACATGTCAGTAATCGTTGGCAGGTCCTTCAGTCCGGACCAGATGTCAGCACTCGCTCCAGACTGCCCTGCATCACCGCCAGCAGGTGGGCTCAGAATTCTTAGCCTTTTCCTCGCAGCCCCAGTTGCGGGAGAATGTGAAGGAGGAGATGTTGGCCGGTCACGTTCCGCTTGACTTGACAAGTGTCTCACCAGCAGGTTTTTGAACCTCTGCAGACTTGTGTCTGCCGGAAAGAGAGATACAACGTAGGCTTTAAACCTAGGATCGAGCACAGTGGCCAAAATGTAGTGCTCTGATTTCAACAGATTGACCACCCGTGAATCCTGGTTAAGCGAATTAAGGGCTCGATCCACAAGTCCCACATGCCTAGCGGAATCGCTCTGTTTTAGCTCCTCCTTCAATCTCTCCAGCTTCTTCTGCAAAAGCCTGATGAGGGGAATGACCTGACTCAGGCTGGCAGTGTCTGAACTGACTTCACGTGTGGCAAGTTTAAAGGGTTGCAGAACCTTGAACAACGTTGAAATCATTCTCCACTGTGCTTGAGTCAGGTGCATTCCCCCTCCTTTGCATATATCATAGGCAGATGTATAGGCTTGTATGGCCTTTTGCTGCTCCTCCATCCTCTGAAGCATATAGAGGGTTGAATTCCACCTCGTTACCACCTCTTGCTTCAGATGATGGCGGGGCAGGTTCAGGATTGTTTGCTGGTGCTCCAGTCTTCGGCACGCGGTGGCTGAATGCCGAAAGTGGCCCGCAATTCTTCGGACCACCGACAGCATCTCTTGCACACCCCTGTCATTTTTAAAAAAATTATGCACCACCAAATTCAATGTATGTGCAAAACATGGGACGTGCTGGAATTTGCCCACATGTAATGCACGTACAACATTGGTGGCGTTGTCCGATGTCACAAATCCCCAGCAGAGTCCAATTGGGGTAAGCCATTCTGCGATGATGTTCCTCAGTTTCCGTAAGAGGTTGTCAGCTGTGTACCTCTTATGGAAGCGGTGATACAAAGCGTAGCCTGCCTAGGAATGAGTTGGCGTTTGCGAGATGCTGCTACTGGTGCCGCCGCTGCTGTTCTTGCTGCGGTAGGCAATACATCTACCCAGTGGGCTGTCACAGTCATATAGTCCTGAGTCTGCCTTGCTCTTCTTGTCCACATGTCCGTGGTTAAGTGGACATTGGTTACAACTACATTTTTAAGGACACTGGCGACTCTTTTCTGACGTCTGTGTACATTCTCGGTATCGCCTGCCTAGAGAAATGGAACCTAGATGGTATTTGGTACCGGGGACACAGTACCTCAAGCAATTCTCTAATTCCAAGTGAATTAACGGTGGATACCGGACATGTTTAACACCACAGCAGCTGCCAAGACCTGAGTTATCCGCTTTGCAGCAGGATGACTGCTGTGATATTTCATCTTCCTCGCAAAGGACTGTTGGACAGTCAATTGCTTACTGGAAATAGTACAAGTGGTCTTCCGACTTCCCCTCTGGGATTACGATCGACTCCCAGCAGCAGCAACAACAGCAGCAGCGCCAGCAGCAGTAGGCGTTACACTCAAGGATGCATCGGAGGTATCCCAGGCAGGAGAGGACTCGTCAGACTTGCCAGTGACATGGCCTGCAGGACTATTGGCTTTCCTGTCTAAGGAGGAAATTGACACTGAGGGAGTTGGTGGTGTGGTTTGCAGGAGCTTGGTTAAAAGAGGAAGGGATTTAGTTGTCAGTGGACTGCTTCCGCTGTCACCCAAAGTTTTTGAACTTGTCAATGACTTCTGATGAATGCGCTCCAGGTGACGTATAAGGGAGGATGTTCCTAGGTGGGTAACGTCCTTACCCCTACTTATTACAGCTTGACAAAGGCAACACATGGCTTGACACCTGTTGTCCGCATTTCTGTTAAAATAATTCCACACCGAAGAGGTGATTTTTTTTGTAATTTGACCAGGCATGTCAATGGCCATATTCATCCCACGGACAACAGGTGTCTCCCCGGGTGCCTGACTTAAACAAACCACCTCACCATCAGAATCCTCCTTGTCAATTTCCTCCTCAACGCCAACAATACCTATATCCTCATCCAGGTGTACTTCAACAATGACATCTTCAATTTGACTATCAGGAACTAGACTGCGGGTGCTCCTTCCAGCACTTGCAGGAGGCGTGCAAATGGTGGAAAGCGCCACCTCTTCCCATTCAGTGTTGGCAAGGTCAGGCATCACAACCGACACAATTGGACTCTCCTTGGGGATTTGTGATTTAGAAGAACGTACAGTTCTTTGTTGTGCTTTTGTCAGCTTAAGTCTTTTAATTTTTCTAGTGGGTGGATGAGTGCTTCCATCCTCATGTGAAGCTGAACCACTAGCCATGAACATAGGCCAGGGCCTCAGCCGTTCCTTGCCACTCCGTGTCGTAAATGGCATATTGGCAAGTTTACGCTTCTCATCAGACGCTTTTAATTTTGATTTTTGGGTCATTTTACTGAACTTTTGTTTTTTGGATTTTACATGCTCTCTACTATGACATTGGGCATCGGCCTTGGCAGACGACGTTGATGGCATTTCATTGTCTCGGCCATGACTAGTGGCAGCATCTTCAGCACGAGGTGGAAGTGGATCTTGATCTTTCCCTATTTTACCCTCCACATTTTTGTTCTCCATTTTTTAATGTGTGGAATTATATGCCAGTAATATATCAATAGCAATGGCCTACTGTACTGTACTATATATGTTTACTGTTGGCCACCAAAATGCTGCACTGTAATACTAGAAACTATAGAAAAGTATATATATTATTGTATATATCAGTACAGAGCGGTGTAACTGTGAGCCATGTGTCCTGACAAGCAGTATAGAAGCTATAGAAAAGTATATATATTATTGTATATATCAATACAGAGCAGTGTAACTGTGACACATGTGTCCTGACAAGCAGTATAAAAAGCTATAGAAAATAAAAAAAGTATATATATTACGGTATATATCAGTACAGAGCGGTGTAACTGTGACCATGAAGTTCTGACAAGCAGTATAGAAGCTATAGAAAAGTATTTATATTATTGTATATATATTATCAGTACAGAGCAGTGTAACTGGGACCATGTGTCCTGACAAGCAGTATAGAAGCCATAGAAAAGTATATATATTATTGTATATATCAGTACAGAGCGGTGTAACTGTGACCCATGTGTGTACTGACAAGCAGTATAGAAGCTATAGAAAAGTATTTATATTATTGTATATATCAGTACAGAGTGGTGTATATGTGACCATGTGTCCTGACAAGCAGTATAGAAGCTATAGAAAATTATATATATTACTGTATATATCAGTACAGAGCGGTGTGACTGTGACACATGTGTCCTGACAAGCAGTATAGAAGCTATAGAAAAGTATATATATTATTGTACATATCAGTACAGAGTGGTGTAACTGTGACCATGTGTCCTGACAAGCAGTATAGAAGCTATAGAAAAGTATATGTTATATATACTGGTGGTCCCCAGTCCCCACAATGCAGCACACTGATCAGATATTTGCAGCACACTGAGCACAGATATGGAGCGTTTTCAGGCTGAGAACGTAGATATTTTCAGCACACTGAGCACAGATTATTTGCAGCACACTGAGCACAGATATTTTCAGCACACTGAGCACAGATATTTTCAGCATACTGAGCACAGATTACGGAGCTTTTCAGGGAGAGAACGCAGCCACGTCCTCTCCGTTCAATCTCCAAAGCACGAGTGAAAATGGCGGCGACGCGCGGTTCCTTATATAGAATACGAATCTCGCGAGAATCCGACAGCGGGATGATGACGTTCGGGCACGTTCTGGTTAACCGATCAAGGCGGGAGGATCCGAGGCTGCCTCGGAACCGTGTAAAATAGGTGAAGTTCAGGGGGGTTCGGATCCCAAGGAACCAAACCCGCTCATCTCTAGTTTAAACTGAGGTCCGCATTCAGCTTCAGTTGTAGTTTTGCTAAAATATCAAAACTGCAACTGGCTGCGATAGCATGTCGGGGTCCCCCCAGCACAGGGCAAGGCTGCCCAGCATGTAAATATCCTGCAACGATGCGATCGCAATGTAATTGCGATCGCATTGCTGATTTGTGGAAGCCCACTGCCTCTGCAGCCAAGCTGCGAAGGCAGGCGCAGTGCAGACATTTTTACCCTTCACAACGGCCACGTCGCACGTCATGTTGCTGCCGTGAACCCGCCTCCGTTTCTGACAACATACCCGCCCATTGCCAATTCGACACCCCCGCAACGCCGCATCACCACCATGTACTGCCTTTGTTCACTTAACTGAGATGCAATCCCATCTTCCCACCCGCGCAGAGCAGGTCCTGTGCGTGCACACTGCGGGGGCAGACGGGGGGATGCAATTGCATCTCAAATCCGTCTGAACATGAACAACTCCCTGAAATCTAATATGCAGTGTAGAAATTAAGCAGTCTGTATTCACCATGCCCAGAAACAATATAACCCACCCAAATCTATGTAAATCTCTATGCACATATTACATCTACCCCACCTTCAGTGCAACATGGTTTTGCCCTATTGCTAACTTTTTTGGTTTACTAATAAACCTGAATAATCCCCTATGTTGTGAAAGAGGTGTGATGGAATGCTAATCTGTTTATTGCTCTGTTATCCATCAGCCCTATCAATAGGTCACAGAAAAACATCATGGGGCATATATTATAGAGTCTCAGTTTCCCAGCGCTGAGGCTTGCTGGCCGACCTAGGACATTTTTATTAAAGAGGCAATCATTAAAGGGGCAATCATTTACTGTACAATGCAAAACCATGCCTTGTAAATTATTGCCCCTTTATAAAAACATCCGAGATTGGCTGGTATCCCGCACTTCCGGCAAACTTAGACCTTATTACATATGCCCCATAAGTTTGTTCAGAGCCGGCCCTAACCAATATGGTGCCCTAGGCAAGAGTTTGGCTGGTGCCCCATAGCACCGCCGCTATTTCCACCTCTGTCCCAGCACTCCTTTCCTAGCACCATAACCCCGCACATATAGCAGTCCTCATTTTGGTGCTCCTACCCCTATCTTTTAAATAAGAACAGTGCCCTTATACACATTTGCCGCACATTATTAATGCATTTATACTAGAGATGAGTGGGAACTGAACCCCCCCTGAACATCATGCTCCAAGCCCGGATCCGAGTCTGGCTCGACACTTCCCGCTAGACTCGGAAACCAGAACAAGGCAAAACGTCATCATCCTGCTGTCGGAATCTAGTGGGTTTTGGATCCCATATAAGCAGTTGCACATCGCCGCCATTTTCACTCCGGACTTGGAGAGTGAGGGAGACAGACCTCTGTCTCTCTCTGAGGGTGGTGGTGTCGGGTGGGGTTAGTGTGTGCTCTGTAGCAGGGCCGGCACCAGGCCTACTAGCACCATGAACGAGAAAATGTCAAAGCGCCCCCCCCCATGCGCTCCTGGTAAAGTGGGCGTGGCCTAGCAATTTCATATTATCGAACTATAAATAAATATGTTTTCACACCCCCTCTTAGCAGCCTTAAATATAACAGTCACAGTAGTGTTCCTTACACATAATGTCTCTAGTATAGTGCTAGATACACATAATGTCTACAGTAGTGCAGTGCCAGATAGACATGACATGCCCCCAGCAGTGCCAGATACACATGATATGCCCCCCAGCAGTGCCAGCTACACATGATATGCCCCCCCAGCAGTGCCAGCTACACATGATATGCCCCCAGCAGTGCCAGATAGACATGACATGCCCCCCAGCAGTGCCAGATAGACATGATATGCCCCCCAGCAGTGCCAGCTACACGTGATATGCCTCCCAGCAGTGCCAGCTACACATGATATGCCCCCAGCAGTGCCAGATAGACATGACATGCCCCCAGCAGTGCCAAATAGACATGATATGCCCCCAGCAGTGCCAGATGGTTCCGGTATGAATGGTCGACCATGTTATGGTCGACAGTCATTAGGTCGACCACTATTGGACGACATTGACATGGTCGACATGGACACATGGTCGACACATGAAAATGGTCGACACGTGAAAGGTCGACACATGAAAAGGTCGACATGAGTTTTTTTTTCTTTTTTTGGTGTCGTTTTTTGCGTAATGTGACTGGGAACCCCAATTAGTGCACCGCGTCCCCTCGCATGGCTCGCTTCGCTCACCATGCTTCGGGCATGGTGCCTTCGCTCCGCTGCCGCTTTGCTCGGCACAGATTACCGTTCCAATCGTAGTCCACGTGGATCGTAAAGTATGGAAAAGTTCCCCAAAAGAAAAAAAGTAAAAAAACTCATGTCGACCTTTTCATGTGTCGACCTTTCATGTGTCGACCATGTGTCCATGTCGACCATGTCAATGTCGACCAATAGTGGTCGACCTAATGACTGTCGACCATAACATGGTCGACCATCTGAAAGGATACCGTGCCAGATATACATGAAATGCCCCCAGCAGTGCCAGATACACATGATATGCCCCAGCAGTGCCAAATAGACATGAAATGCCCCCCCAGCAGTGCCAGATTGACATGACATGCCCCCCAGCAGTGCCAGATAGACATTACATGCCCCCCAGCAGTGCCAGATAGACATGACATGCCCCCCAGCAGTGCCAGCTACACGTGATATGCCCCCCAGCAGTGGCAGATAGACATGATATGTCCACAGCAGTGCCAGATAGATATGATATGCCCCCCAGCAGTGGCAGATAGACATGCAATGCCCCCCAGCAGTGGCAGATACACATGACGTGCCCCCCCAGCTGTGCCAGATACACATGACATGCCCCCAGCAGTGCCAGATAGACATGACATGCCCCCCAGCAGTGCCAGCTACACATGATATGCCCCCCAGCAGTGCCAGATAGACATGATATGTCCACAGCAGTGCCAGATAGATATGATATGCCCCCCAGCAGTGGCAGATAGACATGCAATGCCCCCCAGCAGTGTCAGATACACATGACATGCCCCCCCCCCAGCTGTGCCAGATACACATGGCATGCCCCCAGCAGTGCCAGATAGACATGATATGCCCCCCAGCAGTGCCAGCTACACATGGTATGCCCCCCAGCAGTGCCAGCTACACATAATATGCCCCAGCAGTGCCAGATACACATGATATGCCCCCCAGCAGTGCCAGATACACATGCCATTCCCCATAGCAGTGCCAGATAGACATGACATGCCCCCCAGCAGTGCCAGATACATAAATGCCCCCACAGTGCCAAATACATAAATGCCCACACAGTGCCAGATATACTCCCACAGTGCCATATACATAAATGTCCCCACAGTGCCAGATACATAAATGCCCCCACAGTGCCAGATGCATAAATGCCCCCACAGTTCCAGATATGCCCTCACAGTGCCAGATACATAAATGTCCCACAGTGCCAGATATGCCCCCACAGTGCAGATACATTTATGCTCCCACAGTGCCAGGTACATAAATGCCCCCACAGTGCCAGATATGCCCCCACAGTGCCAGATATGCCCCCACAGTGCCAGATATGTCCACACAGTGCCATATACATAAATGCCCCCACAGTGCCAGATATGCCCCCACAGTGCCAGATACATCAATGCTCCTATAGTGCCAGGTACATAAATGACCCCACAGTGTCAGATATGCATCCACAGTGCCAGATATGCTCCCACAGTGCTAGATATGCCCACACGGTGCCAGATACATAAATGCCCACACAGTGCCGTATACACATAACATGCCCACCAGCAGTGCCAGATACATATGACATGCCCCCCAGCAGGGTCAGATAGACATGACATGCCCCCTACAGTGCCAGATACATAAATGCCCCCAAAGTGCCAGATACATAAATGAATGAGAATCATGACTGGGACATAGCTATACCAGGATACAATTTATTTAGGAAGGATAGAATAGGAAGAATAGGAGGAGGGGTAGCAATGTATGTGAAAAAAAGCTTAAATGCTACTGTAATACAAAATGTTGAGGACAAAACTGAGGCCCTTTGGGTCACCACAGAAACTGGGGAGAAGGACATTATTCGCATTGGGGTGATCTATAGACCACCAAGCCAGGGGCAGGATTTGTACAGGAACCTATTGTTGGACATCTCTAAAATGGCTTTAAAGGGAGAAGTCATAATCATGGGAGACTTTAATTTACCTGATGTAAATTGGGAGGGGTCCTTTGCAAGTTCAGCTACAAGTGGCAAATTTCTACATTCCTTACAGGGAGCATCTCTCAAGCAATTGGTGAGGGAGCCCACTCGCAAAGACTCAATATTAGATTTATTTCTTACAAATGGTGACAGGATATCAGACATATATGTGGGTGAGCACCTGGGATCCAGTGATCATCAAGCAGTATGGTTTAGTATAAAGACAGGTTGCAACTCTTGTCACACAAAAACAAAGGTGTTGGATTTTAGAAATGCTGACTTTGCAAAAATGGGGAGATGTTTAAGTGATTCATTGGTGGACTGGAGGAACTTGGAAGGGGTGCAGGAGAGGAGGGAAAAACTAAAAAGTGCAATACTAAGGGTAACAGACCTTTGTATCAAAATGGTTAGGAAAAGTACCAGGAAAAGGAAGCCAGTGTGGTTCACAAAAGAAGTATCAACTAGTGTGAAAGCAAAAAAGATGGCTTTTAGGAAATACAAACAGACTCAAAATAATAATGACAAAGAGGTGTATCTTGACAGACGGAAGGATGCTAAGAAAGTGATCAGACGTGCAAAGGCAGAAGCCGAGGAGAAAATGGCCCAGTCAGTAGATAAAGGGGGCAAAACTTTTTTAAGTATATAAATGAAAGGAGAAAATCAAATGGAGGAATAATAAGACTTAAGATAGAGAGTGTGAATTTGGTGGAGGGAGACAAGGCAATAGCAGATCACATAAATCATTATTTTTGCTCAGTATTTACTACAGAAGGAGAAGGGAAGGGGCCAGAGTTAAGTTGCAAGGACATTCATAAAAATAAGGTAGATGAAAGTACATTTACAGAGGAGAAGGTCCTAACTGAACTTTCAAAACTAAAAATGGATAAATCAATGGGGCCAAATGGGATACACCAAAGGATACTAAAAGAGCTAAAAGATGTGCTGGTGGCACCATTAACCGAATTATTTAACCAGTCACTAAATACAGGTGCCATTCCAGAGGACTGGAAAAGAGCAAATGTAGTTCCACTGTACAAAAGTGGAAGCAAGGAAGAAGCAAGTAACTATAGACCAGTAAGCCTTACATCAGTAGTAGGGAAAGTAATGGAAAAACTACTAAAAGAAAGAGTTGTGGAATATCTTAAATCAAACAATTTACAGGATCCAAAACAGCATGGATTTACTGGTGGGAGATCATGCCAAACAAATCTTATTGACTTTTTTGACTCTGTGATGAAAATAATAGATCATGGGGGAGCTGTAGATGTAGCATATCTAGACTTTAGTAAGGCGTTTGACACTGTCCCACATCGCAGACTGATAAATAAACTTGAAAGTGTGGGGGTGGATTATTAAATAGTTAAATGGATAAGAAACTGGTTGCAGGATAGGAAACAGACAGTTGAAGTAAATGGAGTGCAATCTATGGAGGGAAATGTTACCAGTGGAGTACCCCAGGGATCTGTACTCGGACCAGTTCTCTTTAATATCTTTGTTGGTGACATTGCAAAGGGAAAGTATGCCTTTTTGCAGATGATACAAAGATATGCAACAGGGTAGACACACCAGGAGGGCTAAAACAAATGATTGATGACCTAGCTAGACTTGAAAAATGGTCAAGAACATGGCAACTACAGTTTAATGCTAAAAAATGCAAAATCATGCACTTGGGTCTCAAAAACCCAAAGGCTAAATATAGTATCAAGGGTACTATAATGGAAACTACTGAGGAGGAAAGGGATTTAGGAGTCACTATTTCAAGTGACTTAAAGGCAGGAAAGCAATGCAACAAAGCAATGAGAAAGGCAAGTCAGATGCTTGGTTGCATAGGAAGAGGAATCAGTAGCAGGAAAAGAGAAGTAATAATGCCACTGTATAGGTCATTGGTGCGGCCTCATCTGGAATAATGTGTCCAGTTCTGGAGATCATATCTCCAGAAGGATATAAATACATTAGAGAGTGTAAAAAGAAGGGCAACTAAAACGGTGCATGGCCTACATCACAAAACTTACCCAGAAAGGTTAAAAGATCTTAACATGTATAGCATGGAGGAGAGAAGGGAAAGGGGAGACATGATAGAAACTTTCAAATATACCAAAGGTTTTAACAAAGTTCAGGAGGGAAACATTCTTCAAAGGAAGAGAAGTATTAGAACTCGAGGACATACACTGAAACTGGAGGGAGGCAGGTTCAGGGGAAATTTAAGGAAAAATGACTTCACAGAAAGGGTAGTGGATAAGTGGAATAGCCTCCCATCAGAGGTGGTAGAGACTAAGACTGTAGAGCAATTTAAACATGCTTGGGATAGGCATATGAATATCCTTACAAAGAATTAAGGTTCAAAAAGGGTTGAGATTACCTAAAGGATAAAAAAAAAAGGTCAGACTAGATGGGCCAAGTGGTTCTTATCTGCCATCAAATTCTATGTTTCTATGTCCCCACAGTGCCAGATACATAAATGCCCACACAGTGCCAGATATGCCGCAACAGTGCCTGATACATAAATGCCCCCACACTGCCAGATACATAAATGCCCCCACAGTGCCCAATGCATTAATGTCCCCACAGTGCCAGATATGCCCCCACAGTGCCAGATACATAAATGCCCCTACAGTGCCAGATATGCCCCCACAGTGGCAGATACATAAATGCCCCCACAGTGCCAGATACATAAATACACCCACAGTGCCAGATATGCTGCCACAGTGCCAGATACATAAATGCCCCCACAGTGCCCAATGCATAAATGCTCCCACAGTGCCAGATATGCCTCCACAGTGCCAGATACATAAATGCCCCTACAGTGCCAGATATGCCCCCACAGTGGCAGATACATAAATGCCCCCACAGTGCCAGATACATAAATACACCCACAGTGCCAGATATGCCCCCACAGTGCCAGATACATAAATGCCCCCACAGTGCCAGATACATAAATGCCCCCACAGTGCCAGATACATTTGACATTCCCCCCAACAGTGCCAGATACACATGAAATGCCCCCAAGCCGTGCCAGATAGACATGACATGCCCCCTAGCAGTGCGAGATACATAAATGCCCCCACTATGCCAGATACATAAATGCCCCCACAGTGCCTGATACATAAATGCCCCCACAGTGCCCAATACATAAATGCCCCCACAGTGCCAGATATGCCCCCACAGTACCTGCTGTGCTGGGAGGGGGAGTGCTGTGGGCCACGGGTGGACTTGCTAAACTATTCAGTGCACGCTATGTGTGCTGCACGGCACAGGCATCTGTGACATCAGACGCTGGTGCTGCACAGCGCGCACAGTGCACGCAGAACAGTTTAGGGCAGCAGGCTGACTCCAGGCTCGAATATGGCGGCACCCATTAAGGGTGATGCCCTGTGTGGCCGCTCTATTCGAACATGCCTGGAGCCGGCCCTGCTCTGTAGGGGTGCTGCTGCAGTCACTGTGGTGTATCTGTGCTGTGTTAGGGGTGCTGTCCTGGCTGTCACTGGAATTTCATGTGCTGCAGCTGTACATGGGTGTTGCTGTCCTGGCTGTTACTGTGTTGTACAGGGTGCAGGGGCACTGTCCTCCTGTATGCTGGAAAATATATGGGTGCTGCTGGCCCTATATGTTGTAAAAATTCAGGGGTACAGTTGGTAAAAATTAAAAGCACACTGCTCCTGTATGTTGTAAAATATTGGAGAGCTGCTGGCCCTGTATGCTATATAAAAATTCAGGGGTGTAGTTGTTAAAAATTAAAAGCACACTGCTGGGTGCTGTAAAATATAAGGGTGTTGCTGTTAAAATAACATTACACTGGCCCTGTATGTTGTAAAAATAAAGTGGTGCAGTGAAAATCAAAGTACACTGGCCCTGTCTTGTATGCTGTAATTTTTCTAGAGTGCATTGAAAATCAGTGTACACTGGCCCTGTCTTGTATGCTGTAATAATTCTAGGGTGCAGTAAAAATCAATGGCCCTCATTCCGAGTTGTTCGCTCGCTAGCTGCTTTTAGCAGCATTGCACACGCTAGGCCGCCGCCCTCTGGGAGTGTATCTTAGCTTAGCAGAATAGCAAACGAAAAAGTTTCTGAGTAGCTCCAGACCTACTTCTAGATTGCGATGAGCTCAGTCCGTTTAGTTCCTGGTTTGACGTCACAAACACGCCCTACGTTCGTCCAGCCACTCCCCCGTTTCTCCAGACACTCCCGCGTTTTTCCCTAACACGCCTGCGTTTTTTAGCACACTCCTGGAAAACGCTCAGTTACCACCCAGAATCGCCTCTTTCCTGTCAATTATTCACCGATCAGCAGTGCGACTGAAAAGCGCCGCACGAACACCAGCAAATCTACTAAGTTTTGTGTTAAATAACTTAGCGCATACTCTCTGTGTACCATGCGCATTTAGCAACAAATTGCAGCATAGCGAAAATCGGCAACGAGTCAACAACTCGGAATGACCATCAATGTACACTGGCCCTGTCCTGTATGCTGTAATTATTCTAGGGTGCAGTGAAAATTAATGTACACTGGCCCTGTCTTGTATACATTAATTATTCCAGAGTGCAGTGAAAATCAATGTACACTGGCCCTGTATTGTATGCTGTAATTATTCTAGGGTGCAGTGAAAATCGATGTACACTGGCCCTGTCTTGTATGCTGTACTTATTCTAGGGTGCAGTCAAAATCAATGTACACTGGCCTTGTCTTGTATGCTGTAATTATTCTAGGGTGCAGTGAAAATCAATGTACTCTGGCCTTGTCTTGTATGCTGTAAAATTACAGGGGTGTTGTAAAAATACAGGGGTGCTGGCACTGTCTGGATGAGAATAGGAGGCTCCTACCACCATTTTCACACTCCCTGCAAGTGCTGGGAGGAGCACCACCAGTCCAGCTGCTGATATTGAGAATGAGGATGTCACTGTAGAAGTACACCAGGATGAGGAGGATATGGGTGTAGCTGACGCTGCGGAGGAAGTTGACGATGAGGATTCTGATGGTGATGTGGTTTGTTTGAATAAGGCACCTGTGGAGACAGTCAGGGCAGCCATCGGGGGGGGCTGGGGGGGGGGGGGGAATGTGGGACCTGATGTCCCGGGCCCTTACAGAAAGCTCCTAACGCCAATACTTGTAGAGCTGCACCAGTCTGTGACTCAACAGCAGTCTAATGTGCAAGGAGGACTTCTTAAAACAAAACCTATCTGCGCATCAGTTCTCTGTAAACCGTTCTAATAGGTCCACAACACTCCGCCTGTATTTAACCTCACAATGGATGATATGACATGGGGTAGAGAAGTGCGGCAAAATATATATATTTTTTGGGAGGGAGGAGCTCTGTTTATATTGTCAGTCCCGGGCCCCGTATTTTCTGATGGCAGCCCTGGAGACAGTTGTTGGCCATGGGATGAAAAAGCCCATTGTCATGCTCGGACAAAATACCAAAAAGCCACCTCTTCAGTGTGGAATTATTCATTCACGAATCTGAACAACAGGTGTCAAGCCGTCTGTTGCCTTTGTCAATCCATAATAACTAGGGGTAAAGACGTTAACCACCTTGGAAAATCCTCCCTTATACGTCACGTGCAGCACATTCATCATAAGTCATTGTCAAGTGCAAAAACATAGACAACTAAATTATATGGTTTTGTTTGTATATTATTTCTCTGTGAGGATGAGGATGTAAACACTGAAGGGGGAGGGTGTGAATCTAAGGATGAGGATTACATCTTGCCACTGTAGAGCCAGTTTGTGTAAGGAGAGATTAATTGCTTCTTTTTTGGTGGGGGCCCAAACAAACCAATCATTGCAGACCCTGTCGCTGAAATTATTGGTTTGTTAAAGTGTGCATGTCCTGTTTATACAACATAAGGGTGGGTGGAAGGGCCCAAGGACAATTCTATCTTGCACCTCTTTTTCTTCTTTGCATTATGTGCTCTTTGGGGCCTAGTTTTTAAAAGTGCCATCCTGTCTGACACTGCAGTGCCACTCCTAGATGGGCAAGGTGTTTGTGCTGCCCACTTGTGTCGCTTAGCTTAGTCATCCAGCTACCTCATTGCACCTCTTTTTCTTCTTTGCATTATGTGCTCTTTGGAGCGAAGTTTTTAAAACTGTCATCCTGTCTGACACTGCAGTACCACTCCTAGATTGTCCAGGTGTTTGTACCACCCACTTGTGTCACTTAGCTTAGTCATCTAGCGACCTCGGTGCAACCTTTTGGCCTAAAAACAATATTGTGAGGTGTTCAGAATAGACTGGAAATGAGTGCAAATTAATGTTATTGAGGTTAATAATACCGTAGGATCAAAATTACCCCCATATTCCGTGTTTTTAGCTGTTTTTACGTTTTTTTCAAGAATCATCCAGATCAAAAACCAAAACCTGAATGGGTGGTTTTGACAAAACCAAACCAGATTCAAAACACGAAACACGAGTGGGGATCAAGATCCAAAACCATAAAACAAAACACGAAAAGTGCCCACCACACATCTCTAATACACACACATTATATATATATATATATATATATATATATATATATATCTCCTATATATTTGTCTAAATCTGTGACTCTGTGCCCGTAACGCTTGGTGGAGTCACAGCGGTGGGCAGAGTCAGCAAGTTTCTGCTCCTGCTGCCTGTCCATCTCTCTCTCTCCCCTCCCCCCACCCATCAGCAGCTCTGATTCCCCGGCCGCGGCGCCGGCCCAACAACAACGGCTGATGCCGCCCCCGGCATACACATTAGGAGGGACGGGTGGCGCAGGAGAAGGCTCTCATAGCCCTCCCTGCGCCGTGTACACAGACCCGCTGCCTCCTAAGCACAAATCCCGCTGTCAGCTCTCCTGCTGTGACAGGAGGCGAGTGCTGCAGTGACGTCATCTCCTGCAGCACTCTCCTCCTGTCACACAGCCGGCACACACTCTCCAGTCTCCGGGGGCTGCCAGCATCTACAGGCAAGCTGGAAACACCCCCGGAGCGAGAGAGAACAGACCCGTGAGGCCACGCCCCTTTCACAGCAGGCCACCCCCCTTTTCGGCCGCGGGGGGGGGGGAGAGATGTGTGTAACAGTAATGCTGAAATGCTGACCCAGTGACGCCTCTGGACACTGTACTGTTTACCAGCCTGCAGCAGCCGCCCACAGCCCCAACGGTGAGTCCCTCCGGCCATCCTACCCACTGTTTCTATGTCTGCTCGCCACTTTACACAAGTCTCCTCTTCTGGTGCCCTCCCCCTCCACTACATTCCCCCCTCTCTTCATCAGCTTCCTCACTGGGGACCCTCCCTGCCGACCCGCGTCTCTATATCCCCTCCCTACCACCCCGCGTCTCTCTTTCCCCTCCCTACCGCCCGCGTCTTTCTATCCCCTCCCTACCGCCCCGCGTCTCTATATCCCCTCCCTACCACCCCGCGTCTCTCTTTCCCCTCCCTACCGCCCGCGTCTTTCTATCCCCTCCCTACCGCCCCGCGTCTCTATATCCCCTCCCTACCGCCCCGCGTCTCTCTATCCCCTCCCTACCGCCTCACGTCTCTCTATCCCCTCCCTACCGCCCTGCGTCTCTATATCCCCTCCCAGCCGCCCCGTGTCTCTCTATCCCCTCCCTACCGCCCGCGTCTCTATATCCCCTCCCTACCGCCCCGCCTCTCTCTATCCCCTCCTCCCTATGCCTCTGTATCCCCTCCCTACCGCCCGCGTCTCAGTATCCCCTCCCTACCGCTCTGCGTCTCTGTATCACCTCCCTACCGCCCCGTGTCTCTGTATCCCCTCCTACCGCCCCGTGTCTCTGTATCCCCTCCCTACCGCCCCGCGTCTCTCTATCCCCTCCCAGCCGCCCCGCCTCTCTGTATCCCATCCCTATCGCCCCGGGTCTCTCTATCCCCTCCCTACCGCCCCGCGTCTCTCTATCCCCTCCCTGCCGACCCGCGTCTCTCTATCCCCTCCATACCGCCCCGCGTCTTTCTATCCCCTCCCTACCGCCCCGCGTCTCTATATATCCCCTCCCTACCACCCTGCGTCTCTCTATCCCCTCCCTACGGCCCTGCGTCTCTCTATCCCCTCCCTGCCGCCCCCCTTCTATCTATCCCCTCCCTACTGGCCCGCGTCTCTCTATCCCCTCTATCCACTCATACAAATATTGAACCGCAGCAAGGCGTACAGGGGTTAAGGGGGCGTAGCCCCTTTCGACGGTGTGTGAAGCACCTAGTATATATATATACACTGCTCAAAAAAATAAAGGGAACACTAAAATAACACATCCTAAATCTGAATGAATGAAATATTCTTATTAAATACTTTGTTCTTTACATAGTTGAATGTACTGACAACAAAATCACACAAAAATTATCAATGGAAATCAAATTTATTAACCCATGGAGGTCTGTATTTGGAGTCACACTCAAAATTAAAGTGGAAAAACACACTACAGGCTGATCCAACTTTGATGTAATGTCCTTAAAACAAGTCAAAATGAGGCTCAGTAGTGTGTGTGGCCTCCACGTGCCTGTATGACCTCCCTACAATGCCTGGGCATGCTCCTGATGAGGTGGCAGATGGTCTCCTGAGGGATCTCCTCCCAGACCTGAACTAAAGCATCCGCCAACTCCTGGACAGTCTGTGGCGCAACGTGGCGTTGGTGGATGGAGCAAGACATGATGTCCCAGATGTGCTCAATTGGATTCAGGTCTGGGGAATGGGCGGGCCAGTCCATAGCATCAATGCCTTCGTCTTGCAGGAACTGCTGACACACTCCAGCCACATGAGGTCTAGCATTGTCTTGCATTAGGAGGAACCCAGGGCCAACCGCAGCAGCATATGGTCTCACAAGGGGTCTGAGGATTTCATCTCGGTACCTAATGGCAGTCAGGCTTCCTCTGGCGAGCACATGGAGGGCTGTGCGGCCCCCCAAAGAAATGCCACCCCACACTATTACTGACCCACTGCCAAACCGGTCATGCTGGAGGATGTTGCAGGCAGCAGAACATTCTCCTTGGCGTCTCCAGACTCTGTCACGTCTGTCACATGTACTCAGTGAGAACCTGCTTTCATCCGTAAAGAGCACAGGGCACCAGTGGTGAATTTGCCAATCTTGGTGTTCTCTGGCAAATGCCAAACGTCCTGCACGGTGTTGGGCTATAAGCACAGCCCCCACCTGTGGATGTCGGGCCCTCATAACACCCTCATGGAGTCTGTTTTTGATCATTTGAGTAGACACATGCACATTTGTGGCTTGCTGGAGGTCATTTTGCAGGGCTCTGGCAGTGCTCCTCCTGTTCCTTCTTGCACAAAGGCGGAGGTAGCGGTCCTGCTGCTGGGTTGTTGCCCTCCTACGACCTCCTCCACGTCTCCTGATGTACTGGCCTGTCTCCTGGTAGCGCCTCCATGCTCTGGACACTACGTTGACAGACACAGCAAACCTTCTTGCCACAGCTCGCATTGATGTGCCATCCTGGATGAGCTGCACTACCTGAGCCACTTGTGTGGGTTGTAGACTCCGTCTCATGCTACCACTAGAGTGAAAGCACCGCCAGCTTTCAAAAGTGGCCAAAACATCAGCCAGAAAGCATAGGAGCTGAGAAGTGGTCTGTGGTCACCACCTGCAGAACAACTCCTTTACTGGGGGTGTCTTGCTAATTGCCTATAATTTCCACCTGGTGTCTATTCCATTTGCAGAACAGCATGTGATTGATTGATTGATTGATTTTCAATCAGTGTTGCTTCCTAAGTGGACAGTTTATGTCACAGAAGTGTGATTGACTTGGAGTTACATTGTGTTAAGTGTTCCCTTTATTTTTTTGAGCAGTGTATATATATATATATATATATATATAGTGGTGATATGGGGTAATTAGCTCATTAGAAGGGTATATTGGTGCAGTGTCTAGATGCTTAATCAGGATCCAAACACTGCTTTTCCAGGTACATAAATGAAATGTTGCTTATCTGGCAGTATTAAATCTGAAACAAAACAACAAACAGCCTAACACCCAATCAGGGCACTTCCTCACTGCTTAGCTCCTATCTAACAGGTCAACTAGTCTACCTCACAAAGTTGCAGAATCTCCCAGTGTTCGCTTGCTACCTGCGGGACAACAAAGGCTCCTGCCTGGTTTGGCTGGCTGCCACAGCTCCAGAAGTGTATTGGCAGAGGGTTAGGGTTCTCTTTGCATCCTTTTGGTCTGAACCCAGACCACCCAGCCTGGTTCACTGTGTCTGCACCACCTTTCTGTACAGGGCATCTCTTCTGACTGCAGCAGTCTTCCAGACTGACTCACTCTCCAGCTGTAGCCACTAGGTAGTATATTTACTAATATTCGTGTTTGTGCCGATTTTTAGGGAGTTTGATCTCAAATTTTATCGGTCATATTCTACTGCAACTTTTTGAATCCATCTACTGTAATTTACTAAGCTGCCAAGTTTTCTATTTTCGTTTTTTCCGATGTCGATGTGATTCGTATTGTCGGGCAGTGTTTTACGGGAGTGATTAGTAAAATACTGCCGGACATTAACACAATGAAGCCCGGCCGGATCAGTGAGATCTGTGCAGGGCTTCATTGTGTACAGTATGAGTATTGTGAAAGTGTTAAAAATCAAAGATAAAATTGCGTGGGGTCACCCCTCCTAAGCATAACCAGCCTCGGGCTCTTTGAGCCAGTCCTAGTTGTAAAAATACAGGGGAAAAATTGCGTAGGGTCCCCCCATATTTATACAACCAGCACCGGGCTCTGCGTTCGGTCCTGGTGCAAAAAATATGGATGACAAAAGACGTAGGGGTCCCCCGTATGTTTTAAACCAGCACCTGGCTCCACTAGCCAGAGAGATAATGCCACAGCCGGGGGACACTTTAATATAGGTCCCTGCGGCCATGGCCTTACCCCCCAACTAGTCACCCCGGGCTGGGATTCCCTGGAGACTCGGGGACCCCTTAAATCAAGGGCTTCCCCCCTCCAGCCACCCAATGGCCAGGGGTGAAGCCCGAAGCTGTCCCCCCCTTCCCTGGGCAGTGGATGGGGGGCTGATAGCCTTTGTGTAAAAATAAAGAATATTGTTTTTTGTGGTAGAACTTCAAGTCCCAGCAAGCCTCCCCCACAAGCTGGTACTTGGAGAACCACAAGTATCAGCATGCAGAGAAATAATGGACCAGCTGGTACCTGTAGTTCTACTACAAAAAAATACCCCCAAAAAACACAACACACATACCATCAAAGTGAAGCTTTATTTTACATACATGCACACTTACACACTCACATACTTACCTATTCTCCCATAGAGCCCCTCGATCCCCTTGTCCCGTAGAAACCACGGTGGACCTGTGAAAGGATGCCCAAAATACTCACCTATTATCCGGTGTAGTTTGGTCCTCTTCAGTCCATGTAGCATCCAGGGGGTAAAAAAAATAACAAACCGAAAAAACCCAAACCTTCACACTAAGTTGGTTCCATGTTTACACATGAAACCCCTTTTCCCGACTGCCGGGACCCCGTGTGACTACTGTCACTGAAGGTCCAGCCAGCCAATCAGGGAGTGTCACGTCATGGCACTCTCCTGATTGGCTGTGTGCTCCTTGCCTGTCAATCAGGCTCAGCGCAGCGGCTAGAATGGAGGATTGCGGTCCTCCATTCTAGCCTATGATGGGAACTTTGCGGTCTGTGGTTAACCGCGAAGTTAATTGGGGTCACCCACAAGAGTTAATACCATATTTGTTGATGCTGCCACAATATCTACAACAAAGTAAGGTATATATCACTGTTGTGATAAAAGCATTGGTAAAGTGATAAACAGGAGATGTTTGTCACAGGTTTTTGATCTATATGATTTAAATCACGAGAAAAACGTCTGTTTCTGCAAAACAGACTTGATTAGAGTTTAGGATTTTAGTAAAAGCTGGTTAAGGAGTACTGAGGGTATGGGCCCTCATTCCGAGTTGATCGCTTGCTAGCTACTTTTAGCAGCTGTGCAAATGCATAGTTGCCGCCCACGGGGGAGTGTATTTTCACTTTGCAAGTGTGTGAACATCTCTGCAGCGGAGCTCTGCACAAACATTTTGTGCATTTTCAGAGTAGGTCTGGACTTACTCAGTCCTTGCGATCACTTCAGTGTTTTTGTTCCCGGAATTGACATCAGACACCCACTCTGCAAACGCCTGGACACGCCTGCATTTTTCCAAACACTCCCAGAAAACGGTTAGTTGACACCCACAAATGCCCTCTTCCTGTCAATCTCCTTGCGACCGGCTGTGCGAACGGAATAGTCATAGAAGCCATCGCTGGGTAACAAACCACTGTGTACTCGTATGACGCGCCTGCACATTGCAGTGCATACACATGCACAGATTATCCCCATTCTGCCATGATCGCTGCGCTGCGAAAATCCGTAGCAAGCGAACAACTCGGAACGACCCCCATGGATGGAGAGAGATAGAGGGTAGGCTCCATCTATGAGGCCCATTTCCATTTTTCTCTGACGTCCTAGTGGATGCTGGGAACTCCGTAAGGACCATGGGGAATAGCGGCTCCGCAGGAGACAGGGCACATCTAAAGAAAGCTTTAGGATCACCTGGTGTGCACTGGCTCCTCCCCCTATGACCCTCCTCCAAGCCTCAGTTAGATTTTCTGTGCCCGACGAGAAGGGTGCACACTAGGGGCTCTCCTGAGCTCTTTGTGAAAGTTTTAGTTTAGGTTTATTATTTTCAGTGAGACCTGCTGGCAACAGGCTCACTGCATCGAGGGACTAAGGGGAGAAGAAGCGAACTCACCTGCGTGCAGAGTGGATTGGGCTTCTTAGGCTACTGGACATTAGCTCCAGAGGGACGATCACAGGTTCAGCCTGGATGGGTCACCGGAGCCGCGCCGCCGGCCCCCTTACAGAGCCAGAAGAGCGAAGAGGTCCGGAAAAATCGGCGGCAGAAGACTTTCCTGTCTTCAGATAAAGGTAGGCGCACAGCACCGCAGCTGTGCGCCATTGCTCTCAGCACACTTCACACTCCGGTCACTGAGGGTGCAGGGCGCTGGGGGGGCAGCGCCCTGAGACGCAATAAAATCGATAGAAAACCTTTTATGGCTAAAATAAATGCATCACATATAACTCCTGGGCTATATGGATGCATTTAACCCCTGCCAAAACATACAAGAAAACGGATGATAAGGACGCCGAGAAAGGGGCGGAGCCTATCTCCTCAGCACACTGGCGCCATTTTCCCTCACAGCTCAGTTGGAGGGAAGCTCCCTGGCTCTCCCCTGCAGTCACTACACTACAGAAAGGGGTTAAAAAAGAGAGGGGGGCACAAATTAGGCGCAGTATAAACAATACAGCAGCTATAAAGGGAAAAACACTTATATAAGGTTATCCCTGTATATATATAGCGCTCTGGTGTGTGCTGGCAAACTCTCCCTCTGTCTCCCCAAAGGGCTAGTGGGGTCCTGTCCTCTATCAGAGCATTCCCTGTGTGTGTGCTGTGTGTCGGTACGTTTGTGTCGACATGTATGAGGAGAAAAATGATGAGGAGACGGAGTAGAGTGTCTGTAATAGTGTTGTCACCCCCTGGGGGGTCGACACCTGAGTGGATGTACTGTTGAAATTGCGTGACAGTGTCAGCTTTGTATAAAAGACAGTGGTTGACATGAGACAGCCGGCTACTCAGCTTGTGCATGTCCAGACGTCTCATACAGGGGCTCTAAAGCGCCCGTTACCTCAGATACAGACGCCGACACGGATACTGACTCCTGTGTCGACGGTGAAGAGACAACCGTGATTTCCAATAGGGCCACACATTGCATGATTGAGGCAATGGAAAAAGTTTACACTCTTCTGATAATATAAATACCACCAAAAAAAGGGGTATTATGTTTGGTGAGGAAAAACTTCCTGTAGTTTTCCTGAATCTGAGAAATAAAATGGAGGTGTGTGATGATGCGTGGGTTTCCCCCCGATAACAATTGATAATTTCTAAAAAGTTATTGGCAGTATACCTTTTCCCGCCAGAGGTTAGGGTGCGTTGGGAAACACCCCCTAAGGGGGATAAGGCGCTCACACGCTTGTAAGAACAAGGGCTCTACCCTCTCTGGAGATGGCCGCCCTTAGGGATCCTGCTGATAGAAAGCAGGAGGGTATCCTAAAATGTATTTACACACATACTGGTGTTATACTGCGACCAGCAATCGCCTCAGCCTGGATGTGCAGTGCTGGGTTGGCGTGGTCGGATTCCCTGACTGGAAATTTGATATCCTAGATAAGGACAGTATATTATTGCCTATAGAGCAATTAAAAGATGCATTTCTATATATGCATGATGCACAGCGGAATATTTGCCGACTGGCATCAAGTATAAGTGCGTTGTCCAATTATACCAGTAAAGTGGTCAGGTGATGCGGATTCCAAACGGCATTTGGAAGTATTGCCTTAAAAAAGGTAGCCTCTCAAAATAAGACGCCGTATTATCAGGCGCAGTCCTGGTTGGCAAGCGGACAAAAGGGTTCCTCTTTTCTGCTCGTGACAGAGGGAGAGGAAAATGGCTGCAGAGATCAGCCAGTTCCCAGGAACAGAAACCCTTTTCCGCCTCTGCCAAGCTCTCAGTATGACGCTAGGGCTTTACAAGTTCAGGCACGGTGGGGGCCCGTTCTCAATGAATTTCAGTGCGCAGTGGGCTCACTCGCAAATAGACCCCTGGATCCTTCAGGTAATATTTCAGGGGTACAAATTGGAATTCGAGACGTATTCCCCTCGCCGTTTCCAAAAGTCTGTTTTACCGACGTCTCCCGCTGACAGGGAGGCAGTTTTGGAAACCATTCACAAGCTGTATTCCCAGCAGGTGATAATTAAGGTACCCCTCCTGCAACAGGGAACGGGGTATTATTCCACACTATTGTGGTACCGAAGCCAGACGGCTCGGTGAGACCGATTTTAAAATCTAAAATCTAAAATTTTTGAACACTTACATACAGAGGTTCAAATTCAAAATTGAGTCACTCAGAGCAGTGATTGCAAACCTGGAAGAAGGGGACTACATGATGTCTCGGGACATCAAGGATGCTTACCTTCATGTCAAAATTTACCCTTCTCACCAAGGGTATCTCAGGTTATGGTACAGAACTGTCACTATCAGTTCAGACGCTGCCGTAGGGATGGTCCACGGCACCCCGGGTCTTTATTGAAGTAATGACCGTAATGATGATATTCCTTCGAAGGAATAACTAAAATTCCCTTCCTTCGAAGGAATATCATCATTACGGTCATTACTTCAATAAAGACCCGGGGTGCCGTGGATCACTGCTCTGAGTGACTCAATTTTGAATTTGAACCTCTGTATGTAAGTGTTCAAAAATTTTAGATTTTAGATTTTAAAATCGGTCTCACCGAGCCGTCTGGCTTCGGTACCACAATAGTGTGGAATAATACCCCGTTCCCTGTTGCAGGAGGGGTGCCGAATGGGATTGCTTCGTAGGAAGCCACCATTTTTTACCCAGAACCCTTGTGCATTGATGCACTGAGACTTGGTTCGGTTTTAGGAGGTTCCTGACTAGCTCGGATAACTCCCTGGCTTTCTCCTCCGGGAGAAATACCTTCTTTCTGGACTGTGTCCAGGATCATCCCTAGGAACAGAAGACAAGTCGTCGGAACTAGCTGCGATTTTGGAATATTGAGAATCCAATCGTGCTGCCGCAACACTACCTGAGGTAGTGCTACACCGATCTCCAACTGTTCCCTGGATCTCACCCTTATCAGGTAGTGGTCAGGAACCTCCTAAAACCGAACCAAGTCTCAGTGCATCAATGCACAAGGGTTCTGGGTAAAAAATGGTGGCTTCCTACGAAGCAATCCCATTCGGCAGATTCCACGCAAGACTTTCCAGTGGAACCTACTGGACAAATGGTCCGGGTCGCATCTTCAGATGCTTCAGCGGATAACCCTGTCACCAGGGACAAGGGTATCCCTCCTGTGGTGGTTGCAGAGTGCTCATCTTCTAGAGGGCCGCAGATTCGGCATGCGGGACTGGGTCCTGGTGGCCACGGATGCCAGCCTGCGAGGCTGGGGAGCAGTCACACAGGGAAGGAATATCCAGGGCTTATGGTCAAGCCTGGAGACATCACTTCACATAAATGTCCTGAAGCTAAGGGCCATTTACAATGCTCTAAGCTTAGCAAGACCTCTGCTTCAAGGTCAGCCGGTGTTGATCCAGTCGGACAACATTACGGCAGTCACCCACGTAAACAGACAGGGTGCCACAAGAAGCAGGAGGGCAATGGCAGAAGCTGCAAGGATTCTTCGCGGGGCGAAAAACCATGTGATAGCACTGTCAGCAGTTTTCATTCCGGGAGTGGACAACTGGGAAGCAGTTTTCCTCAGCACGACCTCCACCCGGGAGAGTAAGGACTTCACCCAGAAGTCTTCCACATGATTATAAACCGTTGGGAAAAACTCGACAGATATTGCGCCACGTCAAGGGACCCTCAGGCAATAGCTGTAGATGCTCTGGTAACACCGTGGGTGTACCAATCAGTGTATGGGTTCCCTCCTCTGCCTCTCATACCCAAGGTACTGAGATTGATAAGATGGAGAGGAGTAAGCACTATATTAGTGGCTCCGGATTGGCCAAGAAGGAATTGGTAACCGGAACTTCAAGAGATGCTCACGGAGGATCCGTAGCCTCTACCTCTAAGAAGGGACCTGCTCCAGCAAGGACCTTGTCTGTTCCAAGACTTACCGCGGCTGCGTTGACGGCATGGCGGTTGAACGCCGGATCCTGAAGGAAAAAGGCATTCCGGATGAAGTCATCCCTATCCTGATCAAAGCCAGGAAGGATGTAACCGCAAAACATTATCACCGCATTTGGCGAAAATATGTTGCGTGGTGCGAGGCCAGTAAGGCTCGACGGAGGAAATTCAACTGGGTCGATTCCTACATTTCCTGCAAACAGGAGTATCTATGGGCCTGAAATTGGGGTCCATTAAGGTTCAAATTTCGGCTCTGTCAATTTTCTTCCAAAAAAGAACTAGCTTCAGTCCCTGAAGTTCAGACATTTGTTAAAGGGGTACTGCATATACAGCCTCCTTTTGTGCCTTTAGTGGCACTTTTGGGATCTCCAGGTGGTTTTTGGGTTCCAAAAGTCACATTGGTTTGACACACTTAAATCTGTGGAGTTAAAATATCTCACAGAAAAAGTGGTCATGCTGTTGGCTCTGGCCTGGGCCAGGCGCGTGTCAGAATTGGTGGCTTTATCCTGTAAAAGCCCTTATCTGATTTTCCATTCGGACAGGGCGGAATTTGAGGACTCGTCCTCAGTTTCTCCCTAAGGTGGTTTCAGCGTCTCACCTGAACCAAACCTATTGTGGTGCCTGCGGCTACTAGGGACTTGGAGGACTCCAAGTTGCTAGACGTTGTCAGGACCCGGAAAATATATGTTTCCAGGACGGCTGGAGTCAGGAAATCTGACTCGCTGTTTATCCTCTATGCACCCAACTAGCTGGGTGCTCCTGCTTCTAAGCAGACTATTGCTCGTTGGATTTGTAGTACAATTCAGCTTGCACATTCTGTGGCAGGCCTGCCACAGCCAAAAATCTGTAAATGCCCACTCCACAAGGAAGGTGGGCTCATCTTGGGCAGCTGCCCGAGGGGTCTCGGCTTTACAACTTTGCCGAGCAGTTACTTGGTCAGGAGCAAATACGTTTGTAAAATTCTACAAATTTGATACCCTGGCTGAGGAGGACCGGGAGTTCTCTCATTGGGGGCTGCAGAGTCATCCGCACTCTCCCGCCCTTTTGGGAGCTTTGGTATAATCCCCATGGTCCTTACGGAGTTCCCAGCATCCACTAGGACGTCAGAGAAAATAAGAATTTACTTACCGATAATTCTATTTCTCGTAGTCCGTAGTGGATGCTGGGCGCCCATCCCAAGTGCGGATTGTCTGCAATACTGGTACATAATTATTGTTACCAAAAAATTCGGGTTATTGTTGTAGTGAGCCATCTTTTCGAGAGGCTTCTCTATTATCATGCTGTTAACTGGGTTCAGATCACAAGTTGTACAGTGTGATTGGTGTGGCTGGTATGAGTCTTACCCGGGATTCAAAATCCTTCCTTATTGTGTACGCTCGTCCGGGCACAGTATCCTAACTGAGGCTTGGAGGAGCCAGTGCACACCAGGTGATCCTAAAGCTTTCTTTAGATGTGCCCTGTCTCCTGCGGAGCCGCTATTCCCCATGGTCCTTACGGAGTTCCCAGCATCCACTACGGACTACGAGAAATAGAATTATCGGTAAGTAAATTCTTATTTTTAGACCTTCAGCCTGGGAGCAGGCTAATTAGTACTTGCACCTGTAAAAGGCTGATACAGTATATGCTGTGTCAAGGCTTTGTTTAGGGTGTTATTACTTAGAAAAACAGTCAGCAGACCTGTTATGAGACACAGTGATTTGCTTACTGTAAGTACTGTGTGTATGCCTATGTTTGTGGTAGGGGCATTAGGTCCTACCACTCAGAGAGGGAATTTGTTTAGTTTAGTTAGTGCCCAGATGGGCTAGTATTTATTTTTATGTTTTATATTTTTGTACTGCACAATTAAACTAGCCATGGCTAGATTGCACAAAAACCCTGGACTGGTGTGCTGTTTTCCTGGCTGCTGTGTGTTTAGCCTAGGAGAGGCTCTGATCTTCTTACACCATGCACAAGTTGAAAGATTAATTCAAGAATATTATTGGAAGCAGGTCCTTATAGTGTTAGTATTCAAGTCCACTCTCACGACTTGCAGCTCCCTTTTTGATTACACCCACTGACGAGGTCTTAAACAATGAAACACATCTAGACATAGCTAGGTGACATCACAACAGTGTGATGTCATCACATGGAAGCAAGGGCTAACTGTCGAGAGTTGGAGCTCGGAGACAGAAGTTGCATTTGGTGCTATAGATGGACTGACATAAATCCGGGGACTGGCAGATTACTGGCAGGCATAGTCTATGCAGATTGCTATTTGCATTTTACTTACTACGGTGCGCACCCAGTTTTTCTTTGATTATACTGTATATATATATATATATATATATATATATATATATATATATATACGGGTCTCCGTCAGGTGCTGTGGAGTGGTGAAGGTGAACAGTGTTCAAGGTATGTGTTTTATTCTGGTGTCTTGATTAAGGGGTTTTCTCCCGAGACACTGAAGTTGCTACCAACCTTCAGTCTCTGATTAGTCCCTGAGTGGCAGTCATATTCCTGGGTACTATGTGTTTAAGAGTTGGGGCATCGGGGCATGCTGTTTGCTAATTCATGAGTGCCGGTCATCTTTGGATATTATATATATATATATATATATATATATATATATATATATATATATAGTCATCATGAGAAAAAGGCAGCACTCAATATTAGTTACAAATTGCAACTAAGGTGGTGCAAGATCCATACAAATTTGGTATAAAGTCAGCCATCCAAAATAAGATAGGAAGGATCAGTGGCATGACTTCATCCCAGTCGCATGGAGGAAAGATAGGCGTTGCCCCCCCCCCCCCCCCCCACATGTCAACTTGTAAAATAAATGACACGCCTATGACTATATAACAATTTATTGTCCCTCATACCTTACAGAATGTCACTGAATGAAAACTTTGTCAGTTCCATCATCCTATCTGTCATGTTAAAGTGCAGGAGAATCAGGGCTGTGCTCCGTGATAGGCAGCACTGCCCCCTTCTGGGACACTGCTTTCTACTTTCTTCTGATTATTACCCATTGAAGGAGTGTTGCAAGGACACATGCCCCCAGAGACCCCCTGGTATTGAGAGCCCACCATTCTCACTGCAAAGGAAGCAGCCCCCCCCCCCCTTCTCGGAGGCAGGGCTCTGCCTGGGCTGGCTGGGAGGGTGAGAGTAGCTGGAGGAGGAGCTGCGCTGACTGACAGGGAGCGTGTGCGCGGGGGGGATGATCGCATAGTGCCAGCTGTGGCTAATAATAAAAGCAGCACTGCAGCAGCCGTCGCAGTAATCAGCTCGCAGCCACTGCCGGTGACCTGAGCTGGAAGCTGGTGAGGACAATGGAGGAAGTGCCCCCTTTCAGGGCTGGGGCCCGGTGGCAACTGACTCCATTGTCTCCGACGGTTCCGCTCCTGTGAAAGATCAATGTGCACATTTATAGATGCTAAAAAAAAATTTGATTTATGAACTGTACATCACTATACAGTATAGAGAATGGATATATATTTAGTAAAATTAAAAATAATAAAAGGAGGATAAATGATTTCAAAGATGGAGGTTGATTCTTCTGGTAAGTGCCAAGAGAGCAACAGATCTAAACAAGTATTTCTCATTAGTGTTTGCAGTGGAAAGAAATAAACCTCAGTTAAGTATCTGGGATATGAATGTGAGGAAGGGGAGGCAGTCAATTGACCGCCTGTCGGGATCCCGGCAGTCAGGATACCGACGCCAGAATCCCGACACCAGCTGAAATATCGGTGGTCAGAGTCCTGACTGACGGCTGTTTACCCCTCTTGCGTGGTGGTCCACGCCACCACCCGGAGGGGAATAAAAACCTGTGGTGGCCGAAGGTCACCACCGGGCCCGAAGCATTGTTAGTGCAGTGAGCCCGCGAGGGGACATGCTGCACTTGCCGCCGGTATCCCGGCTGTTGGGCTCCCTGGCATTGATCTGACCGCCGGGATCTTGCACTGATCCCATGAGGAAGGCATGTAAGACATGAGTCCATCAATACCGGAAAATTAATGGAAACCCTGCTAAAATAAATACTTGTAGAATGTCTCCAATTTAAAAGATCTCAAGTAGCATGTGTGGGGTTCATTTTAAATAAATCTGATTTAATGAAAAGTTCACCAATTTGCAGTAACAAATCAAGGTAGAGTTTAGATTTAGCTCATTTAGATGTCAGTAAAGCAGCACATCAAACCTGGCACCCATCGTTAGTGACTATGGGAGCGCGCAATCACCCGTACACACTGAGCAATGTAGGCAAGTTGTTGTTATGACAAAATCTCTGTTTTTACTGTGAAAATGGGTTACGGCAAATCACCCCAACATTGCTCCAGTGCATACCCAGCTTTATGTCTTCTTCATTATCCCATTTCAATACTGATACATTAAATTGATTGCTTAAATTGGATTCAAAGGCAGTTGAATGGATACATTATTGGTTTAAGTATGTACATCAGAGAGTTGTAGTAAATGGAATGTATAGAGAAGAGAAAAAAGGAAACACTCTAATAAACACCTCAAGGAGCAGTTCCTTTTCAGAATTTTATTGTTGACATTTCTGTGGTATTGAAGGCAAAAAGAAATTTGTTTTGTTTTTGCACAGATGACACAAAGTTATGTATCCTTCCTCAATGTCAAACTCCTATTCCCACAAACATTGTAAGAGCAAGGCACTATTATGTTTGATGATACCAAGGCCGGGATGTACTAAATGGACAATGCGGTAAACCCCTGTTTACCACATTTTCCAAATGCACTAGCCTCCGTCCGCTGAGTCAGCATCGTGGAGGGGATCACCAGTTTTGCTGGCAATGGGGGTAATTCCAAGTTGATCGCAGCAGGATTTTTGATAGCAATTGGGCAAAACCATGTGCACTGCAGGGGGGCAGATGTAACATGTGCAGAGAGAGTTAGATTTGGGTGGGTTATTTTATTTCTGTGCATGGTAAATACTGGCTGCTTTATTTTTACACTGCAGATTGAACACACCACACCCAAATCTAACTCTCTGTGCACGTGTTATATCTGCCTCCCCTGCAGTGCACATGGTTTTGCCCAATTGCTAACAAAAATCCTGCTGCGATCAACTTGGAATTACCCCCAATACCTCATAGAAGCCTATGGGCCTCTCTTCGCAGCACTGTTGTTATTAGGACAAATTTAATCAGAAATAGAAAATTCATAAGCATTCACAAACATTCAAGCACCACTGTATATGTATTATTTTATCTTTTTCTTTTGATCTGTCTACCCCCATTTTCCATGGCCAGTATTGAAAAATGGCAACAATCTGAAGTTTAAAAAAGATTCAGAGAAATAAAGCTGGTAGGAGAAGAAATATATAGAAATGGTGTCATTGATAGGTAGGACAATTTCATTCAATAAACAAAAATGTTATACAATGGAGTTTTTAAGTGTAAGATTTTGGATAGGTTACTGTAGGTGAGGTATGGTGCCAGGGAGTGGTATTAGACTGGGAGAGGCAGAGTGTCAAGAAAGGGTAGTGGGTGAGTTGTACATCAGGGTGTAATGGTGAGTGAGGGGCATTTGAGTGAGTAAGGCTTGGTGACTGGAGTGAGTGAGGGAAATTACAGTGGGTAAGGTATGTTGTCAGGGGGTGGTGTGAATAAGGGGGATTTTGTGACTGAGGTATGAGAGTATTGTTTTATTGGCCCCCACTGTTTTATTTCTCTATCTGGGGCTGCCTTTGCATTCACCTTCTACAATGTTATATCATGCCCCTTGCATTAAAGAACTATTGTGAGGTGGCTAGTGCACTGATTATTCCTTCTTCACATCCCCTCTAGTGGCTGTTTGTGCATCTAGTGGCTGACCACAACTCCACTGGCAGCTAGCCTCTTCAGCAGACTAACACTCCTTCATGTGCTTGTCATTTATCCAATGGATCCTTCAAGACCCAGCACTGTTCTGTTTGCATGCATTTCAAGTAAATGACAAGCTCAACTGCTCTCCCTTCCACATCACACAGGTGTGGACACCATGCCAGACTTCTCCAAAGCAGAAGACGCTCATCCGTAGTAGGCATCAATCTCTGAGTATGATGTATACCTCTTAACTATCTTGATATCTACTGGACAGTCCCATTTTGAGGCATTGTCCGAATTGGCTAGACAATCGGGGAGGTAAGTAATTTGGAGGTTGAATAGGTGTAGCATGGAATAGAAAGAGAATAGCTCAGGTGATGGTCAATCACATAAGAAATGCTGAGCAGGTCTCCATGATCCATGGGCAAGTTTGTTTATCACACAGTGTACACCTGTTGCCATGGTTCATCTGGACAACATGTTGGGAGCTATTTTTTCCTGTCCTGGAAACACATCTAGGGATGGTGTTACCAGAACAGGGAGTACCACATTGACAGTTGAAAAATAGGTACTATCAATGGGGTAACGATTGGCTGTTACCCATGGTCCAGTAATTTGTACATGCCCCCCAGGCTCAAATGTGCCAGCCAGCCCGTTTCTAGTAATAAATTCATGTCAATAATCACCCCTTTCATCATCATGTCATTTATTCTCCCCTCATATCATCATATTCCCCCATCAATTTCTACAATTCCATCAACTCACTTACATATGTAGTTCCTCCAATTCACATTATGCCAAATGGAACTGGACAGTGTACTGTATTTTATATGGTACTTGGACAACTCACTGTACTTCTCTGTCCTCAGGTTCTCTGGGATGGAGGTGATTAGTGCAGTGAAGTGAAGGGAGGGTGCTGCTGAGCTGCTACATCTGTGAGTCATTGAGTGACTCACTCACTGACCCTGTCATCTCATTGATACCAGTAACAACTGTCATTTTAATGACAAGCACTGAGCTAGCATCCAATATTAGGACTACAGTATGATTGTTCACATCCTGAAACCTACAGTACAGGTATGTGGAAAGTCTTATAGCTAGGAGCAGTGCATTTGTGTACAGTACAACTTGGCATATAACAATTGGCCTGATCCAGAGATGTACTCAGGATGTCTGGAAAAACAACAGTGCCAGGGCCAGCAAAACTGTGTCCAAGGATGCAGCCATTGACTATAGCATGCCCCAAAAAATGGGGGCGACACACTTCCCCTCCATGCCCCCAAATGCTGCAGATTGTCATTGACCTGATGTATGCAGCTGTATTCCAGATCCAAAGACAATGAAGATTTGTGTAACTATCTCCACAATGCAAATCCCTGAATCCACATTTATATTGGTGGTCATTCCGAGTTGTTCGCTCGGTAATTTTCTTCGCATCGCAGCGATTTTCCGCTTAATGCGCATGCGCAATGTTCGCACTGCGACTGCGCCAAGTAAATTTGCTAAGCAATTAGGAATATTACTCAGGTTTTTTCATCGTTCTGGTGATCGTAATGTGATTGACAGGAAGTGGGTGTTTCTGGGCGGAAACAGGCCGTTTTAGGGGCGTGTGGGAAAAAACGCTACCGTTTCTGGGAAAAACGCGGGAGTGGCTGGAGAAACGGAGGAGTGTCTGGGCGAACACTGGGTGTGTTTGTGACGTCAAACCAGGAACGACAAGCACTGAAATGATCGCACTGGCAGAGTAAGTCTCGAGCTACTCAGAAACTGCACAGAGATGTCTTATCGCAATATTGCGAATCTTTCGTTCGCAATTTTAAGAAGCTAAGAATCACTCCCAGTAGGCGGCGGCTTAGCGTGTGCAATGCTGCTAAAAGCAGCTTGCGAGCGAACAACTCGGAATGAGGGCCATAGTTATATGCACACATATTAGGTGTGTGAATCTCCTGAAATTAGTGCAGTTTGCCAGACAGGAGAATGGTTAATGCACATCAGAGATTTTGAGCCTGATTCAGAGGTGGACGCTAATTCAGATGTGGCTTGACTATAGTTGAATTTATGCTAATGCTGCAGCCGATGGGCTAACCAGAATCAGTGGCTCTAGGGGCTAATTCAGACTGGAGAGATCACAGTCTGAATTCTTTTGAGAAGTTAGCACATCTATGATCAGATCTGAATTACCTCCCTAATCCCCTGCAGTGCACAAATAGTTGCACCATTATGAAAACATCAGCTGCACCATGGACATTACAGAAAATCTATAGATGCTCAGACTGTAAGATGGTACATGGCCATGGGCATTTCCCAACAAGCCAATGATGAAAGTCATCCCCCAGGATTTCACCCCCCCCACCCAAAAGCCATCCCTGACACCCCCTGCGGCTCACCTGGCGCCTCTTCCCAGTCTAGCGTGTGCGGGTGGGAAATGTATTTTTAATTTTTTTTATAGGAGGTGGGATGGCCACACCTACCTGCATTAGCCATGCCCCCTCAGATTACCTGGGCCTGGCACGGCTGTAGCATTGGATGGGACAAAACTGCAGTATGGTTCCATTAATCAGCATGTAATGATATACTGCATCATCATACAGTGGGCCTAATTCAGAGCCGATCGCTGCACCGACAGCAATCGCACTCTGAAGCCTAAGCGTTGTGGGCATGCGCAGTGGCCACCCTTTCGCATCTCACTGGTGTGATTGCCTCTGTCTGACTGACAGGCAGATGTGGTCGCTGGGCGGGAGGGGGCATGCCAACGGCGTTAGAATGCTATCGTGGGGCACGGTCCGGACAACGCAGGGGTGTCCAGACCATTGCGGGGGCGGGCTGCGGAGGCTGTATGACATCACACTCAGCCGCTGCAACCCAGAATGCCTGGCTGCGCAGGTAGGGAGCTACTTGGCATGTGTTTAACTTTCGCACCCTTGCGGGGGGTAGGGCCTGACATGCGGGGCGTACTAGCCCTGTGCAGGGCATCCCCCTGTATGTCAGAGAAACTGTTGCAAATTTAGCACATCTACGATCAGGTCATAGTGTGTACAACGACATGTCAGATCACTGTGGTATATACCCAGTTTGAGAGTGTAGTAGAGCAGGGTGAGCCAGGTCAGGTCTGGTGGAAGCATATACGTGGTACTGTAAATTAAATATGATTGGGTTTACCCTAACTGTGCCACTAGGATTATACTTTTGAACTACAGATGTGTCCTCATACACTGTGGATTCATTTGTGCCAAATATCCCTTCTCAGTGTGCCTAGGGCCCAATTCAGACCTGATCGCTGCTATTATCGATTGACTGCGCATGCATGAGCACCGCAATGTGCACGCATGTCACCAAACAACAACAGGCATCATCAAACAGCAACAAGCTGGTGCAAAAATTTCAATCGCACATCCATTCGCACGCTGATTGAATGAAGAGGCCATTTAAGGGTGGTAACTGACTGTTTTCTGGGAGTCTCAGAGAAAACGCAGGCATTCCCAATGGTTTTTTAGGGCGGGTGGGTGACGTCAGCTCCGGCCCTGATCAGTCTATTCTCTTCGCACTGTAGGTGTAAGTCCTGGGCTGGGCACAGACTGCACACAGTGGAAAAATCATCTGTGGTGTGAACGGATTTGCAGCTGTCCGCTGACTGGGGAACATTTTTAGCACGGTGAACACATGCGTTTGCACACTTGCATGGGCAAATTTACACTCCCCTCTGGCGGCGACTATCTGATCGCAGGACAGCAAAATTAGCAGCACAGCGATCAGGTGTAAATCGGGCACCATGTCCCTAGTGACTCAGCCACTCAAACAATTTATTTGCTCAAATTGTGCTTCTTATTCAGATAAATTGTATGTATGTATGTATGTATGTATGTATGTATGTATGTATGTAATCTAATGCTTATTCTGTTGAAGCCGCAGCCCGGCATCTCTAGTACACATTGGGGGTTATTCCAAGTTGATCGCAGCAGGAATTTTGTTAGCAGTTGGGCAAAACCATGTGTACTGCAAGTGTGGCAGATATAACATGTGCAGATAGAGTTAGATTTGGGTGGGTTATTTTATTTCTGTGCAGGGTAAATACTGGCTGCTTTATTTTTACACTGCAAATCAGATTGCAGATTGAACACACCACACCCAAATCTAACTCTCTCTGCACATGTTATATCTGCCTCCCCTGCAGTGCACATGGTTTTGCCCAATTGCTAACAGAATTCCTGCTGCGATCAACTTGGAATTACCCCCCATGTGCACTGCAGGTGGGGCAGATATAACATGTGCAGAGAGAGTTAGATTTGGGGGGGGTTATACTGTTCCTGTGCATGGTAAATACTGGCTGCTTTATTTTTACACTGCAAATTAGATTGCAGATTGAACACACTACACCCAAATCTAACTCTCTCTGCACATGTTAAATCTGCCTCCCCTGCAGTGCACAGTGCCCAACTGCTAACAAAATTCCTGCTGCGATCAACTTGGAATTACCCCCATTGAGTGGTGTTTTGCAGCATCTGTGATGCAAACCAAATGCAAATGTGAAAGAAAAAAATCAGTACTTTACGGGCCATGGGGGTCATTCTGAGTTGATCGCACGTAGCAACTTTTTACTGCCCGTGCTATCAACTAGACGCCGCCTATGGGGGAGTGTATTTTAGAGATGAGCGGGTTCGGTTCCTCGGAATCCGAACCCGCCCGAACTTCATGTTTTTTTTCACGGGTCCGAGCGACTCGGATCTTCCCGCCTTGCTCGGTTAACCCGAGCGCGCCCGAACGTCATCATGACGCTGTCGGATTCTCGCGAGGCTCGGATTCTATCGCGAGACTCGGATTCTATATAAGGAGCCGCGCGTCGCCGCCATTTTCACTCGTGCATTGAGATTGATAGGGAGAGGACGTGTCTGGCGTCCTCTCCATTAGAATAGAGATAGATTAGATAGAGAGAGAGAGAGATTGTGCAGAGTCGCAGACAGAGTTAGTTTACCACAGTCAGTGACCAGTGCAGTTGCTAGTTAACTTTTATTTAATATAATATATCCGTTCACTTCTCTCTGCTATATCCGTTCTCTGCCTGAAAAAAAAAACGATACACAGCACAGTCAGTCACACAGTGTGACTCAGTCTGTGTGCACTCAGCTCAGCCCAGTGTGCTGCACAGTCATCAATGTATAAATTAAAAGCTTATAATTAATTGTGGGGGAGACTGGGGAGCACTGCAGGTTGTTAGCAGGAGCCAGGAGTACAATTATATTAATTAACAGTGCACACTTTTGCTGCAGGAGTGGTGACCAGTGCCTGACCACCAGTATAGTATTGTTGTATACTACTAATATCTCTTTAAATATCAACCAGTCTATATTAGCAGCAGACACAGTACAGTGCGGTAGTTCACGGCTGTGGCTACCTCTGTGTCGGCACACGGCAGGCAGTCCGTCCGACCAGAATTGTATTATTTATTATTATATACCTACCACCTAACCGTGGTTTTTTTTTCATTCTTTATACCGTCATAGTGTCATCCTAATTGTTACGAGTATACTACTATCTCTTTATCAACCAGTGTACAGTGCGGTAGTTCACGGCTGTGGCTACCTCTGTGTCGGCACACGGCAGGCAGTCCGTCCGACCAGAATTGTATTATTTATTATTATATACCTACCACCTAACCGTGGTTTTTTTTTTCATTCTTTATACCGTCATAGTGTCATCCTAATTGTTACGAGTATACTACTATCTCTTTATCAACCAGTGTACAGTGCGGTAGTTCACGGCTGTGGCTACCTCTGTGTCGGCACACGGCAGGCAGTCCGTCCGACCAGAATTGTATTATTTATTATTATATACCTACCACCTAACCGTGGTTTTTTTTTTCATTCTTTATACCGTCATAGTGTCATCCTAATTGTTACGAGTATACTACTATCTCTTTATCAACCAGTGTACAGTGCGGTAGTTCACGGCTGTGGCTACCTCTGTGTCGGCACACGGCAGGCAGTCCGTCCGACCAGAATTGTATTATTTATTATTATATACCTACCACCTAACCGTGGTTTTTTTTTCATTCTTTATACCGTCATAGTGTCATCCTAATTGTTACGAGTATACTACTATCTCTTTATCAACCAGTGTACAGTGCGGTAGTTCACGGCTGTGGCTACCTCTGTGTCGGCACACGGCAGGCAGTCCGTCCGACCAGAATTGTATTATTTATTATTATATACCTACCACCTAACCGTGGTTTTTTTTTTCATTCTTTATACCGTCATAGTGTCATCCTAATTGTTACGAGTATACTACTATCTCTTTATCAACCAGTGTACAGTGCGGTAGTTCACGGCTGTGGCTACCTCTGTGTCGGCACACGGCAGGCAGTCCGTCCGACCAGAATTGTATTATTTATTATTATATACCTACCACCTAACCGTGGTTTTTTTTTCATTCTTTATACCGTCATAGTGTCATCCTAATTGTTACGAGTATACTACTATCTCTTTATCAACCAGTGTACAGTGCGGTAGTTCACGGCTGTGGCTACCTCTGTGTCGGCAGTCGGCAGGCAGTCCGTCCATCCATAATTGTATTATTATTATAATATATACCACCTAACCGTGGTTTTTTTATACCACCTAACCGTGGCAGTCCGTCCATAATTGTATACTAGTATCCAATCCATCCATCTCCATTGTTTACCTGAGGTGCCTTTTAGTTCTGCCTATAAAATATGGAGAACAAAAAAGTTGAGGTTCCAAAATTAGGGAAAGATCAAGATCCACTTCCACCTCGTGCTGAAGCTGCTGCCACTAGTCATGGCCGAGACGATGAAATGCCAGCAACGTCGTCTGCCAAGGCCGATGCCCAATGTCATAGTACAGAGCATGTCAAATCCAAAACACCAAATATCAGAAAAAAAAGGACTCCAAAACCTAAAATAAAATTGTCGGAGGAGAAGCGTAAACTTGCCAATATGCCATTTACCACACGGAGTGGCAAGGAACGGCTGAGGCCCTGGCCTATGTTCATGGCTAGTGGTTCAGCTTCACATGAGGATGGAAGCACTCAGCCTCTCGCTAGAAAACTGAAAAGACTCAAGCTGGCAAAAGCACCGCAAAGAACTGTGCGTTCTTTGAAATCCCAAATCCACAAGGAGAGTCCAATTGTGTCGTTTGCGATGCCTGACCTTCCCAACACTGGACGTGAAGAGCATGCGCCTTCCACTATTTGCATGCCCCCTGCAAGTGCTGGAAGGAGCACCCGCAGTCCAGTTCCTGATAGTCAGATTGAAGATGTCAGTGTTGAAGTACACCAGGATGAGGAGGATATGGGTGTTGCTGGCGCTGGGGAGGAAATTGACCAGGAGGATTCTGATGGTGAGGTGGTTTGTTTAAGTCAGGCACCCGGGGAGACACCTGTTGTCCGTGGGAGGAATATGGCAGTTGACATGCCAGGTGAAAATACCAAAAAAATCAGCTCTTCGGTGTGGAGGTATTTCACCACAAATGCGGACAACAGGTGTCAAGCCGTGTGTTCCCTTTGTCAAGCTGTAATAAGTAGGGGTAAGGACGTTAACCACCTCGGAACATCCTCCCTTATACGTCACCTGCAGCGCATTCATAATAAGTCAGTGACAAGTTCAAAAACTTTGGGTGACAGCGGAAGCAGTCCACTGACCAGTAAATCCCTTCCTCTTGTAACCAAGCTCACGCAAACCACCCCACCAACTCCCTCAGTGTCAATTTCCTCCTTCCCCAGGAATGCCAATAGTCCTGCAGGCCATGTCACTGGCAAGTCTGACGAGTCCTCTCCTGCCTGGGATTCCTCCGATGCATCCTTGCGTGTAACGCCTACTGCTGCTGGCGCTGCTGTTGTTGCCGCTGGGAGTCGATGGTCATCCCAGAGGGGAAGTCGTAAGCCCACTTGTACTACTTCCAGTAAGCAATTGACTGTTCAACAGTCCTTTGCGAGGAAGATGAAATATCACAGCAGTCATCCTACTGCAAAGCGGATAACTGAGGCCTTGGCATCCTGGGTGGTGAGAAACGTGGTTCCGGTATCCATCATTACTGCAGAGCCAACTAGAGACTTGTTGGAGGTACTGTGTCCCCGGTACCAAATACCATCTAGGTTCCATTTCTCTAGGCAGGCGATACCGAAAATGTACACAGACCTCAGAAAAAGAGTCACCAGTGTCCTAAAAAATGCAGCTGTACCCAATGTCCACTTAACCACGGACATGTGGACAAGTGGAGCAGGGCAGGGTCAGGACTATATGACTGTGACAGCCCACTGGGTAGATGTATGGACTCCCGCCGCAAGAACAGCAGCGGCGGCACCAGTAGCAGCATCTCGCAAACGCCAACTCTTTCCTAGGCAGGCTACGCTTTGTATCACCGCTTTCCAGAATACGCACACAGCTGAAAACCTCTTACGGCAACTGAGGAAGATCATCGCGGAATGGCTTACCCCAATTGGACTCTCCTGTGGATTTGTGGCATCGGACAACGCCAGCAATATTGTGTGTGCATTAAATCTGGGCCAATTCCAGCACGTCCCATGTTTTGCACATACCTTGAATTTGGTGGTGCAGAATTTTTTAAAAAACGACAGGGCCGTGCAAGAGATGCTGTCGGTGGCCAGAAGAATTGCGGGACACTTTCGGCGTACAGGCACCACGTACAGAAAACTGGAGCACCACCAAAAACTACTGAACCTGCCCTGCCATCATCTGAAGCAAGAAGTGGTAACGAGGTGGAATTCAACCCTCTATATGCTTCAGAGGTTGGAGGAGCAGCAAAAGGCCATTCAAGCCTATACAATTGAGCACGATATAGTAGGTGGAATGCACCTGTCTCAAGTGCAGTGGAGAATGATTTCAACGTTGTGCAAGGTTCTGATGCCCTTTGAACTTGCCACACGTGAAGTCAGTTCAGACACTGCCAGCCTGAGTCAGGTCATTCCCCTCATCAGGCTTTTGCAGAAGAAGCTGGAGGCATTGAAGGAGGAGCTAACACGGAGCGATTCCGCTAGGCATGTGGGACTTGTGGATGCAGCCCTTAATTCGCTTAACAAGGATTCACGGGTGGTCAATCTGTTGAAATCAGAGCACTACATTTTGGCCACCGTGCTCGATCCTAGATTTAAAGCCTACCTTGGATCTCTCTTTCCGGCAGACACAGGTCTGCTGGGGTTGAAAGACCTGCTGGTGACAAAATTGTCAAGTCAAGCGGAACGCGACCTGTCAACATCTCCTCCTTCACATTCTCCCGCAACTGGGGGTGCGAGGAAAAGGCTCAGAATTCCGAGCCCACCCGCTGGCGGTGATGCAGGGCAGTCTGGAGCGACTGCTGATGCTGACATCTGGTCCGGACTGAAGGACCTGACAACGATTACGGACATGTCGTCTACTGTCACTGCATATGATTCTCTCAACATTGATAGAATGGTGGAGGATTATATGAGTGACCGCATCCAAGTAGGCACGTCACACAGTCCGTACTTATACTGGCAGGAAAAAGAGGCAATTTGGAGGCCCTTGCACAAACTGGCTTTATTCTACCTAAGTTGCCCTCCCACAAGTGTGTACTCCGAAAGAGTGTTTAGTGCCGCCGCTCACCTTGTCAGCAATCGGCGTACGAGGTTACATCCAGAAAATGTGGAGAAGATGATGTTCATTAAAATGAATTATAATCAATTCCTCCGCGGAGACATTGACCAGCAGCAATTGCCTCCACAAAGTACACAGGGAGCTGAGATGGTGGATTCCAGTGGGGACGAATTGATAATCTGTGAGGAGGGGGATGTACACGGTGATATATCGGAGGGTGAAGATGAGGTGGACATCTTGCCTCTGTAGAGCCAGTTTGTGCAAGGAGAGATTAATTGCTTCTTTTTTGGGGGGGGTCCAAACCAACCCGTCATATCAGTCACAGTCGTGTGGCAGACCCCGTCACTGAAATGATGGGTTGGTTAAAGTGTGCATGTCCTGTTTTGTTTATACAACATAAGGGTGGGTGGGAGGGCCCAAGGATAATTCCATCTTGCACCTCTTTTTTCTTTTCTTTTTCTTTGCATCATGTGCTGATTGGGGTGGGTTTTTTGGAAGGGACACCCTGCGTGACACTGCAGTGCCACTCCTAGATGGGCCCGGTGTTTGTGTCGGCCACTAGGGTCGCTAATCTTACTCACACAGCTACCTCATTGCGCCTCTTTTTTTCTTTGCGTCATGTGCTGTTTGGGGAGGGTTTTTTGGAAGGGACATCCTGCGTGACACTGCAGTGCCACTCCTAGATGTGCCCGGTGTTTGTGTCGGCCACTAGGGTCGCTAATCTTACTCACACAGTCAGCTACCTCATTGCGCCTCTTTTTTTCTTTGCGTCATGTGCTGTTTGGGGAGGGTTTTTTGGAAGGGCCATCCTGCGTGACACTGCAGTGCCACTCCTAGATGGGCCCGGTGTTTGTGTCGGCCACTAGGGTCGCTAATCTTACTCACACAGCTACCTCATTGCGCCTCTTTTTTTCTTTGCGTCATGTGCTGTTTGGGGAGGGTTTTTTGGAAGGGACATCCTGCGTGACACTGCAGTGCCACTCCTAGATGGGCCCGGTGTTTGTGTCGGCCACTAGGGTCGCTTATCTTACTCACACAGCGACCTCGGTGCAAATTTTAGGACTAAAAATAATATTGTGAGGTGTGAGGTATTCAGAATAGACTGAAAATGAGTGTAAATTATGGTTTTTGAGGTTAATAATACTTTGGGATCAAAATGACCCCCAAATTCTATGATTTAAGCTGTTTTTTAGTGTTTTTTGAAAAAAACACCCGAATCCAAAACACACCCGAATCCGACAAAAAAAATTCGGTGAGGTTTTGCCAAAACGCGTTCGAACCCAAAACACGGCCGCGGAACCGAACCCAAAACCCGAAAAATTTCAGGCGCTCATCTCTAGTGTATTTCTGCATAGCAGGGCTGCGAACGCTTGTGCAGCCCTGCTATGCAAAAAAAGTTTCCTGTAAAAGAAGAGCAGGGTAAGAGTCACTTACCCTATGCGATCGATCCAGCGATGCAGGTCCCGGAATTGACGTCAGACATCCGCCCTCCAAACGCCTGGACACGCCTGCGTTGGACTTACCACTTGAAAATGGTGAGTTGCCACCCGAATCTGCCTTCCTCCTGTCAATCTTCTTGTGGTCGCCGCTGCGACCACTTGCTTTGTTCGTAGCGTCGCAATGCGGCCGCCTCGCATGCGAAGTTTCCGACCCGATCGCAAGGAAGTGTGAGGAATTGCAGCATGCGATCCTGTCGGAATGACCCCCCTAATTCAGACCTAATCACAGCAGCAAACTTGTTAGCTAATGGGCAAAACCATGTTGCACTGCAGGTGGGGCAGATATAACACGTGCAGAGAGAGTTAGATTTGGGTGGGTTATATTAGGGGTAATTCCAAGTTGATCGCAGCAGGATTTTTGTTAGCAATTGGGCAAAACCATGTGCACTGCAGGGGAGGCAGATATAACATGTGCAGAAAGAGTTAGATTTGGGTGGGTTATTTTATTTCTGTGCAGGGTAAATACTGGCTGCTTTATTTTTACACTGCAAATTAGATTGCAGATTGAACACACCCCACCCAAATCTAACTCTCTCTGCACATGTTATATCTGCCTCCCCTGCAGTGCACATGGTTTTGCCCAATTGCTAACAAAAATCCTGCTGCGATCAACTTGGAATTACCCCCATTGTTTCTGTGCAGGGTAAATACTGGCTGCCATATTTTTACACTGCAATTTAGATTTCAGTTTGAACACACCCCACCCAAATCTAACTCTCTCTGCACATGTTATATCCCCCCCCCCCCCGTGGTTTTTCCCATTAGCTAACAAATTTACTGCTGCGATCAGGTCTGAATTAGGCCCCACACCTCTTGGAGTGGCTCTGTTGCATGAGGCATCTTGCAGTTAGGGAAGCCAATCCCAGGCCATTTTTTCAATCCCGGGATTGAAAAATGGCCAATCCCGGGATTCCCGGGATACCCGGGATTGGCTTTTATCTAGGTGGCCGCCCCCTAGCCCCACCCTGCCCGCCTCGCACATATAACTTACCATATACCGAGGGCGGGTGAGAGGGAAACATCCGTTGATCGCTGCTGGGAGCCGCTGACAGCGCAGCGTGACCTCACACGCTGCGCTGGGGACCCAGAAAGAGAAAGCCGGGCAGCATCTGAGCATCCTGTGGACGCTCAACGCTGATCCCTCAATCCCCGGGATTGGAGCTTCCAATCCCGGGATTGAATGCCATCCATTTTTGGGCCTAAATCCCGGGATCCCGCCGATCCCGATTCCGGGATTGGCCACCATACTTGCAGTGTATGCATTGCTCGAAGTCTGACGGTATACAGTGGTATGTCATACCGTCACTTCAAGCACTGAAGTCTTTAAATTTATTTGTTTGTTGTTGCAGTGGCACCTACCTCAGCCAGCGGCAGCCTTGCACACTGCTCGGCACCTTTCCTCCCATTCCAGCACTGTAGACCTCAATTAGATTCAGTAGCAGATTCTGAAAATAGCAGAATCTGCTACAGGTTGAGTATCCCATATCCAAATATTCCGAAATATGGAATATTCCGAAATACAGAATTTTTTGAGTGAGAGTGAGATAGTGAAACCTTTGTTTTCTGATGGCTCATTGTACACAAACTATGTTTAATACACAAAATGATTAAAAATATTATATTTAATGACCTTCAGGCTGTGTGTATAAGGTGTATTTGAAACAAATGAATTGTGTGAATGTACACACACTTTGTTTAATGCACAAAGGGGGTCATTCCGAGTTGTTCGCTCGCAAGCTGCTTTTAGCAGCTTTACACACGCTAAGCCACCGCCTACTGGGAGTGAATCTTAGCTTATCAAAATTGCGAACGAAAGATTAGCAGAATTGCGAATAGACACTTCTTAGCAGTTTCTGAGTAGCTCCACACTTACTCTGCATCTGCGATCAGTTCAGTGCTTGTCGTTCCTGGTTTGACGTCACAAACACACCCAGCGTTCGCCCAGACACTCCTCCGTTTCTCCAGCCACTCCCGCGTTTTTCCCAGAAACGGTAGCGTTTTTTCGCACACCCATAAAATGGCCAGTTTCCGCCCAGAAACACCCACTTCCTGTCAATCACATTACGATCACCAGAACGAAGAAAAAAACCTTGTAATGCCGTGAGTAAAATACCTAATTGCATAGCAAATTTACTTGGCACAGTCGCACTGCGGACATTGCGCATGCGCATTAGCGACTAATCGCTCCGTTGCGAGAAAAAAATAACGAGCGAACATCTCGAAATGACCCCCAAAGTTATTAAAAATATTGGCTAAAATTTCCTTCAGGCTGTGTGTATAGGGTGTATATGAACATAAATGCATTCTGTGCTTACTGCTTAGGCTTGGATCCCATCGCCATGATATCTCATTATGGTATGCAATTATTCCAAAATACGGAAAAATCCCATATCCAAAATACTTCTGGTAGCAAGCATTTTGGATATTGGATACTCAACCTGTACTACTTCCTAACACATGTTGGGGGCCGTGCAGCACATGGCAAGACTGCCCAGCATGCAAAGTGACCCTCAGTGATGCATCGCAAAATGGGAAATTAAGGTACAGGGCTGTTTCTAGCGAATTTGGCTCCCAGTGCGAGATTTCAAAATGCGCCCCCCCTCCCCCCATTGACATAAAAAAAAATTGCCCTCCCCCATAGATATAAAAAGAAAAAGCATGTGCGCTGTGAAGGCACACGCGCTCCTGGAAAGGGGTGTGGCCTCATAAAAATGGGTGTGCCCTAATTAAAATGGGCATGGTCTCATCTGATCTCATCATCACGGCCACCACAGGAGAAAAAAAAAAGCCCATTTTACACATTACAGCAGGCACGTGTCCCCATTTTACACATTGCGGCAGGCAAGTGTCCCCATTTTACACATTACAGCAGGCAAGAGTCCCCATTTTACACATTACAGCAGGCATGTGTTCCCATTTTACACATTGCGGCAGGCAAGTGTCCCCATTTTACACACTACAGCAGGCAAGAGTCCCCATTTTACACATTACAGCAGGCAGGTGTCCCCATTTTACACATTGCGGCAGGCAAGTGTCCCCATTTTACACAGTACGGCAGGCAAGTGTCCCCATTTTACACAGTGCGGCAGGCAAGTGTCCCCATTTTACACAGTGCGGCAGGCAAGAGTCCCCATTTTATACAGTACAGCAGGCAAGTGTCCCCATTTTACACAGTGCGGCAGGCAAGAGTCCCCATTTTATACAGTACAGCAGGCAAGAGTCCCCATTTACACATTACGACAGGCAAGTGTCCCCATTTTACACAGTACGGCAGGCAAGAGACCCCATTTTATACAGTATGGTAGGCAAGAGTCCCCATTTTACACATTGCGACAGGCAAGTGTCCCCATTTTACACAGTACGGCAGGCAAGAGACCCCATTTTATACAGTATGGCAGGCAAGAGTCCCCATTTTACACATTACGCAGGCAAGAGTCCCCATTTTACACAGTACGGCAGGCAAGCATAGGCGTGCGCAGGACATTTTATTAGAGGGTGCACGATTAGAAGGGCGTGTTTAGCACCGCCTATTGGGCATGTCTAACACCACCTAATGGGCGTGTCTAGCACCACCTATCAGGCGTGTCTTCCACCACATATTGGCACTCAATGCAAACTAAACAATATAGAGAATTGATGCACAGATATAGATAGATAGATAGATAGATAGATAGATAGATAGATAGATAGATAGATAAAATCTGTTTAATATATGTTCAATTTGTATATTTTATTACCATAGATTATATCCTAATCTCTCGAAATATATATTGATATTGAATTTGAACTTGTCCTCCTCGAAGAGGAATGCTGTATTCTGTAGCGTTGGCACATGATGAGGAGAGAGAGAGTGTGGGTAGGAGCATGAGCGGGCATGCACACGGCATGATATCATCACGACACATCCCACAGGTTAGAGGAACTGGGAGTAGGATTACGTCAGTGATGCTGCACCATTAAAATGAATGGACAGCCAGACTGAGCGGAGGGGGGTGGCGGGCGCAATGGGCGGGAGGACAGAAATGAGCACACTCGGCGATTGCCGGTACTGCAGCAGCAGCAGGTGTGTGTTGAGGGGGTTACAGACATTAGGGGGTGCCTGTGCGCACTAGGAACCCCCCCTGCGCACGCCTATGCAGGCAAGTGTCCCCATTTTACACAGTACAGCAGGCAAGAGTCCCCATTTTACACATTACGGCCGGCAAGAGTCCCCATTTTATACAGTATGGCAGGTAAGAGTCCCCATTTCATACAGTACGGCAAGCAAGTGTCCCTATTTTATACATTACAGCAGGCAAATGTCAAGTGGGGGGAAGGAAGGGAGAGGGAGTGGGGGGGAGAGAGAGACTACTTACATTTGAAGAGGTTCCTCCTGCTCTTCGGCCTGCCTCTCCTTCCTCGCGCCGGCCGTCTCCTCCTTCTAGCTTGGCTCCCACTCCTCTTGTCATCAGTACTCCTACTCGGGGGGCAGAGTTTCGCGGAATGACGCGATTGCATCATGACGTCACGACGCAACCGCGTCATTCCACGAAACTCAGCCCCCCGAGCAGGAGTACTCGGGAAGAGGGAGGAGGGGTAAACAAGGACCCGCAAAGTGCCGCGGCGGGCGCCACGTACAGTTGCATGGCTCGCCCGCTGCAAGAAACGGCACTGTTAAGGTAGACCCCCTGCATACGCAGCATGGCTGTGTATGCTGCTGCACCACCACCATCTTTTTCTTTGCAGCAGCTGCATTTGACATCACACAGCTGTCCCGAAAATGGTCCGGACACACCTGCATTTTTGGACCACTCCTCCAAAATGCCATGTCGACGCCCCCTCCGATGACCACCACCATCAATTATAGGGGGCGGCCGAGAGCCAAATGAAAGCCGAGAGCCTGAATGCAGTGGCTGCATTCAGCGGGTCTGCATGTGCGCACATGCCGCAGTGCATGTGCATGACCCTGCACGTTGTGGGGCGCAAGGTGATTGACAGCAAAGGGTATTCGGGGTGGGGGGTGGAATCGTGGCATTACGGGGGCATGGTGGGCTGAATAGGGGCGTGCCAGGAGCATTTTCGGGACGGTGGCGTGATCTCACACACAGCCGCTCTATTTAAAAAAATGGCGGGAGACTGCCTGACGGCACTGTGCTGGCAGGGGTCAACCTCAATTGGATGCATCCACAATTAAATTGCAGACTCATCATGAGGCAGTGCCACACTTGCTGGGTGGCCTTGCCCTGTGATGGGCAGCCTAGAGATGAGCGCCTGAAATTTTTCGGGTTTTGTGTTTTGGTTTTGGGTTCGGTTCCGCGGCCGTGTTTTGGGTTCGAACGCGTTTTGGCAAAACCTCACCGAATTTTTTTTGTCGGATTCGGGTGTGTTTTGGATTCGGGTGTTTTTTTCCAAAAACACTAAAAAACAGCTTAAATCATAGAATTTGGGGGTCATTTTGATCCCAAAGTATTATTAACCTCAAAAACCATAATTTACACTCATTTTCAGTCTATTCTGAATACCTCACACCTCACAATATTAATTTTAGTCCTAAAATTTGCACCGAGGTCGCTGTGTGAGTAAGATAAGCGACCCTAGTGGCCGACACAAACACCGGGCCCATCTAGGAGTGGCACTGCAGTGTCACGCAGGATGTCCCTTCCAAAAAACCCTCCCCAAACAGCACATGACGCAAAGAAAAAAAGAGGCGCAATGAGGTAGCTGTGTGAGTAAGATTAGCGACCCTAGTGGCCGACACAAACAACGGGCCCATCTAGGAGTGGCACTGCAGTGTCACGCAGGATGGCCCTTCCAAAAAACCCTCCCCAAACAGCACATGACGCAAAGAAAAAAAGAGGCGCAATGAGGTAGCTGTGTGAGTAAGATTAGCGACCCTAGTGGCCGACACAAACACCGGGCCCATCTAGGAGTGGCACTGCAGTGTCACGCAGGATGTCCCTTCCAAAAAACCCTCCCCAAACAGCACATGACGCAAAGAAAAAAAGAGGCGCAATGAGGTAGCTGACTGTGTGAGTAAGATTAGCGACCCTAGTGGCCGACACAAACACCGGGCCCATCTAGGAGTGGCACTGCAGTGTCACGCAGGATGGCCCTTCCAAAAAACCCTCCCCAAACAGCACATGACGCAAAGAAAAAAAGAGGCGCAATGAGGTAGCTGTGTGAGTAAGATTAGCGACCCTAGTGGCCGACACAAACACCGGGCCCATCTAGGAGTGGCACTGCAGTGTCACGCAGGATGGCCCTTCCAAAAAACCCTCCCCAAACAGCACATGACGCAAAGAAAAAAAGAGGCGCAATGAGGTAGCTGACTGTGTGAGTAAGATTAGCGACCCTAGTGGCCGACACAAACACCGGGCCCATCTAGGAGTGGCACTGCAGTGTCACGCAGGATGTCCCTTCCAAAAAACCCTCCCCAAACAGCACATGACGCAAAGAAAAAAAGAGGCGCAATGAGGTAGCTGTGTGAGTAAGATTAGCGACCCTAGTGGCCGACACAAACACCGGGCCCATCTAGGAGTGGCACTGCAGTGTCACGCAGGATGTCCCTTCCAAAAAACCCTCCCCAATCAGCACATGATGCAAAGAAAAAGAAAAAAGAGGTGCAAGATGGAATTGTCCTTGGGCCCTCCCACCCACCCTTATGTTGTATAAACAAAACAGGACATGCACACTTTAACCAACCCATCATTTCAGTGACAGGGTCTGCCACACGACTGTGACTGATATGACGGGTTGGTTTGGACCCCCCCCAAAAAAGAAGCAATTAATCTCTCCTTGCACAAACTGGCTCTACAGAGGCAAGATGTGCACCTCATCTTCACCCTCCGATATATCACCGTGTACATCCCCCTCCTCACAGATTATCAATTCGTCCCCACTGGAATCCACCATCTCAGCTCCCTGTGTACTTTGTGGAGGCAATTGCTGCTGGTCAATGTCTCCGCGGAGGAATTGATTATAATTCATTTTAATGAACATCATCTTCTCCACATTTTCTGGATGTAACCTCAGCCGATTGCTGACAATTCTCCATATTCTCCATATTTTAATAGGCACAACTAAAAGGCACCTCAGGTAAACAATGGAGATGGATGGATTGGATACTAGTATACAATTATGGACGGGCTGCCGAGTGCCGACACAGAGGTAGCCACAGCCGTGAACTACCGCACTGTACTGTGTCTGCTGCTAATATATAGACTGGTTGATAAAGAGATAGTATACTCGTAACTAGTATGTATGTATAAAGAAAGAAAAAAAAACCACGGTTAGGTGGTATATACAATTATGGACGGGCTGCCGAGTGCCGACACAGAGGTAGCCACAGCCGTGAACTACCGCACTGTACTGTGTCTGCTGCTAATATATAGACTGGTTGATAAAGAGATAGTATACTCGTAACTAGTATGTATGTATAAAGAAAGAAAAAAAAACCACGGTTAGGTGGTATATACAATTATGGACGGGCTGCCGAGTGCCGACACAGAGGTAGCCACAGCCGTGAACTACCGCACTGTACTGTGTCTGCTGCTAATATATAGACTGGTTGATAAAGAGATAGTATACTCGTAACTAGTATGTATGTATAAAGAAAGAAAAAAAAACCACGGTTAGGTCACTGGTATATACAATTATGGACGGGCTGCCGAGTGCCGACACAGAGGTAGCCACAGCCGTGAACTACCGCACTGTACTGTGTCTGCTGCTAATATAGACTGGTTGATAAAGAGATAGTATACTACTAATATTATATACTGGTGGTCAGGTCACTGGTCACTAGTCACACTGGCAGTGGCACTCCTGCAGCAAAAGTGTGCACTGTTTAATTTTAATATAATATTATGTACTCCTGGCTCCTGCTATAACCTATAACTGGCACTGCAGTAGTGCTCCCCAGTCTCCCCCACAATTATAAGCTGTGTGAGCTGAGCAGTCAGACAGATATATAATATATATAGATGATGCAGCACACTGGCCTGAGCCTGAGCAGTGCACACAGATATGGTATGTGACTGAGTCACTGTGTGCTGTGTATCGCTTTTTTCAGGCAGAGAACGGATTATAAATAAAAGTGGTGGTCACTGGTCACTATCAGCAAAACTCTGCACTGTACACACTACTGAGTACTCCTAATGCTCCCCAAAATTAGTAAATCAAGTGTCTCTCTAATCTATTCTAATTCTAAACGGAGAGGACGCCAGCCACGTCCTCTCCCTATCAATCTCAATGCACGTGTGAAAATGGCGGCGACGCGCGGCTCCTTATATAGAATCCGAGTCTCGCGATAGAATCCGAGCCTCGCGAGAATCCGACAGCGTCATGATGACGTTCGGGCGCGCTCGGGTTAACCGAGCAAGGCGGGAAGATCCGAGTCGCTCGGACCCGTGAAAAAAAACATGAAGTTCTGGCGGGTTCGGATTCAGAGAAACCGAACCCGCTCATCTCTAGGGCAGCCCCCAGCATATGAGGTGATAAAAGCTGATCTTGCTGCGTATGTAGTGATCTGCGTCCATCTCTGAAAATACCCATAGTGTGATTGCATCCTTCTGTGGTGTGATTGCACTGTGAAAGATCATGCATAGTTAGAAGTCCAAAATTGCAATGAAGTCCAAAAATTACCCGATTGCAGTTTTTGGACTTCTGGATCTGTCCTGAATGAGATCATGTGTCCCGACTCCCGAGCTTTCCCCACACACACTCACAGCTTGCGCTGTATTCTGCACCGGATAACTGTGGCAAGCAGTGATTCCCCCACACCCCCACATGGTCCAGCTGGGGAAAGAGATGAGGAAGTGGTGAGAGGGAATCACACATTGACAGGGCACATGCATCTGCTGAGCATGCTGGAAGATCCACACAGCCAATGACATGCCAGGTGATTATCTGCTGCAGCCTGCACAGCACTACAAAGAGCACTACTGTTGTACAAGTAAGCAAATACACTGTACTGTGCTACTGCTGCTCATTCTATGCACAGTTCACACTGCACTGGGAACTCTTTCATTCCTGTATTAGAGTACTAGGGTCTGACTCCCAGTCCTCCCAACTCACCTTATCTCACCTTTGCTCTTCCGTACTCACTGCCAGACTGTCTACTCTTGCTGGGCAGCGGGGTTCTGATGTAAAGCCCATGTGTAAAAACCCAAGGAAGAGCTCCCCCCATGCATGGCAGGTCTATTGTGGGCCCAGGAAAAATAAATTTGCCTCTACCTGTCACTCTCTTCCCATCACCCACTGTCTCTCCCTCTCACAATTTACCTCTGTCTGTCACCTTCTGCCTCTCCCTGTCACCTACTGCCTGACACCCATGGTCCATCACCGGCTGCATTTTCCCATGACCCTCTTCCTCTACCCATCACCTTCTTCCCATCCCCCACTGCATCTCCCCATCACCAACTGTTTCTCCCTGTTATTTAGTGCCAAGGAAGAGCCCCTCCCCATGCGCTGCAGGTCTACCGTGGGCCAGGTAAATAGATTGTAATATATATTTCACTCACTGTTTCTCCCTGTCATCCTCTGCCCATTGCCCACTGCGTCTCCCTATCACCTCCTGCCTCTCCCTTTCAGCCACTGCCTGACACCCACTGTCCATCACCCATTGCCTCTCTCTGTCATCCACTGCCTCTCACTGTCACCCACTGCCTCACCCTTTCACCGTCTGGTTCTCCCCATAATGCACTGCTTCTCCCTGTCACTCTCTGCCTTTTCCTGTCACTCACTGCCTTGTACCCACTGTCCATCAACCATTGCCTCTTTCTGTCATCCACTGCCTCTTACTGTCACTGTCACCCACTGTCTCTCCCCATTACCCTCTGTATCTCCCTATCACCCACTGGCTCTCCCTATTACCCTTTGCCTATTACCCTCTGGCCATCACCCACTTCCAGTTCCCATCACCAACTGTATCTCCTCATCACCCTCTGGCCATCAACTACTATATTTCTCCATGACCCTTTGCCTCTCCCCATCACCATTTACCCATCAACCACTGCCTGTCCCCATCACCAACTGTTTCTCCCTGTCAACTACTACCTTTCCTCTTCACCTTCTGCCTCTTGCAATGAGCAGGGGGTGATGGGGTGAGACAGAAGAGGAAGTCTTCTGTCTCACCCCATCACCCTCTGCTCATTGCCCTCTGCCTCTTTCCATCACCCATTACCTCACCACATCACCTACTGCCTTTCCCCATCACAATCTGCCTCATCCTGTCACCCACTTTCTCTCCTCATTACCCTCTGTATCTCCCTATTACCCTCTCGCCATCACCAACTGTCTCTCTTCGTCACCCTTTGGCCATCAACTACTATATTTTCCAATGACCCTTTGCCTCTCCCCATCACCCTCTACCCATGGCCGACTGCCTGTCCCCATCACCAACTGTTTCTCCCTGTAATCTATTGCCTTTCCTCATCACTTTCTGCCTCTTGCCTTCCTCTTCTGCCTCTCCCTATCACCCTCTGCCTCTTTCCATCACCATCTGCCTCCTTCTGTCACCTACTGCCTTTAACCCACTATCCATCACCCATTGTCTCTTTCTGTCATCCACTGGCTCTGACTGTAACCCACTGTCTCTCCCATTACCCTCTGTATCTCCCTATTACCCTTTTCCCATCACCCACTGCCTCTCTTTATCACCCCACGTCTCTCCAAATTACCCATTAGCTATCACTGTTACCCTCTGCCTCTGACTGTTAACCTCTGGCTATCACTCACTGCAACTTCCCATCACCAATTGTATCTCCTCGTCACCCTTTGGCCATCAACTTCTATATTTTTCCTATGACCCTTTGCCTCTCCCCATCACCCTCTACCCATCACCCACTGCCTGTCCCCATCACCAAATGTTTCTCCCTGTCATCTACTACCTTTCCTCATCACCTTCTGCTTCTTGCTTTCTTTTTCTACCTCACCCAATTACCCTCTTCCCATTGCCCTCTGTCTCTTTCCATCACCCACTGCCTCTCCCTATCACCTAATGCCTCTCCCCATCACCTACTGCCTCTCCATATCACCCTCTGCCTCATTCCATCACCATCTACCTCTTTCTGTCACCCACTGCCTGTCACCCAATATCCATCACCCATTGCCTCTTTCTGTTATCCACTGCCTCTTACTGTCACCCTCTGTCTCTCCTCATCACCCTTTGTATTTCCCTATCTCCCTCTCCCCATTACCCACTGCCTCTCTCTATCACCCCATGCCTCTCCAAATTACCCACTGGCTATCCCTGTTACCCTCTACCTCTGACTGTTAACCTCTGGCCATCCCCAACTGCCAGAGGTGGATTTAAACCTCATGGGGCCATAAGCACAACACCAATTTAGGGCCCCTCTTCCTCAAACAATCTTCAGTGTGCCCCCCCACCACCAATTGTAGTAGACAGGTCCCCGCTCATTATGCCGTCCCCAGTTAATGTATGCTCCCCTTTCTGCCCCCCCCCCCACTGATTATATCTCTTGGACAATTTTGTTGAAGATCATGATAGGCCAGAAATGCCTTTTAAGCAGCCTTGTCAGCGGGCCCCCTGGGACTAACAGGGCCCTAAGCAGCCACTTTGGTTGCCTTATGGTAAATCCTCCACTGCCCACTGCCACTTCCCATCACCAACTGTCTCTTCCCATCACCAACTGTCTCTCCTTGTCACCCTTTGGCCATCAACTACTATATTTTCCCATGACTTTTTGCCTCTCCCCATCACCCTCTACCCATCGCCCACTGCCTGTCCCCATCACCAACTGTTTCTCCCTGTCATCTACCACTTTTCCTCATCACCTTCTGCCTCTTGCCTTCCCCTTCTGCATCACCCCATCACCCTCAGCCCATTACCCTTTGCATCTTTCCATCACCCACAGCCTCTCCCCATCACCTACTGCCTCTACCTATTACCCTCTGCCTCTTTCCATCACCCTCTTCCTCTCCCTGTCACTCACTGCCAGTCAACCACTATCCATCACCTATTGCCTCTTTATGTCATCCACTGCCTCTCCCTGTCACCAACTGCCTCTCCCCATCACTCTTTGATTCTCCCCATCACCCACTGCCTCTCCCTGTCACTCTCACCCTCTGCCCATCACCCTCTGCCTCTCCCTATCACCCACTGCCTGTCACCAACTTTCCATCACCCATTGCCTCTTTTTGTCATCCACTGCCTCTCACTGTCACCCACTGACTCTCTCATCACCCTCTGGTTCTCCTCATCATGCACTGCCTCTCCCTGTCACTCTCACCCTCTGCCTCTTCCTATAACCCACTGCCTGTCACCCAGTATCCATTACCCATTGCCTCTTTATGTCATCCACTGCCTCTCCCTGTCACCAACTGCCTCTCCCCATCACTCTTTGATTCTCCCCATCACCCACTGCCTCTCCCTGTCACTCTCACCCTCTGCCCATCACCCTCTGCCTCTCCCTATCACCCACTGCCTGTCACCCACTTTCCATCACCCATTGCCTCTTTTTGTCATCCACTGCCTCTCACTGTCACCCACTGACTCTCTCATCACCCTCTGGTTCTCCTCATCATGCACTGCCTCTCCCTGTCACTCTCACCCTCTGCCTCTTCCTATAACCCACTGCCTGTCACCCAGTATCCATTACCCATTGCCTCTTTATGTCATCCACTGCCTCTCACTGTCACCCACTGCCTCTTCCCATCACTCTCTGTCTCTCCTAATCACCCTCTGCCCATCACCAACTGCCTCTCCCTATCACCCACTGCCTCTCCAAATCACCCACCACCTCTCCCTGTCACCCTCCGCCTCTCCCTGAAAACCTCTGGCCATCACCTTCTGCCACATCCCATCACCAACTGCCTCTCCTTGTCACCCACTGCCTTTTACTCACTGTCCATCATCCATTGCCTCCCCCTGTCATCCACTGGCTCTCACCATCACCAACTGTCTCTCTTCGTCAACCTATAGCCATCAACTACTGCACTTCCCTATGACCATGTGCCACTCCCAATCACCCTCTACCCATCCCCCACTGCCTACCCCATCATCAACTATTTCTACCTCTCATCTACTGCCTTTCCTGATCACCTTTTGCCTCTTTCCTTCCTCTTCTGCCTCACCCCATCACCCTCTGCCCATCACCCACTGCCTCTCCCCATAACCTACTGCCTCTCCATATCACCGTCTGCCTCTTTCCTTCATCATCTGCCTCTCCCCATCACCTACTGCCTCTCCATGTCACCCTCTGCCTCTTTCCATCACCCTCTGCCTCTCCCTGTTGCCCACTCCCTGTCACCCACTATTCATCACACATTGCCTCTTTATGTCATCCACTGCCTCTCACTGTCACCAACTGCCTCTCTCCATCACCCTTTGGTTTTCCCCATCACCCACTGCCTCTCCCTGGCACTCTCACCCTCTGCCCATCACCCTCTGCCTCTCCCTTTCACCCATTCTCTGTCACCCACTAACCATCACCCATTGCCTCTTTAATGTCATCCACTGCTTCTCACTGTCACCCACTGACTCTCCCATCACCCTCTGGTTCTCACCATCATGCACTGCCTCTCCCTGGCACTCTCACCCTCTGCCTCTTCCTATCACCCGCTGCCTGTCACCCACTATCCATCACCTATTACCTCTTTATGTCATCCACTGCCTTTCACTATCACCCACTGCCTCTTCATATCACTCTCTGTCTCTCCTAATCACCCTCTGCCCAACACTGTTAGGTTCCTGGTGCTCAGAACAAGGGAGATGTTATGAAGCGAGTCCAGAGCACCAGGACGGAATGCTGGGAAAGGGGAATGGAAAGGGAATAGCCCCTGGCGCCCTATCTCCGTTGTCTCACCCGTGCTGTCAGTACACTCTTGCGAGACTATGGTTGCTTGAGCCCATGGCAGCCGCGTTTGAAGGGCGGATTACGTCTGCCCAACTTCGATGCCCCCTCAGGTCTTAATGAGAGACAAAGAGTGAACCGAGACAGGGTGATAACAAGGGGCCCTCTGACTAAACAACAAGGCCAGGGGCTACTAAAAAACCTAAAACCAAAGTATGTGCGGCTTGCCGCCAAAGGAAAAGAACAACAAAGGAAATGCTGACCACACACCGACACAATACTCGTGTACCGGCGGTGACAGCATAAGCAGAACCCTCTGCAAAACACCAGTGACAGAAATAATAAGGGAATACAGCGGCCTACGCCAACGGACGCGGCCGTGCCGCTACTCACGGAACCGGTACGAATACTGGCAAACGGACAGGAACTCCCAATGCTGCTGACACAGACTCTCAGAACTGGAGGACAGGCAGAATCCCAAACGACAGACCGGTGGACACCAAGAAGCCAGAAACTTGCACAGGCAAAGGTACTGGACCTCAGGACAGGAACGCCTCACGGCAGGACACGGGATCAGACATAGGAATCGACACAGGGACTGACACAGGAAGCTCAGGAACTAGCAGGAACCAAGCTCAGAACTCAAGCAGACTGAAAACCCAGGAATATCACCAGCATCTGTGAATTGCAAACAGCCAGCATATAACAGAGAGGCCTAATTAATAATCCCATGCAGCTGCCTTGTTGCATGATTTCAAACTGACCAGATGCAATTAGCAGCCAGGTGAGGCTGAACACAAGGGAACAAGCTGCAATTACACAGACTCACCAGCGGCAGCAGACAAGAGTATTCTAAAACAGAGCAACAGGAAATCCTGGCATGCAAGACAACTTTATAAACATAAAATAGGAATGAACCACTACCTGTGGTTCATAACAGTATCCCCTCCTTAAGGGTGAGCTCCGAGCACCCCATGACATCTACGGGGAACATAAACAGAAGTAAAACATGAAATACAGAACAAAACTGCAAAACAGGAATGAGCCACAGCCGTGGCTCATAACATCACCCCCCCCCCTTGAGGAGGGGTCAAAAGACCCCAAAATTCAGACTATCCAGAACAAGGGATACAAAAAAAAAACCTGACACACTGGTCTAACAGACAAGAAAACAAAAAAAACAAGTTGTAGCAACAACTTGTAACAGTGCCCTCCCCTTGATGGTGGCCACTAGACAAGGAAAAAAAAAATCTTTTTTTTTTTTTTTTTTTTAAATCAAGGCAAGAGTCAAAAAATTATTTCTTTTTCTTCTTCTTCTTCTTCTTTTTACAAAGCTCTTTAGGTCTGACCAAGGTAATTCCCCAAACATTGTCTGAGCTGATGGTACCACCCAGCAAGGCTGCGTTCAAATCAGAGACAGGTTTCTTACCCTTGGGAGCTGAACTTTCTGGCAAAGTACTATTATTAGAAGAAGAAGTCAGAAAAGCACATCCTGCAGTCAAAACAACGGGCTGAGACTCTTGTGCTGAGTTTGCAGTATTTGGTGGACTCTCAGCAGACAAGACGGCTGACCTAGATGAACCTGAATCAATTTCTTTGGAACCATATCTTTTAATAATTGCATCACTGAATGCTGGGGGATCCTGAAGAATGGGATCTTCAGCTTTCATTAAGCTGGTCGCCCACTCAAAAGGCTCTCCTCTAAAAGAATAAATCAGATAGAGCACAAGGTTCTCTGGAGTGATGCCCAGAAATGGTCTAGACAACATAATAATGTAATAGTGTTTGTAAAGCGCCAGAAATTGGGCTAAGTCCCCATCAAAGATTATGGATGTTGAGATATCAGAGTCAGGATCTGTTTCCTTCTCATCTGACTGACTGGAGTGCTTTGCTAGGACCTGGTCACTATTGACCTTACTCGAGGCTGAGACTCTCTGAACCCCACCCGGGGCTGAGACTTTCTGAACCCCACCCGGGGCAGTGACTTTCTGAACCCCACCCGGGGCAGTGACTTTCTGAACCCCACCCGGGGCAGTGACTTTCTGAACCCCACCCGGGGCAGTGACTTTCTGAACCCCACCCGGGGCAGTGACTTTCTGAACCCCACCCGGGGCAGTGGCCTCCGGGAACCCCGCCGGGGCAGTGGCCTCCGGGAACCCCGCCGGGGCAGTGGCCTCCGGGAACCCCGCCGGGGCAGTGGCCTCCGGGAACCCCGCCGGGGCAGTGGCCTCCGGGAACCCCGCCGGGGCCAGCACCTCGGATTCTTTTACTGGGACCGGGCCGTTGGCGTCCCTGACTGGGATCGGGCCATCGGCCTCCCTCTCTGAGTCGATAATTATCGAAAGTTCTCCCGGGACTATGACTTCCGGGACTTTTGCTGAAGCAATAACTTTCAGATCCTCCACTAATGCTATGCTTCTTAAGTTCTTTCCTGGGGAAGCGACTTCTAGACCCTTCTTTGGGGCTGCGTCTCTCGAGACCCCACTTGGGGATATTACTTCAAAGATCCCTTCTGGGGTTTTGCTTCTCGAGTTCCCTTCAAGAACTATGGTTTTAGAGACCCTTTCTTGGGTTGTGCTTTTCAAGTCCCTACCTGGGGTGACAGCTTCTGAGACCCCTTCCGGTATGGACACCTGAACTATAATATTTGATGTCCCTCTATAAGCTAGGGCATCGGGTACCGCTCCAGCACTCTGGGCATCGGGTACCGCTCCAGCACTCTGGGCATCGGGTACCGCTCCAGCACTCTGGGCATCGGGTACCGCTCCAGCACTCTGGGCATCGGGTACCGCTCCAGCACTCTGGGCATCGGGTACCGCTCCAGCACTCTGGGCATCGGGTACCGCTCCAGCACTCTGGGCATCGGGCACCACTCCAGGACCCTGGGCTACGGGTACCACTCCAGGACCCTGGGCTACGGGCACCACTCCAGGGGCTTGCAACTCCGCTTCCACAGGAACCTCAAGAGAGGAGAAAAACATTCTTTTTTGATTCCTGAATCTATAATGGGGCTCCCTTGCCCAAGGACCCCAATTATAGGACAGAGAGCTTTTTAGTGTGGGTTGTGTGACAAGTACCTCTGCCACAGTAGAGACAGGAGTAGGTCTTGTATCCTGACTCAACTTGGCCAGAGGGCAAGACTCGTCACCACACTTTGGCTTGCGCAACTCACAGGTCTGCAGATAGTGGCCTAAACCCCCACAATATAGGCATAAGTTTAAGTTTCTGCGACGCAGACGCTCCTCTTCTGAGAGCCTGGGCCGCAGAAAACTTTTAAACCTATTCTCTTCAATTAAACCAGAGGATTCTCTTGTCACCATACTGTGAACAAGAGTCTCTTTAGAGATAGATGTACTCTCAACGACTTCTGGCAAAATGAGCAAGATTTTAGTCAGAAGGTTTTGCAGTTGCTTTAGGGATTGCTGCAAAACTTCTAGTCGCTCTGGTCTCAAAGCACTGAATACAGAGTTCAGGGCTGCGAGAGATGTCTGCAGGGCTTGCATAGTAGACATAGGAGGATTTAAAACTAGACAGGACAAGACAAGACAAGGCAAGGCAAGACAAGGCAAGACTAAATTTTGCTAAACAAAAGACTTTTTTTTTTTTTTTTTAAACACCGGACTGGATTCGGACTGGATTCTAAACACCGGACTGGATTCTAAACACCGGACTGGATTCTAAACACCGGATTCTAGACAAGACTGGATTCTAACACCGGACTGGATTCTAACACCGGACTGGATTCTAACACCGGACTGGATTCTAACACACTGAAATCTAGACAGGACTGGATTCTAGACTAGACACTGGACTGGGCCAAAAAAGAAAAAAAAAAGTTTTATTTCTTTTTTGTGGTATGGCTGGTGATAATGTTAGGTTCCTGGTGCTCAGAACAAGGGAGATGTTATGAAGCGAGTCCAGAGCACCAGGACGGAATGATGGGAAAGGGGAATGGAAAGGGAATAGCCCCTGGCGCCCTATCTCCGTTGTCTCACCCGTGCTGTCAGTACACTCTTGCGAGACTATGGTTGCTTGAGCCCATGGCAGCCGCGTTTGAAGGGCGGATTACGTCTGCCCAACTTCGATGCCCCCTCAGGTCTTAATGAGAGACAAAGAGTGAACCGAGACAGGGTGATAACAAGGGGCCCTCTGACTAAATAACAAGGCCAGGGGCTACTAAAAAACCTAAAACCAAAGTATGTGCGGCTTGCCGCCAAAGGAAAAGAACAACAAAGGAAATGCTGACCACACACCGACACAATACTCGTGTACCGGCGGTGACAGCATAAGCAGAACCCTCTGCAAAACACCAGTGACAGAAATAATAAGGGAATACAGCGGCCTACGCCAACGGACGCGGCCGTGCCGCTACTCACGGAACCGGTACGAATACTGGCAAACGGACAGGAACTCCCAATGCTGCTGACACAGACTCTCAGAACTGGAGGACAGGCAGAATCCCAAACGACAGACCGGTGGACACCAAGAAGCCAGAAACTTGCACAGGCAAAGGTACTGGACCTCAGGACAGGAACGCCTCACGGCAGGACACGGGATCAGACATAGGAATCGACACAGGGACTGACACAGGAAGCTCAGGAACTAGCAGGAACCAAGCTCAGAACTCAAGCAGACTGAAAACCCAGGAATATCACCAGCATCTGTGAATTGCAAACAGCCAGCATATAACAGAGAGGCCTAATTAATAATCCCATGCAGCTGCCTTGTTGCATGATTTCAAACTGACCAGATGCAATTAGCAGCCAGGTGAGGCTGAACACAAGGGAACAAGCTGCAATTACACAGACTCACCAGCGGCAGCAGACAAGAGTATTCTAAAACAGAGCAACAGGATATCCTGGCATGCAAGACAACTTTATAAACATAAAATAGGAATGAACCACTACCTGTGGTTCATAACAGTATCCCCTCCTTAAGGGTGAGCTCCGAGCACCCCATGACACCTACGGGGAACATAAACAGAAGTAAAACATGAAATACAGAACAAAACTGCAAAACAGGAATGAGCCACAGCCGTGGCTCATAACAAACACCAACTGCCTTTCCCTATCACCCACTGCCTCTCTAAATTACCCACTGCCTCTCCCTGTCACCCTCCGCCTCTCCTTGATAACCTCTGGCCATCACCCACTGCCACATCCCATCACCAACTGCCTCTCCTTGTTACCCACTGCCTTTCACTCACTGTCCATCATCCATTGCCTCTCCCAGTCATCCACTGCCTCTCACCATCACAAACTGTCTCTCCTCATCACCCTATGGCCATCAACTACTGCATCTCTCTATGATTATGTGCCACTCCTCATCACCCTCTATCCATCCCTCACTGCCTACCCCATCACCAACTGTTTCTACCTGTCATCTACTGCCTTTCCTGATCACCTTCTGCCTCTTGCCTTCCTCTTCTGCCTCACCCCATCACCCTCTGCCCATTGCCCTCTGCCTCTTTCCATCACCCACTGTCTCTCCCCATCACCTACCTCATCTCCATATCACCGTCTGCCTCTTTCCATCACCGTCTGCCTCTCCCCATCACCTACTGCCTCTCCATATCATTCTCTGCCTCTCCCTGTCACCCACTATCCATCACCCATTGCCTCTTTATGTCATCCACTGCCTCTCACTGTCACCAACTGCCTCTCCCCATCACCCTTTGGTTCTCCCCATCACCCACTGCCTCTCCCTGTCACTCTCACCCTCTGCCCATCACCCTTCTCCTATTCCTATCACCCACTCCCTGTCACCCACTATCCATCACCAATTGCCTCTTTTTGTCACCCACTGCCTCTCACTGTCACCCACTGCCTCTCCCATCACCCTCTGGTTCTCCCCATCATGCACTGCCTCTCCCTGTCACTCTCACCCTCTGCCCATCACCTTCTGGTTCTCCCCATCACCCACTGCCTCTCCCTGTCACTCACCCTCTGCCCATCACCATCTGACTCTTCCTTTCGGGTGTGTTATGGAAGGTATATAGTAACTACGTTGACAGTGTCTAGGTTGACCACTATTGGTCCACAGTAACTACGTCAACAGGGTCTTTGGGTTGACATGGTCTAGGTCGACAAGGAAAAAGATCAACATGAGTTTTTTATGTTTTTTTGGTGTCATTTTCGTCGTAGAGTGACTGGGAACCCCAATTAGTGCACCATGTCCCCTCGCATGGCTCGCTTCACTCGCCATGCTTTGGATTACCATTCCAATCGTAGTCCACGTGGATGGTTAAGTATGAAAAGGTTCAAAAAAAGAAAAAAATTGTGAAAAACTCATGTTGACCTTTTTTTGTCATCCACTGCCTCTCACTGTCACCCACTGACTCTCCTATCACACTCTTGTTCTTCCCATCACGCACTGCCTCTCCCTCTCACTAAACAATATTGTGAGGTGTGAGGTATTCAGAATAGACTAAAAATGAGTGGAAATGAATGTTATTGTGGTTAATAATACAGTAGGATCAAAATTAGCCCCAAATTCCATGATTTTAGCTGTTTTTATGTTTTTTTAAGAAATCATCCAGATCCAAAACCAAAACCCGAAAGGGTGGTTTTGGCAAAACCAATCCAGATCCAAGTACGAGCGGGGATCCAGATTCAAAACCAAAACACAAAACCCAAAAAGTGCCCGCCGCACATCTCTAGTACCAAGTACAGAGCATTGATACTCATGAATGATGCAGACAACATTGACATTATCAAGAAGCTAAACTCTCAGAAAGTGTGAGGAGAGTCCATTCACTTTATATGCATTATACTTTTGATTATTTGCATTAAATGCTTTTTAATAGGTTTTAATAACATACAGAGTGCATCATTTTAATGCTCGATGTATCGGAGCCCTGTGTCACCTAAGAATTATTGTAGGACCTGCACAGTGCAAATGTTGCTTCTGTTTTGAATAGAATGCCTAAGGCTTTGGTGTACATCAGGCATGTCCAAACTGCGGCTCTCCAGCTGTTGAGAAACTATGCATCCCAGCATGCCCTGACACAGCTTTAGTATTCTCTGACAGCAAAACTGTGTCAGAGCATGCTGGGATATGTTGTTTCACAACAGCTGGAGGACCGCAGTTTGGACATGCCTGGTGTACATTTTCTTAAGCTTCTAAAAGTGAAGAGGAGATGTTGCTCATAGCAACCAATCAGATCCTGTATATAATTTTCCATGATGAAATAGAGAAACTAAAGACACAATTGGATTGGTTGCTATGAGCAACATCACCTCTTTTCATTTTTAAAAGCATTCGTACATTTACCACTTTGAGTAATGCACAGATGTTAGTAAATCGGCTGATCAGTTGTTGTGTGTCTGCTGAACATGTGGTATAAATGTGCCTGCTTATAGATCATACTTGCCTACCTGACCCTCTCCATGAGGGAGAAAATGCTCTGTTCCTGGACTTTCCTGGTAATGTATGATTGCCATCACTTGTGGTGAGCTAGTTAATTGATAAGAAAGGTGTTTCACCACAGGTGATGGCAATCATACATTACCAGGAAAGTCCAGGAACAGAGCATTTTCTCCCTCATGGAGAGGGTCAGGTAGGCAAGTATGTTATAGATCAACATGCTAAACAAAATATGTTTAATATTGCAGACCAGGAGGATTTAAATGAGTTTTAAGGAATGGACAGAAATCCTTTCCCAGCTGTATGGGGAGAGTGCACAGCATATTAAACTGAAGGGAGTGATCCTAAGCTGAAGTGTTAGTAGGTTGGACTTTGAAGAAACTTTCACAGATGATACATACTGTATGAAGTGTGCATTTGCATTTAAATGTGCTAGAAAATGCATTCAAAGATCTTTAGATACAAGTTTAAAAAATTAGTTGGCGGATAAAATATGGTGTACAATGACAAAAGTTCATGTCATACACTTTATGGAATTGTTTTAAAAAGAGATTTTTTTTTATAACAATGTCCCATGTTATTAGTATTATATCTTAGAATCATAGTGATAATATAAAGACATCAATCTATTCAAATTAATTAGCAGCAGTGGCAGCTCACATGGTATGGAGACCTGCCAATCAAATACTACCACAATTAGAAACACTAATCAGACAATGTGAGTTAATACTAGTATGTGATAAATTAAGTGATCACTTCTAATTAAGTATAAATCATTGGTTCAAGCTAGATGAAGGTTTTGGTTCTGTAGCTGAATAGGTGTGTGGGAAAGATTTTGTTAGACAAGCAAATGGCACCTGCAAGAAAGAAGCCAAGAGTGCTTGTGGTTGCAAGTGAACTATCAGCTGTTGAGAGTCCTGAAAAGAAAGGATTAAAGGGTGACCCTCCTGTCAGTATACTGAAAGACACTGTGACTAATTTACCCAGTGTGAAGCCCCAACCAAAGACAGATGAAGTGGATCAGCTGATTCTCAGGAGAAAAACATATTTTATAAATGGAGCTGACAAACTGGATGAAAATGAGCCCAGTGTAATACATAATACCCAAGAAGAACTTTCCCTGAGTAATGATGAAAAGATTAGACGCCTCACTTATTTTGTCAGTTCATTTTGCCATGAAGACACTGCAAATCCTTTGACGAATGACAATCCAGGTTAAAAGATTATTATTATTATTATTATTATTATTATTATTATTATTATACAACAAGTTGTTAGTCCTATTGAAGGCAAATGTATTTATATAAACCCACTGTATTTACATGCTACATGGCAAATACTTCAATGTGTATTTCCACAATTTCTACTCTGAAAAACTGGATTGCATCTGAGGTAATAATGTACAGTATATGCCTGTTGTGTAATGGTTTATGTCTTTGCACTTGTTTTTTGTAATATTTGTAGGCTGTTAAATGTGTTTCTAAATACATGGACCTGGAACATGTATGTTCTGAAATATCTAAGTGTAAATATTTGAAAATAAATGAAAATGGTCATTACTCCTTAAAAGATCTGGTGCTGTAAATGATCTGATAGATCTGGTGCTGTAAATGATCTGATGAACATCTCCCCCTACCACCAAAAAAAAAAAAAAACTTAATAAAATAAATAAAAATAAAAGATAGATATATTGACAAACAATAACTTCCTATTTTTCCTTCAAGTTAGTACGTCCCATTTTATCATGTGCACAAAAAAAAGGTATCTTTTAAAATTCTGCATTGCAGCTCATCTTTGCTGCCATGCAGCTTTGTTGTATGGTGTGCCAGACTGTAACTATTTGAAGACGACGTTTGCTCCATTAGTTATTAAATCGATCTCCGGCTTCAAATAGTCGCAGACTGGCATGCCCTGATGCAACAAGCTGCATTGCAGTAAGATGAACATGGCTCATACTTGCATACCTGACCCTCTCCATGAGGGAGAAAATGCTCTGTTTCTGGACTTTCCTGGTAATGTATGATTGCCATCACCTGGGGTGAAACACCTTTCTTATCAATTAACTAGCTCACCACAGGTGATGGCAATCATACATTACCAGGAAAGTCCAGGAACAGAGCATTTTCTCCCTCATGGAGAGGGTCAGGTAGGCAAGTATGACGTGGCTTCATTTCATGAACATGGAGTGAGGTAAATGGCTCAGGAGACATTGGTTCGTACCAGAGCCAGATTTACATACCATATATTAGCCAAAGTGTACGTGTGGGCATTATACACCGGTGCGACAGTATGTGCTTCTGGAAATTTGGGCTCAGATTTTTTACTCTAGAGCTTAGGTTCCCGAACACAGTCCTCAAGGCACCCCAACGGTCCCGGTTTTAAGTTTATCCATCCTTGGCCACAGGTGACTTAATTAGCACCTCAGTCAGTTTCATTTAACCATCTGTGCTGAGCCATGGCTATACCTAAAACCTGGACCGTTGTGGTGCCTTGAGGACTATGGGGCAGATGTATTAAGCCTTGAGAAGGGATAGAGAAGTGATAAAGCAGTGATACGTGCAAGGTGATAACGCACCAGCCAATCATTGCAGGTTTGAAAAATGACAGTTAGGAGCTGACTGGCTGGTGCATTATCACCTTGCACTTATCACTGCTTTATCACTTCTATATCCCTTCTCCAGGCTTAATACATCTGCCCCTGTATTTGAGAACCTCTACACTAGAGTATTGACTATAAAAATGATTAGAATAATACAAAGAAAATATTTCTAATATTCTTTGTGTTTTTCATATACTTTATATAAAGAGTCAAAACTCTGGCTTTAACATTAGTATGACAAGAAAGAGACTGCGTCACCCCACTGCATGGCACTGCTACATCTGTATGCTTAACCAATTTGTACCGTGAATTACAGTATATAAAACATGACCAATCTCAAATTTTATTTTACAGAAATGGAAATTACACATTCAGAGTTGGAGATTAAAAGAATACAGATTCAGGTACTGTACTTTCAGAAGTGGTGAATGTTAGCTTTTAATGTTCAGAAAAACCATTGAACTTGATCTGTATTTTATTTACCTGATTTAGGAATTTTGCATGGTGTATCCTTTCAGTAGGCATATCTATTGCCTGTTGCTAAGAGTCAGCGCAAAAGATTAACAATGGGGCAAGCTGGAGCTACCGCTCCAGGCCTCCACATAACCATAGGCCCATCATCACAGCATAATGGTAACTAGCTTTCTGGTTGGGGTTCAGTATGGTATGCCGGCGGTCGGGCTCCCGGCGACCAGCATACCGGCACCAGGAGCCCGACCGCCGGCTTACCGACAGTGTGGTGAGTGCAAATGAGCCCCTTGCGGGCTCGCTGCACTCGCCACGCTACGGACACGGTGGCGCGCCACGCTATTTTATTCTCCCTACAGGGGGGTCGTGGACCCCCACGAGGGAGAATAAGTGTCGGGATTCTGGCGCCGGTATACTGTGCGCCGGGATCCCGTCAGTCGGCATACTGAAGACCACCCTTCTGGTTGGACATGCATAATGTACAGTATTAAAATATTTCTAGTTTTCTCACAAAATGATGCATTCTATTATGTGTTTAATGAACCAGTGATGCTGATAATATAAGTATTTTATTTACCTGATTTAGGAATTTTGAATGGTGTATCCTTTCAGTAGGCATATCTATTGCCTGTTGCTAAGAGTCAGCGCAAAAGATTAACAATGGGGCAAGCTGGAGCTACCGCTCCAGGCCTCCACATAACCATAGGCCCATCATCACAGCAGAATGGTAACTAGCTTTCTGGTTGGGGTTCAGTATGGTATGCCGGCGGTCGGGCTCCCGGCGACCAGCATACCGGCGCCGGGAGACTGACCGCCGGCTTACCGACAGTGTGGCGAGCGCAAATGAGCCCCTTGCGGGCTCGCCATGCTACGGCCACGCTATTTTATTCTCCCTCCAGGGGGGTCGTGGACCCCCACGAGGGAGAATAAGTGTCGGGATTCCGGCGCCGGTATACTGTGCGCCGGGATCCCGTCAGTCGGCATACTGAAGACCACCCTTCTGGTTGGACATACATTATGTATTAAAATATTTCTAGTTTTCTCACAAAATGATGCAATTCTATTATGTGTTTAATGAACCAGTGATGCTGATAATATAAGGATGCACACACCTACATTGTTTTGGACACAAACACAGCACCTGGTAGGGCTGGTCTGGCCCACAGAGGTACTGGGGAATACCCTGATGGGCTCCACTGCCTGAATCTTCTAGGGATAATTTCCAGACAATGCATTTGAATTATACATACGTTACCTTATGCTGCACAGGACTATAGTACTGCATATTCTCTACAGTGCATTTGCTGTTATTAATCTTGTACATCATCATTCCTGCAGAGAGTGTGTAGATATAGTTCTAATTAGAGATGAGCGGGTTCGGTTCCTCGAGAAACCCCTCTCCTCCCCCCCCTTCACCCATTTTACACGGTTCCGAGGCAGCCTCGGATCCTCTCGCCTTGCTGGGTTAACCACAATGCGCCCGAAACGTCATCATCCCGCTGTCGGATTCTCGTGAGATTCGTATTCTATATAAGGAGCCGCGCGTTGCCGCCATTTTCACTCGTGCATTGGAGATTGAACGGAGCGGACGTGGCAGCGTTCTCTCCCTGAAAAGCTCCGTAATCGGTGCTCAGTGTGCTGCAAATATCCTGTGCTCAGTGTGCTGCAAATATCCTGTGCTCAGTGTGCTGCAAATATCAGGCCACTGCTGTGGTCTACCGTACTACTATATATACTGGTGGTCACTTTGTCAGCAAACTGCAAAACTAAAATGCACCACAGGTATAGAATGTAGATGGATAGTATACTTAATGACCTCTGTGTCGTCATTAAGTATACTATCCATCTACATTCTATACCTGTGGTGCATTTTAGTTTTGCAGTTTGCTAACAGTGACCACCAGTATATATAGTAGTATGGTACGGAAGGCCACTGCTCTACCTACCTCTGTGTCATCAAGTATACTATCCATCCATACCTGTGGTGCATTTCAGTTGTGCGCAGTATATATAGTAGTAGGCCATTGCTATTGATACTTGCATATAATTCCACACATTAAAAAATGGAGAACAAAAATGTGGAGGTTAAAATAGGGAAAGATTAAGATCCACTTCCACCTCGTGCTGAAGCTGCTGCCACTAGTCATGGCCGAGACGATGAAATGCCATCAACGTCGTCGTCTGCCAAGGCCGATGCCCAATGTCATAGAAGAGAGCATGTAAAATCCAAAAAACAAAAGTTCAGTAAAATGACCCAAAAATCTAAATTGAAAGCATCTGATGAAAAGCGTAAACTTGCCAATATGCCATTTACGACACGGAGTGGCAAGGAACGGCTGAGGCCCTGGCCTATGTTCATAGCTAGTGGTTCAGATTCACATGAGGATGGAAGCACTCATCCTCTCGCTAGAAAAATTAAAAGACTTAAGCTGGCAAAAGCACAGCAAAGAACTGTGCGTTCTTCTAAATCACAAATCCCCAAGGAGAGTCCAATTGTGTCGGTTGCGATGCCTGACCTTCCCAACACTGGACGGGAAGAGCTTGCGCCTTCCACCATTTGCACGCCCCCTGCAAGTGCTGGAAGGAGCACCCGCAGTCCAGTTCCTGATAGTCAAATTGAAGATGTCACTGTTGAACTACACCAGGATGAGGATATGGGTGTTGCTGGCGCTGGGGAGGAAATTGACAAGGAGGATTCTGATGGTGAGGTGGTTTGTTTAAGTCAGGCACCCGGGGAGACACCTGTTGTCCGTGGGACGAATATGGCCATTGACATGCCTGGTCAAAATACAAAAAAAATCAGCTCTTCGGTGTGGAATTATTTTAACACAAATGCGGACAACAGGTGTCAAGCCGTGTGTTGCCTTTGTCAAGCTGTAATAAGAAGGGGTAAGGATGTTAACCACCTCGGCACAGCCTCCCTTATACGTCACCTGCAGCGCATTCATCATAAGTTAGTGACAAGTTCAAAAACTTTGGGTGACAGCGGAAGCAGTCCACTGACCACTAAATCCCTTCTCTTGTAACCAAGCTCATGCAAACCACACCACCAACTCCCTCAGTGTCAATTTCCTCCTTACCCAGGAAAGCCAATAGTCCTGCAGGCCATGTCACTGGCAAGTCTGACGAGTCCTCTCCTGCCTGAGATTCCTCCGATGCATCCTTGAGTGTAACGCCTACTGCTGCTGGCGCTGCTGTTGTAGCTGCTGGGAGTCGATCGTCATCCCAGAGGGGAAGTCAGAAGACCACTTGTACTATTTCCAGTAAGCAATTGACTGTCCAACAGTCCTTTGCGAGGAAGATGAAATATCACAGCAGTCATCCTGCTGCAAAGCAGATAACTCAGGCCTTGGCAGCCTGGGTGGTGAGAAACGTGGTTCCGGTATCCACCGTTAATTCAGAGGCAACTAGAGACTTGATTGAGGTACTGTGTCCCCGGTACCAAATACCATCTAGGTTCCATTTCTCTAAGCAGGCGATACCGAAAATGTACACAGACCTCAGAAAAAGAGTCACCAGTGTCCTAAAAAATGCAGTTGTACCCAATGTCCACTTAACCACGGACATGTGGACAAGTGGAGCAGGGCAGACTAAGGACTATGACTGTGACAGCCCACTGGGTAGATGTATTGCCTCCCGCAGCAAGAACAGCAGCGGCGGCACCAGTAGCAGCATCTCGCAAACGCCAACTCGTTCCTAGGCAGGCTACACTTTGTATCACCGCTTTCCAGAAGAGGCACACAGCTGACAACCTCTTATGGAAACTGAGGAAGATCATTGCAGAATGGCTTACCCCAATTGGACTCTCCTGGGGGTTTGTGACATCGGACAACGCCAGCAATATTGTGCGTGCATTACATCTGGGCAAATTCCAGCACGTCCCATGTTTTGCACATACATTGAATTTGGTGGTGCAGAATTATTTAAAAAAACGACAGGGGCGTGCAAGAGTTGCTGTCGGTGGCCCGAAGAATTGCGGGCCACTTTCGGCATTCAGCCACCGCGTACAGAAGACTGGAGCACCACCAAACAGTCCTGAACCTGCCCTGCCATCATCTGAAGCAAGAGGTGGTAACGAGGTGGAATTCAACACTCTATATGCTTCAGAGGATGGAGGAGCAGCAAAAGGCCATTCAAGCCTATACATCTGGCCACGATATAGGCAAAGGAGGGGGATTGCACCTGACTCAAGCGCAGTGGAGAATGATTTCAAGGTTCTGCAACCCTTTGAACTTGCCACACGTGAAGTCAGTTCAGACACTGCCAGCCTGAGTCAGGTCATTCCCCTCATCAGGCTTTTGCAGAAGAAGCTGGAGACATTGAAGGAGGAGCTAAAACAGAGCGATTCCGCTAGGCATGTGGGACTTGTTGATGGAGCCCTTAATTCGCTTAACCAGGATTCACGGGTGGTCAATCTGTTGAAATCGGAGCACTACATTTTGGCCACCGTGCTCAATCCTAGATTTAAAACCTACGTTGTATCTCTTTCTGGCAGACACAAGTCTGCAGAGGTTCAAAGACCTGCTGGTGAGAAAATTGTCAAGTCAAGCGAAACGTGACCCGCCAACCTCTCCTCCTTCACATTCTCCCGCAACTGGGGGTGCGAGGAAAAGGCTAAGAATTCCGAACCCACCCGCTGGCGGTGATGCAGGGCAGTCTAGAGCGAGTGCTGACATCTGGTCCGGACTGAAGGACCTGCCAACGATTACTGACATGTCGTCTACTGTCACTTCATATGATTCTCTCACCATTGAAAGAATGGTGGAGGATTATATGAGTGACCGCATCCAAGTAGGCACGTTAGACAGTCCGTACGTATACTGGCAGGAAAAGAGGCAATTTGGAGGCCCTTGCACAAACTGGCTTTATTCTACCTAAATTGCCCTCCCTCCAGTGTGTACTCCGAAAGAGTGTTTAGTGCAGCCGCTCACCTTGTCAGCAATCGGCGTACGAGGTTACTTTCAGAAAATGTGGAGAAGATGAGGTTCATCAAAATGAATTATAATCAATTCCTCCGTGGAGACATTCACCAGCAATTGCCTACAGAAAGTACACAGGGACCTGAGATGGTGGATTCCAGTGGGGACGAATTAATAATCTGTGAGGAGGGGGATGTACACGGTGAAAGGGGTGAGGAATCGGATGATGAGGAGGAGGTGGACATCTTGCCTCTGTAGAGCCAGTTTGTGCAAGGAGAAATTGATTGCTTCTTTTTTGGTGGGGGCCCAAACCAACCAGTTATTTCAGTCACAGTTGACCCTGTTGCTGAAATGATGGGTTTGTTAAAGTGTGCATGTCCTGTTTATACAACATGTGGGTGGGAGGGCCCAAGGACAATTCCATCTTGCACCTCTTTTTTTTTTTTCTTTCATTTTTCTTTGCATCATGTGCCGTTTGGGGACTGTTTTTTTGAAGTGCCATCCTGTCTGACACTGCAGTGCCACTCCTAGATGGGCCAGGTGTTTGTGTCGGCCACTTGGGTCGCTTAGCTTAGTCATCCAGTGACCTCTGTGCAAATTTTAGGACTAAAAATAATATTGTGAGGTGTTCAGAATAGACTGAAAATGAGTGGAAATTATGGTTATTGAGGTTAATACTATGGGATCAAAATGACCCCCAAATTCTATGATTTTAGCTGTTCTTGAGGGGTTTTTGTAAAAAAATACCCGAATCCAAAACACACCCGAATCCGACAAAAAATTTTCAGGAAGGTTTTGCCAAAACGCGTCCGAATCCAAAACACGGCCGCGGAACCGAATCCAAAACCAAAACACAAAACCCGAAAAATGTCCGGTGCACATCACTAATTTCCAGTCTATTCTGAACACCTCACAATACTATTTTTAGTCGTAAAATTTGCAGAGGTTGCTTGATGACTAAGCAATGAGACCCAAGAGGGCGGCACAAACACCTGACCCATCTAGGAGTGGCACTGCAGTGTCAGACAGGATGGCACTTAAAAAAAAAAATAAAAAAATTGTCCACAAACAGCACGTGATGCAAAGAAAAGAGAAAGAGGTGCACTGTGGTCGCTGGACGGCTAAGCTAAGCGACACAAACACCTCAATATCACGGGAATTATCACAGGAATTATTCATTCTAATCAATGGTATTATTGGTCCAAATCACTGGAAGAAAATGACAATCACTGGAATTATTCGTAAACATTTGTAGAAAGTTGCTGCTTTCTAATTACAGAAATTCTCAGATATTCCTGCGAATCCACAATCCCTTCCCAGAGGAAAAAGAAATTGAGAAACCGTTGTTTGAGAACATTTGTTCTCTCTCCCTTACAAAGGAACAAACCACTTTCCAAGAAGACTGACATTTTGGGGATTATGGAGACATAATGTTTTTGAATTTAAATCCTAAAGCAGGTGGTGTATTAGAGCAAAAGAGTGCAAGAGACCAGCCATGCAGTTTCTCAAATATTATGACAGTGTTACTGTATTTCATAAGCACTCATTCCTAACTCTGCTAATTATTGTTTGATATACTGTATCTGGCTTCCATGAGGTAGTTGTCCATTATTTCAGCTTCCATTGACCTTTTTAAAAGCGGTAGAAGTTATTGATTCTTTTTTTTTCTATTTTTATTTTCCCTTATTTTTAATTTTCTCCTGCATAGCCCAGTAAAATGTTGCAATGTTAAGTATTGACTTGTGCCTTCTGGGGGTCCACTTCTTCACCAAACCCAAACCCAAATCTCATCCTAACCCTCTTATCCACGTTTTCTATGTACCCCATCTGTGTCACCCATGTCAGTCTACCCCTCCCCTTTAGATTGCCCTCTTCCCTCATGTGCTTATCCTTTGTCTTACTTTAATAATCTTCAACTGTACCACATCCAGCAGTCATCTGCCACCTGATACTTATTCCAGTGTCATCTGCTGATGTAACTATGTTTATTTACCCTGTACTTGTCCTATACTGTCATCAACTGTAAATTGCTGTTTTCCTGTTTGATTATTTATGTACTCTGTAATTGGGCGCTGCGGAACCCTTGTGTCGACATAAATAAAGGAGGATAATAATATAGGGTGTATAATCACCAGGTGTATCTCACACATCACACAGTACAGTATATAGGGTGATTAATCCCCAGGTGTATCTCGTACATCGCGCAGTACAGATTACAGGATGTATAATAATCACCAGGTGTATAACACACATCGCACAGTACAGTATATAGGGTGTATAATCCCCAGGTGTATCTCACACATCGCTCAGTACATTATATAGGGTGTTTAATCCCCAGGTGTATCTCGCACATCGTACAGTATACAGGGTGTATAATCACCAGGTGTATCACAAACATTGCACAGTATAGTATACAGGGTGTATAATCCCCAGGTGTATCTCGCACATTGCGCAGTACAGATTACAGGATGTATAAAATCATCAGGTGTATAACACATGTCGCACAGTACAGTATACATACTGGTCACAACAATGCAGCAGATATTGAGCGCTGATCAGGATCCTAGAAGTGACACATAGCTGCAAGATATAGCAATGGCCTACTGTACTGTACTATATGCATACTGCTGGTCACCAAAATGCTGCACTGTCCTACTATATACTGCTCACAATAATGCAGCACAGAGATGGTATACTTGACACAGAGCTGCAAGATACAGCAATGGCCTACTGTACTGTACTACTATAATTATATACTGGTGGTCCCCAGTCCCTACAATGCAGCACACTGAGCACAGATATGAAGCATTTTCAAGCAGAGAATGTAGATATTTGCAGCACACTGAGCACAGATTACGGAGTTTTTCAGGGAGAGAACGCAGCCACGTCCTCTCCGTTCAATCTCCAATGCACAAGTGAAAATGGCGGCGACGCGCAGCTCTTTATATAGAATACGAATCTCGCGAGAATCCGACAGCAGGATGATGATGTTCGGGTTAATCGAGCAAGGCGGGAAGATCCCGTGTAAAATAGGTGAACATTGGGGGGGGGGGGGGGTTCGGATCTCGGAGAACCGAACCTGCTCATCTCTACTCACAATACTATTTTAGGCCAAAAGGTTGCACCAAGGTCGCTGGATAACTAAGCTAAGCGACCCAAGTGGGCAGCACAAACACGTGGCCCATCTAGGAGTGGCACTGCAGTGTCAGACAGGATGGCACTTCAAAAAACTAGGCCCTAAAGAGCACATGATGCATAGAAGAGGTGCAAGATGGAATTGTCCTTGGGCCCTTCCACCCACCCTTATGTTGTATAAACAGGACATGCACACTTTAACAAACCAATCCTCTCAGTGACAGGGTCTGCCACATGACTGTGGCGGAAATTATTGGTTTGTTTGGGCCCCCACTAAAACAGAAGCAATTTATTCTCTCCTTGCACAAACTGGCTCTAGAGTGGCAAGATGTAGTAGTCTTCCTCAGATTCTCCCCATCTTCATTGTATACATCCTCATCCTCGGAGAAATAATATTCAAACAAAACGACATAATTTCGGTGTCAGTGGACCGCTTACGCTATTGCCCAAAGTTTCTGAACTTGATAATGACTTATGACTAATGCGCTGCAGGTGATGTGTAAGGGAGGATGTTCCAAGGTGGTTAATGTCCTTATTCCTACTTATTATGGATTAACAAAGGCAACAGATGACTTGACACCTGTTGTCTGGATTTGTGGAGAAATAATTCCACACTGAAGAGGTGTTTTTTTTTTTTTTTTTTTTTGTATTTTGCCCAGGCATGACAATGGACTTTTTCATCCTATGGCCAACAACTGTCTCCACTGGTGCCCCTTAGTCAAACAAACCACATCACCATCAGTCCTCCTCTTCAACTTCCTGCTCAGTGCCAGCTACACCCATATCCTCCTCATCCTGGTGTACTCCTACAGTGACATCCTCAGTCTCCATATCAGCAACTGGACTGGCGGTGCTCCTCCCAGCACTTGCAGGGAGTGTGCAAATGGTGGTAGGAGCCTCCTCTTCCCATACAGTGTTAAGGTCAGGCCTAGACATCGCAACTGCAGACAGTGCTAGCACCCCTATATTTTCACAACACCCCTGTAATTTTACAGCCTACCAGACAGGGCCAGTGTACATTGATTTTCACTGCACCCCTGAATTTTTATAGCATACAGGGCCAGTGTAATGTTTTAACAGCAGCAGCACCCCTATGTTTTACAGCATACAGCAGTGTTTTAATGTTTAACTGCACCTCTAACTTTTTTACAACATACAGGGCTAGCAGCACCCCTATATTTTACAGTATAGAGGAGGACAGTGCCCCTGCACCCTGTACAACACAGTGACAGCCAGAACAGCAACACCCATGTACAACAACACCCATGTACAACTACAGCACATGAAACACAAGTGACAGCCAGGACAGCACCCCTACCACAGCACCGGTACATCAGTGACTGCAGCAGCACCCCTACAGAGCACACACTTATACCCCTTTCACAACGCAGCTATAACCTAGTAAATGCTGATTTTTAAGCCTTCCAAAATGGTTCTAGCTGCGGTGTGAAAGGGCCACCTTGAATTTACCGTTTTCAAAATACCGGTATTTTGAAACTGTTAAAAAGCAGGGTCCTACACGGTTCAGACCCGTTTCATTGTGCAGTGTGAAAGGCTCAGAAACGGTATTTCCAAGCCACAGAAGGTGATAGGCTGTCTCCATGCATGATGTCACCAGGCAGAAGCAGGAAATAAACTGGAGTAAACACATGAGAGTGAAGGGAGAGTTATATTATCCAGAATACAGATTAAAATGGCAAATTGGAGTGATGAGGAGGTTAGGGAGCTAGACAAATCACTGGGACAGTGAAGGATGCAGTAATCTACAAAAACATGGTAAAGATGCTTGAAGCTACTGGGTTCCATCGTCCTACTAGCCAAATTTATTAATAATGAATTAATAATTAATAATGTGAGGGCCAGAAAAGTCCATTTACAATGACAACCACTGTTTTCTATGGGTGAAACGGGTTCAGTGTGAAAGGTACCAAAACGGTAATGAAATGGCGATATACTGGTTACAACATGCGATGTGAAGGGGGTTTAACTGCTCAGACCCGTTTTAAAAGCAGGGTTTGCGATGTGAAAGCAGCATAGCCCCACCCGACGCAACCACCCACAGAGAGAGACAGAGGTCTGTCTCTCTCACACTCCAAGTCCGGAGTGAAAATGGCGGCAACACGCGGCTGTTTATATGGGATCCAAATCCCGTGAGAATCTGGCAGCAGGATGATGACGTTTTGCTTCGTTCTGGTTTCAGAGTCTGGCAGGAAGTCCCGAGTCAGACTCTGATCCGGGCTCGGAGCATGAATTTCGGGAGAGGTTCGGTTCTCGGTGAACCGAACCCGCTCATCTCTACTGAATAGTAAAGTAATTTGGTGCTTTAAAGTTTAACTGTCATGGATGTGGTTTTTAGCCTGCTGCTGATTGGTAATTTTACCTTTTAGGATTCATTGAATTTAGGGTGCCTGTATCTCGGGTTAAAGAGAATATAGTAAGTGTAGCAGTCAAATAAGTAACAAAAAAAAAAAGCCATAGCTAATATTGTGCATGTCTATGCCGGCGATGATGTCATATTTCAGATGGACTCCATCAAGACAGTCCCATTTGCTGGTAGGCAGTAGATGTTGGCTCTCCCCAGGAAACAAGTGAAAAAATCTAGGAAAACTTAATCCAGTTTTTATCTTTGGGGACTGAAGGGAGTAAATCGGGGAAGGTGAGTGGTGAAGTTTCACATTACAAATCTGCTGGAGAGGAGTTCAGCCTGACAGAAGATTCAAGAAATTCAATCCCCAGTAACTTTAAGTCTACAAACTTGTTTAGACAATTAGACAGTGGAGTCTTTCATAAAGACATAAAAGGTTGCACAGTACTTTTTTTTTTTTTTTTTTTTTTGCCAAGCAGAAAAAGTACCCTCTATCTCTGTAATTCACAGGTTTTTGTTTAGCTGACACAGCCAAGCCTTTCCCAATAGACCATATCACCGAAGGTTATCCTGATAGGCATGCCTATCACAGCGTCTGGGGCATGAGTGTGAGACATGCGCGTGCCCCCCCCATTCACTGCAATGGGAGCATCTCTGTGCACTCCCATAGCAGGGCTAGGTGCCGAATCACCTAGTCACATTTGCGATGGAGCCACATCGGATGAGCGCGGTTCCATCTGTAAACTATGGTTGTACAAGGGATTAGAAGAGCCTCTTTACTGCGCTACAGACCAGGTTATTTTAATTTGTCGGATAGTCTTTTGGACCACTTGGCTTTCATGCAGGATAAGAAGTATATGCATTTTGCGTTTTTTTTTTTTTTTTCTTTTCCCATCGCAAAATGCATTTTTTGACATCATGCATTGTGGAAGTCTTGTTGAGGCATATCGAATACAGTAATCATGTGTTCATGCAAAATGTATCTGAAGGTTTCTACCAAACTGGCAGAGATGTTTATTTGAAGCCGAGATGAGCAGGTTCGGTTTCTAGGAAACCAAACCCACCCGGTCTTGACCATTCCATGTGATTTGGGTCTGCATTTTTATCCAATCTAAGAGGCAAGACATCTGATTGGCGTCGGATCCGTGTTTTGGTTTACATATTCTCCTGTATGACCCTGTGCCATTTCTATCTGTGTAGACTATTTGGAGAGGGTGTCTAATGACTGGGTTGCAGAAGGCACTGTAAGGGCACTTTGCTGTGTTCAGGGCCAGGCATTGGCACTGTGTTAAACAATTTCACACAATGGTTGAGTTGATATAGATCATAATGTGTTGTGACTGCTTCCAGTCATGCTGATATTAGCACTACAACATCTACTAAAGACAGTGCTCAAGAAAGGGCACCTGAAATCAAAACCATGTTTTACAATAAAAAAAAAAAATTGCCATTACTATAGGAAAAGTTTATTGACTAAAAATACTAAATTGCCAATATGCCATACAGGAGGCAGTCAGTCGACTGCCCTGATGGGATCCCAGTGGTCAATATACCAATGCCGGAATCCTGACACAAGCTGCAATACCAGCAGTCTGATTACTGACCGCCGGCTGGTTTCCCCCACTTGGGAATAGAACACTGTGTAGTGACCTAAAGCTAGAAGCGTGGCGATCCCAGTGAACCCATGAGGAGACACGCTGCGCTTGCTGCCGGGATCCTGGCGTCTGTCTCCTGACCTCTGGGATCCTGACTTCTGGGATTTCCTACTGATCCCATGCCATACATCACATGCAATGGCAATGACATGCTCAGGCCTTGGTCTTTATTTGCAAGTGGTGATTCTAAAACTACTGTCGGTAAGGCATCTTCTGTAACCTCACATGATGATGCAACACCTTATTCAGTCTAGGGGAAGTGTAAAATTTAAAACTTGCAAATCTGTGCATAAAAACCCCCCACTAAAGCTGGATACACACTAAGATTATCTGTTCAATCTTTCTGGTCGGAAAGAAAATCTAGTAAATTATGAGAGCAAAATGACAATTGACAAACACTGGAAAACAGGCAAAAATTATCTTTCAGACAAATTCGTTAAATCCGTTTGGGTTTTACCAATTTATCCAAATAACCATTTTTTTTTCTTCTTCTGGGTTTTGGGAGCAAATGTTTGTCATTTACTCCCAGACATTACAAGATTTTCACTCCAACCAGCCAGATTGGACAGATTAACTTAGTGTGTATCCAGTTTAAGACTGAAGAACAAACTGTGTTTTCAAAAACATCACAAATCCCTGAGGAGATTCAAAGGGCATCCATGAGGGTAATCTGTGAATTTGACATTGCTGATAATGTACTTGTAAAGTAGCCTCCTTCTATCATTTCTACACCCTCTGCAAATGTTGGGATGAGCAGTACAAGTGAAGATGGTGATGGTATAATAGAAATTGAGGATGCTAATGTGGCAGTGCAACAGGATGAGGGGTATATTTGTCTAATATCTGACACAAATTAGGATTTTTAGGTTTGTGTAAGATAGCCACTGGTGGCAGCAGTTCTTGCTTGTAATAAGACCATTGTCATGCCTGGGGATAAGACCAAAAAAGCCACCTCTAGGGTGTAAAATTATTTTTACCCAAATCCTGACAACATTTCTGAAGGCATCTGTTCCATTTGTAAGGTACAGTAACCATCTAGGCACCTCCTCCTCCCTGTTATGTCATTTGCAGCGAGTTCATGAAATTTTATTTTACAAAATTATAATCTGTAAAATAATAACAAGCAATCTTGTTTCTGCCATCAGCAGTTTGGACAAACATATGCCATCTCCACTGCCAACACACTTGTCAACCTCCTTATTAGTTGTAGTCCTTCAAAAAAAGTTTTGTTGCTGCTCAAACAAAAAAGTACTTCACCCACAAAAGTCCCTGTTGCTGAAGTGCTTGGTGTATTAAACTGTGCATGTCCTTTTTAAAATACAACATAATAGTGGATTTGCCCGTGGACCAGTACATCTTGCACTGCTTTTCTTTTAATTATGGGCTGTTTGGGTACTTGTTGATGGTCTGTTAATTTTTTTTTTTTTTAATCGGTTTGGTTATTGCTCTAAAATATTTACTAATTTGCAACACCTGTTTAACCAGAAATAATGTGGTGCTTCACATGTTAATTTTAATCAATTAATCATTCAAGAAGTCTTGTATTCTTTTATGGCCTTTTATTTCTCAGTTGCTGCAAAATGTCTGTATAGTCCATGTCTCAATTTTTTTTGTTTAAATCTATTCAATCAACCTACTGTATCATTCTTTTACCTGCCTTCCATTACATACTCCACCTTCATTTCTCTGCATTTCCCTCAGCTCCCTGAGCTATTTCTTGATTAACGAAAACATTGATTACTTTCTGTGGGATTGTATAGTTAGTAAACTACCATCCTCCTGTCTGCCACAGCTGTATCATAATGCACCATATTCTTTTATACCACCATGTATTTGTGCTCTGTCACCAGCCAACTTGCTGCAGCCTTTGGACAATATTGGTGAACACAATTGTGAGCTGTGAAGTAGTCAAAATTGACTGGAAATTAAGGTTATTGAGGTTAATTTACTATAGGAACAAATACAGGCTGAAAATATGACGTGTTTTGGTTGCTAAAAACAGCTAAAATGTGGGTGGGGTTGCAGGACCAAAACAAGAATTATTCCAGACCCAAAATCAAAAACCAAGGGGGTCAGCACATAGGTCTAATTTTGAGGGCAGATCCATTGTGGCTGTTTGACATGTGGTGAGGGGTTTTCTTATTTTAATTTGAGTAATACAGCTGCATAGATTTTTGTATAGCTTCTGGTGTTTCAGGTTTGCTTACAGCTGACCCTGCATTGGTTCTGTAGAAGAATGCAAGTTTATTTTGATATGCCCTTCAAATTTGCTATTAATGTACATTAATACTAGGCAAAAAGCCAGGAAATACTCTACTTGCCTCCCAGTTGTAATATGATTAACCACTTAACTGACAATTTTTTTTCCATAAATGTACTTATTTTATAATTTTTTTTGAGGGAATTAGATGAACATGGTTTTTAAATGTATCTAAAGTGACTTTATAAAAAAAAAAAAACTTTTTTCAAACATTGGAACATCACGACTATTACAGCTTTTCATTTTAAAAGCCAGGATAGCTGCCAGGTACACGGGGGAAGGTGGTGGTGGTGGTGAATATACACTTCCCAGAGGCTGCTATTGTCTGCAGCCGCTGGATGGGGGTCCTGCAGTGCTGACTGCTTAGCAGTGATTGGCAGCATGGCATACACTGGGGGAGGGTGCGGGGAGGCAGAGGGACCTTCCAGTCCCTCTGAGAGCAGCAGCAGAGGGAAGTTTACCTTCCCTGCAGCTGCAAACACTGTCTATCTGACTGGTCTCATCCTGTGCGATAGAGCACTTGCTTGTGTAGTCACATCTGATGCGACAATGCCAGGCAAGTGGCTAAGAAATTTTATTTCTGGTCACCTTGAAGAGTGTAAAAGTATAGATTTTATTCTTTATATGATGGGCTGGAAGAGAATTATGATGCTTAATTCTGTTCAGGTTATGGTTCCATCACTAATTTTTCCTAAAAAAATAAATAAAATTTGGCATGTGGTAAATGCACACCCAGATTCCGGATGGCAATTTACTGTAGCCTAGGAAACTTTTACATTGAACATTGGATAGATAGTGGTTGGTGTTTAGCCTGGCATCAGTCATGGTAACTAAGAGAATTCAGGGAAAATTCATTATGCCCAGAACCCCCCATTTAAACTAGAGATTAGTGGGTCCAGTTCTCCAGGTTTTCCAACCTGACTCTGACAAGGCAAAACAGTATCCTCCTGCTGTCGGATTCTCATGGGCTTTGGATTATATAAAGGTCCCTGTTGATCATGCAATCTTCATTTTGGCTGTGGAGCCTATATTAAATGGTCAGCAGAGAGAAATTAAAGCACCTCTAACCAATTTTAATGGTAAAAATAGTAATCCCTTTTGGGTTAAATTAAAATGTGGCGATGGTCCCACTTTCATGCCGCTGTCCAACTTTTCATGGCGCGGTTATGCTCACTGACTTAAGACGTTTGTGTGTATGTTTAACCCGAGGACGCTCTGGCCATCCAGAGCATTGGGAGGCAAAACTTTGCTAAAGCACTGCCACACTGCAACATTCGGCCGTTACCAGATACAGCGACCATTCCTGGGGGGCCCTCAGGTGCTAATTGATATACAAAACTTCAGACCGAACATTGTTTCTGAGCTAAATAGCAACATTGGCTTCATTTACAGCTAACATTGCTCCAAACATCCCATTACAGCCTGGAGCCATTAACAGTTTATGCAAGGATATCCGCAAAACCCCTGACCTCTATTAACCCTTTCTATATCTGCTATATGTATTGTCAATTAGCAGCTGCTTTTTTATTTTTTTTATTCCAGTTTTAGATTTGAACAAAAATAGGTTATGCATACAGAAATGAGTATATACTGTGATTAGCATAATACTCAAATCCTCCGGAAAAAGTAGAGCCAACTGAGACAAAAAAGTAAATAAAATGAAACATCGGAGTCTAGTAAAAGGGGAGTGTTGGCAGAGTCAATAAATCTAGACTGCTTGTAATAGCTCCAAGGAGGCCAGCGACGCAATGTACAGGAGGCTGAAGAATAATATACCGCCCCAGTAGTTTCAAACTCATAATGGGAATGTAACGCACCCTCAATAGCTGGTACAGTCGGAATTGTTGATGTGCACCAATGACTTGCAAGTAATAATTTGGGCGATATGAGGATATGACCTGGTATGTAACGATTGGGAGGTGAAAGGTCACCACAATAAACTATAGGTGGAGCATAGCTAATTTTGAATGTGGGGCTATGTAGAATCCTAAAATTCTAGAAATTAGGGGAAATGCAGACTTTCGGTGTTTGAAGTGCAGGACAAGCCCAGAATATACAGTATGTAGTAATGTACCCACACTGCCACATTTACGCCAACACACATTAGAGGTGGAAGTGACATTGCGTGGTGACGTACAGGTGTGAAATATAAACTGTGTAGGAGTTCATAAAACAATTCTGAGACCTACATTTTGACACATGAAAACAGGATTGAAAAACAACTGTCCATTCCTCCTCTGAAATCGTACACCTAAGATCTGCCTCCCAATTAGACTGGAAAGAGTTTTTCTGTGCAATTGAAGAGGAGCCAATAAGATTGTACCACCGGAATATACCCCCTCTGCATTCCTTTTTTAATACTACAGTAGTTCTTGGATGAATTTAGGAATAGGTGCTATTCTATGAGGGGGGCTGTGTGGTCTCCATTAGCCAATGCCTTAATTGTAGAAATTTATAGAATTCCTTATGAGGTAAGGATGACTGTGATTGAATTTGAGCAAGTGAAAGTAGAGAACCAGTCAGTGACCTCGTTAAGTGACACAATCCCTTGGGATATCCACGTATTAAGTCGCAGGTCTAGAATGAGGTAAGCAAAACCACTCAGTGGAAGATTAAGGGAGGGAAGAGAAATGCTATCTAGTTTGGATACCAGTTCCAACCAAGCTTTCCGGGTAGAGTGTACCAGACACGATTTGGTATTCACTGATTTACCCTCATTTGCTGGCAGCCACAATGTAAGTTAAAGGGAATGGGGACAGTAAGCCCCATTCTAACTGTACCAAATACTTGGATACGTCTTGTGTATACCAAGCTCCCATCTAAGAATATATGCAGGAGAGTTGGTAAGCATGCAGGTCAGGATACGCTAGACCTCTGACAAATTAAGGGAGATACATCGTCTGTTGAGCCAAGCTCTGTTTCCTGCCTTGCCAAACATACTTGGTGAAAACAGAATTGAAATCAGACAATAAATATTTAGGTAGAAGGATATGAATAGTCCTGAACAAATACATGACACATGGTGCATCATCCAGTCAGCAGTAAACTGTGACATCTTGCGGAGAAGAGGGTAGTTAGCTGATACTAGGTTTGTCCCTTTTCGGGGTTATCTGTACCTCAAGAAGTGTAAGGCTTCTGTCCTGCCAGGCATATGAGTAAAGAGTTTTCAAAGAAAGTGCATCTGTTTTGGTATTTTTCAGTTTATAGTATGGCACCTTGTAATATTCTTCCAAAATGGTGTGCAGACTTTGTAAAGATTGATCTGGGTTGGTTAAAGAGAAGAACGTAGTCTATGAAAAGGCAGACTTTATAAGACTTTCAAGAGTTTCGGACCTCTTATAGACTCAGTGGATCGTATTTTCTCTGCTAAAAGGTTCAATAGCAATGGTAAAAACTAGAAGGGATAGAGGGCAGCCTTGGCGGGTATTATTGGAAATCTGAAATGTCAGGGAAAGCATTCCATTCACAAACACCCGAGCTGTCTGGTTAGAATATAGTGCTAAAATAGAGGTCAGCGCCCTACCACTAAAACCAAATCTACGGAGTACTGCCTGAAGGTAGCCCCAATGTAGTCTTATCAAATGCCTTCTCCGCATCCAATGAAAGCAGTCGGAGGAACGTCTGAAACGGATAAGGCATCTAGAACATTTAGGATTCATCTGGTATTATCTGGCTACTTCCTGCCGGGCATGAATTCCACTTGGTCTTGGTGTATGAGCAATGTAAGTAAGGGATTAATTCTGTTGGCAATAAGCATTGGCATTTTTTTTTTACGTCCGTATTTAGTAGGGCTATTGCACGATAATTTGCCATAAGAGTGCGATTTTTTTTTTTGAGAAAGCAACTATTTGGGCCTCCAACATCTCTGTTGGGGAAAGTCCCACATGAGGATGCACAATTATAGACTGAGGCTAAAGTAGGGATCAGAGATTCTTTGTAACATTTGTAAAATGTATTAGCGTACACATCCGAGCCTGGAGCTTTGTCCAGTGGGAGGGAGTCTATCACCAAATTGGTGCTCAAGGAATTAGAAAGCTTCAATAACTTGGGTTGCGGGTTGAGAAATCCCCTTTTAAGCTATAAAGGACAGAGTAGTAATCTACGAAAGCGGCAGATGGGTCAGTTACCTGAACATTATTAAGGGTGAAAATCACTTTCACATGCTCCTTTGCTAGTGTCCCTCTTAGTTTTCTAGCCAACATCCTGTCTACCCTGTCCCCTTGAACATTAAATTAAAACAGAAATTTTAACTAATTCTTATGTACTACCCATAAAGACAATTTTATTAAATAAATCCTGTGTATTAAGTAATGCTTGGTAGACTTATATTAGATGGAGAGATCTGAAGCTGGCATTCTAGCGCTTTAAGATGCTCTTCAATGTCTGTTGGCGAGATTCTTTACGAATATTTGCGGCTGCTTGAATTGCTGCCCCTCTAACTACTGCTTTGCGAATGCACCAGTGGGTGAATTACGATGTGTCTGCAGGGTCATTCATGTCCAAATATGGGGAAAGTGTTTGGGATATGAAATGCTTTGCCTTCAAGGGCTAGAGGGAGGGGGGGGATTGGTGCAGAATAAGACAATGAAACTGGCAGGATAGAAGCCCTTGTCTGTTCAAGCGTCCATTTATCTGATCCTGCTATATCCATCCTCGAGGGGGAGCTATGAACCGGGGATTAAAAGTTATAATCTTTTCCAGTTGGGTTCCTGGCTTTCCAGATATCCAAGTTCATGTTCATGTAGATCATGTCTAAAGGCGTGGTAGTTATTACGAAGTGGAAGCACTCGGGAGGTATGATGCATTGAGGATCAATCCACACATGGATCAGGGAGCATATTAAAATCTCCCAAAATTAGTAAGTACCCTGATCTACATGACTAAAGAACTTTAAGAAATTTTCTCACAAAAAAGATTTGTGTTGGGCGTGGAATTTGTAGCTTAGGTGACGGGTTTATCCTCTAACCTGCCCACTAAAGTCAGGTATTTGCCTTGAGACCTGTTTATCAATAATGAAGTTGCAGGGGCTGGACATTAGAATGGCCACTCCCCTTTTTTGCTAGGACCATTTGCCATGTAGCAGTGTGGGAACTTGCTGTTCGTGAAGGATGGTAGTAGTGAACATTTTAAAATGGGTTTCCTGTAGAGCAACCAAGTGGACCTTATATTTAGCAAAATGATTCATCCATCACGGTTTATGTAAGGTTAGCATTAGAAATGGATTCTGGGGTGCCAATCTTAACATTATAACATTGTGACCTGTCCTCCAGGTCACTAGTATTCCTGCACAGATCTGCGACCTCTGTCTGCAATTCTTCGTAGCGGGTGATTAGATCATTATGGGATTTCACCCCTTCCTCCATCTTGTCAAGATGGTCCATCCTGTGACCCAGGGCATTGACCGTCTGACTGTTCTGTAATGCTGCCGTAAAATCTGTGGATAATGTCAGCTTTAAAAGCGGATGAAAGTTGTTTCATGGAGCCCACTGTGAGAGGCGCATCGTCAGTCTTATCAGTGGTGAATGCAGGGCCTGAAGAAGGGTGACCCGTTGACATATTTGGGTCCTGTGAGTTTAGACTGTGTGACACACACCTGAGCTCTTCTGGTTCTACATTGGAGGAAAGTATTAAAAAAAAAAAAAAAAAAAAAGTTCACTGGAGGAACAGGTGTCTGATCTTTAGGTCGTTTAGGCGGCATAATCTCACAAGGCGAAACCCACCACCGTAGATTAAAATATTATAATAAGGAAATGTGAAAGAGAAAAGAAAAATAACATAGGATATGCCAAGTTTCCTGCCACATGTATAAAAGTCACAGCATGAAGAAGCGAGGCCCCTTATGCCCCATGACTAATAGTGATGAAGTCGGTGCCCAGTAGACATTAGCCGGAGCAGTGTTATTTGGAGGTGCAGGTGGAAGATACCGCGCCAGCGCAGATCCTGTGCCACTAATCCACAGTTGACCTGTTCTCTGCTGCACAGGTAAATGCTGAGTGGATCCAAAGGGTGCAGTATGCAAATCTAGAAGCAGGGATCACTTCTCCCACTGCAGCCCAGCCCTATCTGTACGTCTTGTGCCCTGAGGGTCCTGGAAGTCAGGGAAACCTGATGCACTGCTATCTGAAGAACAAAAGGATGGCCAGGGGTACCCGTGACTCCTGTGGTCTGTGTGAAATGGATGGGGTGCAGGACGATGTTAGGACATCACGCCAGCTGATACCCGCTGCTCGGCGCTAGTCCAGATGGCCGTGCAGTGTGTCTGTGGGCTATTGGGTGCTTCGGTGTCTCACTGTAGCTCCTGGCATGAACAGACCAGGCAAATGAAGACTGCGGCTCCACAGGAAGAGAGGGCCCCGTAAGATCAAGGTGCTGTCCCAGACACCAAACCGCTGTGACCGTGGTCCAGGGGGGTCAGCAAATTGAGAGGAAGTGAGTGGTGGTAGCTGAGGGTGTGGAACCCTCTGTTTGTTGCCCCAAAGTGCCCAAGCCGCAAGAGCTGTGGAGATGTGCAGCTGTTCCAGTTGCCAGCCAGGCCACGCCCTAGCAGCTGCTTTCTATTCTTTTGGATTTATATACAAATTTGTGACCATCATTGATGTGAAAAGTGTGTTTTGTTTTAATGTATGCACATTAAATGTACTTTAAGTTTGTTGATACTGTATATTCGGCTCCTCTGAATCCTATGGATATGTGGCTTTTGATCCCATGAGCGCTGCTATTTTTTTGTCTATTTCCTGAATTAAATGGATGTCTGTGCAGTGTCCGTTCAGGGGTGCGGTGTTCATCAAGGGGTGATGCTGCTGTGTCCTCCAGGAGTATTCTCTCCATTCATAAAGTAGCTGTTGTGTCCTCCAGGGGTGCTCTGCCTCAGTTTAAACAATCAATCTAAATATATAATGTAAATTATTATTAATGTTGATGTTTTTCTGTGACACTGCCATTCACACCGCAGTGTATAATCATACAAGTATTGTGTGACTGTGTAGGTGGAAGTGAACTGCAGTATGGACACACACACACACACACACACACACACACACACACAACCCCCCCATAGGAGGTAGAACTCTTTTTTTTTTTTTACAGTGGTAAACAAAGAACCTAAAAAATAAAGTTAGCTACAGAGAAACTTAATTGCCAATATGCCATTCACCACGTAAACTGTCAAGGAAAGGCTTAAGCCTTTGCTTTCATTTGACTAGTGGTTTTGCTTCTTATGATATAAGCCCTTCTCTCTGTAGAAGTATATTAAAAAAAAAAAAAACTTAAGACACAGGAACTGTGCTAAGAAATCTCACTAATCTCTGAGGAGAGTCCAAGTGTGTCCACAGGTGGGATACATGAGTCTGACCTTACCAATACTGTACACCTATTTGTGCACCCTCTGAAAATGTGGAGAGGATCGACACAAGTAAACATGCTGACAAGGAAATTGAGAGTGCTTCTGTGGAAGTGCACCAGGATGGGGGGAGTACATTTGTGTAGCTGACGCTAAAAAGGATGTTTGTGGAAACAGTTGTTGCCCATGATATGAAAAAGCCAATTGTCATGCCTGTGCAAAAGGCAAAAAAAAAACCTGTGGAATTATTTCTATCCAAATCTGGACAACAAGGGTCAAGCCATCTGTAGCCTTTGTAAAGCCATAGTAAGTAGAAGTATAGATCTTCACTATCTGTGAACCTTCCCACTGTTATGTCACTTGAAGAGCATTAATCAAGAGTTTTAAATTCTGAAACTTTGGCTAAAAATGTAACAAACAGTCCAGCGTCACCTAGCTCCCTTCTCTGCTAGATCAAAGCACCTGCAATCTCCAACACCTTCATCAATAGCCTTAATAATGATCGGAAGTAGTCCTGCATCCAATTTCATAAGTATGACTGACCCTCCTATTTGGGCTTCCTCATAAGGATCCTTGAGTACTGCGCCTTTTGCTGCTGCTGTTGTAAATGGATCTTCATCTCAGAAGGGGACCAGGAAGACTACTTGTAGTAGTTTACAAAACAATTGGCTGTTAAACAATCCTTTACAAGGAGAAGCAAGTTTGACAGAAGTAACCAAGTTGCACAGCAGATTACTGATGCCATAGCAGCTAATCTGGTATTAGATGAGCGTCCAGTATCCGCCATTAATGCAGTGGGTTTCAGACAGTTAATTGAGGTCCTGTGTCCCCGCTATCAAGTCCATCTAGATTCCACTTAACTAGAAAAGCAATTCCTAGTATGAGCAAGGACGTTAAGATAAACAGTGTCCTCCAAATGCTGTTTTACCCACTGTCCACTTAATCACAGATATATGGACAAGCAGAAAGAGGAAAATCTAAGATTACAGTACATGACTGTGACAGCCCAATGGGTAGGTGTAAAGCCTTTAGCAGCAGCATCTAACAAATACTGTACCAGCTCATTCAGATTCAGGCTACTCTGTGCATCACCGGTTTAACTAAGAGGCATATTGCTAACAACCTCTTAGAAAAACTCCGGAAAATCATTGCAAAATGGCTTACCATGCTTGGACTCTCCTCTGGATTTGAGATTTCAGACCATGCCATCGATATTGTGAGAGCATTATAGCTGGGTGATTTCCATCATGTACTCCTTTTTGCTCACGCAATTAATTTGGTGGTGCAAAAGAGTTAAAAAAAAAAAAAAAAAAAAAAAAAAAACAGGGCTGTGTAGGAGTTGTTCTCTGTGACCCAAAATATTTTGGACATTCAGCAAGTGCATGTTGAACATTGCAGCACCTGTAAGTACTGTTGAATTTGCCCCGCCATCAGCTGAGGCAAGAGGTAGTAACTAGGTGGAATTCTACCCTCTATATGCTTCAGTGGATGGAGGAGCTGCAAAATGCCGTTCAAGGCTACATGGAGACTATACCTTACTCAAGTGCAGTGGAGAATACTTTCAGTATTTGTTCAAGGTTCTCAAAGCCTTTGAAGTTGCCACAGGTGCAGGTAGTTCAGACACTGCCAGCTTGAGTCGGGTAATTGAAGATGAAATAAAGCAATTCCACTAATAATGTCTGCCTTTGTAAGTCAAGCCCTTCATTCGTTTCACCCGGATCCAAGGGTCATCAATCTTGAAATCAAATCACTATATTTTGGCCCCATACTTGAGCCTAAGTTTGTCATACATTGTGCTGTATCTTTATTTCTGACTGATACAAATCTGAAGAGATGCAAAAAACTGTTGAACAAATTGTCAGCTCAAACGGCACGTGACACAGGAACATCTCATCCTTTACCTCCAGCAATTGCTGCTACCAGGAAAAATCTCAATTTTCCTAACAGACCCACTGGTGGTGGTGAAGATCAGTTTGCAAAAAACGTATTACATTCGGTCATCCCTATAAACTGCTTACAATTAGTGGCATGTCTACCATTACTCCACCTGATACGGTCGCCATTCAAATAATCGATTATTTTAGTGATAGATTCCAAATAGACATGTCAGACAGTCCATTTCACTACTGGTAGGAAGAAAAGGCAATTTGGGGGCCCTTGCACAAACTGGCTTTGCTTTACTTAAGTTACAGTGCAGTCGGTAACCTTGTCAGCGATTTGGTGTAGGAGGTTACTTCTCCAAAATGTGGAAAAGATGATGATCATCAAAATGAATTACCAAATCCATGAGGAAGACCTTTACTTGCAATAGCGTAAAGAAAATACAGAGGCACATGTAATCATTGCTATCAATGTTCACTGCCCATTGGTTTGTTATGGCCCCACCAATCATTTCAGTCACAAGTGGCAGTCCCTGTTGCTGAAGTGATTGGTTTGTTAAACTGTACATGTCCTTTTTAATATACAACATAAAGGTGGGTGAGAAGGCCTAAGGATGATTCCATCCTGTAGGAACAAGAACAGACAGAAATTCGGTGATTTTCGGTTTTTATTTTATTTTTATTTTTTTACTAAAATACCGATCCAAAACACACAAGGGCAGTTTTGGCAAAACCAAATACAGATCCAACACCAAGACTAAAAAATATGGATCTGCACACATTTCAATAAATAAATGTTTTTAATTCATTGTTTTGATTTTTGCAATTGCATCCTCAAGTGTTTTGGATTCTGTTATTGAATTTGTTCATTGATTTAAAAAAAACAATAAAATTTGCTCATATCATTTGGACCTGTTTTTATATACAATCCAAAACCAGAGTTCGACTTTTAAATCAGAGTTCAGAACGGACAACCGACCTGAACCAGGTCTCTATTCCACTCGGAATCCTAAAGTGATTGTGAACTGTAATAGACTCGAAATCCCTAATAGGCCCTACACACTGGCCGATAATCCTCAAAGATATGAACAATCTCGTTCATTATTGAACGAGATAACATTCATATCTTTGAGTGTGGAGTCACCAGCGATGAACGATGCGTGGCCCCGCGCTCACTCATCGCTGGTGCCCCGTCGGCTGTACATGCAGGCCAATATGGACGATCTTGTCCATATTTGCCTGCACTTCAGCACTTCAATGGAGCTGCCCGACGGTGGATACGGCCGACCCGGCGGCGGCGGGTCTTTAAATGTGTAGGGCCCTTTAAGTTCTATACGGGTGTGTTCAAATTTCAGGAAAACCAAACAGCACATATCTAAAATATGTAGATGTGTAACTTAGGGTAGCATTGCTTCAATTTTGGGCATCTCACCACAGGGCCATATGTCCTATGACCGTTTGGTGAGATGTATCTGTAATTTTGAGTATGTCATAAGTTTCTGTGGTGTGTGTGTGTGTGTGTGTGTGTGTGTGTGTTTAAAATAAATAAATAATAAAAAAAAAATTATGTATGAAGTTGGTGTACCTTGGCAATCGGTTTGCAGGCTTCTGTGCATTGGCCAATTCACTAACTAAACCCCCATTTATTTATTGATGTGGTGAGGATAAGTGATCTTGCTATGGTGAGTGTTGAATTCTCTGTTTGCATGTTAGTATGTGGTCATGGGCTACATGCACCCCACCCTATGAGTGGTAAGTGCAGTCATGTACCCCGCTTCTGGGGTGGCGAGTGATGTATGTATGTATGTATGTATGTATGTTCTTATTAAATACTTTGTTCTTTACATAGTTGAATGTGCTGACAATAAAATCACACAAATTATCAATGCAAATCAAATTTATTAACCCATGGAGGTCTGGATTTGGAGTCACACTCAAAATTAAAGTGGAAAAACACACTACAGGCTGATCCAACTTTGATGTAATCTCCTTAAAACAAGTCAAAATGAGGCGAAGTGGTTCAGGTAGTGCAGCTCATCCAGGATGGCACATTAATGCGAGCTGTGGCAAGAAGGTTTGCTATGTCTGTCAGCGTAGTGTCCAGAGCATGGAGGCACTACCAGGAGATAGGCCAGTACATCAGGAGATGTGGAGGAGGCCGTAGGAGGGCAACAACCCAGCAGCAGGACAGCTACCTCCGCCTTTGTGCAAGGAGGAACAGGAGATGCACTGCTAGAGCCCTGCAAAATGACCTCCAGCAAGCCACAAATGTGCATGTGTCTACTCAAACAATCAGAAACAGACTCCATGAGGGTGGTATGAGGGCCCGACGTCCACAGGTGGGGGTTGTGCTTACAGCCCAACATCGTGCAAGACGTTTGGCATTTGCCAGAAAACAACAAGATTGGAAAATTCGCTACTTGCACCCTGTGCTCTTCACAGATGAAAGCAGGTTCTCACTGAGCACATGTGACAGATGTGACAGAGTCTGGAGACGCCAAGGAGAACGTTCTGCTGCCTGCAACATCCTCCAGCATGACCGGTTTGGCAGTGGGTCAGTAATGGTGTTGGGTGGCATTTCTTTGGGGGGCTGCACATCCCTCCATGTGCTCGCCAGAGGTAGCCTGACTGCCATTAGGTACCGAGATGAGATCCTCCGACCCCTTGTGAGACCATATGCTAGAGCGGTTGGCCCTGGGTTCCTCCTAATGCAAGACGATGCTAGACCTCATGTGGCTGGAGTGTGTCAGCAGTTCCTGCAAGACGAAGGCATTGATGCTATGGACTGGCCTGCCCGTTCCCCAGACCTGAATCCAATTGAGCACATCTGGGACATCCTGTCTCGCTCCATCCACCAACCCTTGTTGCACCACAGACTGTCCAGGAGTTGGCGGATGCTTTAGTTCAGGTCTGGGAGGAGAACCCTCAGGAGACCATCCGCCACCTCATCAGGAGCATGCCCAGGCCTTATAGGGAGGTCATACAGGCACGTGGAGGCCACACACACTACTGAGCCTCATTTTGACTTGTTTTAAGGACATTACATCAAAGTTGGTTTAGCCTGTAATGTGTTTTTCCACTTTAATTTTGAGTGTGACTCCAAATACAAACCTCCATGGGTTAATAAATTTGATTTCCATTTATGATTTTTATGTGATTTTGTTGTCAGCACATTCAACTATGTAAAGAACAAAGTATTTAATAAGAATATTTCATTCATTCAGAACTAGGATGTGTTATTTTAGTGTTCCCTTTATTTTTTTGAGGTGTGTGTGTGTGTGTGTGTGTGTGTGTGTATATATATGTGTATATATATATATGTAGATATGGATATAGAGATATAGAGATATAGAGATATAGAGATATAGAGATATAGAGATATAGAGATATAGAGATATAGAGATATAGAGATATAGATACAGGTTAAGTATCCCATATCCAAATATTCCGAAATACGGACTTTTTTGAGTGAGAGTGAGATAGTGAAACCTTTGTTTTTTGATGGCTCAATGTACACAAACTTTGTTTAATACACAAAGTTATTAAAAATATTGTATTAAATGACCTTCAGGCTGTGTGTGTAAGGTGTATATGAAACATAAATGAATTGTGTGAATGTACACACACTTTGTTTAATGCACAAAGTTATAAAAAATATTGGCTAAAATGACCTTCAGGCTGTGTATATAAGGTGTATATGAAACATAAATGCATTCTGTGCTTAGACTTAGGTCTCATCGCCATGATATCTCATTATGGTATCTAATTATTCCAAAATACGGAAAAATCCGATATCCAAAATACCTCTGGTCCCAAGCATTTTGGATAAGGGATACTCAACCTGTGTGTGTATATATGTGTGTATGTATATATGTATGTTTCTTCTGGCACTCCTCGCCTCCCCACGTTTAAACAACCCGGTGCCTTCCAAATAACATATGCAAAGTTCCACTATCTAGCGGCGGCACTCCACGGGTACTTAAATACCAAACGTTCTAATCCATAGTTCTACGTTTCGGTTTTATTAGTGAAGACCGTCATCAGGAATGACGACGGTTTTGACTAATAAAACTGAAACGTAGAACTATGGATTAGTACGTTTGGTATTTAAGTACCCATGGAGTGCCGCCGCTAGATAGTGGAAAATAAATAAATATATATATACTTTTAATGCAGACTTGCCAACGAAGGGGTCCCCGAAACGTCGCCTACATTAAAAGCACACCCTTAGAGGTTTTATGCAATCTACTTGATTCTCCAGACTGAGTGCTGCTTGTGTACATCGGTGGTTTCCCATATACAGGCTTGGAATGGCCCACAGGGGTACAGGGGAAACCACCGGGGGGCCCTACATGCCCCTGTCCAACACTGGCCATATACCCACAGGGAGGGCACCAAAGTAAGTCCAGAGTGCCGGGGTTCTGCTGCTCTCTCTAATCACTATCATATGGCTAAATCCATACATTACTATACCCGCACGATGAATATTGTTACTAACAGTTCCCAATAGTCTGCGTAAGGTAACCTGGTATCTTTAGTACTGCTTCAGGCTTCGTATACAATTTGCTTCTTGTCATGTCTAATGGTAAATGTGAGCAAGCTACAGTACTCTCCTAGCTCTCCACGCTTTAACTAAATCATTTACCTTTCTTCCTATAGAATGTCCGTTTATCCCATTGCGATTTTCATGTTAGTGTTTGGCTTCAATCCAAAGCAGTGTTGTTGTTCTGTCACAAGCTGATATAATTAATTGCTTAGCCTTCTGGGTCACTGTGTATTTTGTATTGAGTCTTTTCATTTAATTTATAAACTCCCTTAATGGTGCTTATAGATGCTGTGCGCTATTGGCAGCTTAAAATGAGGATCCTGGGATAAATGAATAGATGCCGTAAAATGAGCAATTAAAATATTCATAGTAACAGATACCCTACATCTTGCTAGTAGACAAGTGGCATAGTTTAAATATTCACTTCAGACTGCTACTTAACTGAAGCAGTTAAAATAAATCTTTCATATGGTGTTGTGTAATATTGTACAGCAGAGCTTACAATTAGAGATGAGCGCCTGAAATTTTTCGGGTTTTGTGTTTTGGTTTTGGGTTCGGTTCCGCGGCCGTGTTTTGGGTTCGAACGCGTTTTGGCAAAACCTCACCGAATTATTTTTGTCGGATTCGGGTGTGTTTTGGATTCGGGTGTTTTTTTCCAAAAACACTAAAAAACAGCTTAAATCATAGAATTTGGGGGTCATTTTGATCCCAAAGTATTATTAACCTCAAAAACCATAATTTACACTCATTTTCAGTCTATTCTGAATACCTCACACCTCACAATATTATTTTTAGTCCTAAAATTTGCACCGAGGTCGCTGTGTGAGTAAGATAAGCGACCCTAGTGGCCGACACAAACACCGGGCCCATCTAGGAGTGGCACTGCAGTGTCACGCAGGATGTCCCTTCCAAAAAACCCTCCCCAAACAGCACATGACGCAAAGAAAAAAAGAGGCGCAATGAGGTAGCTGTGTGAGTAAGATTAGCGACCCTAGTGGCCGACACAAACACCGGGCCCATCTAGGAGTGGCACTGCAGTGTCACGCAGGATGGCCCTTCCAAAAAACCCTCCCCAAACAGCACATGACGCAAAGAAAAAAAGAGGCGCAATGAGGTAGCTGTGTGAGTAAGATTAGCGACCCTAGTGGCCGACACAAACACCGGGCCCATCTAGGAGTGGCACTGCAGTGTCACGCAGGATGGCCCTTCCAAAAAACCCTCCCCAAACAGCACATGACGCAAAGAAAAAAAGAGGCGCAATGAGGTAGCTGACTGTGTGAGTAAGATTAGCGACCCTAGTGGCCGACACAAACACCGGGCCCATCTAGGAGTGGCACTGCAGTGTCACGCAGGATGTCCCTTCCAAAAAACCCTCCCCAAACAGCACATGACGCAAAGAAAAAAAGAGGCGCAATGAGGTAGCTGTGTGAGTAAGATTAGCGACCCTAGTGGCCGACACAAACACCGGGCCCATCTAGGAGTGGCACTGCAGTGTCACGCAGGATGTCCCTTCCAAAAAACCCTCCCCAATCAGCACATGATGCAAAGAAAAAGAAAAGAAAAAAGAGGTGCAAGATGGAATTATCCTTGGGCCCTCCCACCCACCCTTATGTTGTATAAACAAAACAGGACATGCACACTTTAACCAACCCATCATTTCAGTGACAGGGTCTGCCACACGACTGTGACTGATATGACGGGTTGGTTTGGACCCCCCCCAAAAAAGAAGCAATTAATCTCTCCTTGCACAAACTGGCTCTACAGAGGCAAGATGTCCACCTCATCTTCACCCTCCGATATATCACCGTGTACATCCCCCTCCTCACAGATTATCAATTCGTCCCCACTGGAATCCACCATCTCAGCTCCCTGTGTACTTTGTGGAGGCAATTGCTGCTGGTCAATGTCTCCGCGGAGGAATTGATTATAATTCATTTTAATGAACATCATCTTCTCCACATTTTCTGGATGTAACCTCGTACGCCGATTGCTGACAAGGTGAGCGGCGGCACTAAACACTCTTTCGGAGTACACACTTGTGGGAGGGCAACTTAGGTAGAATAAAGCCAGTTTGTGCAAGGGCCTCCAAATTGCCTCTTTTTCCTGCCAGTATAAGTACGGACTGTGTGACGTGCCTACTTGGATGCGGTCACTCATATAATCCTCCACCATTCTATCAATGTTGAGAGAATCATATGCAGTGACAGTAGACGACATGTCCGTAATCGTTGGCAGGTCCTTCAGTCCGGACCAGATGTCAGCATCAGCAGTCGCTCCAGACTGCCCTGCATCACCGCCAGCGGGTGGGCTCGGAATTCTGAGCCTTTTCCTCGCACCCCCAGTTGCGGGAGAATGTGAAGGAGGAGATGTTGACAGGTCGCGTTCCGCTTGACTTGACAATTTTGTCACCAGCAGGTCTTTCAACCCCAGCAGACCTGTGTCTGCCGGAAAGAGAGATCCAAGGTAGGCTTTAAATCTAGGATCGAGCACGGTGGCCAAAATGTAGTGCTCTGATTTCAACAGATTGACCACCCGTGAATCCTTGTTAAGCGAATTAAGGGCTGCATCCACAAGTCCCACATGCCTAGCGGAATCGCTCCGTGTTAGCTCCTTCTTTAATGCCTCCAGCTTCTTCTGCAAAAGCCTGATGAGGGGAATGACCTGACTCAGGCTGGCAGTGTCTGAACTGACTTCACGTGTGGCAAGTTCAAAGGGCATCAGAACCTTGCACAACGTTGAAATCATTCTCCACTGCACTTGAGACAGGTGCATTCCATCTCCTATATCGTGCTCAATTGTATAGGCTTGAATGGCCTTTTGCTGCTCCTCCAACCTCTGAAGCATATAGAGGGTTGAATTCCACCTCGTTACCACTTCTTGCTTCAGATGATGGCAGGGCAGGTTCAGTAGTTTTTGGTGGTGCTCCAGTCTTCTGTACGTGGTGCCTGTACGCCGAAAGTGTCCCGCAATTTTTCTGGCCACCGACAGCATCTCTTGCACGCCCCTGTCGTTTTTTAAAAAATTTTGCACCACCAAATTCAAGGTATGTGCAAAACATGGGACGTGCTGGAATTTGCCCATATTTAATGCACACACAATATTGCTGGCGTTGTCCGATGCCACAAATCCACAGGAGAGTCCAATTGGGGTAAGCCATTCCGCGATGATCTTCCTCAGTTGCCGTAAGAGGTTTTCAGCTGTGTGCGTATTCTGGAAAGCGGTGATACAAAGCGTAGCCTGCCTAGGAAAGAGTTGGCGTTTGCGAGATGCTGCTACTGGTGCCGCCGCTGCTGTTCTTGCGGCGGGAGTCCATACATCTACCCAGTGGGCTGTCAGTCATATAGTCCTGACCCTGCCCTGCTCCACTTGTCCACATGTCCGTGGTTAAGTGGACATTGGGTACAACTGCATTTTTTAGGACACTGGTGAGTCTTTTTCTGACGTCCGTGTACATTCTCGGTATCGCCTGCCTAGAGAAGTGGAACCTAGATGGTATTTGGTAACGGGGGCACACTGCCTCAATAAATTGTCTAGTTCCCTGTGAACTAACGGCGGATACCGGACGCACGTCTAACACCAACATAGTTGTCAAGGACTCAGTTATCCGCTTTGCAGTAGGATGACTGCTGTGATATTTCATCTTCCTCGCAAAGGACTGTTGAACAGTCAATTGCTTACTGGAAGTAGTACAAGTGGGCTTACGACTTCCCCTCTGGGATGACCATCGACTCCCAGCGGCAACAACAGCAGCGCCAGCAGCAGTAGGCGTTACACGCAAGGATGCATCGGAGGAATCCCAGGCAGGAGAGGACTCGTCAGACTTGCCAGTGACATGGCCTGCAGGACTATTGGCATTCCTGGGGAAGGAGGAAATTGACACTGAGGGAGTTGGTGGGGTGGTTTGCGTGAGCTTGGTTACAAGAGGAAGGGATTTACTGGTCAGTGGACTGCTTCCGCTGTCACCCAAAGTTTTTGAACTTGTCACTGACTTATTATGAATGCGCTGCAGGTGACGTATAAGGGAGGATGTTCCGAGGTGGTTAACGTCCTTACCCCTACTTATTACAGCTTGACAAAGGGAACACACGGCTTGACACCTGTTGTCCGCATTTCTGGTGAAATACCTCCACACCGAAGAGCTGATTTTTTTGGTATTTTCACCTGGCATGTCAACGGCCATATTCCTCCCACGGACAACAGGTGTCTCCCCGGGTGCCTGACTTAAACAAACCACCTCACCATCAGAATCCTCCTGGTCAATTTCCTCCCCAGCGCCAGCAACACCCATATCCTCCTCATCCTGGTGTACTTCAACACTGACATCTTCAATCTGACTATCAGGAACTGGACTGCGGGTGCTCCTTCCAGCACTTGCAGGGGGCATGCAAATAGTGGAAGGCGCATGCTCTTCACGTCCAGTGTTGGGAAGGTCAGGCATCGCAAACGACACAATTGGACTCTCCTTGTGGATTTGGGATTTCAAAGAACGCACAGTTCTTTGCGGTGCTTTTGCCAGCTTGAGTCTTTTCAGTTTTCTAGCGAGAGGCTGAGTGCTTCCATCCTCATGTGAAGCTGAACCACTAGCCATGAACATAGGCCAGGGCCTCAGCCGTTCCTTGCCACTCCGTGTGGTAAATGGCATATTGGCAAGTTTACGCTTCTCCTCCGACAATTTTATTTTAGGTTTTGGAGTCCTTTTTTTTCTGATATTTGGTGTTTTGGATTTGACATGCTCTGTACTATGACATTGGGCATCGGCCTTGGCAGACGACGTTGCTGGCATTTCATCGTCTCGGCCATGACTAGTGGCAGCAGCTTCAGCACGAGGTGGAAGTGGATCTTGATCTTTCCCTAATTTTGGAACCTCAACTTTTTTGTTCTCCATATTTTATAGGCAGAACTAAAAGGCACCTCAGGTAAACAATGGAGATGGATGGATTGGATACTAGTATACAATTATGGACGGACTGCCACGGTTAGGTGGTATAAAAAAACCACGGTTAGGTGGTATATATTATAATAATAATACAATTATGGATGGACGGACTGCCTGCCGACTGCCGACACAGAGGTAGCCACAGCCGTGAACTACCGCACTATACACTGGTTGATAAAGAGATGGTAGTATACTCGTAACAACTAGTATGACACTATGACGACGGTATAAAGAATGAAAAAAAAACCACGGTTAGGTGGTATATATTATAATAATAATACAATTATGGATGGACGGACTGCCTGCCGACTGCCGACACAGAGGTAGCCACAGCCGTGAACTACCGCACTGTACACTGGTTGATAAAGAGATAGTAGTATACTCGTAACAACTAGTATGACACTATGACGACGGTATAAAGAATGAAAAAAAAACCACGGTTAGGTGGTATATATTATAATAATAATACAATTATGGATGGACGGACTGCCTGCCGACTGCCGACACAGAGGTAGCCACAGCCGTGAACTACCGCACTGTACACTGGTTGATAAAGAGATAGTAGTATACTCGTAACAACTAGTATGACACTATGACGACGGTATAAAGAATGAAAAAAAAACCACGGTTAGGTGGTATATATTATAATAATAATACAATTATGGATGGACGGACTGCCTGCCGACTGCCGACACAGAGGTAGCCACAGCCGTGAACTACCGCACTGTACACTGGTTGATAAAGAGATAGTAGTATACTCGTAACAACTAGTATGACACTATGACGACGGTATAAAGAATGCAAAAAAAACCACAGTTAGGTGGTATATATTATAATAATAATACAATTATGGATGGACGGACTGCCTGCCGACTGCCGACACAGAGGTAGCCACAGCCGTGAACTACCGCACTGTACACTGGTTGATAAAGAGATAGTAGTATACTCGTAACAACTAGTATGACACTATGACGGTATAAAGAATGAAAAAAAAACCACGGTTAGGTGGTATATATTATAATAATAATACAATTATGGATGGACGGACTGCCTGCCGACACAGAGGTAGCCACAGCCGTGAACTACCGCACTGTACACTGGTTGATAAAGAGATGGTAGTATACTCGTAACAATTAGGATGACACTATGACGGTATAAAGAATGAAAAAAAAACCACGGTTAGGTGGTAGGTATATAATAATAAATAATACAATTCTGGTCGGACGGACTGCCTGCCGTGTGCCGACACAGAGGTAGCCACAGCCGTGAACTACCGCACTGTACTGTGTCTGCTGCTAATATAGACTGGTTGATATTTAAAGAGATATTAGTAGTATACAACAATACTATACTGGTGGTCAGGCACTGGTCACCACTCCTGCAGCAAAAGTGTGCACTGTTAATTAATATAATTGTACTCCTGGCTCCTGCTAACAACCTGCAGTGCTCCCCAGTCTCCCCCACAATTAATTATAAGCTTTTAATTTATACATTGATGACTGTGCAGCACACTGGGCTGAGCTGAGTGCACACAGACTGAGTCACACTGTGTGACTGACTGTGCTGTGTATCGTTTTTTTTTTCAGGCAGAGAACGGATATAGCAGAGAGAAGTGAACGGATATATTATATTAAATAAAAGTTAACTAGCAACTGCACTGGTCACTGACTGTGGTAAACTAACTCTGTCTGCGACTCTGCACAATCTCTCTCTATCTAATCTATCTATCTCTATTCTAATGGAGAGGACGCCAGACACGTCCTCTCCCTATCAATCTCAATGCACGAGTGAAAATGGCGGCGACGCGCGGCTCCTTATATAGAATCCGAGTCTCGCGATAGAATCCGAGCCTCGCGAGAATCCGACAGCGTCATGATGACGTTCGGGCGCGCTCGGGTTAACCGAGCAAGGCGGGAAGATCCGAGTCGCTCGGACCCGTGGAAAAAAAAGTGAAGTTCGTGCGGGTTCGGATTCAAAGAAACCGAACCCGCTCATCTCTACTTACAATCTGACATTTAATAATGTGCTGAAGTGTTGGCTGTGCTGAATATTCTAGTAGCTCAAGAGTAATGCCAGCATATAATTTGTAAACACTTAAGACCTCCTGTAAAGCGAATCTATTCATCAATTGAAATAAGAATAATCTAATGAGGTCACCCCAGGCTACATTTGAACACTCAATCAATGTAAAATATATTGCATTTATTTTAAACCATAGCAATTACTAAAGTATCATATATAAGACTCCATTAATAGAGTGCAAGAAAGAATACACGGGATATGTCATGATCCCGGCCATAAGTATTCAGACAGCGGGGCGAGCACTAAAAAGCCCCTTGTGGACTCGCCATGCTGCAGGCACGGTGGCTGCAACTACTTGATAAACAGTATGGGGCAGTAGGGCTGTCGGCAAGAAATACAAAGGTGTGATTGTAAAACACACTGAGAAAGAAGCAGTTCATATAATTACTGTAGGTATAGTGAGTTAATATACACATTAAATAAATGTGGATAGAGATAACAAGCATATAGGTAATTGATTACCAGTTAACTGAGATCACACTGCCTTCCCTGTTCTATAAACAAGCCATATGTTCTACTAGGTTAAGGAGAATAATATAAGGCACACTATATTCTATCAAAGTTGTTGCATTTTGGTTTGCGTATTGCATAAATGGTAGGTGAAGGCAATTACAATGTTGTACAAGTGCTGTACCTGCAGCTCTCAATGTGTCGGGACTTTTTTTTTTTTTGCACTGAAAAATCTTGTGGAAAATGAAGTTCTAGTTCTGGGGTCATGCATAATAACACTTTATCACCCACGATAGAAAGTTAGTGATTTATAACCAGTGTGAGGGATGACAATCAATGGGTTATTCATAGATAGTATCCTCAATCACCATCCCTACTGCTGGGTATGGTGGAACTTGAAGGGGTTTATGTTGAAAAATTGGCTCCCAGTAATCTGACATCAATTGCAGATGACCATCATCGATTTTCCATCAATGGCAGAAATCAAACGGTGGTAAACCATTAATTGTTAACCATTTACTACCCTTGGACAAAGGGACTGATCACGAAGCATAGCTGAAAACCTAAGTAGAGAACCCTCACTACTGCCATTTTTCAAAACATTATTTTCACTTAGTAGGTCAATTCTCATGGAGGTTTGAGGGAGTTTAAGTCCAGGTAGTTGGTGGGAGTTTAATATGATACATTTTGAAATGAGGTGGCTGTTTATTGCTGCCCAATTTGTGGTTATGCATAGTAAGTATACTGTACTGTAGATTAAAGAAAACATCCACAGGCTCAGACTTGCATACTGTAACACACATCAAGCCACCTCAAATATGTTCTCACATCATTCTATCCTGCCCTCTCAGCTTTGCCAATGCCCAGGCTTCCCCAAAACATGTCCAATCAGACTCTTTGCCTATTGTACCTTCAAATGTTTAAATTCTCTTTAAAAGACTTCATAATAAGTCGCCCTTGTAACTCTGTTCCTCAATGCCACTACCTACTTCAAACATCAAACACTTACAAACAGCAATGTCTGTAACCATGTTGTTGCTTGTATTATGTTAATTAGGAAATCCATAAGGTGAAGTTTAGAAGTTGATTTGAATTTCAGATGACTACATAGTGCTTGTTAAAACTAGAGATGTGCACCAGACATTTTTCGGGTTTTGGATTCGGTTCCGCGGCCGTGTTTTGGATTCGGGCGCGTTTTGGCAAAACCTCCCTGAATTTTTTGTCGGATTCGGGTGGGTTTTGGATTCGGGTGTTTTTGGTTTTTTTCAAAAACGGCTTAAATCATAGAATTTTGGGGTAATTTTGATCCTATAGTATTAACCTCAATAACCACAATTTCCATTCGGTTCCAGTCTATTCTGAACACCTCACACTATTTTTAGTCCTAAAATTTGCACCGAGGTCGCTGGATGACTAAGCAAAGCGACCCAAGAGGGCGGCACAAACACCTGGCCCATCTAGGAGTGGCACTGCAGTGTCAAAGGATGGCACTTAAAAAAAATTGGCCCCAAACAGCACATGATGCAAAGAAAAGAGAAAAAAAGGTGCACTGTGGTCGCTGGACGGCTAAGCGACACAAACACCTCTATCACTGGAATTATTTGTTCTAATCAATGGTATTATTGGTCCAAATCATTGGAAGAAAATGGAATGGATGGATACTTGCAGTGACACAGAGCTGCAAGATACAGCAATGGCCTACTGTACAACTATATACTGTTAGTCACCAAAATGCTGCACTGTAATACTATATACTGTATACTGCTCACAGATATGGAATGGATACTTGCAGTGACAGAGCTGCAAGATACAGCAATGGCCTACTGTACTACTATAATTATTATATAGGTGACAGATATAATGTTACATTGTGGGGGAATCCAGTATACGTTCTGTCACCAGGTACCAGTGAATGACCACATCATGTATATAGATGACAGATATAAAGTTACATTGTGGGGGAATCCAGTATACGTTCTGTCACCAGGTACCAGTGAATGGCCACATCATGTATATACTTATACTGGTGGTCCCCAGTCCCCACAATGCAGCACACTGAGCACAGATATGGAGCGTTTTCAGGCAGAGAACGTAGATATTTTCAGCACACTGAGCACAGATTATTTGCAGCACACTGAGCACAGATTACGGAGCTTTTCAGGGAGAGAACGCTGCCACGTCCTCTCCGTTCAATCTCCAATGCACGAGTGAAAATGGCGGCGACGCGCGGCTCCTTATATAGAATACGAATCTCTCGAGAATCCGACAGCGGGATGACTACATTCGGGAGCGTTCTGGTTAACCGAGCAAGGCGGGAAGATCCGAGGCTGCCTCGGAACCGTGTAAAATGGGTGAAGTTCGGGGGGGTTCGGATCCTGAGGAACCGAACCCACTCATCTCTAGTTAAAACCTTTTCTTTTCTAAAATCCTGGTTTTCTTGTAGGTAAGCTAAGAATTAAATCTGGGTTAATACTTTTGTCTCTATTTTATTCACCTCCAAAATAAGTGATTATTGATGTAGCAATTGGTTTAAAAGGAAATATTTGAACTAGCACTATAGAATAATGTTGAATGTGAGATCCATTCCTCAGTTTCATTTCCACCTTGGAGATTTCACCGTGTGTGTGTTTCAAGCGCTTACTATATTTGCCTCCATATCTATAAATGGTTTCTGTTAAAAATAAAAAAAAAACACTTAAAGTGGAAAGGTGCACTTTTAACACACTTCTGCTTTATTATGCCTTGTGCGTGTTCTTGTAAATGGAAATTGCATTGTGTGTGTATGCAGGGCTGGTGCTAGGGTGTTTGGTGCCACCCGGCAAAGAATATACTTTACTTTTTCTTTTTTCCCCCCCTCCCATAATTTGCCTATGGCATGTGCTGAAAAAAAAGGGGTGGTTCAAACTACAGTATACCACACAGTAGCACAATCTTATTTAACATTATACAACACATAGTAACGCACCTTACATACAATGCCACCCAGCAGTAGTACCCCTTATACCTAGAATTCTTTCTCTCTAGCTGCTCATCCTCCTCTGTAAGTTTGCACCCTCAGTCCTGTGTACCCCCCTCATTCCAATGTAGCACCACCCCCTTTTAAGGTCCTGAACACTGTCGCTTTCACAGGGGCTGGGACGATGCTTCAAGCGGACAACTCCTCTGCCTGTCGTCCAGGGCCAGCCTGAGCCTTTTTTTTTTTGTATGCAAATCTATATTTTGATGCCCCTTAGTGGGCGTGGCTTCATGGGGAAGGGGCGTGGCCACATAATAGTATCAATTCACATTTCAATAGCAGTTAGTGTGATATGGTATATGTAACACCCCTTTACCTGGGCTTTCTGGGTAATGGTGTGTATTTAAACTCTTCCCGCTTTGCAATGCTTCTCACCTTGTACTTCTCTTGGTATTAGTGCCTCCTCCCGAATCTTGACGTGACGTGCTCTTCTGGGAAGTGTTCAATTTTGGAAACACCAGAGGGAGACTCGGGAAACCCTCTGCCCACCACGTGCTTAGACCGACCCCACTACAGGAATATATCACACGGATATGTTGCAAAAGCCACCCTGGCACATTTATTAAAGGGTCTGGAATAGCAATTGCTTTTATGCATTTATATACAAGGGACTATAGTAGATCAATAAAAGAGGACATATACTAAAGGCATAGGAACATGTTGGTCAGTAATGCACACACATATTTAAAGGGTGTATAATGCAGTAATAAGAAAAATGAACATAACACATGAATCTGCTTTCTCCTGTCTGTCTGTCCCTTCCTGAACTTCCCTTTTGTATGCAGATAACACCCTGGCCTTTGCAATCACTGACTGGGTAATGACAACTTAAAACAGCAGTATCACAAGGAATTTCACACATACCACATACAGCATTAGACAATACATCCCCCACTATAGTGCACTGTTATTTCAGAGTTCCTTATCTTCTGCATGCTATAGCTTGACTGAAAAGGTACTTTAACAGGTTCCAATTGGCACTTTCAGCAATGCTGGTACTTGTAGTTCCACAAACTGATTCTTGGTGAAATCACACACTTTGTTAGCTACTATTTATCAGTCTTTACCAAGAAACATAACACTGTAAACCGTTACTTATCTCACATTCCTCCAAAGTGTGTCCCTCTGCAAACTGTCCTCTCCAGGGGTCAAAAAGGAAGGTTTGAAATGCATTATCCTCTGTAGGCCACTTAACTTCATCAGACTGGGGTTCTCCCTCTCCGTAGGGCTCTTTCTGTACAGTCACGTGGACTTCTTCCCCAGTATTCTCCAGTCATTGTCAGCTGCATCTTAGCTATATCTTAGACATGGTTCCTTCTCCCTCCTTGGCCATCTCCTCCTCCACTCCTCTGGACAAAAGCATTCCATTCTCCACTCCCCCCTCCCCATGCCCTGTTTCTCCACCCCCCGACAGCCTCTGCGTGTCTCTCTGTATATCCTCTGAAACCCAAGGCTGTCTGGGAGATGTAGTCTCTAAACACAAAATGGCCGGTGTCCAATTTCACATTTGCTGCCTGTCATAAGCGCTGGGCGCTACATATATAACAGCAGTCGGTACCATTTGGATGATGTACCCCCAATGTACATTATAGCAGTCAGTGTCGTATGTATAATAACCTGCAAATTGCACCGGTACTCACCCCCCACAGCACAATCACTGCTCCCCTCCCCCATAAATGCACAGTGACCTTCTCCCCTTCCTTCCCCTCCCGGGCAGCACATATAGTGACCTGCTCACCCCTCACCAGTGCTCACCCCCTGAATCACTTAGTCACTGCTCCTCACCCCCACACACAGTAAACCGCTCCCCTCCCCTTCTGCGCAGCACATACACAGTGACCCCTACCTGCCTCCCGCTGACTGAATCCCCTCTAAGTGTAGCCATGGCAAAAAACGCAGCAGTCCTGTCCTAGGAGTTCGGGCTGGAGGTGCCTGCTGATTCTGCTACTCATCGTGGCTGCGCCGCAGGAGAAATTACTGTAGTGGAGTGGTCACGGTGCCAGCTTTTAAAATGTGGAGGGCAGGTATAGGGGGTTCCATGTACAGCTGTGTGCTTGTCAGAGGAGACTGCTGGCGGGTGGCGCACTGCAGTGTGAGTGACAGTGACTCACTGTCACAGAATGCAGCAGCGCCCTCAGTGGTACAGTGCTCTACGCCTCCGCATAACTGACATCATAGTATGACATGCGCAGTAGCAGGGGGACATCGGCAGGCATGCAGAACAGGGAGAGTTGCATCCCTTTGCTAAGCGGGTAGCACCAGCCGTGTGTGTGTGTGTGTGTGTGTGTGTGTGTGTGTGTGTTTTGTACTCTTATGTAGTATATTTACCCAGTATGAGGCTTTTTTTTTTTTTTTGTAGTGCCTTAATAAATATATTAAATAAATAAATGGAAAAATATAGTGTAGAGTATATAGTTTTATGGTCTACAAAGTTTCATGCCATTAGCACACTTCTTTCTGCCAGGCAATATATATATATTATATATAATATATATATATATAAAAAAAAATTGTACAGAGGATAATATGGGTATTATATGGAATAATAAACCACTGAAAGTTGTTGTTGTGTTTTTATTTTTCTCTATAGACTGAGGGGCCATGAAATACAGTATAATAGAAGCTGCAATTGATTATATGGAATTATGACCTACAGGAGGATACTTTTTTATTTTTTTATTTTTTCCTACAGAAAATTGAAGGGCATTGCAATACAGTATAACAGAAATGGCAATGTATTACTAGGGTCAACGTCTACACTTCTGCACAATGTAGGAGGTGTACTAAACAGTGAAATGAGTGGAGAAGTTGCCCATGGTAACAATCAACTGCTCATGCAAATTGTACATTTTACTTTAATGTGAATTGGTTGCCATGGGCAAATACTCCATTGGCTCCCTTCCCCACTCTTGTCACATCTCCCCATTAAGTTCCAAAATGTCACTGAATGATTTTGGTTACTGCTAGAGTAAAGTAATGTACTAAAATGTTTTAATCTTTTTTAGGAATCTGAGGTAGATAAGAAAACAGTCCTCCAAGATAAAAAACCTAATAAACGTGGCAGAAAGAAGAAAAATGCTGTTTCTGCTCTCACCATAGAGAGAGATTCTGAACCCATTGGAAGTACAGAGAATGCAGGTGGAAGAAAGGTAAATATTCACTATAGTATTTTGGGATACTTCAGATCAAAACATGTGCTTTATGCAGTAGCTATGTAAAGGTTAGCAAATGCATTTAATGGGCAATTCCACTTGTCCGGTCAATAGAAGAATGTATTATTATTATTATTATTTTATATTTTCCTTCAAACTGTAACAAATTACTGGCCAACATTTCTACACATCTGTAGGGGTTGGTGATGGAGTCCCGGAGGCCAGAATATCAACACCCCTTGTGGGTTCAGTGGCTCGCTGCCCTCGCCACAGGTTCTATTCCCACTCTATGGTTGTCGTGGACCCATGAATGGGAATATCCCTGGCACAGCTGTCTGCATTCTCGGCCGTCGGGAGCCCGGCATCTATATTCTGATATTAACTACATCTCACCTGTAGTACAAGTTTAAAGGTCTCCCTTTATGCTGTCACTTGTCTGTGTAAACTTACTTTAGGATTTGAGACCTACTGTAACATACTAAACTGTTTCTGTCTTCTTAGGAACCTGTAGATGTAGAGAAGACAGTACTCAAAGATCCCAAACCCAACAAACGTGGCAGAAAGAAGGAAAGTGTTTCTGCTCCAAGGTTGTACAAAGATTTTGAATCTTCAGAAAATGTAGGTGGTAAATATTAAACAGAAATATTTGTTACTTTGTTATAAAGTAACAGCAAAGGAGCGCTAATAATTTTCAGGATGCTTAAAAGTTAGGTTTAATTACATATAAAGATTGTAAGATAACAATGCATTCTTTAAAAATCATATATAAACAACTGGTCATATAGGCAGTAGCAGTATTTGAACACAAGCAATTGCCGTTTGTATATATAAATAAACAGTCAGTATATAACTGGTTTTGTGTTAGTTTTGGTTAGAATGATTCAGTTTGTAACAATATATCCAATAAATCTTAAACACGGTCTCAGACCGCATCCACAGCTCTATTGGAGTCCCAGAGTATTGTTTGTTGTCTGGCCAGGTACGCTATGCTTCTACCCCTGTAAAAACTGATATTGTACTCCCCCCCCACACGGTAAAATTCAAACGTAGTCAATCAGTCCCAGCGGCGACAATGGGGCTGTGTCTCCTGTAGCGCTTGCAAGCTGACAGTGGTTGCTGTTAAGAGCTCCCACAATGGTTTGCCATCCGGCTTGGAGGCGTTTCTAATGAGTGGTGAGATAGCTTATTGCGAATCGCGATCCTGGCAAAGTTCACCAGAGGGGTTGGGCATACCTGTGCTTGACGATGTTTGCACTTTTTTGTAGTGACTGACAATGGCTACTGCTTGGTTAGCTCTGTCTCAATACATTTATCCGCTAATGTAGAGACAGCGGTTTCATCAGGAGAAGTGTTCAGTTTGCAGCTCACTTGGTATTTAAACTGTGTCCAATCAAGTTTGCTTGGGAATACACACCTGTAGCAGGGGATCATTACCTTTTGAAAACTGCCAGCAGCACTTAACATACAAAGAAAATATAAAAATGTGGATATTCTTAGGCATCTAAACTAGAGATAAGCGGGTTCGGTTCGTCGAGATCCGAACCCCCCCGAACTTCACCTATTTTACACTGTTCCGAGGCAGCCTCGGATCTTCCCGCCTTGCTCGGTGAACTAGAACGAGGCCGAACATCATCCCGCTGTCGGATTCTCGCAAGATTCATATTCTATATAAAGAGCCGCGCGTCGCCGCCATTTTCACTTGTGCATTGGAGATTGAACGTGGCTGCGTTCTCTCCCTGAAAATCTCCGTAATCTGTGCTCATTGTGCTGAAAATATCTACGTTCTCTGCCTGAAAATGCTCCATATCTGTGCTCAGTGTGCTGCAAATATCTGTGCTGCATAGTGGGGACTGGGGACCACCAGTATATAATTATAGTAGTACAGTACAGTAGGCCATTGCTGTATCTTGCAGCTCTGTGTCAAGTATACTATCTCTGTGCTGCATTATTGTGAGCAGTATATAGTAGGACAGTGCAGAATTGTGGTGACCATCAGTATACATATAGTACAGTACAGTAGGCCATTGCTGTATCTTGCAGCTCTGTGTCACTTCTAGTATCCTGATCAGTGCTTAATATCTGTGCTCAGTGTCAGTGCTGCATTGTGGTGACCAGTATACTACAGTACAATAGTCCAGTGCTGTTCTCGCTGCTCATTGTCAGTTCTCCGTAGTATCATCAGTGATCAGTATAATCCGTTCTCAGTATAATCAGTGCACTGTTAGACGTGTGCCCGTTTTCCACCATTAGAGCAGTGGGATTTAACCAATTGATGAAGTTATTGTGTCCCCGGTACAAAATCCCATCTAGATTCCACTTCACTAGGCAGGCGATAGCGAGATTTTACCAATTAATATCAGTGATTTATAATTATTACAGTGATCTTGCCAAATAATATCAGTGATTTTTGTCATTTTCTTCCAGTGCTTTGGACCAATAATACCATTAATTAGAACAAATAATTCCTGTGATATTGAGGTGTTTGTGTCGCTTAGCTTAGCCGTCCAGTGACCACAGTGCACCTCTTTTTCTCTTTTTTTTGTATCATTTGCTGTTTGGGGCCAATTTTTTGAAGCGCCATCCTGTCTGACACTGCAGTGCCACTCCTAGATGGCCAGGTGTTTGTGCTGCCCTCTTGGGTCGCTTAGCTTAGTCATCCAGCGACCTCGGTGCAAATTTTAGGACTAAAAATAGTATTGAGGTGTTCAGAATAGTCTGGAAATTAGTGGAAATTGTGGTTGTTGAGGTTAATAATACTAAAGGATCAAAATTACCCCCAAATTCTATGATTTAGGCTGTTTTTTTGAGGGGCTTTTGAAAAAAAAAACACCCTTAATCCAAAACACACTCGAATCCGACAAAAAATTTTAACGGAGGTTTTGCCAAAACACGTCCGAATCCAAAACACTGCCGCGGAACCGAATCCAAAACACAAAACCCGAAAAATTTCCAGTGCACATCTCTAATCTAAACATTCAAATAGGTAGTATAAAGTATATACACAGCAATTATCAATACATTTTAGATTTTAAAATAAGTAATATTGGCATCACAGAGAAATTTATAAACGCATAAAAATTACTTCATTTAGTTGTCAATTAAAGTTAACAGTTACTTTCAGAGCTATTGCTGCTTTTAGAGGAGCTGCTACAGCTCAATCAGTAGAGCTCTGGACAACAGCACACAGGGTCAAGGGATTGAATCCCAGTGGAGCAGTAGTCAGTGTGTACTTTGGTTGCAGCATTGTTTATTTATTATAGTTTTATTTAATAGATTTAGCAGAATTTTACATTTCATGTTCTTTTAGTATCTATATTTAGTATTTTTTTTAATATGTATAAATAATATAGTTGTTTTAGATCTAGAGCACACTGTTTCTTGGGCCAGATATAATCAATAATGATTTATCATTTTTAGATGGAAACAGTATTAATTAGAGATGAGCAGGTTCGTTCCCTAAGAACCGAACATCATGCTCCGAGGTCGGATCAGAGTCCGGCTCGGGACTTCCCGCCAGACTCGGAAACCAGAACGAGGCAAAACGTCATCCCACTGTCGGAATCTCGCGGGTTTTGAGGGTTGCGTGAGCTGGGGACCCTAGTAGGGTGAAAATCACATTTGTATGAGTACTGTGATAGACATCAAGACAACTGCTAACAGGGTAGTAAACTGACGGAGAAAAAATTTGGATCAAATGTTGTTCAACTCTATGTTCTCGTTTAGACCCAAATACTAACTTTTTTTGAAAATTGTGGGAATAGTCACTATAATGTGTTTTTAATGTACGGGGTATGTTTGACATTCCGGCTGTCAGGATGCCCGTGGTTATGTGACAGATGCTGGAATCCCGACACTGCTCAGGAGACTGGCGCTGGGACACCAACAGCTAACATCTCAAAGGTAAGTATTACTGTGGGTATTAGGGTTAGGGAATGGGGGGTTAAGGGTAGGGTTAGGCACTAGGGTGGTGGTTAGCCATTGCAACCACCACCTGAGACTTAACCCTAGCCAATACCCCCATAGATTTAGCTATAGCTGCCACCAGAAGATGATTACGGTAGGGGTGGGGAGGGTTAGCCTACTTACCCCCTATAAGTGTTGTGACTCTTAGATTCGGGATGCAGGGGTCAGTCATGTGACAACAGTCATCTCGAACGCTGGAATATTGTATCATACCAAAATGTACAAATGGAAGTAGAGGTACTGTAAGTGTGAGGTGCAATGCAGCTCTAGAAATCGAGGATATAGTAGACCCCTAATCTCTGCATTGTGTTTTCATCCCAGAGTTGAGCCAAACAATTGTTTTATTAATCTTCGGTTCTTACCTGCAGAAGTTACTGTCAGGATGTGAGGAAGATTGATATACTTCTTTAGTTAAGGCCTGGTGTATGTGTCTTCAGCTAATGGTGGGAAGTTACGATATTAGCCTCAATCTCTCTAAATTACTTCTAAAAAAAAAACTGCTTAGAGTGGAATGGTGCAGATATTTTAACACACACTTACAATAGATGAGCGGGTCTGGTTCTCTGAGAACTGGATCCACCCAAACTTCCTGATCTGGGCTGGGATCAGAGTACGTCTTGGGTTTTCCTGCCTGACTCTGATCCCAAACTGAAGCAAAATGTCCTCCTCCCACTGTCCGAATTCTCAAAGGTTTTGGATTCTATATAGGGACCCTGGTGATCAACGCCATTTCACTCCAGTTGTGAAGCTTGTAGTGAGCGGACAACTGTGTTGTCCATCAAAGTGCTAGAGCTGCTTTGTCCTCAAGGGTGCTCTGCCCATGCTGTCTATCCAGGGGTGCTCTGCTCCAGTGTAAATAATTAAATATAATAAAGGCAAACAATATAATATAAAACTATTATCAATACTGTGCTAAGGGTAACTACAGTACCACTCGGGTGTCACTAATTACTGAGAGCTTATATCTAAATATTTAATTATCACCAAGCAGCTAATCCCCCCCCCCCCCCCCCCCCAAAAAAAATAAAAAAAAAAATAAAAAAAAATTGGACCTCTGACAAAGTGGACCTAGTAAATCGATAGGGAAATGTTGGTTTCTTCCTGACTCCAGAGCTGCATAAATTAGGAGCGAGATTCAATTGTTTGCAAGTAGCAAGGATACTTGGAAGCCAATTTTTGAACTTTATGCCACCTTAAGACAAATTTCCTAAAGCCATTATAACTGGACAGTAAAGCAGTAACCACTAAATCTAAATAACTAGTAATCCATTCATCTTGAATATATTCACTAGAAATCTATACTAGTAGAGGAAGTCTGCAATACGGATGATGAAAGCTAAAGTTCCAAAAACACCTCTGATGAAGTAGTTATTGATGAATCATGTTTGGTGTCGTGCAAATTGGAAGTAGAATGGAACAGAATGGCTAACAGTCTTTCTCATGCAAGGCAGCTCTAAGGGTGTGTACACACGGTGAGATCCTTGCTATGTCCTATTTTTACTTGCGATTTCCCTTGAACTCCCCGGAGGCCAGATAGGACAGATTTTGACTAACTTTTCTTGAGATCTGGACTATGTGTGCTTACGATTTTGGCTTATGTGAGATTTTGGCTTATGTGAGATGTCATTGACATGTGAGATGAACTAGATAGGACACCGATCTAGCAAGGATTGACTTGCCTGCACAGCCTATCTTTTCTTGCGATGCCGACCTGGCGGGACCGCGCATCGGGATCGCAAGGTGACTTTCACCTTGCGATCTGCACTAACTTTTCTTACGATTTTGACTATATAGTCAAAATCTTAAGAAAAAAATCTCACCGTGTGTACACACCCTAAGTGTGTAAGCACTTGTTTCATTGTACAGGTATTTATTAGTGATGAGCACCGGAAATTTTTCGGGTTTTGGTTTTGGGTTCGGTTCCGCGGCCGTGTTTTGGGTTCGAACGCGTTTTGGCAAAACCTCACCGAATTTTTTTTGTCGGATTCGGGTGTGTTTTGGATTCGGGTGTTTTTTTCAAAAAACCCTAAAAAACAGCTTAAATCATAGAATTTGGGGGTCATTTTGATCCCAAAATATTATTAACCTCAATAACCATAATTTCCACTCATTTTCAGTCTATTCTGAACACCTCACACCTCACAATATTATTTTTAGTCCTAAAATTTGCACCGAGGTCGCTGGATGACTAAGCTCAGCGACCCAAGTGGCCGACACAAACACCTGGCCCATCTAGGAGTGGCACTGCAGTGTCACGCAGGATGGCCCTTCAAAAAACTACTCCCCAAACAGCACATGACGCAAAGAAAAAAAGAGGTGCAATGAGGTAGCTGTGTGACTAAGATAAGCGACCCTAGTGGCCGACAAACACCTGGCCCATCTAGGAGTGGCACTGCAGTGTCACGCAGGATGGCCCTTCCAAAAAACACCCCCCAAACAGCACATGATGCAAAGAAAAATGAAAGAAAAAAGAGGTGCAAGATGGAATGTCCTTGGGCCCTCCCACCCACCCTTATGTTGTATAAACAGGACATGCACACTTTAACCAACCCATCATTTCAGTGACCGGGTCTGCCACATGACTGTGACTGAAATGACGGGTTGGTTTGGACCCCCACCAAAAAAGAAGCAATTAATCTCTCCTTGCACAAACTGGCTCTACAGAGGCAAGATGTCCACCTCATCATCATCCTCCGATATATCACCGTGTACATCCCCCTCCTCACAGATTATCAATTCGTCCCCACTGGAATCCACCATCTCAGCTCCCTGTGTACTTTGTGGAGGCAATTGCTGCTGGTGAATGTCTCCACGGAGGAATTGATTATAATTCATTTTAATGAACATCATCTTCTCCACATTTTCTGGATGTAACCTCGTACGCCAATTGCTGACAAGGTGAGCGGCGGCACTAAACACTCTTTCGGAGTACACACTTGTGGGAGGGCAACTTAGGTAGAATAAAGCCAGTTTGTGCAAGGGCCTCCAAATTGCCTCTTTTTCCTGCCAGTATAAGTACGGACTGTCTGACGTGCCTACTTGGATGCGGTCACTCATATAATCCTCCACCATTCTTTCAATGGGGAGAGAATCATATGCAGTGACAGTAGACGACATGTCCGTAATCGTTAGGTCCTTCAGTCCGGACCAGATGTCAGCATCAGCAGTCGCTCCAGACTGCCCTGCATCACCGCCAGCGGGTGGGCTCGGAATTCTGAGCCTTTTCCTCGCACCCCCAGTTGCGGGAGAATGTGAAGGAGGAGATGTTGACAGGTCGCGTTCCGCTTGACTTGACAATTTTGTCACCAGCAGTTCTTTGAACCCCAGCAGACTTGTGTCTGCCGGAAAGAGAGATCTAAGGTAGGTTTTAAATCTAGGATCGAGCACGGTGGCCAAAATGTAGTGCTCTGATTTCAACAGATTGACCACCCGTGAATCCTTGCTAAGCGAATTAAGGGCTCCATCCACAAGTCCCACATGCCTAGCGGAATCGCTCTGTGTTAGCTCCTCCTTCAATGTCTCCAGCTTCTTCTGCAAAAGCCTGATGAGGGGAATGACCTGACTCAGGCTGGCAGTGTCTGAACTGACTTCACGTGTGGCAAGTTCAAAAGGTTGCAGAACCTTGCACAACGTTGAAATCATTCTCCACTGCGCTTGAGACAGGTGCATTCCACCTCCTATATCGTGCTCAGTTGTATAGGCTTGAATGGCCTTTTGCTGCTCCTCCAACCTCTGAAGCATATAGAGGGTTGAATTCCACCTCGTTACCACTTCTTGCTTCAGATGATGGCAGGGCAGGTTCAGGCGTTTTTGGTGGTGCTCCAGTCTTCTGTACGTGGTGCCTGTACGCCGAAAGTGTCCCGCAATTCTTCTGGCCACCGACAGCATCTCTTGAACGCCCCTCTCGTTTTTTAAATAATTCTGCACCACCAAATTCAAGGTATGTGCAAAACATGGGACGTGCTGGATTTTGCCCAGATTTAATGCACACACAATATTGCTGGCGTTGTCCGATGCCACAAATCCACAGGAGAGTCCAATTGGGGTAAGCCATTCCGCGATGATCTTCCTCAGTTGCCGTAAGAGGTTTTCAGCTGTGTGCGTATTCTGGAAAGCGGTGATACAAAGCGTAGCCTGCCTATGAAAGAGTTGGCGTTTGCGAGATGCTGCTACTGGTGCCGCCGCTGCTGTTCTTGCGGCGGGAGTCCATACATCTACCCAGTGGGCTGTCACAGTCATATAGTCCTGAGCCTGCCCTGCTCCACTTGTCCACATGTCCGTGGTTAAGTGGACATTGGGTACAACTGCATTTTTTTAGGACACTGGTGAGTCTTTTTCTGAGGTCTGTGTACATTTTCGGTATCGCCTGCCTAGAGAAATGGAACCTAGATGGTATTTGGTACCGGGGACACAGTACCTCCAACAAGTCTCTAGTTGGCTCTGCAGTAATGATGGATACCGGAACCACGTTTCTCACCGCCCAGGATGCCAAGGCCTCAGTTATCCGCTTTGCAGCAGGATGACTGCTGTGATATTTCATCTTCCTCGCAAAGGACTGTTGGACAGTCAATTGCTTGGTGGAAGTAGTAAAAGTGGTCTTACGATTTCCCCTCTGGGATGACCATCGACTCCCAGCAGCAACAACAGCAGCGCCAGCAGCAGTAGGCGTTACACGCAAGGATGCATCGGAGGAATCCCAGGCAGGAGAGGACTCGTCAGAATTGCCAGTGACATGGCCTGCAGGACTATTGGCATTCCTGGGGAAGGAGGAAATTGACACTGAGGAAGTTGGTGGGGTGGTTTGCGTGAGCTTGGTTACAAGAGGAAGGGATTTACTGGTCAGTGGACTGCTTCCGCTGTCGCCCAAAGTTTTTGAACTTGTCACTGACTTATGATGAATGCGCTGCAGGTGACGTATAAGGGAGGATGTTCCGAGGTGGTTAACGTCCTTACCCCTACTTATTACAGCTTGACAAAGGCAACACACGGCTTGACAAATGTTGTCCGCATTTCTGTTGAAATACTTCCACACCGAAGAGCTGATTTTTTTTGGTATTTTCACCAGGCATGTCAATGGCCCTATTCCTCCCACGGACAACAGGTGTCTCCCCGGGTGCCTGACTTAAACAAACCACCTCACCATCAGAATCCTCCTGGTCAATTTCCTCCCCAGCGCCAGCAACACCCATATCCTCCTCATCCTGGTGTACTTCAACACTGACATCTTCAATCTGACTATCAGGAACTGGACTGCGGGTGCTCCTTCCAGCACTTGCAGGGGGCGTGCAAATGGTGGAAGGCGCATGCTCTTCACGTCCAGTGTTGGGAAGGTCAGGCATCGCAAACGACACAATTGGACTCTCCTTGTGGATTTGTGATTTCGAAGAACGCACAGTTCTTTGCTGTGCTTTTGCCAGCTTGAGTCTTTTCATTTTTCTAGCTAGAGGCTGAGTGCTTCCATCCTCATGTGAAGCTGAACCACTAGCCATGAACATAGGCCAGGGCCTCAGCCGTTCCTTGCCACTCCGTGTGGTAAATGGCATATTGGCAAGTTTACGCTTCTCCTCCGACAATTTTATTTTAGATTTTTTAGTCCTTTTTTTTCTGATATTTGGTGTTTTGGATTTTACATGCTCTGTACTATGACATTGGGCATCGGCCTTGGCAGACGACGTTGATGGCATTTCATCGTCTCGGCCATGACTAGTGGCAGCAGCTTCAGCACGAGGTGGAAGTCGATCTTGATCTTTCCCTATTTTTGGAACCTCAACATTTTTGTTCTCCATATTTTAATAGGCACAACTAAAAGGCACCTCAGGTAAACAATGGAGATGGATGGATACTAGTATACTTATGGATGGACGAGCGACTGCCGACACAGAGGTAGCTACAGCCGTGGACTACCGTACTGCGTCTGCTGCTAATATAGACTGGATGATAATGATATAAAAAATATATATATATCACTACTGCAGCCGGACAGGTATATATTATATAATGACGGACCTGCTGGACACTGTCAGCACTGCAGACTCCTAAAGTAAGCTACTAGTATCAAGAAGATAGAAAAAAAAAAAACACCACAGGTAGGTGGTATACAATTATGGATGGACGAGCGACTGCCGACACAGAGGTAGCTACAGCCGTGGACTACCGTACTGCGTCTGCTGCTAATATAGACTGGATGATAATGATATAAACAATATATATATATCACTACTGCAGCCGGACAGGTATATATTATATAATGACGGACCTGCTGGACACTGTCAGCAGAATGCGTTTATAGAATAAAAACACCACACGACGAGTCTCTCTATCTATTTCTATTCTAAATGGAGAGGACGCCAGCCACGTCCTCTCCCTATCAATCTCAATGCACGTGTGAAAATGGCGGCGACGCGCGGCTCCTTATATAGAATCCGAGTCTCGCGAGAATCCGACAGCGGGATGATGACGTTCGGGCGCGCGCTCGGGTTAACCGAGCAAGGCGGGAAGATCCGAGTCTGCCTCGGACCCGTGTAAAAAGGCTGAAGTTCGGGGGGGTTCGGATTCCGAGGAACCGAACCCGCTCATCACTAGTATTTATGTGAAAATGTTGTGAAGTGTCAAATTTGAACTTTTAAATTAAATTTTAAATATCATATCTCTTAATTCGATTTTACGAATATTGGGAGTACTCAGGTTGTCTTTATATGAGGAATCATTTCATACCCACATATATCAGATAAATTACTATATGCTAAAGAGTAGCTAAACAGATTATGGTAATTTCCATGTAAAATAGGTGCTCCCTAAAAAAAAAAAAAAAAAAAAATTTTTTTGTGCTATCCCCCAGTGTACTATACTATACATTTTTCTGTGGCACTGTCGGTCTGACCGGTGTATACATGTATTGTGACACTGTATGTGGTCTGTCCCCAGGGGTGCTTTGTTGTACTTAAAGGGATGCTGGTTCCATCCTGGTCTGCTCTGCCAATTTAGGGGTGATCTGCCCCTGTATAAACAAAAAAAAAAAAACTAAATATTAATATAATTGAGAATATATATTCTTTTGTGCTGTATATCCGTGTATTATACTATTATTTTTCTATACTGTCTGTCACACTGCAGGGTATCATGCATGTATTGTGACACTGTAGGTGGAAGTGAACTCCAGTCTTATAATATTTGTGACACTGTAGGTGAAACCGCAGTGTGATCTTTCTGACTCGTACATGTATTGTGTGACACTGTAGATGGATGTGAACCACAGTGTTAGATTATTTTACTCATACATGTATTATGACACTGTAGGTGGTATATTTGTTCAAATGGTGGTGTGTGTGTGTGCTGTACCCCAATTTGTTTGTGTTTGTTGATTTGATATGGAGATCCAACAATTGAGAAAAATGCAGGAAGCACGTACTAGTCATGATGATACAACTGTCAATGTCCTCTACTAAGGCTGATGCCCTAGAGCATAGAGGGGTTAAGTCAGGGCATGTGAAATCAAAGAAGCAATATAAATTTACAGTGCTAAAGAAAAACCTCAAAAGTAAAATTGGCTACAAAGAAACACAAAATTGGCAATGCCATTCACCGCACAAACTGGCAAGGAAAGGCTAGGGCCTTTGCCTTTATTTATGACTGGTGGTTCTGCTTCTTATGGTGATGTAAGCTATTTTCCCTGTACAAGTTTCAAAAAATGAAACTTGTTAAGGCACAAGAACTAACTCTGTGCTTAGAAAAATCACAAATCCTATGAGGAGAGTCCAAGTGTGTCCCTGGGTGCCATGTGTGAGCCTGACTTTTCAAATACTGTGCTTGAAGAGGAGGCTCATTCTACCATGTGTGCCCTCTGCAAGTTTGGGGATGAGCAGCACAAGTCAACATGCTGACCAAGAAATTGAGATTGCTTCTGTGGAAGTGCACCAGGGTGAGTATATTTGTGTACCTGGCGCTAATGAGGACGTTGAGGATGTTTGTGTAAATCAGGCACCAGTGGAAACAGTTGTTGCCCATGATATGAAAAAGCCCATTGTCATGCCTGGGCAAAAGACAAAAAAAATCAACTTTGTATGTGTGGAATTATTTCTAGCCAAATCCGGACAACAGCTGTCAAGCCATCTGTACCCTTTAAAGCCACAGTAGAGGACCTTCACCATCTAGGAACCTCCTCCCAGTTATGTCATTTTTGACAGATTCAGAAACTTTGGCTAAAAACTTAACTTAACCTGTCCAGCATCACAAAACTCCCTTCCATCTGCTAGATCCAAGCACTTTCAATCTCCTCCTCTAACACCTTCATCAATATCCTTAATTACAGTTGAAACTTGGAAAATTAGAATATCGTGCAAAAGTTCATTTATTTCAGTAATTCAACTTAAAAGGTGAAACTAATATATTATGTAGACTCACTACATTCAAAGTGAGATATTTCAAGCCTTTATTTGCTATAGTTTTGATTGTGGCTTACAGCTTAAGAAAACTCCAAATCCAAAATCTCAGAAAATTAGAATATTGTGTAAGGGTTCAAAATGGTAGGCTCAGTGTCACGCCCTAATCAGCTAATAAATCCAAACCACCAGCAAAGGGTTCCTGAGCCTTTAAATGGTCTCTCAGTCTGGTTCAGTACAATTCACAATCGTGGGGAAGACTGCTGACCTGACAGTTGTGCAGAAAACCATCATTGACACCCTCCACAAGGAGGGAAAGCCTCAAAAGGAAATTGCAAAAGAATTTGGATGTTCTCAAAGTGCTGTATCAAAGCACATTAATAGAAAGTTAAGTGGAAGCTAAAAGTGTGGAAGGAAAAGGTGCACAATCAGCAAGGATGACCGCAGCCTGGAGAGGATTGTCAGGAAAAGGCCATTCAAAAGTGTGGCGGAGCTTCAAAAGGAGTGAACTGAGGCTGGAATTAGTGCATCAAGAGCCACCACAAACAGACAGATCCTGGATATGGGCTTCAAATGTCGTAATCCTCTTTTCAAGCTGCTCCTGAATAACAAACATCAGAAGCATTTTATCTGGGCTAAAGAAAAAAAAAGAACTGAACTGTTGCACAGTGGTCCAAAGTCATCTTTTCTGATGAGAACAAATTTTGCATCTCATTTGGAAACCAAGGTCCCGGAGTATGGAGGTAGAATGGAGAGGCACACAATCCAAGATGCTTGAAGTCGAGTGTGAAGTTTCCAGTCTCTGTTGATTTGGGGAGCCATGTCATCCGCTGGTGTTGGTCCACTGTGCTTTATTAAGTCCAGAGTCAATGCAGCCATCTACCAGGACATTTTAGAGCACTTCATGCTTCCTTCAGCAGACGAGCTTTATGGTGATGCTGACTTCATTTTCCCGCAGGACTTGGCACCTGCCCACACTGCCAAAAGTACCAAAACCTGGTTCAGTGACAATGGGATTACTGTGCTGGATTGGTCAGCAAACTTGCCTGACCTGAACCCCATAGAGAGATGAGACATGAGACCGAACAATGCAGAAGAGCTGAAGGCCGCTATTAAAGTATCCTGGTCTTCCATAACACCTCAGCAGTGCCACAGGCTGATAGAATCCATGTCACACTGCATTGAGGCAGTAATTCATGCAAAAGCAGCCAAAACCAAGTACTGTATGCATGTATGTATTAGAGATGAGCGGGTTCGGTTTCTTTGAATCCGAACCGGCACGAACTTCACTTTTTTTTCCACGGGTCCGAGCGACTCGGATCTTCCCGCCTTGCTCGGTTAACCCGAGCGCGCCCGAACGTCATCATGACGCTGTCGGATTCTCGCGAGGCTCGGATTCTATCGCGAGACTCGGATTCTATATAAGGAGCCGCGCGTCGCCGCCATTTTCACTCGTGCATTGAGATTGATAGGGAGAGGACGTGTCTGGCGTCCTCTCCATTAGAATAGAGATAGATAGATTAGATAGAGAGAGATTGTGCAGAGTCGCAGACAGAGTTAGTTTACCACAGTCAGTGACCAGTGCAGTTGCTAGTTAACTTTTATTTAATATAATATATCCGTTCACTTCTCTCTGCTATATCCGTTCTCTGCCTGAAAAAAAAAACGATACACAGCACAGTCAGTCACACAGTGTGACTCAGTCTGTGTGCACTCAGCTCAGCCCAGTGTGCTGCACAGTCATCAATGTATAAATTAAAAGCTTATAATTAATTGTGGGGGAGACTGGGGAGCACTGCAGGTTGTTAGCAGGAGCCAGGAGTACAATTATATTAATTAACAGTGCACACTTTTGCTGCAGGAGTGGTGACCAGTGCCTGACCACCAGTATAGTATTGTTGTATACTACTAATATCTCTTTAAATATCAACCAGTCTATATTAGCAGCAGACACAGTACAGTGCGGTAGTTCACGGCTGTGGCTACCTCTGTGTCGGCACACGGCAGGCAGTCCGTCCGACCAGAATTGTATTATTTATTATTATATACCTACCACCTAACCGTGGTTTTTTTTTCATTCTTTATACCGTCATAGTGTCATCCTAATTGTTACGAGTATACTACTATCTCTTTATCAACCAGTGTACAGTGCGGTAGTTCACGGCTGTGGCTACCTCTGTGTCGGCACACGGCAGGCAGTCCGTCCGACCAGAATTGTATTATTTATTATTATATACCTACCACCTAACCGTGGTTTTTTTTTCATTCTTTATACCGTCATAGTGTCATCCTAATTGTTACGAGTATACTACTATCTCTTTATCAACCAGTGTACAGTGCGGTAGTTCACGGCTGTGGCTACCTCTGTGTCGGCACACGGCAGGCAGTCCGTCCGACCAGAATTGTATTATTTATTATTATATACCTACCACCTAACCGTGGTTTTTTTTTCATTCTTTATACCGTCATAGTGTCATCCTAATTGTTACGAGTATACTACTATCTCTTTATCAACCAGTGTACAGTGCGGTAGTTCACGGCTGTGGCTACCTCTGTGTCGGCAGTCGGCAGGCAGTCCGTCCATCCATAATTGTATTATTATTATAATATATACCACCTAACCGTGGTTTTTTTTTTCATTCTTTATACCGTCGTCATAGTGTCATACTAGTTGTTACGAGTATACTACTATCTCTTTATCAACCAGTGTACAGTGCGGTAGTTCACGGCTGTGGCTACCTCTGTGTCGGCAGTCGGCAGGCAGTCCGTCCATCCATAATTGTATTATTATTATAATATATACCACCTAACCGTGGTTTTTTTTTTCATTCTTTATACCGTCGTCATAGTGTCATACTAGTTGTTACGAGTATACTACTATCTCTTTATCAACCAGTGTACAGTGCGGTAGTTCACGGCTGTGGCTACCTCTGTGTCGGCAGTCGGCAGGCAGTCCGTCCATCCATAATTGTATTATTATTATAATATATACCACCTAACCGTGGTTTTTTTTTCATTCTTTATACCGTCGTCATAGTGTCATACTAGTTGTTACGAGTATACTACTATCTCTTTATCAACCAGTGTACAGTGCGGTAGTTCACGGCTGTGGCTACCTCTGTGTCGGCAGTCGGCAGGCAGTCCGTCCATCCATAATTGTATTATTATTATAATATATACCACCTAACCGTGGTTTTTTTTTCATTCTTTATACCGTCGTCATAGTGTCATACTAGTTGTTACGAGTATACTACTATCTCTTTATCAACCAGTGTACAGTGCGGTAGTTCACGGCTGTGGCTACCTCTGTGTCGGCAGTCGGCAGGCAGTCCGTCCATCCATAATTGTATTATTATTATAATATATACCACCTAACCGTGGTTTTTTTATACCACCTAACCGTGGCAGTCCGTCCATAATTGTATACTAGTATCCAATCCATCCATCTCCATTGTTTACCTGAGGTGCCTTTTAGTTCTGCCTATAAAATATGGAGAACAAAAAAGTTGAGGTTCCAAAATTAGGGAAAGATCAAGATCCACTTCCACCTCGTGCTGAAGCTGCTGCCACTAGTCATGGCCGAGACGATGAAATGCCAGCAACGTCGTCTGCCAAGGCCGATGCCCAATGTCATAGTACAGAGCATGTCAAATCCAAAACACCAAATATCAGAAAAAAAAGGACTCCAAAACCTAAAATAAAATTGTCGGAGGAGAAGCGTAAACTTGCCAATATGCCATTTACCACACGGAGTGGCAAGGAACGGCTGAGGCCCTGGCCTATGTTCATGGCTAGTGGTTCAGCTTCACATGAGGATGGAAGCACTCAGCCTCTCGCTAGAAAACTGAAAAGACTCAAGCTGGCAAAAGCACCGCAAAGAACTGTGCGTTCTTTGAAATCCCAAATCCACAAGGAGAGTCCAATTGTGTCGTTTGCGATGCCTGACCTTCCCAACACTGGACGTGAAGAGCATGCGCCTTCCACTATTTGCATGCCCCCTGCAAGTGCTGGAAGGAGCACCCGCAGTCCAGTTCCTGATAGTCAGATTGAAGATGTCAGTGTTGAAGTACACCAGGATGAGGAGGATATGGGTGTTGCTGGCGCTGGGGAGGAAATTGACCAGGAGGATTCTGATGGTGAGGTGGTTTGTTTAAGTCAGGCACCCGGGGAGACACCTGTTGTCCGTGGGAGGAATATGGCCGTTGACATGCCAGGTGAAAATACCAAAAAAATCAGCTCTTCGGTGTGGAGGTATTTCACCAGAAATGCGGACAACAGGTGTCAAGCCGTGTGTTCCCTTTGTCAAGCTGTAATAAGTAGGGGTAAGGACGTTAACCACCTCGGAACATCCTCCCTTATACGTCACCTGCAGCGCATTCATAATAAGTCAGTGACAAGTTCAAAAACTTTGGGTGACAGCGGAAGCAGTCCACTGACCAGTAAATCCCTTCCTCTTGTAACCAAGCTCACGCAAACCACCCCACCAACTCCCTCAGTGTCAATTTCCTCCTTCCCCAGGAATGCCAATAGTCCTGCAGGCCATGTCACTGGCAAGTCTGACGAGTCCTCTCCTGCCTGGGATTCCTCCGATGCATCCTTGCGTGTAACGCCTACTGCTGCTGGCGCTGCTGTTGTTGCTGCTGGGAGTCGATGGTCATCCCAGAGGGGAAGTCGTAAGCCCACTTGTACTACTTCCAGTAAGCAATTGACTGTTCAACAGTCCTTTGCGAGGAAGATGAAATATCACAGCAGTCATCCTACTGCAAAGCGGATAACTGAGTCCTTGACAACTATGTTGGTGTTAGACGTGCGTCCGGTATCCGCCGTTAGTTCACAGGGAACTAGACAATTTATTGAGGCAGTGTGCCCCCGTTACCAAATACCATCTAGGTTCCACTTCTCTAGGCAGGCGATACCGAGAATGTACACGGACGTCAGAAAAAGACTCGCCAGTCTCCTAAAAAATGCAGTTGTACCCAATGTCCACTTAACCACGGACATGTGGACAAGTGGAGCAGGGCAGGGTCAGGACTATATGACTGTGACAGCCCACTGGGTAGATGTATGGACTCCCGCCGCAAGAACAGCAGCGGCGGCACCAGTAGCAGCATCTCGCAAACGCCAACTCTTTCCTAGGCAGGCTACGCTTTGTATCACCGCTTTCCAGAATACGCACACAGCTGAAAACCTCTTACGGCAACTGAGGAAGATCATCGCGGAATGGCTTACCCCAATTGGACTCTCCTGTGGATTTGTGGCATCGGACAACGCCAGCAATATTGTGTGTGCATTAAATATGGGCAAATTCCAGCACGTCCCATGTTTTGCACATACCTTGAATTTGGTGGTGCAGAATTTTTTAAAAAACGACAGGGGCGTGCAAGAGATGCTGTCGGTGGCCAGAAAAATTGCGGGACACTTTCGGCGTACAGGCACCACGTACAGAAGACTGGAGCACCACCAAAAACTACTGAACCTGCCCTGCCATCATCTGAAGCAAGAAGTGGTAACGAGGTGGAATTCAACCCTCTATATGCTTCAGAGGTTGGAGGAGCAGCAAAAGGCCATTCAAGCCTATACAATTGAGCACGATATAGGAGATGGAATGCACCTGTCTCAAGTGCAGTGGAGAATGATTTCAACGTTGTGCAAGGTTCTGATGCCCTTTGAACTTGCCACACGTGAAGTCAGTTCAGACACTGCCAGCCTGAGTCAGGTCATTCCCCTCATCAGGCTTTTGCAGAAGAAGCTGGAGGCATTGAAGAAGGAGCTAACACGGAGCGATTCCGCTAGGCATGTGGGACTTGTGGATGCAGCCCTTAATTCGCTTAACAAGGATTCACGGGTGGTCAATCTGTTGAAATCAGAGCACTACATTTTGGCCACCGTGCTCGATCCTAGATTTAAAGCCTACCTTGGATCTCTCTTTCCGGCAGACACAGGTCTGCTGGGGTTGAAAGACCTGCTGGTGACAAAATTGTCAAGTCAAGCGGAACGCGACCTGTCAACATCTCCTCCTTCACATTCTCCCGCAACTGGGGGTGCGAGGAAAAGGCTCAGAATTCCGAGCCCACCCGCTGGCGGTGATGCAGGGCAGTCTGGAGCGACTGCTGATGCTGACATCTGGTCCGGACTGAAGGACCTGCCAACGATTACGGACATGTCGTCTACTGTCACTGCATATGATTCTCTCAACATTGATAGAATGGTGGAGGATTATATGAGTGACCGCATCCAAGTAGGCACGTCACACAGTCCGTACTTATACTGGCAGGAAAAAGAGGCAATTTGGAGGCCCTTGCACAAACTGGCTTTATTCTACCTAAGTTGCCCTCCCACAAGTGTGTACTCCGAAAGAGTGTTTAGTGCCGCCGCTCACCTTGTCAGCAATCGGCGTACGAGGTTACATCCAGAAAATGTGGAGAAGATGATGTTCATTAAAATGAATTATAATCAATTCCTCCGCGGAGACATTGACCAGCAGCAATTGCCTCCACAAAGTACACAGGGAGCTGAGATGGTGGATTCCAGTGGGGACGAATTGATAATCTGTGAGGAGGGGGATGTACACGGTGATATATCGGAGGGTGAAGATGAGGTGGACATCTTGCCTCTGTAGAGCCAGTTTGTGCAAGGAGAGATTAATTGCTTCTTTTTTGGGGGGGGGTCCAAACCAACCCGTCATATCAGTCACAGTCGTGTGGCAGACCCTGTCACTGAAATGATGGGTTGGTTAAAGTGTGCATGTCCTGTTTTGTTTATACAACATAAGGGTGGGTGGGAGGGCCCAAGGATAATTCCATCTTGCACCTCTTTTTTCTTTTCTTTTTCTTTGCATCATGTGCTGATTGGGGAGGGTTTTTTGGAAGGGACATCCTGCGTGACACTGCAGTGCCACTCCTAGATGGGCCCGGTGTTTGTGTCGGCCACTAGGGTCGCTAATCTTACTCACACAGCTACCTCATTGCGCCTCTTTTTTTCTTTGCGTCATGTGCTGTTTGGGGAGGGTTTTTTGGAAGGGACATCCTGCGTGACACTGCAGTGCCACTCCTAGATGGGCCCGGTGTTTGTGTCGGCCACTAGGGTCGCTAATCTTACTCACACAGTCAGCTACCTCATTGCGCCTCTTTTTTTCTTTGCGTCATGTGCTGTTTGGGGAGGGTTTTTTGGAAGGGCCATCCTGCGTGACACTGCAGTGCCACTCCTAGATGGGCCCGGTGTTTGTGTCGGCCACTAGGGTCGCTAATCTTACTCACACAGCTACCTCATTGCGCCTCTTTTTTTCTTTGCGTCATGTGCTGTTTGGGGAGGGTTTTTTGGAAGGGCCATCCTGCGTGACACTGCAGTGCCACTCCTAGATGGGCCCGGTGTTTGTGTCGGCCACTAGGGTCGCTAATCTTACTCACACAGCTACCTCATTGCGCCTCTTTTTTTCTTTGCGTCATGTGCTGTTTGGGGAGGGTTTTTTGGAAGGGACATCCTGCGTGACACTGCAGTGCCACTCCTAGATGGGCCCGGTGTTTGTGTCGGCCACTAGGGTCGCTTATCTTACTCACACAGCGACCTCGGTGCAAATTTTAGGACTAAAAATAATATTGTGAGGTGTGAGGTATTCAGAATAGACTGAAAATGAGTGTAAATTATGGTTTTTGAGGTTAATAATACTTTGGGATCAAAATGACCCCCAAATTCTATGATTTAAGCTGTTTTTTAGTGTTTTTGGAAAAAAACACCCGAATCCAAAACACACCCGAATCCGACAAAAATAATTCGGTGAGGTTTTGCCAAAACGCGTTCGAACCCAAAACACGGCCGCGGAACCGAACCCAAAACCAAAACACAAAACCCGAAAAATTTCAGGCGCTCATCTCTAGTATGTATGTATGTATGTATGTATGTATGTATGTATGTATGTATGTGTGTATGTATGTGTGTATTTGTATACTTGTATACTTGTATACTTTTTAGGGGGCCGACATTTCTGTGTTTAAAATTCTTTTTTTATTTTATGTAATCTAATTTTCTGAGATTTTGGATTTAGGGTTTTCTTAAACTGTAATCCACAATCATCAAAATTATAACAAAGGCTTGAAATATCACACTTTGCATGTAATGAGTCTACATAATATATTAGTTTCACCTTTTAAGTAGAATTACTGAAATTAATGAAATTTTGAACAATATTCTAATTTTCTGAGTTTCACTTGTATGACCGTAACAGTCCTGCATCCAATTTGATAAGCATGACTGACTCCTACCCTATTCAGGCTTCCTCATAAGGATCCTTGAGTGCTATGCCTGCTGCTATGGTGAGTGGTTCCTCATCCCAGAAGGGGACCAGGAAGACAACTTGTAGTAGTTTAATAAAACCATTAAATCCAATGCAAGTGGGAGCAAGTATGCTAGCAGTCACTCAGTTGCACATTGAATTACTGACTGCATAAAGCTATGTTAGTATTAGATGTGCATCCAGTATCCACCATTAATGCAGTGGGTTTTAGAACGTTAATTGAGGTCTGTGTACCCGATACAAAATCCTTTCTAGATTCCATTTCACTGGAAGAGCATTTCCTAATATGTACAAGGATGAAATAAAAAAACTTAATGTCCTCCAAAATGCCATTGTACCCACTGTCCACCTAACCACAGATGTGGAACAGAGAAAACTAAAGATTACATGACTTTGATAGCCCACTGAGTAGGTTTATTACCTATAGCAGTAACATATAACCATTGCCAGCTCATTCAGAGACAGGCTACTCTTTGTATCACCGAAGGCATACCTCTGACAACCTCTGGGAAATCATTGCAAAATGTCTTACCCCGCATACACTCCTCAGGATTTGTGATTTCGGACAATGACAAAAAATATTACAGCTGGGTGAATTCCAACATGTCCCCTGTATTGCTTACACAATTAATTTGGTGGTGCAATTATTTTTTTTTAAATGAGTGGCATGCAGGAGTTGCTCTCTGTGTGGCCTGAAAACTTTTGGGACATTTTCAACCTTCTGTAAGTGCAAATTGAAGATTGCATCTCCTGCAAGTACCTTTTGAAATTGCCCTGCCATCAGCTGAAGCAAGAGGTACAGTAGTAACTAGATGAAATTCTACCCTTTTATATGCTTCAGCAGATGGGGAGCAGCAGAAGGCCATCAAAGGCAATACAACAACCTATGACATAGGGAAAGGAGGGAGAATGTACCTTACTCAAGTGCAAGGGAGAATACTTTCTGTGGTGTTCAAGGTTCTCAAACACTTTGAAGTTGTCAAATGTGTAGTTACAGTAGTTCAGACAATGCCAGCTTGAGTGCGGTAATTCTTCTTATTAGACTTAGAAAAGCAGCTAGAGAAATGGTAGTAGGAGCTTTAAAAGAAGCGATTCCAGTAAGCATGTCGGACTTGTAGATCAAGTCCTTCATTTGCTTTGCCAGGATGAAAGGGTTGTCAATCTCTTGAAATCAGATAACTATATTTTGGCGACCATACATGATCCTAGGTTTGTAGCTTTTCACACTCTGAAGAGATGCAAAGAGCTGTTGGGGAACAAATTGTCAGGTTAAGTAGAAAGTGACACAGCAACATCATCTTTTAGTTTCTCTGGCGACTTTGGCTGCCAGGAAAAACTTAATTTTCCTAAGAGACCGACTGATGGTGATGCATATCAGTTGCCAAAAACTTTTGATGTCTGGACTGAAAGGAACTTCCTACAATTGGTGACATGTCTACCGTGACTGCATATAATACGGTCACCATTCAAAGAATGGTTGATTATTTATTGATAGCATCCAAATAAGCATGTCAAACAGTCTGGAGGCCTTTGCACAAACTAGTTTTGCTTTACTTAAGTTGCCCAGCCTCCAGTGTGTACTCCATTTTCAGTGCAGCTAGGAACCTTGTCAGCGATTGCCGTAGGAGGTTACTTCCCCAAAATGTGGAAAGATGATGTACATCAAAATGAATTACCAATACCACAAGGAAGACGGTTACTGGCAACTACTTCCAAAAAATACAGAGGCACCTGTAATGGTGGATTCCAGCGGGGACGACTTAATATTATGTAAAGAAGATGATGTCCACACTGATGGGGGTGAGGAATCGGATGATGACTATGGCAACATCTTGCCTATGTAGAGTCGGTTTGTGTACATAGACCATTGGTAGACCAATTTTTTCAGCCACAAGTGGTAGTCCTTGTCGCTGAAGTGACTTGTTTGTTAATCTGTGTATGTCCTGTTTAATATATGCAACATAAGGGTGGATGGGAGGGCCCAAGAACAATTCCATCCTGCAACTCTTTTCTTTGCATTATGCGCCATTTGGAGCATTGCTGACAGTCTTCTTGTGTAGACTACAAACTTTCTCATTTATTGATCTGCTATTCTGTTTCCTAGATGTGCCACATTAGAAGTTTAAGTGCCATATGTTTGTGCCGCCCACTGCTGTTGCTTAGCTTGGTCATCAAGCTACTTCGGTGCAACCTACTGGCCTAAACTGAATGAAAACAATAAGCTGTGAGATGGTCAAAATAGACTGGAAATAAATGTTACTGAGAATCATACTGTAGGAACAAAAACGGTCCAATGTACTAGAATTTTAGCTGTTTTTATGATTTTTGCAAAAAGATACAGAACCAAAACCAAATCCCACAAGGGTGGTTTTGGAAAATCCAAATTCAGATGCAAAACACGAGACACAGATCCAAAACCCATGCCGGGGCTTAGTGCACATCTCTAATATTTACCCACTATGAAGACTTTTGTGGTGCCTTAATAAATAAATTAGAAAAATAATATAGTGAATAGTGTGTATATAGTTTTATTGTCTACAATATTTCATGCCATTAGCGCACTTCTTTCTGCCAGACTATGAATTTAAAAAAAATAAAATCGTACAGAGAATATTATGGGTGTTTTTATGGAATTATAAACTAGTGGAGGTTGTTGTGTAATTTTTTTTTTATTTATCTCTCCCATAGATTGAGGGGCAATGAAATACAGTATAATAGAAGCTGCAATTGATTACTATGGCCAAAGACTACACTTCTACACTAAAGTACCAAAGTGTCCCTGATTTTGATGTTACTGCTAAAGTGAAGTAATGTACTAAAATGGTTTTATTCTTTTTAGGAATCTGATGTAGATAAGAAAACCGTCCTCCAAGATAAAAAACCTAATAAAAATGGCAGAAAGAAGAAAAATGCTGTTTCTGCTCTAACCATAGAGAGGGATTCTGAACCCATTGGAAGTACAGAGAATGCAGGTGGTAAAAAGGTAAATATGCAAATATTCACTACATTATTTGGGGATACTGCAGATCAAAACATGTGCTTTATGCAGTAGCTATATACAGTAAAAGGAAGCAAATGCATTTCAACGTTTCTATACGTCTGTTGTACAAGTTTAATTTTTAATACCATTTCTTTGTGTAAAATGTACTTTAGGATTTGAGACGTACTGTAACATACCAAAACGTTTTTGTCTCCTTAGGAACCTGTGGATGTAGAGCAGACATTAGTCCTCAAAGATGCCAAACCCAATAAACGTGGCAGGAAGAAGGAAAATGGTGTTTCTGCTCCAAGTTTGCACAAAGATTCTGAACCTCCAGAAAATGTAGGTGGCAAATATTAACTTACTGATGTACATTGTGGAAATAGTCACTATAATGTGTTTTAATAAATGCACAAATGGAAGTAGGATCAATTGTGAGGCGCAATGCAACTTGAGTACTTGAGTACTTGAGTAAAAATGAGTACAGGAAAAATGAGGAATCCTAGAGTACAGTGGACTGCTGATCCAAGCATTGCGTTTTCATCCTAGAGTCGAGCCAGACAGGTAGGTAGGTATGTATCAGTTCTTATCTGCAGAAGTGTTATTATCATATTATCAGGAGGTGCGGGAAGATTGATATGATTATATACTGAAGGCCCGGTGTCTTCAGTATTACTAACCAGGGAAAGTGGTGGGACCAACCTGTCTGAAGTGAGGGGAACTACATCTTCTAGTGTTTACTGCAGCACTTGTTGCTCTGCAGCTTTGTAAATTTGGTGCCATATAATGCAGAGTGTGAAATCATGTACTTGTGCAAACCAACACAAGGAATGCTGGGAACATTTGTGACTGCTAAAATTGCTTCATGTTGAAAATGGGGTGTGCTACTGCACAGACTCTATTTTACTATGACTCCTCCAGGGGAACTTCATTCCCTGTACCAAGATGGCTGCCGATGCAACCATTAAGCATATGCTGAGCCATGTTGGGGCTGTGTGAGAGTACCACATTTGATGACTGTAGTTGTACACTTAGTTCCAGTGACAAAAGTGTTTATCTGCTTATATTATCTGCTTCCTACACTGGAACCTACACACTCCACTCAAGCTTCGTTCTATCTACCAGTGTGTATAGCAGTACATGCTTTATTTTCAATAAAACACCTTTTGGTTAAGTAACTGGTCTGTTCATAGTTGTATGGCATCTGCCAATGTTCACAGAAACACTGCTATATCCTCAAGCCTGTGCCCACATTTCCAACAATTTCCACTGTGCGTTAGAAGCTTAGAGTTGCTGACAACTTGGCATTTTTTATTTGACATTTAGTATTAGCCTGCAGCAACAGTAGAATCATAACCAGACTGAGGTTTATGGAGAGGTAGTCACAATATAAAACCTTACCAGCCCCAGTCATCACATTTTTAGGTTTCTATTTAGTAATGTTCTATGTATTGATTATGGGCCTGAGGCAAAAACATTCAATCTGACATTGCTTAAAAATCAGACAAATTACCAATTGCTTTTTGCAGTTTGATCAGAAGCTGAGATTTTCGTTAACTGCTGGTTTTGTTTTGAGCTATGGAAGCCATCCCTTCATGTGACTAAACTTATTACAGGGATGAAGACATAATTTTATTATATATTTTACTACAAATGAAGCTTTGATCAGCTCAAATTCAAAGGATGAGTGAACATTTTTTCAAATAACCTGCATTATCTAGTACATCAGGTTGGTTCTAAAACCTCTCATTGGTCAATTCCAGCCTCAGAGGTGTTGAATTTTAATGTGAATTTAAGTCAGTTTAAGTGATCTACTGTATAATAAAAGTTTGAGTCAAAAGATAAATCCTCATGGCTCAAAGAAAGATATTGGCAACGCCCCTTGGACGTCATGTGACGTGCCGAGGGAGTGGTTTCATCCAGGGTAGGACTCGGCGGGCTTGTTCCTTCCGGGGGGAATGGATGTGTGACACTTCTCTGCATCTTGAATGCGGAGAGGTGATGGCACGCCAGGCCTCTGACGTCACTACCGGAGTGCGACACATGACGGCGCGTCCGGATGACGTCGGACTGATCCGCACGTGGGACCGGAGACACCAGGTGTACATGAGGTAATTTGGACACTGGGTTTAAATAGGCTGTATTTACACTGTAACGTTTGGGCACTTGGCACTTTACACTGCAGGCTGTGCAGTGACTTTACAGATATGCTGAATTTATTATTCCCCTGATGAAGGCAGACGAAACAGCTGTTGGGATGTTGAGTATTTCATTGCATATGTTACCTTGCTGCTAAACTACCTGTGCTGCTTGTTTGCATCATGTTGCACTTTATTAAAACACAGAAGGATATTCATTAGTTCAAACAGTGTGCTGGTTTTTCCTGAGCTGGGTTTCCTAGTGTATGGACAAATGCTATACTATTTATCAGACCGGGCACCTATCTATTAACTTGGAGGTGTGTTGCGACTCCACTTGTGGAATTTCATGTAACCTGAGTAACGGATTGTTATCTTATGGACTTGGAGCTGCACCACTAAGATTTTGATTTTTTCAATATTGTTATTTTTATTTTTATTATTTTTGCTTTTTTCCTATTTTTTCTTTGTGTACCAGACTTTGTTTTGGTGATGGACCTAGACGCTAATGATATTACAGGTACTAAAAGGTTTTTGGATAAAGAGGTTTCTAAAATATTATTCTCATCTACTGACAAATTAGCCTTTGACATTGACACGCCGACAGAAGTAAATGCTGACTTGCTGCGACTCCGTAAAAGATTAGTCGAACTGGAATTACACGGTTTGACCATTTCACAATATCATAAAGAAAAATTGATTCCACGTGGATTTAGAATTAAAAATCAACCCACGTTGGGTCGCAGCAACAAAGAATTCTGTCGCCAGTGGTGCCAAATATTGAACCAATGTAGTTTTGATTTGATGGTATTGGTAGTTCAACAGGTCAATTTGGATATAGAAACGGTAAAGAAAGAGATTTTATCTTGTGAATCAACAGGTTTGGACATTTTGAAGGCTGATGTTTTCTATGATTGGTTAATCAAATTGGATGAGTCGGTTACAGCCTTTAGAAACTATCTGCTGGCTTTCAAAAAGTCCAAATATAGGAAAGTTAAGTCGGACTATCGAGACCTTCGAGTATATCCTTGGTTGTTTACTCAATCTAACAGACGACCCTGGAGAACAACCCAGGGTTTTCGTAAAAAAACGGAGGTTTTATTTACTAATATAGATTCACATACATCCCAGAGTGACTTTGATCACTCCAGTAACCAAAGAGGCTCTTTTTTAGGGGAAAAGAACTTTACAAGGAGCAAGGCAAAAAAGAACAAAGACACGGGAGACCTTGTAGGAGAGGGGGGATCAGGCACAAAAGACACCGGGGGGAAAAATTACAAGGGAGGTCGGAGGTAACAGTTTTTAATTTATCTGATTACCTCCCTTCAGCAGTGGAAATGGCGGTACTGTCTAAGGGGCTTACGTTTGTACAAACTCACAAACAGAATGTATTCGATTGTGAAGTCGAATTATACAAATTCTTTAGACAATTGAAACTTAAAGACTTTTTTTCTAAAAAGAGTGCAGATAATCGTCCAGTGAATCCCTTTAAAGCTTCTAGCAGATTTGACCCACCACTATCTAATTCCGCTATTGAGGTGTTAATGCGTTTGGTCAAAAAGGAGGCTTTAACCAGTGTCCAAAACACTAGAATTAAAAATTACAACATGACAAAGGCCGAAAGATCAGCTATTAAAACATTACGTGATAATACAGATATCCTCATACGCCCCGCCGATAAGGGCGGGGGGATAGTATTACTAAACAGGATTGACTATATAAGTGAAATCAATAGCCAATTAGCGGATGGTCAATGCTATAAACAGCTCCGCTTTGATCCCACTGACAATTTTAAGCGAGAAGTTGATTCAATTATTGAACTTGGACTTTCCAATAATTGGATAGATGAACAAACAGCAGGCTTCTTGACACAAGAATTCCCTCGCATACCCTTGATCTATACCCTGCCTAAAGTTCATAAATGCATGCACAAACCCCCGGGGAGACCTATTATCTCCTCAAGAGGATCCTTGTGTCAAACATTGTCACAATATGTTGATTTTCATTTGCAGCCTGTTGTACAATCCACGCCCTATTTCATTAGGGATACCACGGATTTTTTGAAAAAACTTAACTCCATTGGTCCAATACCTAATGATTGCATTCTGGTGACCTTGGATGTCACCAGTTTATATACTAACATCAATCATGTTGAAGGCTTAGAGGCCACGAGAGATGCTATTGCCTCCAGTCCGCAGTATGAGGGTCCGCCATGTGAATTTTTGATTGTTGTTGGATTTCATTTTGCACAAAAATTACTTTTTGTTTGAAAATTCTTTTTATTTACAGTTACAGGGGACAGCGATGGGGTCCAATGTGGCCCCATCGTATGCCAATTTATTCATGTTTCAATATGAGAAGGCACATATTATGGCCGATCCAACATTTTCTGAATTTATCAAATTTTATGTTCGTTTTATAGATGACCTTTTCATACTGTGGACTGGAGGTGAATTGAAACTTCTCGAATTTGTTAACAAGTTGAATCTTTTACCAGGGTCAATTAGATTCACGTGTACCTATGACTTGACCAGCATTAGTTTTTTGGATGTTACAGTAAAATTACAAGATGGGGCTTTTTTTACGGAAATTTTTACAAAACCAACTGACAAAAACACCCTCTTACTGGCATCGAGTTTCCATCCTCAACCCCTCAAGAGGGGCTTACCGTATTCACAGCTAGTTAGAGTTGTTAGAATAACGTCTGACAGTGGGACATTACCAAAGGCCCTCTTAGAGATGGGCAACAAGTTCATCGAAAGGGGATATGATCCGAGAGAAGTCCAAGAATCGATATCCAGGTGTTTGAAACTTGATCGGAAGCAGTTAATGGAACCGAATATACGTCCAGATGAACTGGGACGATTGACTTTTTCTAGCACCTATTCCGTATCCTCTAAGGGTACGAGACGAGCGATCCTGAAGCACTGGCACATTTTGCAGTCCGATCCGGTTATGGGCAAACACTGTGAAAGGTTGCCCTTATTTTGTTATAAAAGAAGTGCCAATCTAAAGGACCAAATAACTTATTCGGACATTGTGCCTACAGTCCAAGGAAAAAATACTTGGCTGCAATTCAAAAAAGGAGCTTTTAAGTGTGGATCATGTGTCAATTGCAAACATATGCGCACAGGGAGCAGCTTTTCTCAACCTTTGTCAAAGAAGATTTATCATCTACGTCATCGTATGACATGTGAAACACGATACGTTACTTACATGATTGTCTGCCCCTGCAACAAGCTTTATGTAGGCAAGACCATGAGGATGCTTAAAGAGCGCATTGCTTTACATCGCTCGTCAATTAAGAAAGCTTTCATCAAAATGGATGGCTCAACACCACCAGTTGCTAAGCACTTCGTCCTACATGGACATAACATCAAAGATCTATTGTTCATGCCAATTGATCATGTGCCGCCACTAAAATTGGGTGGAGACACTCATAAACTGCTGTTACAGCAGGAGTGCCGATGGATTCATCGACTTGACACGTTGACTCGGACTGGATTAAATGAAGATTTCTCTTTTACCCCATTCTTGTGATAATGCTTACTATTTTTGCCTTTTGCTTTTTATATTTTTTAATTTTTAATTTTTTGTTTTTGGTCTGAGTTTGGTACGCGCGGGTCTTGACCTCTGGATTGCGTCTAGATCCATCATCTGACAGGGATGTATTAGTAAATTTTTTTACTGTTGATACATATTATTTTTTCTGCGCATCCCATATGGGTGAACTGCTCTTTATATTCAACCACATGATATAACGTAGGACTAATATTATAAGCTGTATATAGTCAGATGTGGGCACTAGATTCACCTATTGGGTTGTGGCAGTTATCAATGTATTAGAATAATCATCCCCATGTACTCCCTCATGCCCGGTCTCAGGGTGATGGGCTGGGTGTCACGGATTGCCGTTGACAGCCAGCCTAACTGGATATTGGCAACGCCCCTTGGACGTCATGTGACGTGCCGAGGGAGTGGTTTCATCCAGGGTAGGACTCGGCGGGCTTGTTCCTTCCGGGGGGAATGGATGTGTGACACTTCTCTGCATCTTGAATGCGGAGAGGTGATGGCACGCCAGGCCTCTGACGTCACTACCGGAGTGCGACACATGACGGCGCGTCCGGATGACGTCGGACTGATCCGCACGTGGGACCGGAGACACCAGGTGTACATGAGGTAATTTGGACACTGGGTTTAAATAGGCTGTATTTACACTGTAACGTTTGGGCACTTGGCACTTTACACTGCAGGCTGTGCAGTGACTTTACAGATATGCTGAATTTATTATTCCCCTGATGAAGGCAGACGAAACAGCTGTTGGGATGTTGAGTATTTCATTGCATATGTTACCTTGCTGCTAAACTACCTGTGCTGCTTGTTTGCATCATGTTGCACTTTATTAAAACACAGAAGGATATTCATTAGTTCAAACAGTGTGCTGGTTTTTCCTGAGCTGGGTTTCCTAGTGTATGGACAAATGCTATACTATTTATCAGACCGGGCACCTATCTATTAACTTGGAGGTGTGTTGCGACTCCACTTGTGGAATTATATGTGGAATTATATATATATATATATATATATATATATATATATATATATATATATATATATATATAATATACACACACACACACTATGGTGTATGTATTTATATTGAGTGGTGTATATAGTACTTTAAAGTAGGTATTACCCTGTTCACACTGCACCAAACACCCAGTATCAACCCGGTATTTTGCCGGATCAACATGGGTCGCTGTGCAGTGTAGACTGGTCACTGCTGAACTCCTGGATTGCCTGACCCAGTAATTCAACCCAGCAATAAAAAAGGGTTATTCCTGGGTTATTGCCGGGTCAGGCGCAGTGTGAATGGGTTACCCCGGTCGATGCGACCTGGCACAAGTTCACAGTATAGGGAGAGGCTGCGTTGGAGATGTCATCTCTAGAGCCACCTCCGCCCTGTTGCTGCCTCTGTCCCCGCCCCGGATGGCAACCTGACCCAGCATATTGCCAGGTCGGGAAGCCACCCCTTTCACTTTGCACAGGTCTAATGCCGGGAAGAACCCATATCTATTCCTGGGTGTGAACAGGCAATGTGAACAAACGTTTTCAGCTTTTGCATAATTCCACTGTGCATTGGGGCTATAGAGAGAAGAAAAGTTAATTGGAGATGAAAAGCCAATATGGTTTCCTAGACTAATCCACAGAAGTATGCTATTATCACTAAGTAAAATTTAAATGTTTTATGTTATGATTTATTTACTGAAAACAAAGGAACGAGGAAGGTATTGGGTCCAATATATAATCTTCACGTGCATATTCTTTCCATCTTTATTTTGGATAAATTGAGTTTAGTAGTCAAGGCAACCAGAATCTCGGACAATCTCCAGGTTTTCCTACAATCAGTATAAGGGCTGTTGTGGTGGTTGGAGTTTTTAAATAAAATAAAATTACTTTCAATAATCAATTTTCAACATGTCTGTAGGACTGTTTAAGTGTCCCCATTTGCACTCTGGTATTAGTCCTGAGTAAACTTTCTTTATGGTTTCAATGCTAGAATTGTAGTGAAGTAATGTACTAAAATGTTTTTATCTTAGGTGTCTGCTGACGTAGCACAAAAAGCAATCCCGGATGACTTCAAACCTAGTAAACGTAGCAGGAAGAAGGAAAATGCAGTTTCTGTTCTGAACTTGGCCAAAGGTTTTGACTCTATAGATGATACAGAGAATGTAGGTGACACAATTTTCTTGGAAAAATTTACTATTGACCTTATCTTAGCAATGTGCTTTTAGTAAGCATATGCATTTAACTATATACATACAAATAATTTTTGTTGCTTTTATCATGTAAAGCTTATACTCCTATAGAATATTTTCTTATTTGAATGTTCTCTTCATAAAAGGACAAAGAAATTATCTCTCAAACTGCTGCTGGTACAAATTCTAAGCGTGGTCAAAATAAGAGCAAGGCAACTCATATTAAAGACATCCCTGTGAAGCTAATAGCATCAGGGAATGAAGTTGAGAGGGACAGTCCACGGGAGTTAACATCTATTGAGGATACAAAGGAAAAGGTGAGCTCGTTGCTGTTTGATATACTGTACTGTAAATAGTATATTTTGCTATCTGATTCATAATCACCTAGTTCTCTGCAGCCCTCCTTACAATCATTCTTCCTCTTGATACAACCTTCTAATATCATCTGTCTACCCACCTGTTTCATCAAATGCTTAATTTCTACCTGATTTGTTTACCTGCTTCCTATGGCTTGAAAGGACTGTCCTGCAGTGATGGAATTACACTCAGCCGTTAAAGTGGTGTGGTAGAATGATACCACACCACTGGCGACCCCTATATACCCATTCCAGTCGCTTAACATTTTGCTCTCCCATCTCTCCCTTCCACACTCCGTGCCTCCTCCCTTGTTCTCTCACCACCTCTCCAAGTGGTCCCCCTTTATCTTACCACCTTATTTCTTACTATAGTTCTTGCTAATTTATTACATATTCCCCTTACCACCCATTCACTATAGCTCTTTTCTTGCCTCTCATTTTCACACTTGGTTGCTCACAATCTTCATTTCTTTCCCTTGTTCACTTCTGTCTTATCCTATTCCTCCCACACACTCACATACAACTAGTCTGTACCATCTAATTCCATTGACAACTGTACAAACTGCCAAGTGTATTATTCACTTCAGCACTCACATCATTCATTTCCCCTTTGTCCTCTTATTATCAGACTCCCTTAATCTCCTTGCATTATTGAGACTTGAGTCTCCCCACCCAACACCACTTCTCTCCTATTTCATTTTCCACTGTGCAATGTCAAGGAAGTGGCTGTCTCAAAGCTGCTCTCTCGTCTTCTCCTTTGACCTCACACTATGGACCCTCTTTAGTATCTCACTTGAACTACTGTAGTCTTCTCCCAAAAGTTATGCTTACCTAGTACAACTTTTCTGCTCTTGACCCCATCCTCTTATTCTTACTGCAAACCCTCCTATCTTCACTCTCCTGCCCTGATCATATTACTGTATATCACGTTGCAACTCCGGGTCTACTATGATATTCCGGTGGTCAGGATCCCGGCATCCAGTACACTGGCACTGGGATCCCGACTGCTGGAATGCTGGTAGCAGGGCGAGAGCAAAAGAGCCCCTTGTGGGCTTGCTGCGCTTGCCACACTGCAGGCACGATGGCGCGCTACATGCACCACGCTATTTGTTATCCCTCCAGTGGTGTCATGGTCACCCCAAGAGGGAGAATAATTGTCAGTATCCCATCGGTCGGGATCCCGGTGGCGGTATGCTGAGCACCAGGATCCAGACAGCCAGGATATAGAATGCTTCCCACAACTCCAAATTCACATCCACTATTAATTATGCCGACTAGACAGTCACTGTATAAGCACTCCGATATGTTACCATACAGTTGATCTGTACTGGAGAAAATAATGAGTTTATGTTGAATGCCTCATTTCAAAGGCATTATCTCCCCCCCCCCCCCCCCCCCCAAACTCTGCTCTCATGCTAAACTATCGTAATTAAAATTCTTTTTTTTTTTTCCCCTCTCTTCCCAATCCACAAAACCCATGGTGCTTTTTTCCCCTCACTGCAATTAGTCTCCCTCAATTGCTCCCATGCCTTTGGGGCCATCCTTTCTCTCTACAGTTAAATCTCAAAATCAGGCATTCACATTATCTCATCTCAAGTCTTTCTGCTTTCTATGCATTACAAAGAATTAAGTCTGGTATTTTCCTCTTATACCACTTATATATATATACAGTACCTTTGTTATTACTACATACAGTTTTTTGTTTTTCTTCTCTTTTTCAAAATGCTAGCACTTGTTAATGCTTGCCCATATCTTAAACGTATGCTCTCCTGGCTCTCTTTACCTTCAAGAAACCCTCACTTTGCCTCCTAACACCAGATTTCTCTCCTGCCTCCAAGCTGTTTTAGAGGAGTGTCTATATCAGTGATGGCTAACCTTGACACTCCAGCTGTTTAACTACACATCCCAGAATGCCCTGCATCAGTTTTAGCATGGCCAAATAACAAAACTGTAGCAGGGCATGCTGCGATATGTAGTTCAACAGCTGGAGTATCAAGGTTAGCCATCACTGGTCTATATCCTTTCTTTCCTTTCCACCCAGTCTTCTAAACTTTTTTTCCTTCTTCTTCATCACCTCGACTCCACTGAAACTGCTCTTATCAAGGTCACAAGGACTTTCTCAAAGCCATATCCTAGGGTCACTTCTCCCTACTCGCCCTCATTGATCTGTTTACTGCCTTTGACATGAATGATCACTTTTTTTTCTTTCATATTTTTCACTTTGTCAGTATCCCAGACTTTAATCATGGTTCAACTCCTATCTACAACGGCTTATATCTCTACCTTTTTCTGCATCTACCACTTATTGCTATACCTCCTACAGTAAGTGTCCTCCAAGAGATTTTGCCCCATTCTGTTCTCTTTGTAAACCTCCTCACTTGGAAATTTAATTTAGCTTTTGTCTTCAATGCCATATATACTCCAATGCCATATATACTCCAATGACATATATTCTTCCCCCGACTTCTCTGCCTCCATCCTCCTGGGTATAACATTGCTTTCTAAATTATTTTATATGGTGAAGATTAAATTTCTTGTTTTCCCATTCCAGGATCTCTACTGTATCTCTCCATGTCCCCAAAGTCTGTTGCCCTGTTCTCCCATTTCCACTCATCTTTACCCCTGATGCCACCTGCACTCATTCACACGCTAATCCTTTTTTATTTAGACTACTTTAATTTCTTTCCTCCCCTTTGCCTCGCCCCACTTCAACTTATTTGTCTTTTTTTTCTTTCCTGATTTTTGTCCTCTACCTGGTAGAGTATTTTAGTAAAAAAAACTAAATGCTTTCATAAACATTTATTAACAAAATCTAAAATACAGTTAATTTAAAATCATATATGTAGAGCCAGATCTGGATTAGGACCTTCGAGGACTGAATTAAAGGATACATTGCATAGATCAAATTAGCATTTTAAAAGTAGGTGTCAGATCAAACTGTGATTAACAGAGTATATTGCAACTCCTTGTTGCCTTGCAAACCCATAGGAGCACTGTGGACCTTGCAATGAATGGCAGACATATCACATGGGCTTTGCCCACTCTCCTTAGTGGATAAACAACTTGAAGCTATGAATCTGAGAAAACTATATACATTGTTTCACATAGAGCTGATAGATGGGAGAGGACATAATTTTCTCCATTCTGGCACCTTTCTACTTAGAAGTGCACTCTTGTTTGTAAGAGAGAAGCCCCCTTTTAAAATGTGTTCCCTTAGTAGCTATCTGGCACCCTACAGAAAGAATGAAGTCCAGGGATAAGGATGGGGGGGGGCGGGGGGGGGGGGGTTATAAAGCCCAGCTCTTCCATATCCTGGCATCCATAAACAGTGGTCCTCTCATTAAATGTGATAGCTTGTTTCCCAAGATGGTGTTTCTTTATTGTGAATTTGTGTGTGTACTGCATAAATATATAAGGCTATTGATGCTGGATGTAATCGGCCCAAGAAATGTCAAAATAGACTCATCCGTGGAGGGGTTACTGCTTTTATTTTTATATATCCCCCCTCCCCCACCCCCCAATTAAAAAGTGTAACAAACAGTGAGTAAAATGAGTATTGACAACCCATTCAATCGACACATGAAAAGAAATCAAACCATAGAGGTCCATAAATTATGTGTAATACTGTGCAATGACCCAGGGAAAAGGTGTTGAACATGCTTACTGAAATTTAATGTAATACTTTGTTGGTAATGACTGCTTCGAGATGCTTACTGTATGGAGAAACTAGTAGCATGCATTGCTCATGTGTGATTTTGGCCTATTTTTCCTCACACAGGGGGAGATATATTAACCTGGAGAAGGCATAAGGAAGTGATAAACCAGTGATAAGCGCAAGGTGATAAATGCACCAGCCAGTCGTCAATTTACATATTGGAGCTAATTGGCTGGTGCATTGATCACCTTGTGTTTATCGCTTCCTTATGCCTTCTACATGTTAATACATCTGCCCCATTGTCATCAAATCTTGAAGCTTCCATTGGCCTCTTATATGAACTCTGATCTTTAGTTATTTCCATAGATTTTCAATTGGGTTCAAGTAAGGTGCTTGGCTAATTCTAGCAGCTTTATTTTCTTTCTCTGAAACCAATTGAGCATGTCTTTGGCTGTGTGTTTGGGATCATTGTTGTGCTGCAGATTTTTATCAAGAATGTCTTTGGTACATTTTTCCATTCATCCTTCCTTCAAGTACAGTACAGTATAAGGTATGCCAGAACCGCGTGCTGAATAACAGCTGCACACCATTATGTTCCCACCTTCAAACTTCACTATTGTTTTTGGGGAGATGTGCAGTGCCATTTCTCCTCCAAACGTGGTGTGTATTATGGCATCCAGCAAGTTCAATTTTGGGCTCATCTGAGCAGACTATATTCTCCCAGTATTTGAAAGGCTTGTCCAAATGTTGTGCAATGATAAAGATGATTTCTGGAGAGGCATACCCTCATTAATCCTAGCTCTGGCATACACTCTGTCAACATCTGGTTCATTCACAGCTACAGCTAGTGACCAGAAACAAAGGTAACTTTGTAATGACTAGTCACATATCATGAAATAGGAAATGGCAGTAAGTTTACTTTCGAGGACAGTTCAATATAAGGCACGCAAAGCTGCATACATTGACGTAGTTTCCTGACATAATGCTCTATCTTATTGGCTAGCAAAAACTTTACCTTATGTCATATCTCTAGTAACTTCTATGATTGTTATATGTGCTTATAGGGTTAACTAGGGGAAAATCTGCTGAAAGGTAGACATACATTTTGTCTAGCGACTTTTCACACCTGCAATACCCAAACAGACTATACCTTTTGAAGTCTCCCTGTCTAGCTGTTGGCAGTTACATTTCAAGCAAGAAAGTACTTAAAAACAGAACCTTGTTTTTTAAAAGTGCAGAGATTGAACAGTTAGATCTGCTTTTAAAAGAAAAACATGTTAAACAGACTGATAAGACAATGAAACATATTAAAACATGGAGTCCATGGACAAAATGGCTTCTACCTTTTATCAGCCGCAAACGTTAGCCGGGTTTAAACATTATTTTTCTTCAGTAATGGAGTCTTGCGTGGTGAGCATGCAGATAGGCTATGGCTGTTGAGTGCATTACTTATTTTTGTTTGAAACAATTGAACCTGCTAATTCCAGGTCTTTCTGAAGCTTTCCACAAGTGGTCCTTGGCTCTTGGACAACTCTTCTGATAATTCTTTTCACTGCTCTGTCAGAAATCTTGCGAGGAGCACCTTGTCTTGACTGGTTTATGGTGAAATAATGTTCTTTCCACTTTGTGATTATGGCCCTAACATTGCTCACTTGAACATTCAGAAGTTTTGAAATCCTACTGTAACCAATGCCATCAGTTGGGACTGAACCAGCTTATATTTGCACTGACAAGGTGCAGGATTGCTTTCTAATTACTGATTTCAGTTGGTGTCTTGGCTTTCCATGCCTCCCTTTCTTCATGTGTTCAATACTTTTTCTAGTATGGGCTGGAAGACTAGTGCTGGGGATCCCGGCAGTCCGCATACTGATTCCAGCAGCAGAAAGCTGGGGTGGGCGAGCGCAACAAAGCCCCTTGCGGGCTTGGTGGCTCACTGCACTATTGCCACAGGTACTATTCCCACTCTTGGTGTCGTGGACACACACGAGTGGGAATAGTGTCTGTGGGTCGGAATTCTGTTTGCCAGCATTTTGTTTTGCTCGGGTCCCCGGTTTCTTGGGATCCCTGGTGACCGCCAGGATCCCAAGTGCCGGTCACATGACCAGATACCACTTTTTCCCTGTGTCATTTCACATTATTACTCAATTTAATTTATGGATAGCTATGGTTTGATTTCTTTGCATTTGTGGATTGCATGGTTGTTGCTGACATTTGGTGAAAATTTCATTATAATAGCCTGATAACACATATTTACTAAGAAAAATGTTGATGTGTTCAATACTTATTTTACCTGCTGTATATAAATATCTAAATGGTTTGAGTTTTTTTGTTTTTCAGTGTAAATTGTCTTTCTATACTGTAATTACCAGACGGATAGGTGATCTATAGATGTTAAAATAAAGTAGCTGTGGCATGCTTTATGGTACTGTAGGTGCAAATTAATCATTTCAGATCCATATGCAGCGGTCTATCTACACTGTGTATATATGTGTGTGTGTATATGTATATATGTGTATATATATATATATGTATGTGTGTATGTGTGTATGTGTGATATATTACACTTACACACACACACACACACTTACACACTTTGTCCAAAAGTGCCGGCACTCCACGCTGGAATGGACAACTGATCCCGGTGACACGGTGCAGTAATATAATGAAATCTTTCCTCAGATGCACGGCACTCCAGGGACATGGTATAAGAGATTTAATGGTGTAGCAAATAAGTCAACATGTTTCGAGGCCTCCGCCTCTTCCTCAGGACACACCAACACACACAGTATACAGATCAACAGACTATTTAAATACCTGAGCTCAGGTGAGCCTCTCCCGCGCTACCTCCGGCACCAAGCATCGCGGCAGCCGGATGTCCGCAGGCCGCTCACTTCCTAGAGACACGTTGGCTGATGTTGCCAAGCAACCATCAGCTTGCGTCTCAGAGTAGGAGTCCCATTCCGCACAACTTCCGTCAGCTCTGCAAAGGAGAAAGGGCAAGCGCACGGGAGCTGAAATAAAACATAAAAATAAATTAATTACATACATACACATAACAGCATATGTGATACAAATAAAGCAACACTAATACGCTTTACATTAAACAGTTAATCAGTAAAACAACATACTGATCAGCAAGCATCTAGTAACTTTTACATCAAACTATTCCAATTAATTTTATCGTTTAAACCCTGCGGATAAATAGAGTTAAGTCGAAAGATCCATCTAGACTCAGTAAGTAGTAAATTCTTGGCTCTATCCCCACTGCGGGGAGATACAGGCACATGATCGATTATAAAGTACTTTAAAGATGTCAAAGGATGGCCCATGACTTTAAAATGATGGGCCACTGGCTGATCTATGAGTCTATCCCCAGATGACAACTGGATGGATGACCTATGTAAGGCCATTCGTTCATGGAATTTACGTGTCTGGCCCACATAGTACAGGCCGCACGGACACAATAACGTAAACGACAAAGGACGAAGTGCGGGTCAAAACAAAGCTGATGTCATAAGTTTTGGGCAGGTGTGGATGTTGAAACGTTTTACAGGTAACCATAAATTTACAGGTGGTACAACTGTAACAGCTATAGCAGCCAGGAGGTTTCACATAAACATTTGGCTGTCAAGGAATCCCTCTACCAGTAATGTCTGTGATCATGAACCTATCCTTCAAGTTATGGTCTCGTTTAAAGGCTGCAACAGGCCGCATGTTTTTTAAACCTGTTAGATCTTTATCAGAAGTAACCATCGGCCACAATGCTTTGGTGGCACGATTGATAATTGGACTCGCTGTGGTAAAGCTACTCGTCCAAGGCAAAATCTGATCAGACACACGATTACGAGACCGCAGTAATTGTGACCTCGGAATTTGTAAAACATGATTTTGTGGGGCTAATAATACGTTAGGGTGATAACCTCTTGCGATGAACTTAGAAATAAGTCCATCAATGGCAAGCACTGCATGAGAGGGTTCACTAGAGATCCAAGCAACCCTCATCTGGGACAACGGTAGCCCACACATGAGGGGGCCTGGATGATGGCTTGATGCTAGCAGGAAAGTATTACGGTCAACATCTTTGTTAAATACCTCAGTTGAAATAATGCCTTCAGTCAAAACTACATGTACATCTAAAAAATTAGCTGTAGAGAAACTGCTAGTGTACGTGAATTTGATAGTAGAATCAAGATCATTAATTTCCTGCATGAAAGCATTAAAGTTTTTCATCCCCCCCCGGTGTCCAGAGCATAAATATGTCGTCAATATACCGAGTGTATCATTTTATATATTTGACGACATCTGGACGATTGAAGAACATAATCTCCTCTTGTTCAAACATATACACGTTGGCGTACGACGGGGCCACAGCTGACCCCATCACACACCCCGTTCCTGTAAATAATAACCATCATGCAAAAAATAATTACGGTATAAGGTCATTTCCAGTAACCTCAGAAATAAATCGTGGTCAAATAGATTAGGATCCAAAAACTGCATCAGAAAATGTTTCATTGAGGCCAATCCACCCATGTGCGGAATGGACGTATATAAACTACACGCGTCCAGACAGCACATGAGTGTACCCTCTGGCAATGTCCCAACACCACTAAGCAACTTCAAGAAGTTAGTAGTATCCTTAAGATAGGATTGCTTATGCACAAGTAAAGGCTGCAATAAATGATCTAGAAGTTGAGCTGTAGGCTGGTATAGAGACCCACAGGCCGCAATAATTGGACGCCCCGGTGGGTCACTACTGTTTTTATGCAGCTTCGGCAAGGTATACAATACCGGAATCTTTGGATGGTCCACTTGCAGTGTCTCAGCTATTTTAGCTGTAATGAGTTTTTGATGTACAGCTGTAGATAGAATATCCCATAATTCTTTCTGATATGGATTAGTGGTGTTTACATATAGTCGTTTGTACATTTCTTCCTCAGCCAACTGACGCTCAATCTCCATGCGATATATATATATATATATATATATATATATATCCTGTATCACAATGGTCCTGCCTTTATTGACGGGCCTAATAATAATATCGTCATAGGCGCCCAGATTTTTAAGAGCCACAGATTCTTGTTTAGTCACATTTTTATGGATTTGACCAGGGGCTGCCATATAAACCTAATAAGAGTCATCTAAAAGGCGATTAAAGGTTTTGAGGGATGAATTAGTGGAAACTGGATCAAATCTCGATTTGGACTTCTCAAAAAAGTTTCCAACACTGATGGTTCATAGGCCCTCTTTTGATTTTGAAAATGTTCTTTTATACGAAGGTTTCTTGCAAACTTATGATGATCTAAGCGCCAAGTAAAATCATCGTGAAAATTTGTTGGAACAAATGTAAGGCCTTTACTTAAGACCTGCCTTTCCACATCTGTCAAAACCCTGTTAGACAAATTGAAAATTAAGCTATTTTCTTGCGAGATGGGTTTCTCCTGACTTTGCACACCTCTTTGGTTTTGTTTGCCCCTGAGGTTGGCCTTCCTCCGGTTGCTCGAGTGGCAGTGGTCGCTTTGTCTGTATGCATCAAGTAGTCAATCTCTCTCCACTTCAGTTTAAATAGTTGATGAGGCAAATCTTCCAAATTGTGCTCAAAGTCAGTAGTGGTTTCTGTCTCTTTTAAATACAATCTCTTCTATTTGCTCAGATGTAAAGCTAAAGGTCTTGCCAGTTAGGTTTCTAAAGTCCTGGCAGCCAGCTAGATCCTGCACCACAGATACTTCAGGTTGCAGTTCCATATTTCAAACTTTATAAGAGCAGTGTTGCATATAATATGAAGCAATATGAGTCCAGGTAAATCCAAGTAAAATACAAGCAAATTGCAGCTATGGTGCCCTGCAACAAGTGCTGTGATCAACAGACCAAAGCACAATACACGTTATCCAAAAGTGCCAGCACTCAACGCTGGAATGAACAACTGATCCCGGTGCAGTAATATAATGAACATGTTTCGAGGCCTCCGCCTCTTCCTCTGGACACACCAACACACAGTATACAGATCAACAGACTATTTAAATACCTGAGCTCAGGTTAGCCTCTCCCGCCGCTACCTCCCGCGCCAAGCATCGTGGCAGCAGGATGTCCGCGGTTCGCTCACTTCCTAGCAAGACGTTGGCTGATGTTGCCAAGCAACCATCAGCTTGCGTCTCAGAGTAGGAGTCCCATTCCGCACAACTTCCGCCAGCTCTTCAAAGGAGAAAGGGCAAGCGCACGGGAGCTGAAATAAAACAAAAAATACATTAATTACATACATACACAACAGCAAATGTGATACAAATAAAGCAACACTATATATATATATATATAATAGTATCTAAGGAAAGTATTCACAGCGCTTCACTTTTCCCACATATTGTGAAGAATCACATGTATAGAAGTATTCACATCCTTTGCTCAATACTTTGTTGATGCACCGTTGGCAGCAATTACAGCCTCAAGTTTTTTGAATGATGCCACGTGCTTGGAACGCCTATCTTTGGCCAGTTTCGCCCATTCCTCTTTGCAGCACCTCTCAAGCTACGTCAATTTGGATGGAAAGCGTCGGTGCACAGCCATTTTCAGATCTCTCCAGAGATGTTCAATTGGATTCAAGTCTGGGCCACTCGAGGACATTCAGAGTTGTACAGAAGCCACTCCTTTGATATATTGGCTTTGTGTTTAAGGTCGTTGTCCTACTGAAAGATGAACCATCGCCCCAGTCTGAGGTCAAGAGCGCTCTGTAGCAGGCTTTCATCCAGGATGTCTCTGTACATTGCTGCATTCATCTTTCCATCTATCCTTACTAGTCTCCCAGTTCCTGTTTCTGAAAACATCCCAACAGCATGATTCTGCCATCACCATTCTTCACTGTTTGGATGGTATTGGCTTTTGGTGATGAGCGGTACCTGGTTTCCTCCAAACATGACACCTGGCATTCAAGCCAAAGTGCTCAATCTTTGTCTCATCAGACCAGAGAATTTTGTTTCTCATTGTCAGTCCTTCAGGTGCATTTTGGCAAACTCCAAGCAGGCTGCCATGTGTTTTTTACTAAGGAGTGGCTTCCATCTGGCCACTCTACCATACAGGCCTGATTGGTGGTTTGCTGCAGAGATGGTTGTGCTTCTGGAAGGTTCTCCTCTCTCCACTGAGGAATACTGTATCTTTGACAGTGACCAACAGGTTCTTGGTCACCTCCCTGACTAGGGCCCTTCTCCCCAGATGGTGGTTTGGCCGGCCAGCACTAGGAAGAGTCCTGGTGGTTCTGAACATCTTCCATTTATGAATGATGGAGGCCACTGTGCTCATTGGGACTTTCAAAGCAGCAGATATTTTTCTGTACCCTTCCCCAGATTTGTGCCTCGAGACAATCCTGTCTCTGAGGATTACAGACCATTCCTTTGCTTGGTGTGTGCTCAGACATGCACTGTCAAGTGTGGGACCTTTTATAGACAGATGTGTGCCTTTCCAAATCATGTCCAATCAACTGAATTTACAACAGGTGGACAATTAAGCTGTAGGAACATCTCAAGGATAATCAGTGGAAACAGGATGCACCTGAGCTCAATTTTGAGCTTCATGGCAAAGGCTATGAATACTTATGTACATGTGATTTCTTCATTATTTTTTTTATTTGCAAAAGCATTTTTTTCCATGTTGTCATTACGGGGTATTGTGTGTGTGTGTGTGTGTGTGTGTGTGTAGAATTTTGAGGGGAAAAATTAATTCCATTTTGGAATAAGGCTGTAACATAACATAAGTGAAAAAAGTAAAGCGCTGTGAATACTTAAAGAATTACGTGTTTGTTAGAGATGAGTGGGTTCGGTTCTCACCCCCCCCCCCCCCCCCATACTCCACATGGTTTACACGGGTCTGAGGCGGGCTCGGTTGTTCCCGCATGACTCGGAAAACCCGCACCAGGGAAAACGTTATCCCTCTGTTGGATTCTCGCGATATTCGGATTCCATATAAAGAGCCGCACGGTGCCGCCATTTTCACTCGTGCATTGTAGAGAGAGCAGAGAGGACATGGCTACGTTCGCTCAGTGGCAACTCTCAATATCGGTGCTCAGTATCAGTGTTTATTGCTTCTCAGTAATACAAGTACAGTGTCTCTCTTGTGCTGCATCTTGCTGCTCAGTGTCAGTTCTCAGTAGTATCCTCATCAGTGCTCAGTATCGCTGCTCATTGGGGGTAATTCCGAGTTGATCGCAGCAGGAACTTTGTTAGCAGTTGGGCAAAACCATGTGCACTGCAGGGGAGGCAGATATAACGTGCAGAAAGAGTTAGATTTGTGGGTGGTGTGTTCAATCTGCAATCTAAACTGCAGTGTAAAAATAAAGCAGCAAGTATTTACCCTGCACAGAATCAAAATAACCCACCCAAATCTAACTCTCTCTGCACATGTTATATCTGCCTTCTCTGCAGTGCACATGGTTTTGCCCAACTAACAAAGTTCCTGCTGCAATCAACTCAGAATTACCCCCATTGTCTTGTGCTGCATTGTGGTGCCCAGTACTAATACAGTACATTACTAGTCCAGTGTCTTGAGCTGCATCTTGCTGCTCAGTGTCAGTTCAGTAGTATCATCAGTGCTCATTATCATTGCTCATTGTCTTGTGCTGCATTGTGGTGCTAAGTACTACTACTACTACAGTACATTACTAATACTAGTCCAGTGTCTTGAGCTGCATCTTGCTGCTCAGTGTCCGTTCTCAGTAGTATCATCATCATCATCATCAGTGCTCAGTATCACTGCTCATGGTCTTGTGCTGCATTGTGGTGCTCCGTACTACTACATTACATTACTAATACTAGTCCAGTGTCTTGAGCTGCATCTTGCTGCTCAGTGTCAGTTCAGTAGTATCATCAGTGCTCATTATCACTGCTCATTGTCTTGTACTGCATTGTGGTGCTCCGTACTACTACAGTACATTACTAATACTAGTCCAGTGTCTTGTGCTGCATCTTGCTGCTGTAGGGTGCTTTGGTAGTGTCCTGTCACTGTGCATAGGTCATCATCATTCCAGTCACAGTGGTATCTGGTATCTATCTAGTGGTATCTAATTCCAGACATTACTGCCATCTAATTCCAGATATATTACTGGCTTATAATTCCACACATTAAAAAATGGAGAATAAAAATATGGAGGGTAAAATAGGGAAAGATCAAGATCCACTTCCACCTAGTGCTGAAGCTTCTGCCACTAGTCATGGCATAGACTATGAAATGCCATCAACATCGTCTGCCAAGGACGATTCCCAATGTCATAGTAGAGAGAATGTAAAATCCAAAAAGAAAAAGTTCAGTAAAATGACCCAAAAATATAAATTAAAATCGTCTGAGGAGAACTGTAAACTTGCCAATATGCCATTTACGACACGCAGTGGCAAGGAACGGCTGTTCATGGCTAGTGGTGGGAAGAGGTGGCTCCTTCTACCATTTGCATGCCCTCTGCAAGTGCTGGAAGGAGCACCCACAGTCCAGTTCCTGATATTCAAATTGAAGATGTCACTGTTGAAGTACACCAAGATGAGGATAATGGGTGTTGCTGGCGCTGAGGAGGAAATTGACGAGGAGGATTCTGAGGAGGTGGTTTGTTTAAGGAAGGCACCCGGGGAGACACCCGTTGTCCGTGGAATAAATAAGGCCATTGACTAGCCTGGTCAAAATACAAAAAAAAAAATCACCTGTTCGGTGTGGAATTATTTCAACAGAAATGTGGACAACTGGTGTCAAGCCATGTGTTGCCTTTGTCAAGCTGTAATAAGTAGGGGTAAGGATGTTAGATACCTAGGAACATCCTCTTATATGTCACCTGGAGCGCATTCATCAGAAGTCATTGACAAGTTCAAAAACTTTGGGTGACAGCGGAAGCAGTCCACTGACAACTAAATCCCTTCTTCCTCTTGTACCCAAGCTCCTGCAAACCACACCACCAACTCCCTCAGTGTCAATTTCCTCCTTAGACAGGAACCCCAATAGTCCTGCAGGCCATGTCACTGGCAAGTCTGAGTCCTCTCCTAACTGGGATTCCTCCAATGGATCCTTGAGTGTAATGCCTGCTGGTGCTGCTGGGAGTCTATCGTCATCCCTGAGGGGAAGTCGGTAGACCACTTGTACTACTTCCAGTAAGCAATTGACTGTCCAACAGTCCTTTGCGAGGAGGATGAAATATCACAGCAGTCATCCTGTTGCAAAGCGGATAACTCAGGCCTTGACAACTATGTTGGTGTTAGACGTGTGTCCGGTATCTGCCGTTAGTTCACAGGGACTTAGAGAATTGCTTGAGGTAGTGTGTCCCCAGTACCAAATACCATCTAGGTTCCACTTCTCTAGGCAGGCGATACCGAGAATGTACACAGACGTCAGAAAAAGAGTTACCAGTGTCCTAAAAAATGCAGTTGTACCCAATGTCCACTTAACCACGGACAAGTGGAGCAGGGCAGACTAAGGACTATATGACTGTGACAGCCCACTGGGTAGATGTATTGCATCCCGCAGCAACAACAGCAGCAGCGGCACCAGTAGCAGCATCTCGCAAACACCAACTCGTTCCTAGGCAGGCTACGCTTTGTATCACCGCTTTCCAGAAGAGGCACACAGCTGACAACCTCTTACGGAAACTGAGGAACATCATCGCAGATTGGCTTACCCCAGTTGGACTCTCCTGGGGATTTGTGATAACTGACAATGCCACCAATATTGTGCGTGCATTACATGTGGGAAAATTCCAGCATGTCCCATGTTTTGCACATACAATTAATTTGGTGGTGCATAATTTTCTGAAAAATGACAGGGGCGTAATGGAGATGCTGTCGGTGGCCAGAAAAATTGCAGGACACTTTTGGCTTTCAGCCACCGCGTGCCGAGGACTGGAGCTCCAGCAAACACTCATGAACATGCCTTGCCATCAGCTGAAGCGAGAGGTGGAATTCAACCCTCTATATGCTTCAGAGGATGGAGGAGCAGCAAACGGCCATTCAAGCCTATACATCTGCCTACGATATAGGCAAAAGTGTGGGAATGCACCTGAGTCAAGCGCAGTGGAGAATGATTTCCATGTTGTGCAAGGTTCTCTAACACTTTGAACTTGCCACACGTGAAGTCAGTTCAGACACTGCCAGCCTAAGTCAGGTCATTCCCCTCAGGCTTTTGCAGAAGCAGCTGGAGCGATTGAAGGAGAAGCTAAAACAGAGCGATTCCGCTAGCATGTGGATGGAGCCACTCATTCGCTTAACCAGGATTCATGGGTGGTCAATCTGTTGAAATCAGAGCACTACATTTTGGCTACCGTGCTCGATCCTAGGTTTAAAGCCTACGTTGTATGTATTTCCGGCACACACAAGTCTGCAGATGTTCAAAGACCTGCTGGTGAGACAATTGTCAAGTCAAGCGGAACATGACCTGTCAACAGCTCCTCCTTCATTTTCTACCGCCACTGGAGCAGCCAGGTAAAGGATAACATTTCCAAAACCACCCGCTGGCGGTAATGCAGGGCAGTCAGGAGCAAATGCTGACATCTGGTCCGGACTGAAGGACCTACTAACGATTACTGACATGTCTTCTGCTGTCATTGCATATGATTCTGTCACTATTGAAAGAATGGTGGAGGATTATTAGTGACCGCATCCAAGTAGGCATGTCAGACAGTCCGTACGTATACTGGCAGGAAAGAGGCAATTTGGAGGCCCTTGCACAAACTGGGTTTATTTTACCGAAGTTGCCCCCCTACAGTGTGTACTTCGAAAGAGTGTTTAGTGCAGCCGGTCACCTTGTCAGCAATCGGCGTAGGAGGTTACTTCCAGAAAATGTGAAGAAGATGATCATCAAAATGAATTATAATACATTCTTCCGTGGAGACATTTACCAGCAATTGCCTCTAGAAAGTACACGGGGACCTGTGATGGTGTATTCCAGTGGGGATGAATTAATACTCTGTGAGGAAGAGGATGTACACAGTGAAAGGGGTGAGGAATCGGGGGGGGATGAGGATGAGGTGGACATCTTGCCTCTGTAGAGCCAGTTTGTGCAAGGAGAGATTGATTGCTTCTTTTTTGGTGGGGGCCCAAACCAACCAGTCATTTGAGCCACAGTTGTGTGGCAGACCCTGTCGCTGAAATGATGGGTTTGTTTAAGTGTGCATGTCCTGTTTATACAACATAAGGGTGGGTGGGAGGGCCCAAGGACAATTCCATCTTGCAGCTCCTTTTTATTTTTTTCTCTTTGCATCATGTGCTGTTTGGGGACTACTTTTTTTTTTTTAAGTGTCGTCCTGTCTGACACTGCAGTGCCACTCCTAGATGGACCAGGTGTTTTTGCCACCCACTTGGGTCGCTTAGCTTAGTCATCCAGTGACCTCGTTGCAAATTTTAGGACTAAAAATAATATTGTGAGGTGTGAGTTGTTCAGACTAGACTGGAAATGACTGGAAATTATGGTTATTGAGGTTAATAATACTATAGGATCAAAATTACCCCCAAATTCTATGAATTAAGCTGTTTTTCAGTGATTATTATTATTTTTTTTTAAACCCACAAATCCAAAACTCATCCGAATCCGACAAAAATTTGAAAGGGAGTTTTTTGCCAAAACTCGTCCGAATCCAAAACACGACCGCGGAACCGAATCCAAATCACAAAACCCAAAAAGTGTACGGTGCACATCTCTAGTGTGTGCGTGTTTGCCTTGTAAGTGATTCCCCCTTTAAAAAAAATAAATAAAAAATCAGATCGGCTGCCATCCCGCACGGCCGCCGCACTCGGGCAGCATTACATCCTGCTGATTCTCTTTGTCACTTGTGAAGTTCTCACAGGATGCAGTCACTGTGTCAACATTCAAAATATGGATAACAATGTTGACAGTTGACAGTGTTGACTGTTGAGTGTTGAAATGTCTCTATATGTAAAATGTTGACATTCTGCAGGCACAGGAGGGTTAGGCTGTGGGTTGGAAGGACTAGGCTGATGGATGGAAGAGTTAACAACCAAGTGGAGGGTTAGGGATAAGTGGTGATTCTCACCCTTGGAACCGCTTCATCACAGCCAGAAACAATAATCCCATAACTGCCAAACCCTAAAGACACCTTGAGCTGCAGTATCTATTTTACAAAGTATGCATTTGATGGACCACCATGAATGCTTTAATCATGTCAATATAAGGAATGTTAACAAAATATGGTATTTCCCATCCAATTATCTAAATTCAATAGGTTTAGTTTTGCACCATATGTAGTGGGAGTATTTTCAGTGGTGAATACTGATGGTGTTGAGCAGAATTGATGAGTGTTAGACAAAAGTGCCTTTAGTACTGTACATTCATTACATACATTTTATTTATTTATTAACAGTTTCTTATGTAGCGCAGCATATTCCGTTGCGCTTTACAATTAGAACAACAGTAATAGAACAAAACTGGGTAAAAACAAACAGATATAGAGGTAGGAAGGCATGCGCATATTACCAGGTAGAGCCGCTTTTACACGTTACAGCAGGCAGTGTCCCACTTTACACATTATGGCAGGTAAAGCCTCCTTTTATACAGGAACATTAGGATGTCACGGGGTGGGAAGGGAATGCGGTAACATTAAGATGTCACACAATTAATATCCAGAGTGTGCAGGCATAAGGCAGTAACCTTAAAAGAATACTGGGTGTATAGGTGTCAGGCAGTAGTATCAGTGTGTCTCGAGTCACAATAATATAAGGGCTGACACAGCAGTAATATCAGGGTACCATTGTCGAGATGTAGGTGTCCTCACTTTGTGGGTGTGGGGTGTTGAAGACTGAGCCGCAATTTGCTTTAGGTGTTGTGGGGAGGGGGCCCGGGCAGTTGGGAAACTTGATCCCTCCCGTTGAGGTCTCTGGTGATCGGGTAGGAAAGAGGCCGATCACCTCCTCGTTCTCCTCCCAGGGCCAGATCCCCAGAGCTCTTACACTGCTGCTGACTGCTGGGGACTCAGAATCCTGGAAGTCCACCTCCTTGCCCATGCTGTTGCCGTCGTCCTCGCAGTCACCGGGGTAGACGCTGCCCTCTGAATGGACAGAGGCTACTTCTGATCTCTACCTGGGAGTGGGTGCTTGGGGACAGGAGTGTTTCAACAGAGGAGGGTGCCCGTGTGCATCTCTGGGTGGGCACCCTCCTCTGTACGGCACTGTAGACTCCGACATTGTGACAAAACCTACTGCGCATGCGCAGGTCTCTGGAAACACGGTGCCAGCCATGATTCGGATACCAATTTGGATACCTCGCATGCACGGTGGCTATTTTGGTGGCTATTTCTGCCGCAACCACAGTGCCTGATGCAGGACTCTGGAAAGTTAAGTATTAAAATGTGTGCAGTGTGGGCCCTCCTGGACATAGGGGCCTGTGTGCACTGCACACATTGCACCCATTATAGAAACGCCAATGCTTGGGGATGCAGGCACTGCGGCTGGATGCTGCAGAGCGGTGTGCACAGGGAAGCAGGAGGAGTGACACTCATCAGGGCCCAGGGGTCTTTGTGGCCAGTTAGGGGTGGATGGTGCACCCACAGAATAAATGCACTGTGTGCTATGCACTATCCGCCCACACCTAGTTACAGCCCTGATTAGCACCACAGGATTGTGGAAGCTTTTCTCATTGAATGTATACGTGCAGTTTCTGAAGTGCTACTGTCGTACCAGGGGAAGCTTGTACAGGAATTTGCCAGGTTGAATTTAAATTTTTATACCAGGCAACTTTTTAATCTGGTACACAAGTTGCAAAATTAGAAACTACCTTAATGGATACAAAGTATTAACAAAAAGTTTCAGAATTGTGTGTGCAAATATGGCACAAGGCTTGACGCACACTAGTGGAAATTGCAATTAATTGAATTTGTGTGCACAGCCTTATAAAAGCAGTAAAGTCACTCTTGATTTTAATCCTTGCTGTAGGCAGAGAAAATGCAAGAAGACGAAAACAAAACTGTTCCCACTCAATCTACTCTTCAGAAGAAATCGGTCAAAAGAGGCAGAAAGAAAAATGTAAAGGAAATATAATCAAGCAAGTCAAAGCATTTCTAGAATTGATGACATTATTATTGACCGTTTGTCTCAGGGTATGTTCCATATACAGAATTCATTCTCCACTCTTGTACAATAGAAAGATGGTCAACATAGCGGTGCTGTTTTGTGGTTTTTCTTTGCTGCTCTTGTTCGTGTCCTGAATTCTGTTTTGCCTCATTTGCCACATTTTCACTTTTCTATGCTATTTTTGTTACTCTAAGGTCTATTTTTGTAATCTAAACTTTCATTGTAAAACTAAATTAATAAATTACTTTGATTTAATAGATGTTGGCTCATTTGTGTAAAAAGTGGCAAATTTTCATCAAACTATTTTAAATATCTGCATTTGGTCATCTGATATTGGTTTATACAACTGCCAATTGCTGTAACTAATGGTCATTTTATTGGGCTTTTTTTTTTAAAATCACATTCTTTTAGTTATGAGACGATGTGTGCGGCCAATATGAACGATCTCGTTCAGAAATGAACGATGGTTCACATCGTTCAGTGTGTATGCATGAATGATGCGCGGCCCCACGACCATTCATCATTGGTTTTCCCTCGTTCTGCATAGCAAGCCAATTTGGACGATGGTCATTAATCGTTGAAATCAACAATCATCCAAATTGGTAATGATGGCAAATGTGTAGGGCCAATTAGTCTCTTACCTTAAGCTTTCTAATGCTTTTAATGGTGGTTGTTGGCAAGTTACGGTTAGGCATTTTATTTTATATTTTGTATATCGATTTGTTGCCATCAAGGTATAGAAGTATTGCGGATGCTTTAAAATCAATCCGTATTTATTAAATTAATGTTTGCCAAAACAGATGTAAAACACAAAGGGCTAGATGCATCATTGCTTGGAGAGTGATAAAATACAAGCCAATCAGCTCTTAACTGTCATTTTTCAAATAGGGGCTGTGTGAAACTGATTTCACAGATTTATCTCTTTCCTTGGTGGTCAAGTCCCAATAGGTCTTAATGGGGAATGACCAAATATTTATGGAAAAGAGAACATATTCACTTAAGCTTTTCTCCAAAAGAGTACACCATTCTATATGGTGTAATGGTAGGGAAAAGCAGAGAAGATCATTGGGGTCTATCATGAAGCAGTAAAGAGTGGAGAAGTTGTCCATGGCAACCAATCCGTGTTAACGTAACAAAGTGCATTATATAAAATTATATGTAGAAGCTGACTGGTTGACATGCTCAACTTCTATAGATTTTTTTTTCTCTGCTTCATAAATAGACCCCATTATCTACTTCTGATTTCTACTGTGCTCTACTCTTCCCTTTTCCGTTGGATGTAGCTGAATACTTTATTTTATTTTTCTGTTAGATGCATCATATAATGTGCCAGGTAGAGATGTTCTTAACTAACTTACCTGTGTGCAGCAGAGCAGTTCCCTTTAATTTTCACTGGGTCTGACATGACAAGACTGTTTAAGGATTTCATTACTGAGTGCTTCATACAAAGAACCAGATCCATTGATGATGCTATTCACCTCAACAAGTTCTAGTTTTATGAAAATACACATTGAAAAATAGCAGACAAAGAAGCTTTAAATAGCTACTCTGAAAACTGATGTTTGACTGTTTGTTTCTTTTTCAAAGCTGTGCATTGGATGTCAGATACGAGGTAAGTGGCGACCTGGAAGAATTTTTACAGTGTAAAAACCAAGAATTCCCTCCATTACTTTCTGGGGGGGGGGATATACATATGGGTGATATCCTTACATGTTTGGAAAACATTCTGCCAATCACAAAGGCCCACCATCTGCAACCTGCCGTATTCTTGATGGAGCTGTGGTTATTCAGATGCTAAAGTCAACAACTGCACATCATTTTCAGGAGTATGCTGCTAATATTCCTTCATAAATTCCAGTTTAAGCATATGAGACACATTGCTTTAGTGTGAGCCATTTACAGGGAAGATTCCTTCAAAATATGCCACACGACAAAAGCCTGGCACAGGAGTTTGATTCTGTGTGGCAGTATCCGATTTTGTATACCCTAAAACTGGAAGAGCTTATGAAATGTCCAAATAAAATTGAATTTTTCAATTTCCTGTCAGATGCGGCATTAAGATTTTTCACAAATCATGGCAATCAGCTTGTTGCCAATGGTAAGTGTTTTAAAGTTCACAAAATATAGAAGATCTAAAGTATGTAGTACTGTGCACTCACAAAGAAACTGTAATGATGTGATTTTCCATGCAAGACACTCTGTCCTACAGGTCCTAGAGTCATTATGATTAGAACCATTTATTCAGATAATTCTGTACTGTACAGTGTTGCTTTTTCCCAATAGTTGGAAGCAGGACATTGGATATGTCTATCTTTTGGACTGGGAAAACAATTTTTGGACTTAGCCCATGGAACAGCATGTGGATTAGGACCAGAGAGAGCTTTAGTATTGCCAATGTGTCATGCACTTACGGGATTTAACACTGTCCTATTTTGTAAGGCAATGTAAGAAAATGACTTGGTTGGTTTGTAAAGTATTTTTTGAACTTGGAAGCACTACTGAAGGAGTCACCAGCATAAAGCACTGTACTTGTCAAAGTGTTAGCCTCCATAGAAGGTTTGTGACTTTACTGTGTTACCAAACAAGCACCTGCTGCACTATAGATGAAGAAAGGAAGCACTTATTTATGCAGAAAAGCAGCGTACAGACAACCTCCCCAATGAGAGTTGTTTTAGAAGAACACGTGAATAGAGCTACATGTTGGGGTACTCGTGGGGGTTTCAGTCTTAATTTGCGAGGTCAGAAATTCCATCATCAGCTGCCTAGAGTTTGTGACAAATACACTAAGGAAGCGGAGTCTCAAATTCCAGACTTTTCAAAATTTGCTATATATATATATATATATATATATATATATATATATATATATATATATATATATATATATATATATATATACTATGTGTGTGTGTATATATATATATATATTAAATAATATAATATGTGTGTGTGTGTGTGTGTGTGTGTGTGTATATATGTGTATGTATGTGTATATATATATATATATATATATATATATATATATATATATATATATATATATAAAAAAAATTACGTAAAAAAATATATATACAGCGCCACTTGTGGGATAGATTCCAAAGCTATGTCAAACTATTTTAAAAGAGAAAAAATCTTTAAAAAACACACACAACCTTATTATAGGTGTCTGCCACCCCCTAAAAATGCAACGCTGGTGGAGCAATGCTAAAAATTGTGGAAGAAGTGGGGGATAGGGGTACCGGCGACCTGTGTTGTTTAAAAAGTATATACTAAAAAATCTTTCAATTTATGAGCCAAAAAATATAAATATAAAAATATTCAAATTTAATAAGATATAAAAGTTAATAAATAAAAGTACAAATTTTCAACAGATAAAATTATATAAACATAAGGTAGGAGATAAGACTTAGCTTAAAAAATAGGCAGGGGGTCAGTGCAGGGAACCCAACGCGTTTTGTCACATATGACTTCTTCAAAGAAAATTTGAATATTTTTATATTTATATTTTTTGGCTCATAAATTTAAAGATTTTTTAGTATATACTTTTTAAACAACACAGGTCGCCGGTACCCCCTATCCCCCACTTCTTCTATATCTATATATATATATATATATATATATATATATATATATATATATATATATATATATATATATATATATATATATATAGAAAATAGTAACATGCGGCACTCACAGCTTAGTAGAAACTGGTGAATAAACGGCCAGACTCCGTGAAGATCAACGTTTCAATTTATAAAATTTTCGTCAGGATACAAACAAATACAAATGAACTCACCTTATATCCCCACCAGCGTGAACATTTCTCCCGCCCGCCGGAGCGCCAGCGCAGGACGCTGAGGCAGGGCGCTGTCAGATGACGTCGCGGCTAACAGCCGTTACGTGCACACCAAACCCATCACCATGGTGACAATCTAAACAAGGCACAATGCTGCAGTCAATGGCGGTACTTAGAAATAAGACCTCCGTATAGTAATAAGATACAATCGCTTAAAAGCTCATTCCAATACTTGACAAAAGTTAACATTTCAGATATAACCACCATGTTCAAAGTGACAGATTGAGGGGATCTGCTAAGAGAAACCCATAGATATTAGTAACACTGAGTCACGAAAAAAGGAGAAAAAACATTGTAGTCACAAAATGAATCGGGGCAAATGTAACAATCATATAGTACAAAAAATATATAAAAATAAAAAGAATGAAAAAAATGAAAAAAATTTATGAAAATTTTTTATAATCAATATATGAAACAATTATATCAAATAGAAATAAAGAAACAATATAATGAAAACCAGCAATGCTTGACACCTAAAAGCAGGACAAGGGAAGAGTTTCGTTAAGGCCCCGTGGGGCCAAGACATCCAATTTGGATATCCATCTGGCCTCACATCTCAGCAGAGCAGCCCCTCTGTCGCCTCCTCGTAATGATAAAGGAATATGATCTATCATGCGGTACTTGATGCTGGCCACACTATGTTTAAATTCAGCAAAGTGTCTGGCCACTGGTTGTTCACTTATACCAGTGGACAGTGCCTGTCTAATAGCTGATCTGTGTGCCGTCATCCTCTCTTTGAACTTCCTGATAGTTTTACCTATATAGGAAAGTCCGCATGGGCATATGATCTGGTATACGACATAGGTGCTCTCACATGTTAAGCGATGCTGAATTTTAAGCTTTGTACCTAAATGAGGGTGACAAAAAGTGTCACCACTAATCAGATACTTACAAGTAGTACAGGGACACTTGTAGCATCCCAATTTACCTAAAGTTAAAAAGTTCTTTGGGGGTGGCTTCCCTTTACCTGTAATGTCAGTTTTGACCAGAATATCCCGCAAATTGCTGGATCTGGAGAAACATGGCATCAAATCTACTCCGCCCAACTTCAATTGATCATCTGACTTAATAAGATGCCAATGTTTTTTGGCAATTTTACATACAGTCTCAGAACGTGAATGGTACTGATTCACCCAAGGAAATTTGGAATCCTGTGTTGTCCTAATCTTTTTGACTAATAGGTCTTTTCTATCCATAGCCAATACTTTTTCTTTATCATGAAGGAGTTTACGTAATTGGTAACCCCTGGCTGCAAATTTGGATATAAGGTCATCAATTTGAGCTGATGCTATAGATGCATTATCATTGATCCTTCTGATTCTGATCATCTGTGAATATGGTAAGCCATATTTCAGGCTTCTGGGGTGACAACTATTCCAATGCAGGAATGTATTGCGGTCAGTTGGTTTAGTAAAGACCGTAGTTGAAATCCTACCTTCAAGGAGAGAAATTCTAACATCTAGGAAATCTATCACCTGTCTATCCATCTTAAAGGTAAATTTAACTGGACTGGCAGAGTTGTTATGAGTTTCCATGATCAATTTAAATTTTTCTTCCGTGCCCCTCCAAATCAACAAAAGATCATCTATGAATCTTGTATAAAATACAATATCCATAGCTATTTCTGGATCTCTGAAAAATAAATCATTCTCGACTGCAAACATGAAGATGTTAGCGTATGTCGGAGCAACTGCAGAACCCATCGCACACCCTTTGGTCTGTAAATAAAAGTCACCATCAAAAAGAAAAAAGTTTTTGGTGAGGATGAGTTCCAACAGTTGCCCCGCAATTTCAACATGTGCAGCATTTAAAGAGCTAAATTCCAGCAAGAATTTCTGTACCGCTTTTAAACCCTCTGCATGAGGAATGACAGTATATAAACTGCACACATCTGCAGTAATAAGCCAAACATCATTAGGAACAATATCCAAATCAATCAATTTATTGAGGAGTGCTGTGGTGTCCAACAAATAATTAGGTTGTGTCTGCACCAAAGGTTGCAGAATGGTATCAAGAAAAGTAGATGTGGGCTGAAATAAAGAGCCCCGTGCCGCAATAATGGGCCTCCCCGGTGGAGGGTCGAGGCCCTTATGGATCTTGGGCAAACTGTAAAGTAACGGTACAATGGGAAACTCTGGAATAAGGACCTCAAAGCACTCCTCAGAGATGAGGGACGAATCTAGTGCAATCAACAACGTTTCTCTTAGGCATTTAGAAAAACCAATGGTAGGGTCTCCCCGGAGTTTTAAATAAACACCAGGTTCCACTAACTGACGTTGTAATTCAGATCTATAATCTTGAAGATCCTGAAGCACTACCGCACCCCCCTTATCTGCAGGACGAATAACAAGATTGTCATTGCCTGATAAAGACTTCAAAGCTTTGAGTTCTTGTGGATTCAAATTGGATCTCATGGGAGCTGGATCTTTCATGGTATTCACCACCTGCTGATCAATAACACGCATGAAAGTTTTGATGCTTGGATTATTAGTCAAGGGGTCAAAAGAAGATGGTTTTTTGAATTGAAATAGGCTAGACGGAAAAGAACTTGTATCACTCCGGGTAGAATCAGGTTGTTTCTGTGAAAAAAACTCTTTTAATTTGAGCTTACGTTGAAGTTGGTGCTTCTCAATGTTCCATCTCAGAGGATCAAAATCTTTAGACGGCACAAATGAAAAACCCTTTGAGAGGACACTTTTTTCACTGTCTGTGAGTTCTACACTAGACAAATTGAAAATTATTTGCTCTTGCTGGCTGCGGGTGGCTTTTTTCCACGTTTGGCTGCGTCTGTATTGTCCGCCTCGTCGAGTAGGGCGTCTTTGCGGGCACCGGTGCGTGTTGTCACTCCTAAAGGGATGTTAGGACCTCTGCGACGATTGCGATTACGATTCCGGCGGGGTTCAGAGTCGCTGGCCGTGCTGGTGTTTTCAGCGGAAGTTTCGGTATCAAGTGCTGTTCTCGGGTAACGTTGTCTACGAAAGAAGGGGCGTTTGGTCTCACCTTCTTTATTACCTGACAACCACCTATACACCTGATGATTGTCGTAATCTTTCTCGACTTTCAGAAATTTCTCACGCTTATATTTAATCAGGTCACGTTTATAGGTGGCAATTTGGCTGGCCAATTTCTCCAACCACTCGTTATCTTTATCAGCCTCCAATAACGGTATATGTGTTACTTCTAGCACTGAGATTTTTGCTTTAACCGATTCTACTTCCCTATTAGAATGCTCAATCACCAATAACATTAAGTCAGCTGAACATTTGTTCAGAATAGATACCCATTTACGACAAAAAGCAGGGTCCCATCTTCCTATCGTAGGGCAATTACGTACTCTGAACCCCCTGGGTATTTTCTTTGAACGAAAATAATCGCTGAGTGTAATCGCATGATAAGTAAAGTCAATTTCCTTTTTCTTTAAGCGTAGTAAATCACGAAAAATCACTTCTGTGGAAAGTGCCTCAATTTGATCAAAGAGTTGTTCTTTGTGTAAAATAGTGTCAGTCTCTGATTCAGAGTAACTAAAATGTTCTTGCAATGGGATTAATAAGGGGTTAAAGATTTCCTTTTCTCCCACATTGGACTCAGCCATATTATAGAGAAATGTTTCAAAGTTCAATATTGGCTGCCACAATGGTATAAAAAGTGGTTAATCTAATTTGCAAACTAGCAAGCTTAATAAAAAATAGCAGCTAGATTTATCTTAATTGCAAGCTAGCAAGCTTAATGAAAAAATCAGCAGCTAGAACCAAGTGAATAATACAATCACCCTGTGTAAAAAAAGTGTCCAACAAATCCTGAGAGACAGACGAGAATCAGAATTTCCAAGAAGAACTTAACCAATGGTTGCCGTGACCAAGATAACACCAGTTCCCTGGTACATCATGGATATGTAAGCAATGTCCGGCACTCCAATATATACTTAATACACGCCCGGTGCCCTCACGGCCATGTGTGGATGAAATAGAAAATAGTAACATGCGGCACTCACAGCTTAGTAGAAACTGGTGAATAAACGGCCAGACTCCGTGAAGATCAACGTTTCAATTTATAAAATTTTCGTCAGGATACAAACAAATACAAATGAACTCACCTTATATCCCCACCAGCGTGAACATTTCTCCCGCCCGCCGGAGCGCCAGCGCAGGACGCTGAGGCAGGGCGCTGTCAGATGACGTCGCGGCTAACAGCCGTTACGTGCACACCAAACCCATCACCATGGTGACAATCTAAACAAGGCACAATGCTGCAGTCAATGGCGGTACTTAGAAATAAGACCTCCGTATAGTAATAAGATACAATCGCTTAAAAGCTCATTCCAATACTTGACAAAAGTTAACATTTCAGATATAACCACCATGTTCAAAGTGACAGATTGAGGGGATCTGCTAAGAGAAACCCATAGATATTAGTAACACTGAGTCACGAAAAAAGGAGAAAAAACATTGTAGTCACAAAATGAATCGGGGCAAATGTAACAATCATATAGTACAAAAAATATATAAAAATAAAAAGAATGAAAAAAATGAAAAAAATTTATGAAAATTTTTTATAATCAATATATGAAACAATTATATCAAATAGAATATTTGATATAATTGTTTCATATATTGATTATAAAAAATTTTCATAAATTTTTTTCATTTTTTTCATTCTTTTTATTTTTATATATTTTTTGTACTATATGATTGTTACATTTGCCCCGATTCATTTTGTGACTACAATGTTTTTTCTCCTTTTTTCGTGACTCAGTGTTACTAATATCTATGGGTTTCTCTTAGCAGATCCCCTCAATCTGTCACTTTGAACATGGTGGTTATATCTGAAATGTTAACTTTTGTCAAGTATTGGAATGAGCTTTTAAGCGATTGTATCTTATTACTATACGGAGGTCTTATTTCTAAGTACCGCCATTGACTGCAGCATTGTGCCTTGTTTAGATTGTCACCATGGTGATGGGTTTGGTGTGCACGTAACGGCTGTTAGCCGCGACGTCATCTGACAGCGCCCTGCCTCAGCGTCCTGCGCTGGCGCTCCGGCGGGCGGGAGAAATGTTCACGCTGGTGGGGATATAAGGTGAGTTCATTTGTATTTGTTTGTATCCTGACGAAAATTTTATAAATTGAAACGTTGATCTTCACGGAGTCTGGCCGTTTATTCACCAGTTTCTACTAAGCTGTGAGTGCCGCATGTTACTATTTTCTATTTCATCCACACATGGCCGTGAGGGCACCGGGCGTGTATTAAGTATATATTGGAGTGCCGGACATTGCTTACATATCCATGATGTACCAGGGAACTGGTGTTATCTTGGTCACGGCAACCATTGGTTAAGTTCTTCTTGGAAATTCTGATTCTCGTCTGTCTCTCAGGATTTGTTGGACACTTTTTTTACACAGGGTGATTGTATTATTCACTTGGTTCTAGCTGCTGATTTTTTCATTAAGCTTGCTAGCTTGCAATTAAGATAAATCTAGCTGCTATTTTTTATTAAGCTTGCTAGTTTGCAAATTAGATTAACCACTTTTTATACCATTGTGGCAGCCAATATTGAACTTTGAAACATTTCTCTATAATATGGCTGAGTCCAATGTGGGAGAAAAGGAAATCTTTAACCCCTTATTAATCCCATTGCAAGAACATTTTAGTTACTCTGAATCAGAGACTGACACTATTTTACACAAAGAACAACTCTTTGATCAAATTGAGGCACTTTCCACAGAAGTGATTTTTCGTGATTTACTACGCTTAAAGAAAAAGGAAATTGACTTTACTTATCATGCGATTACACTCAGCGATTATTTTCGTTCAAAGAAAATACCCAGGGGGTTCAGAGTACGTAATTGCCCTACGATAGGAAGATGGGACCCTGCTTTTTGTCGTAAATGGGTATCTATTCTGAACAAATGTTCAGCTGACTTAATGTTATTGGTGATTGAGCATTCTAATAGGGAAGTAGAATCGGTTAAAGCAAAAATCTCAGTGCTAGAAGTAACACATATACCGTTATTGGAGGCTGATAAAGATAACGAGTGGTTGGAGAAATTGGCCAGCCAAATTGCCACCTATAAACGTGACCTGATTAAATATAAGCGTGAGAAATTTCTGAAAGTCGAGAAAGATTACGACAATCATCAGGTGTATAGGTGGTTGTCAGGTAATAAAGAAGGTGAGACCAAACGCCCCTTCTTTCGTAGACAACGTTACCCGAGAACAGCACTTGATACCGAAACTTCCGCTGAAAACACCAGCACGGCCAGCGACTCTGAACCCCGCCGGAATCGTAATCGCAATCGTCGCAGAGGTCCTAACATCCCTTTAGGAGTGACAACACGCACCGGTGCCCGCAAAGACGCCCTACTCGACGAGGCGGACAATACAGACGCAGCCAAACGTGGAAAAAAGCCACCCGCAGCCAGCAAGAGCAAATAATTTTCAATTTGTCTAGTGTAGAACTCACAGACAGTGAAAAAAGTGTCCTCTCAAAGGGTTTTTCATTTGTGCCGTCTAAAGATTTTGATCCTCTGAGATGGAACATTGAGAAGCACCAACTTCAACGTAAGCTCAAATTAAAAGAGTTTTTTTTCACAGAAACAACCTGATTCTACCCGGAGTGATACAAGTTCTTTTCCGTCTAGCCTATTTCAATTCAAAAAACCATCTTCTTTTGACCCCTTGACTAATAATCCAAGCATCAAAACTTTCATGCGTGTTATTGATCAGCAGGTGGTGAATACCATGAAAGATCCAGCTCCCATGAGATCCAATTTGAATCCACAAGAACTCAAAGCTTTGAAGTCTTTATCAGGCAATGACAATCTTGTTATTCGTCCTGCAGATAAGGGGGGTGCGGTAGTGCTTCAGGATCTTCAAGATTATAGATCTGAATTACAACGTCAGTTAGTGGAACCTGGTGTTTATTTAAAACTCCGGGGAGACCCTACCATTGGTTTTTCTAAATGCCTAAGAGAAACGTTGTTGATTGCACTAGATTCGTCCCTCATCTCTGAGGAGTGCTTTGAGGTCCTTATTCCAGAGTTTCCCATTGTACCGTTACTTTACAGTTTGCCCAAGATCCATAAGGGCCTCGACCCTCCACCGGGGAGGCCCATTATTGCGGCACGGGGCTCTTTATTTCAGCCCACATCTACTTTTCTTGATACCATTCTGCAACCTTTGGTGCAGACACAACCTAATTATTTGTTGGACACCACAGCACTCCTCAATAAATTGATTGATTTGGATATTGTTCCTAATGATGTTTGGCTTATTACTGCAGATGTGTGCAGTTTATATACTGTCATTCCTCATGCAGAGGGTTTAAAAGCGGTACAGAAATTCTTGCTGGAATTTAGCTCTTTAAATGCTGCACATGTTGAAATTGCGGGGCAACTGTTGGAACTCATCCTCACCAAAAACTTTTTTCTTTTTGATGGTGACTTTTATTTACAGACCAAAGGGTGTGCGATGGGTTCTGCAGTTGCTCCGACATACGCTAACATCTTCATGTTTGCAGTCGAGAATGATTTATTTTTCAGAGATCCAGAAATAGCTATGGATATTGTATTTTATACAAGATTCATAGATGATCTTTTGTTGATTTGGAGGGGCACGGAAGAAAAATTTAAATTGATCATGGAAACTCATAACAACTCTGCCAGTCCAGTTAAATTTACCTTTAAGATGGATAGACAGGTGATAGATTTCCTAGATGTTAGAATTTCTCTCCTTGAAGGTAGGATTTCAACTACGGTCTTTACTAAACCAACTGACCGCAATACATTCCTGCATTGGAATAGTTGTCACCCCAGAAGCCTGAAATATGGCTTACCATATTCACAGATGATCAGAATCAGAAGGATCAATGATAATGCATCTATAGCATCAGCTCAAATTGATGACCTTATATCCAAATTTGCAGCCAGGGGTTACCAATTACGTAAACTCCTTCATGATAAAGAAAAAGTATTGGCTATGGATAGAAAAGACCTATTAGTCAAAAAGATTAGGACAACACAGGATTCCAAATTTCCTTGGGTGAATCAGTACCATTCACGTTCTGAGACTGTATGTAAAATTGCCAAAAAACATTGGCATCTTATTAAGTCAGATGATCAATTGAAGTTGGGCGGAGTAGATTTGATGCCATGTTTCTCCAGATCCAGCAATTTGCGGGATATTCTGGTCAAAACTGACATTACAGGTAAAGGGAAGCCACCCCCAAAGAACTTTTTAACTTTAGGTAAATTGGGATGCTACAAGTGTCCCTGTACTACTTGTAAGTATCTGATTAGTGGTGACACTTTTTGTCACCCTCATTTAGGTACAAAGCTTAAAATTCAGCATCGCTTAACATGTGAGAGCACCTATGTCGTATACCAGATCATATGCCCATGCGGACTTTCCTATATAGGTAAAACTATCAGGAAGTTCAAAGAGAGGATGACGGCACACAGATCAGCTATTAGACAGGCACTGTCCACTGGTATAAGTGAACAACCAGTGGCCAGACACTTTGCTGAATTTAAACATAGTGTGGCCAGCATCAAGTACCGCATGATAGATCATATTCCTTTATCATTACGAGGAGGCGACAGAGGGGCTGCTCTGCTGAGATGTGAGGCCAGATGGATATCCAAATTGGATGTCTTGGCCCCACGGGGCCTTAACGAAACTCTTCCCTTGTCCTGCTTTTAGGTGTCAAGCATTGCTGGTTTTCATTATATTGTTTCTTTATTTCTATTTGATATAATTGTTTCATATATTGATTATAAAAAATTTTCATAAATTTTTTTCATTTTTTTCATTCTTTTTATTTTTATATATTTTTTGTACTATATGATTGTTACATTTGCCCCGATTCATTTTGTGACTACAATGTTTTTTCTCCTTTTTTCGTGACTCAGTGTTACTAATATCTATGGGTTTCTCTTAGCAGATCCCCTCAATCTGTCACTTTGAACATGGTGGTTATATCTGAAATGTTAACTTTTGTCAAGTATTGGAATGAGCTTTTAAGCGATTGTATCTTATTACTATACGGAGGTCTTATTTCTAAGTACCGCCATTGACTGCAGCATTGTGCCTTGTTTAGATTGTCACCATGGTGATGGGTTTGGTGTGCACGTAACGGCTGTTAGCCGCGACGTCATCTGACAGCGCCCTGCCTCAGCGTCCTGCGCTGGCGCTCCGGCGGGCGGGAGAAATGTTCACGCTGGTGGGGATATAAGGTGAGTTCATTTGTATTTGTTTGTATCCTGACGAAAATTTTATAAATTGAAACGTTGATCTTCACGGAGTCTGGCCGTTTATTCACCAGTTTCTACTAAGCTGTGAGTGCCGCATGTTACTATTTTCTATTTCATCCACACATGGCCGTGAGGGCACCGGGCGTGTATTAAGTATATATTGGAGTGCCGGACATTGCTTACATATATATATATATATATATAATTTTCTATATCTCACACAATGGATGGCACTCATGGAGTCTAACGTCGGGAGTGAAATAAACCATGCTGACAGCGTGCTGCAATGAACGTTTTGGAGCTCTGCTCCTTTATCAGAGCTCCAAAACGTTGATTGCAGCATGCTGTCAGCGTGGTTTATTTCACTCCTGACGTTAGACTCCATGAGTGCCATCCATTGTGTGACTATGACTTGAGGATGAGAGGCACCAGAGCGAGTTGTTTCTTGTATAGATGCATAGAGTGCCAAGCTACTTTGCAGAGAGATTGTATGTATGTATGTATGTATGTATATGTGCCAGTAGAGGAATGGGCGCACTTGGGTTGTTTTCTACCCAATATTCAATGGGGAAAAACAGCAGTCTCCCTAACATATTTACTCCTAATTCGTGAGCATAAAACCACATTTAACATGTTCCATGTAAAAATTTATTACAACATAAAAGCAATGATACAAAACGGTATAGTATCTCTTCTTGCAGATAACACCATATAGTACAGAGGACCAGTTGAAATAACTTTGATAGAATATATATATATATATATGTGTGTGTACCCTACAGCACTGTGTGTGAGAAATAAAAGCAGCACCTCAAGGAGAACCTTCTGTTAGTCTAGGTTCAAAAAAATATATACACAAACAGATCTGAGGGCGCAACTCCATAGTACTGTTCATCATATTATTATACCTTGAATAACACAGAAACTGCTGTAATAAAAATCTAATTGTATTTTTATTTTATACATAAAAAATATACATATGGCATCTGTACAGTTTCACAGAGGTACAATACAAAATTCTGTCCGTTTTTTTTTATTTTTTATGGTCTACCGATTTTTGGCTCTCAAATTCCATTGAAAGTATAGGAAAAGGGTGCGTGGCCATGCCCTGTACCCATTGCCATGCCCCCTTTTCGAATTTGTAGCAATTTTTATGTGTAATTTGTTGGAGGGTATGTTGCTGCAGATCCAGTGGGCCTGTTTTGGGGTGTGGAGCTGCAGCTCCATCAGCCCCATTGTTAATCCTGGGCAGAGCCTCCCATTGGATGTAACCTGTGTGGGAGGGTGTTTCTTGCCCAATCAGCTGTGGCTTGGGTGTGATAGACCTGCTGCTAACCCAATGAGAGCTTAAAGAGTACAATTACATTTTTATAAAAAGTGGTAACGGTACTGAAATATGCTGCAAGCAAATAATGTGGTATAACTTAAACTTTTACCACTTTTTTTTATTATTATTTTACTATGTAGACCATGTGCCAGAAAAGTAACTTGAATAAAACAAAATGAATGGCATGCCAAAATTAAAATTAGGTGAATAAATAAAGATTTATTTGTGTGTAGTATTTTGGGTTACTTCTAAAACTTCAGGCAGTTCAAACAATAAACCCTGCTTTAAGAAGGGTTACACGTAACACTTAACACATCATACAAATAAACCTGTGTTCATCTTATTTCTATTTTGAGCGCTGTTCATTTTGAGATATATATATATATAGATAAATATATATTTAATTTCTAATCATTAAAACATATGCAGCCTCATTGTGCACTGTCAGGATCCCAACCTAAACTACATGGCTGTGTGATGCCAGGTGCTCTATATTTATTAAATGTTCAAGCATCCCTACTCAATAGAGCCAGAGTTTCACCATTGGGCTACTGCACAGGTTCTCAAACTTTGTCCTCAGGATACCCAGCAGTGCACGTTTGCTAGGTCTCCTCACAGAATCACAAGTGAAATAATTAGCTCAATCTGTGGATGTTTTAAAATGTGTAAGTCAGTAATGAAAACACCTATGCTTTTGCTAGGTGACCTGCAAAACGTGAGCTGTGTTGGGGTCCTGAGGACAGAGCTTGAAATACTGGGCTACGGGCATAGTGGTTTATTGTTGGGAGTTGAATTTTGTCAGTGTCTAAGCATTTCTAGGCTCCAATTCTGTAAGAAATTGTATAGCTAATGTGGCTTCAGTTTTATCATGCTATAGATATTCAGCTTGTACTCCATCAAACACTTTTTGAAGGATATTTTGACGTATTTTGTAAGTCTAAAAATTTGGGCTTTACACCATATTTATAAGTTAATAAATGTTTCTTTGGTCTCGTTTTTAGTGAGCATAATCATGTAACTAGCCGATGGGTGAGAACCAAATTTGTGAAATATGGTGTTTGAAGTTGTTTAAATCTTTCTAATAGGTGGTGCAGCTATCGTACAACATATCTTGTTCTTAAAATGAGTGTTGAGTCAAAGTAATACTTAGAAATTGAGTTACAGCAATGCATGCTGAACTGGAAAAATGTCCTATTGAAGTTTCATTACCAGTCCTCTACAGATCCAGAGAAGGTTCAATTTTTACTTGATGGAAATGATCCAAAAATTGTCATCCAGTGTATCTGACCATTACTTTACCATATTTCATTATAATGTACTGCTAAAATAAATGGCAATACCAAAAAAGTAAATACAAATGTGGCAATCGTAAATTATATATACTGTACAGTAGTCTCTTTATTTATTTTTGGCTGCAATGTCATACTGATGCTCTGCCAACTTTCCTTGTGGCGGTTAATTATTTCTACAGGACATTTTTCTGGTTTTTTTTTTTTTGTTTTTTTTTACATGTAAAAACAAAGTTGCTAGCAGTCAAATGGCCATTAAAAGGTTTGTACAATTGGTTAGAAAGCACTTTAAAAAGCCATCTTTCTGTTGATCAGAGTCTTGTTTGAAAATATGGTACTGTATACCTGAAATCTAAGTCTTTCAGAAAGACGTTATTTTATTTTAGGTTTCCACCTTTTTATATTGGAACACAAGCTTTTTGTTTGGGTTCTAGGTACAGTATGTGCATGGATTCTACAGTAGGTTTGCCCCAGCTTATACCTAACTTTATATTAGCCAGTTAAGTAATTTGGCATGACCTATTTCAGGGCAACCTAGAATTGCTTTCATTACTTGGGAGAAAGGAATAGTAAACTAGCATTTTACAGTAGGTCAAATTTGATTTTACATATGCCACATCCCTCCCCTCAGAAGTGGGGACATGGAGAAAATTCTACTTCAACGGGAGCTACAATGGATCCATAGATTTAATTGTTTTTATTTCCATTTAGTCTCAATAAGGGCTTCAAAATGGGATGCTTTTATTGAATCTGTTAATTTCAATACTGCTGCAACTCTGTTGGCAAGTACTTATCTATCATGCAATACCATCAGTGAGGCATCTGCTTGGCTCCAAATTTATTCTGCAGCAGGACAATGACCCCAAACATACAGCCAATGTCATTAAGAACTATCATCAATGTAAAGAAGCACAAGGAGTCATGGACGTAATGATCTAGTCCCACAGAGCCCTGTTTTCAACAACATCGAGTCTGTCTGGGAAGAAACAGATGGATTTGAGCAAGCCTACATCCACACCTAGAAGAATTAATTATGTTTTGAAGGCAAAGGGTGGTCACACCAAATATTGATTTGATTCTTAACTTTGCATTTTGTTCATTCACTTTGCATTTGGTTACTTGCTAAAAATAAACCTATTAACACTTCTATTTTTGAAAGCATTCTTGCTTTGCAGCATTTTTTTCCACACCTGCCTGAAACTTTTGCACAGTACTGTTTGTGTGTGTGTGTGTGTGTGTGTGTGTATGTATGTATGTATGTATGTATGTATGCGTGTGTATATACAGTATACTGTGTGTATATATATGTGTATATATATGTGTATGTATGTATATATATATATATATATATATATATATATATATATATATATATATATATATATATAAATTTCTCTTTCGTCCTAAGTGGATGCTGGGGACTCCGTAAGGACCATGGGGAATAGCGGCTCCGCAGGAGACTGGGCACAAAAGTAAAGCTTTAGAACTACCTGGTGTGCACTGGCTCCTCCCCCCATGACCCTCCTCCAAGCCTCAGTTAGATTTTTGTGCCCGAACGAGAAGGGTGCACACTAGGTGGCTCTCCTGAGCTGCTTAGTGAAAAGTTTAGTTTTAGGTTTTTTATTTTCAGTGAGACCTGCTGGAAACAGGCTCACTGCATCGAGGGACTAAGGGGAGAAGAAGCGAACTCACCTGCGTGCAGAGTGGATTGGGCTTCTTAGGCTACTGGACATTAGCTCCAGAGGGACGATCACAGGCCCAGCCATGGATGGGTCCCAGAGCCGCGCCGCCGGCCCCCTTACAGAGCCAGAAGACAGAAGAGGTCCGGAAAATCGGCGGCAGAAGACGTCCTGTCTTCAACAAGGTAGCGCACAGCACTGCAGCTGTGCGCCATTGCTCTCGGCACACTTCACACTCCGATCACTGAGGGTGCAGGGCGCTGGGGGGGGGGCGCCCTGAGACGCAATAAAAACACCTTGGATGGCAAAAAATGCATCACATATAGCTCCTGGGCTATATGGATGAATTTAACCCCTGCCAGAATACATAGAAAAACGGGAGATAGGCTCCGCCCCCTTATCGGCGGCCTTATCTCCTCAGCACACTGGCGCCATTTTCCCTCACAGCTCCGTTGGAGGGAAGCTCCCTGGCTCTCCCCTGCAGTCACTACACTACAGAAAGGGTTAAAAAAGAGAGGGGGGGCACTAATTACGCGCAGTATTAAAGATACAGCAGCTATAAAGGGAAAAACACTTATATAAGGTTATCCCTGTGTATATATATATATAGCGCTCTGGTGTGTGCTGGCAAACTCTCCCTCTGTCTCCCTAAAGGGCTAGTGGGGTCCTGTCCTCTATCAGAGCATTCCCTGTGTGTGTGCTGTATGTCTGTACGTTTGTGTCGACATGTATGAGGAGAAAAATTATGTGGAGACGGAGCAGATTGCCTGTAATAGTGATGTCACCCCCTAGGGGGTCGACACCTGAGTGGATGAACTGTTGGAAGGAATTACGTAACAGTGTCAGCTCTGTATAAAAGACAGTGGTTGACATGAGACAGCCGGCTACTCAGCTTGTGCCTGTCCAGACGTCTCATAGGCCGTCAGGGGCTCTTAAGCGCCCGTTACCTCAGATGGCAGATATAGACACCGGCACGGATACTGACTCCAGTGTCGACGGTGAAGAGACAAATGTGACTTCCAGTAGGGCCACACGTTACATGATTGAGGCAATGAAAAATGTTTTACACATTTCTGATAATACGAGTACCACCAAAAAGGGGTATTATGTTCGGTGAGGAAAAACTACCTGTAGTTTTCCTGAATCTGAGAATTTTAAATGAGGTGTGTGATGATGCGTGGTTTTCCCCCGATAACAACTGATAATTTCTAAAATGTTATTGGCATTATATCCTTTCCCGCCAGAGGTTAGGGTGCGTTGGGAAACACCCCCTAGGGTGGATAAAGCGCTCACACGCTTGTAAGAACAAGGGCTCTACCCTCTCCTGAGATGGCCGCCCTTAAGGATCCTGCTGATAGAAAGCAGGAGGGCATCCTAAAAGGTATTTACACACATACTGGTGTTATACTGCGACCAGCAATCGCCTCAGCCTGGATGTGCAGTGCTGGGTTGGCGTGGTCGGATTCCCTGACTGAAAATATTGATACCCTAGATAGGGACAGTATATTGCCTATAGAGCATTTAAAAGATGCATTTCTATATATGCGTGATGCACAGCGGAATATTTGCCGACTGGCATCAAGTCTAAGTGCGTTGTCCATTTCTACCAGTAGAGGGTTATGGACACGACAGTGGTCAGGTGATGCGGATTCCAAACGGCATTTGGAAGTATTTCCTTATTAAGGGGAGGAGTTATTTGGGGTCGGTCTTTCAGACCTGGTGGCCACGGCAACAGCTGGGAAATCCACGTTTGTACCCCAGGTCGCCTCTCAACATGAGAAGACGCCGTATTATCAGGCGCAGTCTTTTCGTGGGCAAGCGGGCAAAAGGTTCCTCATTTCTGCCCCGTGACAGAGGGAGAGGAAAAAGGCTGCAGAAATCAGCCAGTTCCCAGAAACAGAAACCCTCTCCCGCCTCTGCCAAGCCCTCAGTATGACGCTGGGGCTTTACAAGCAGAATCAGGCACGGTGGGGGCCCGTCTCAATGAATTTCAGCGCGCAGTGGGCTCACTCGCAAGTAGACCCCTGGATCCTTCAGGTGATATCTCAAGGGTACAAATTGGAATTCGAGACGTCTCCCCCTCGCCGTTTCCTAAAGTCGGCTTTACCGATGTCTCCTTCTGACAGGGAGACAGTTTTGGAAGCCATTTACAAGCTGTATTCCCAGCAGGTGATAATCAAGGTACCCCTCCTGCAACAGGGAACGGGGTATTATTCCACACTGTTGTGGTACCGAAGCCGGACGGCTCGGTGAGACCGATTCTAAATCTAAAATCTTTGAACACTTACATACAGAGGTTCAAATTCAAGATTGAGTCACTCAGAGCAGTGATTGCGAACCTGGAAGAAGAGGACTACATGATGTCTCGGGACATCAAGGATGCTTACCTTCATGTCCCAATTTACCCTTCTCACCAAGGGTACCTCAGGTTTATGGTACAGAACTGTCACTATCAGTTTCAGACGCTGCCGTATGAATGGTCCACGGCACCCCGGGTCTTTACCAAGGTAATGGCCGAAATGATGATACTCCTTCGAAGGAAGGGAATTTTAGTTATCCCTTACTTGGACGATTCCCTGATAAGGGTAAGATCCAGGGAACAGTTGGAGGTCGGTGTAGCACTATCTCAGGTAGTGTTGCGGCAGCACGATTGGATTCTCAATATTCCAAAATCGCAGCTGATTCCGACGACTCGTCTTCTGTTCTTAGGGATGATCCTGGACACAGTTCAGAAAAAGGTGTTTCTCCCGGAGGAGAAAGTCTGGGAGTTATCCGAGCTAGTCGGGAACCTCCTTTAACCGAGCCAAGTCTCAGTACATCAATGAGATGGTTCTGGGAAAAATGGTGGCTTCCTATGAAGCAATCCCATGCGGCAGATTCCACGCAAGAACTTTCCAGTGGGACCTGCTGGACAAATGGTCTGGGTCACATCTTCAGATGCATCAGCGGATAACCCTGTCACCAAGCACAAGGGTGTCTCTCCTGTGGTGGTTGCAGAGTGCTCATCTTCTAGAGGGCCGCACATTCAGGACTGGGTCCTGGTGACCACGGATGCCAGCCTGCGAGGCTGGGGAGCAGTCACACAGGGAAGGAATTTCCAGAGCTTATGGTCAAGCCTGGAGACATCACTTCACATAAATATCCTGAAGCTAAGGGCCATTTACAATGCTCTAAGCTCAGCAAGACCACTGCTTCAAGGTCACCCGGAGTTGATCCATTCGGACAACATCATGGCAGTCACCCACGTAAACAGACAGGGTGACACAAGAAGCAGAAGGGCAATGGCAGAAGCTGCAAGGATTCTTCGCTGGGCGGAAAATCATGTGATAGCACTGTCAGCAGTATTCATTCCGGGAGTGGACAACTGGGAAGCAGACTTTCCTCAGCAGAAACGACCTCCACCCGGGAGAGTGGGGACTTCACCCAGAAGTCTTCCACATGTTTATAAAACTCGACAAGTATTGCGCCAGGTTAAGGGACCCTCAGGCAATAGCTGTAGACGCTCTGGTAACACAGTGGGTGTACCAGTCAGTGTATGTGTTCCCTCCTCTGCCTCTCATAACCAAGGTACTGAGAATTATAAGATGGAGAGGAGTAAGCACTATATTTGTGGCTCCGGATTGGCCAAGAAGGACTTGGTAACCGGAACTTCAAGAGATGCTCACGGAGGATCCGTGGCCTCTACCTCTAAGAAGGGACCTGCTCCAGCAAGGACCCTGTCTGTTCCAAGACTTACCGCGGCTGCGTTTATCGGCAGGGCGGTTGAACGCCGGATCCTGAAGGAAAAAGGCATTCCGGATGAAGTCATCCCTATCCTGATCAAAGCTAGGAAAGATATAACCGCAAAACATTATCACCGCATTTGGCGAAAATATGTTGCGTGGTGCGAGGCCAGTAAGGCCCCGACGGAGGAATTTTCAACTAGGTCGATTCCTACATTTCCTGCAAACAGGAGTGTCTATGGGCCTGAAATGGGGGTCCATTAAGGTTCAAATTTCGGCCCTGTCAATTTTCTTCCAAAAAAGAACTAGCTTCAGTCCCTGAAGTTCAGACGTTTGTGAAAGGGGTACTGTATATACAGCCTCCTTTGTGCCTCCAGTGGCACCTTGGGATCTAAATGTAGTTTTTGGGTTCCAAAAGTCACATTGGTTTGAACCACTTAAATATGTGGAGTTAAAATATCTCACATGGAAAGTGGTCATGCTGTTGGCCCTGGCCTGGGCCAGGTGCGTGTCAGAATTGGCGGCTTTATCCTGTAAAAACCCTCATCTGATTTTCCATTCGGACAGGGAGGAATTGAGGACTTGTCCTCAGTTTCTCCCTAAGGTGGTTTTCAGCGTTTCACCTGAATCAACCTATTGTGGTGCCTGCGGCTACTAGGGACTTGGAGGACTCCAAGTTGCTAGACGTTGTCAGAGCCCTGGAAATATAGGTTTCCAGGACGGCTGGAGTCAGAAAATCTGACTCGTTGTTTATTCTGTATGCACCCAACAAGCTGGGTGCTCCTGCTTCTAAGCAGACTATTGCTCGTTGGATTTGTAGTACAATTCAGCTTGCACATTCTGTGGCAGGCCTGCCACAGCCAAAATCTGTAAAAGCCCATTCCACAAGGAAGGTGGGCTCATCTTGGGCGGCTGCCCGAGGGGTCTTGGCTTTACAACTTTGCCGAGCAGCTACTTGGTCAGGAGCAAATACGTTTGTAAAATTCTATAAATTTGATACCCTGGCTGAGGAGGACCTGGAGTTCTCTCATTGGTGCTGCAGAGTCATCCGCACTCTCCCGCCCATTTGGGAGCTTTGGTATAATCCCCATGGTCCTTACGGAGTCCCCAGCATCCACTTAGGACGTTAGAGAAAATAAGAATTTACTTACCGATAATTCTATTTCTCGTAGTCCGTAGTGGATGCTGGGCGCCCATCCCAAGTGCGGATTGTCTGCAATACTGGTACATAGCTATTGTTACCAAAAAAATCGGGTTATTGCAGTAGTGAGCCATCTTTTCTAGAGGCTCCTCTGTTATCATGCTGTTAACTGGGTTTAGATCACAAGTTATATGGTGTGATTGGTGTGGCTGGTATGAGTCTTACCCGGGATTCAAAATCCTTCCTTATTGTGTACGCTCGTCCGGGCACGGTATCCTAACTGAGGCTTGGAGGAGGGTCATGGGGGGAGGAGCCAGTGCACACCAGGTAGTTCTAAAGCTTTACTTTTGTGCCCAGTCTCCTGCGGAGCCGCTATTCCCCATGGTCCTTACGGAGTCCCCAGCATCCACTACGGACTACGAGAAATAGAATTATCGGTAAGTAAATTCTTATTTTATATACACAGCCGTAAGTAAATTCTTATTTTATATACACAGCCGTTTATTAAGAAGTGGCACAGACCGAATGCGAGGAGAGGGGGGTACAAACCGAAGAAGGGGACGCCGCAGGCGCAATTAGATCTAGTGTTCAACCTCTCCAGTACCATTTTAGCTGAGGCACAGCTTAAACTGCTCTCTAGGGGTTTATCATTTGTCCCTACATGTCAACCTGATTCCTTTCGTCATGCTATCGATCAATATAAATTCGGGAGAACTCTCCGATTAAGAGTTTTTCTCGGATCAACCTTCTAATATTGTCAGGACTCCATTTAGACCTAGGTCCGTCTTTGACCCACCTTCATCTAATTCAAGTATACGCACTTTTCTACGTCATGTACAACAAGAGACCAAAGCCATGCCCACTAAACATGTATTTGACAATTTATCAGCCCCTGAACGTAAGGCGTTACGTCAGTTACGTGACGCCCAACATTTAGTCTTTAGACCAGCCGATAAAGGCGGTGCAGTTGTGGTTATGGATTGGACTATGAGGTTAACAGACAATTGTCTGATACATCTACATATGAGCGGTTGGACCATAACCCCATGCCAAAGATTAAGAAAAAGATTGATAACATCATCAATTTTGGTTACGATCATCGTTGGATTACTGATGACCTTAGGGCTTCTCTCACTGTTGACCACCCGAGATGTCCAGTGATTTATCTATTGCCGAAAATACATAAATCATTAGTACGACCACCTGGACAACCGATTATATCGTCTGAGGGTTCTTTGCTTCAACCACTGGCAAAATTTGTGGATAGTTTGTTACAACCATTGGTCCAGTTGATACCCAGTTATCTAAGGGATACGGGGCATTTTCTCCAGAGTCTGACTGGGATTCATGTGACCAGTGACATGCTCTTAGCAACCATTGATGTGTGTTCACTGTATACGGTGATACCCCATGGGGAAGGTCTTCAGGTATTAAGACAGGCATTTGAATTAAAACCATGTGTAGAAATTCTGACGGATTTCCTACTTGAGCTCATTGAGCTGGTACTGTCTAATAATCACTTTTTGTATAAGGACGATTACTTTATGCAACTGTCAGGCACTGCGATGGGGTCAAATTCGGCCCCATCGTATGCCAATTTGTACATGGCATGGTATGAGAAGACCCATATACAACCACAATATGGGCATAGGATCTTGTTCTTTCGTAGATTTATCGATGATATTTTTATGATATGGCAGGGAACACAAGGGGAGTTTGAGAATATGGTTAAGGAACTTAATGCATTACCTAGTCCTATTCGTTTTACAGCAACATGCTCTGTATCTGAAATCAATTTCCTTGATGTTACATTAATGGTATCTGACTCTAGATTAATAACCACTTCGTTCCGCAAATCAACAGACCGGAATTCGATGTTACAGGCCACCAGTTTTCACCCACCAGCATTGAAGGACAGTCTACCAATTTCCCAGTACCTATGGGCCATGAGGATTAATTCGGAAGCAGATCTGAGACACGTACAGTGTGCAGAGATCACCTCACGTTTTTTAGAGGGGATATTCGGCAGATACGTTGCGTAAATGTCTTGATAGAGCTACAGGTATATACACTGGCACTATCCAAAAGAAGAAGGCCACTGATAGGATGATCTTCCCGATTCAATATGATGGGAACTCCTCTATGATTAATAAAATTGTACATCGTCATTGGCCGACCGTGTCATCTGACGATGATCTAACATTTAAGGATACTAAGGCACCCATGATGGCGTATCGAAAGGGGGCCAATCTGAAGCAGTTATTGATGCGGCCTACGCTGTTCCCCAGAGATCCCACAGGGAAGTTGACCTCCAATACAGTGATGCAGGCCAGACCGGGATGTTTTTCCTGTGGTAGTTGTACTACATGTCGATCTATGCAAACTGGGTCCTTTTTCAATCATCCCCATACGGGAAGGGTAATTAAAATTAGATACCATTTACATTGTAGATTGGACTATGTGATTTACCTTCTCAAATGTCCGTGTGGATTATGCTATGTTGGGCTCACCACACGGAACTTTCGAGACCGTATGGCAAACCACAGGTCGTCCATCCACACAGCATTACAGACCGGACAGACCGATAAACCGGAGGCTTGACATTTTCTGCAGGCACGACATCAGGTAGCGAGCCTGAAATGTAGGCTTATAGATTGGATCCCACCGAGATCCACTGGGGGTGACAGAACACTGGCCCTCAAACGTCGAGAAAGCTATTGGATACATGCTTTGGATACCGTAACTCCTAGAGGCCTTAATGAGGGTAATCCCCTCAATGTATTTCTATAGGCCTCGGTACTGGGTTCTGATCTGGTGGAGGTGGGTCTGTAGGTGTTACGTTTTAACCGCCAGTGATTATAATCACTGGTGATTGGGTCGTTTGTTATAGCTATATTGGGGAGGTAGTATAAGCACTTGATGCTTCATGTGCATCTGTGTATAATATTTAGGGTGCATAGTGGTTCAGTATATCTTTATTCATTTTTTATCTTATTTATTTTATTTATTTTTTCTGTGCGTCTATTTACTTTGGGTTATTTATGTACTTGTTTATGAGTTATTTTTTTTCAATAAGGGATAGTATGAATACATGGTTCGTCCTTTCTGTGAACTCACCGGTCCTTGGTTGACTACACGCTCTGCACACATGCAGTTTATTTTTCATCGATTATGGGTACTTTTTACAATTAGGGGGTGGACGTATACGATGAACCCCAGGAACTATTTTTTGAACATTAATTCGCCAATATATGGTTAGCCGTATGGTGAACGTTAGACATCCATATGGATATTGGGACCTTTGGTGATTGATTGGAGTAATATACGGTACCCTTATTAACTATACCTGAGGATTCCTTATATAGATAGATTCCTCATGTGGAATATTAATTTTAGAGCTGAATGTTTGCCCATTTGATAACCTTCCTGTAGCACCTGATTTAGAATATGTTGGCATTGAAGTTTGTCTGTTAACTGGAGAGGCTTACACATGACGGCGCTCTCACCGCCGTGGAACGCATTGGAGGCACAGTTCCGCTCTGATGGAATGCACGGAGACGTGACTTCCGGTCGCGTACTCGCCGTTGTGGAACGCACCGGCACGTCACTTCCGCTTTGGTGGAACGCAAGGTGATGTGTGGCCCGTCTCTGATCTGTGGGTGTTGTAGCCTGCAGTGGCGGATGATACGTGGGGACAGCGGGACTCAGGCTGGCTGTAGACCCGAACCCGTAGAGGGGGTTGTGACTGTAGGTAATTATTTCATGCAGCCCTGAGGACTCGTTTATTTTTTGTCTTTTTGTCCCCAGTACAGCGTCACTTCCGGTCGGCGCGCTATTTAAGCACATTCTGCAGTCAGGAAAGTCATGCAGCCACACACATGACGTCTCCAGTTCTGAGTAAGTTGATCATTGTATTGTGGGTTGTTCTAATGATTAATTTCGAATAAAGATTAACTCTGGACCTTTTTTCAGCATTGTGAATGTTTACAGCCTTGGCTGCATCCAGGTGTGAGGATGACTGTTTACTAGGTAATCTCTGTCTCCTTGTTTTTGTATAAGGTGGACAATACACCAGTGGGTGCTGGTAGAGTGGTAATTTCAAATTCAATCCATATCTTTCTTGTATTCTAGTGGTATGGACAGTAAGTTCTGTGTGGCCTGTCTGAGATGTCCCCATATAGTATCATATGCAGTTGATAGTGTATGAGGTTGTACGATATATTACATGTATGGGTTATCAACAATTGATTAGGTGGAGGTGATTCACTTGGGTGATAACTTAATATAGTATACACACCCATTTTTATCAAATTTTTTTTTTTTTTTGTTTAAAAAAATCTTTTCTTCCATATTGTGGTTTCCCAGGGACTGGTGAGGCTTGTAATTCTGATTGTGATTATTGTCCTTGCAGATATTTATCTTTTCTACTACTATCATTAAATATTTGATATGCTGTTTCACCGGTCTTGAGAAAGGCCTGTCAACAGGCCGAAACGTCGACATTAAAAACTACGGTGACACGTGATTTGTTCCTGACTGACTGGCTTTTACACAGCGAGAGTGCATCCCCACTTTGTGGACATTTTTATATATATATATATATATATATATATATATATATATATATATATATATATATATATGTATGTATATATGTATGTATGTGTGTGTGTATATATATATATATATATATATATATATATATATATATATATATATATATATATATATATATATAACCTGCACAGTGACCCGGCACTCCTGCGGTCCCCTCCGCCAGCAAACAGCCGCTCCTGGTGCCCTCCTCGTGGAGAGAGTCCTCCGTCATACAAACAGGGTAATGAGGCGGCACTCCGGAGACTTTTCAAAGACTTTAATCAGGTGATCTACGTTTCGGGGACACAGCCCCTTCGTCAGGATCCTGACGAAGGGGCTGTGTCCCCGAAACGTAGATCACCTGATTAAAGTCTTTGAAAAGTCTCCGGAGTGCCGCCTCATTACCCTGTTTATATTTATATATATATATATATATATATATATATATATATATATATATATATATATATATATATATATGTATGTGTGTGTGTGTATATATTATAATCTATCCCTCTCTCTTTGTAAGGACGGGTGGCACTCTAGGGGACTAAGTCAATGGAAATAATCAGACGGCGCTCCAAGATACGGTAACGTTTCAGTTGTATTACAACTTTCAAACAAAGAGGAAGGGGGGTGCAAATCCCCACCCCCAAATTCCCTTCCGCACACTGAAAATGACCTGTAACCATCCCTGAATCTATCTGGTAATAAAATTCAGAGAATTTGTCACAAATGTTTGCAAACACATGTTTAGCTGCTGGCCACTTCACGGCTTCTCTGATACAGCAGTCCTAACTACTTGATAGCAGTGCCCACATTGGGCCATGTCATTTGTCACCGTACGCCTCATAGTAAAGGCCATTACTAAAACAGTTCCAGACTGAGAGCTAACTTACCAGGGAGCCACCCCCAGGATCTCCCATTGGCACTACAAGGAACAGCATGCCATCCAAATGCTGCTCCCATTCAATGCCTCATGCACACAAGCAGACAAACAATTTGGAAGCTGCTCAATCATACCTGGAGATAATTATATACCAGGTGCTGGAAGGGGGAGGGGTCACAGACAAACAAACAAACAAAGCGGAAGGGGGGTGCAAATCCCCACCCCCAAATTCCCTTCCGCACACTGAAAATTACCTGTAACCATCCCTGAATCTATCTGGTAATAAAATTCAGAGAATTCGTCACAAATGTTTGCAAACACATGTTTATGTTATGAGCCACGGCTGTGGCTCATTCCTGTTTTGCATGTCAGTTAGGTATTTTATGGTATTCTTCTGTTCATGTTCCCCGTGGGTGTCATGGGGTGCTCGGAGCTCACCCTTAAGGAGGGGATACTGTTATGAACCACAGGTAGTGGTTCATTCCTATTTTATGTTTATTAGTAGTCTTGCAGGCCAGGATTTCCCATTGCTCTGTTTAAGAATACTCTTGGTTGCTGCCGCTGGTTAGTCTGTGTAATTGCAGCTTGTTCCCATGTGTTCAGCCTCACCTGGCTGCTAATTGCATCTTTTCAGTTTGGAGTCATGCAACAGGGCAGCTGCATGATATTATTAATTAGGCCTCTCTGTTATATGCTGGCTCAGTGCAATTCACAGACGCTGGTGATATTTCTTGGTTTCCAGTCTGCTTGAGTTCTGAGCTTGTTCCTGCCAATTCCTGAGCTCCTGTGTAGCAGTGTCTGTCGAACTGCTTCCTGTGTCGATTCCTGTGTCTGATCCCGTGTCCTGCTGTGAAGTGTTCCTGTACAGAAGTCCAGTGGCTTTACCTATGCCTGGTCGAGTTTCTGGCTTCTTGGTGTCCACCGGTCTGTCGTTTGGGATTCTGCCTGTCCTCCAGTTCTGAGAGTCTGTGTCGGCAGCATTGGGGGTTCCTGTCCGTTTTCCAGTATTCGTACCGGTTCCGTGAGTAGCGGCTCTGCCGCGTCTGTCGGCCTAGGCCGCTGTATTCTGTTATTATTTCTATCACTGGTGTTTTGCAGAGGGTTCTGCTTATGCTGTCACCGCCGGAACACAAGAGTATTGTGTCGGTGTGTGGTCAGCATTTCCTTTGTTGTTCTTTTCCTTTGGCAGCAAGCCGCACATACATTTAGTTTTAGGCTAGTTAGTGGCCCCTGGCTTTGGTTGTTTCAGTTAGAGTTCCCCTTGTTATCACCCTGTCTCGGTACACTCTTTGTCTCTCATTAAGACCTGAGGGGGCATCGAAGTTGGGCAGACGTAATCTGCCCTTCAAACGCGGCTGCCATGGGCTCAAGCAACCATAGTCTCGCAAGAGTGTACTGACTGCACGGGCGAGACAACGGAGATAGGGCGCCAGGGCTATTCCCTTTCCATTCCCCCTTTCCCAGCATTACGTCCTGGTGCTCTGGACTCTCTTCATAACATCTCCCTTGTTCTGAGCACCAGGAACCTAACATTATCACCAGCCCAACCACAAAAAAGAAATAAAACTTTTTTTCTTTTTTGGCCCAGTCCAGTGTCTAGTCTAGAATCCAGTCCTGTCTAGAATTCAGTGTGCAGAATCCAATATGGTGTTTAGAATCCAGTCTTGTCTAGAAATTCAGTGTGCAGAATCCAATCCGGTGTTTAGAATTCAGTGTTTAGAATCCAGTCCGGTGTTTAGAATCCAGTCCGGTGTTTGGAATCCAGTCCGGTGTTTGAAATCCAGTCCAGTGTTTAGAATCCAGTCCGGTGTTTAGAATCCAGTCCGGTGTTTAAAAAAAAAAAAAAAAGTTTTGTTTTGTCTAGTTTAAAAAATTCAGTCTTGCCTTGTCTAGTCTTGCCTTGTCTAGTCTTGTCTAGTTTTAAATCCTCCTATGTCTACTATGCAAGCCCTGCAGGCATCTCTCTCAGCCCTAAACTCTGCTTTCAGTGCTTTGAGACCAGAGCGACTAGAAGTTTTGCAGCAATCCTTAAAGCAACTGCAAAACCTTCTGACTAAAATCTTGCTCCTCTTGCCAGAAGTCGTTGAGAGTACATCTATCTCTAAAGAGACTCTTGTTCACAGTATGGTGACAAGAGAATCCTCTGGTTTAATTGAAGAGAAAAGGTTTAAAAGTTTTCTGCGGCCCAGGCTCTCAGAAGAGGAGCGTCTGCGTCGCAGAAACTTAAACTTATGCCTATATTGTGGGGGTTTAGGCCACTATCTGCAGACCTGTGAGTTGCGCAAGCCAAAGTGTGGTGACGAGTCTTGCCCTCTGGCCAAGTTGAGTCAGGATACAAGACCTACTCCTGTCTCTACTGTGGCAGAGGTACTTGTCACACAACCCACACTAAAAAGCTCTCTGTCCTATAATTGGGGTCCTTGGGCAAGGTAGCCCCATTATAGATTCAGGAATCAAAAGAGAATGTTTCTCTCCTCTCGAGGTTCCTGTTGAAGCAGAGTTGCAAGCCCTTGGAGTGGTGCCCGTTGCCCAGGTTCCTGGAGTGGTGCCCGTTGCCCAGGTTCCTGGAGTGGTGCCCGTTGCCCAGAGTGCTGGAGCGGTACCCGATGCCCAGAGTGCTGGAGCGGTACCCGATGCCCAGAGTGCTGGAGCGGTACCCGATGCCCAGAGTGCTGGAGCGGTACCCAATGCTCTAGCTTATAGAGGGACATCAAATATTATAGCTCAGGTTTCCATACCAGAAGGGGTCTCAGAAGCTGATACCCCAGGTAGGGACTTGAAGAGCACAACCCCAGAAAGGGTATGTAAAACCATAGTTCTAGAAGGGAACTCGAGAAGCAAAACCCCAGATGGGATCTTTGAAGTAATATCCCCAAGTGGGGTCTCGAGAGACGCAGCCTCTAAGAAGGGTCTAGAGGTCGCTTCCCCAGGAAAGAACTTAAGAGGTGTAGCATTAGTGGAGGTGCTGAAGGTTATAGCTTCAGCAAAAGTTCCGGAAGTCATAGTCCCGGGAGAAGTTTCGATAATTATCAACTCAGAGAGGGAGGCCGATGGCTCTGTCCCAGTGGGGGAGGCTGACGGCTCGGTCCCAGTAAAAGAATCCGAGGTGCTGACCCCAGTGGGGTTCCCTGAGGCCACTGCCCCAGCGGGGTTCCCTGAGGCCACTGCCCCAGCGGGGTTCCCTGAGGCCACTGCCCCAGCGGGGTTCCCTGAGGCCACTGCCCCAGCGGGGTTCCCTGAGGCCACTGCCCCGGGTGGGGTTCAGAAAGTCACTGCCCCGGGTGGGGTTCAGAAAGTCACTGCCCCGGGTGGGGTTCAGAAAGTCACTGCCCCGGGTGGGGTTCAGAAAGCCACTGCCCCGGGTGGGGTTCAGAGAGTCTCAGCCTCGAGTAAGGTCAATAGTGACCAGGTCCTAGCAAAGCACTCCAGTCAGTCAGATGGGAAGGAAACAGATCCTGACTCTGATATCTCAACATCCATAATCTTTGATGGGGACTTAGCCCAATTTCTGGCGCTTTACAAACACTATTACATTATTATGTTGTCTAGACCATTTCTGGGCATCACTTCAGAGAACCTTGTGCTTTATCTGATTTATTCTTTTAGAGGAGAGCCTTTTGAGTGGGCGACCAGCCTAATGAAAGCTGAAGATCCCATTCTTCAGGATCCCCCAGCATTCAGTGATGCAATTATTAAAAGATATGGTTCCAAAGAAATTGGTTCAGGTTCCTCTAAGTCACCCGTCTTGTCTGCTGAGAGTCCACCAAATACTGTAAACTCGGCACAAGAGTCCCAGCCCATTGTTTTGACTGCATGATGTGCTTTTCTGACTTCTTCTTCTTCTAATAATAGTACTTTGCCAGAAAGTTCAGCTCCCAAGGGTAAGAAACCTGTCTCTGATTTGAACGCAGCTTTGCTGGGTGGTACCATCAGTTCAGACAATATTTGGGGAATTACCTTGGTCAGACCTAAAGAGCTTTGTAAAAAGAAGAAGAAGAAAAAGAAATAATTTTTGACTCTTGCCTTGATATAAAAAAAAAAGATTTTTTTTTCCTTATCTTGTTTCCAGTGGCCACCGTCAGGGGGAGGGCACGGTTACAAGCTGTGGTTGCAGCTTGTTTCTGTTTTCGTGTGTTAGACCAGTGTGTCAGGTTTTTTTTTGTATCCCTTGTTTTGGATAGTCTGTATTTTGGGGTCCTTTGACCCCTCCTCAAGGGGGTGTACTGTTATGAGCTACGGCTGTGGCTCATTCCTGTTTTGCATGTCAGGTATTTTATGTTATTCTTCTGTTCATGTTCCCCGTGGGTGTCATGGGGTGCTTGGAGCTCACCCTTAAGGAGGGGATACTGTTATGAACCACAGGTAGTGGTTCATTCCTATTTTATATTTATTAGTAGTCTTGCAGGCAAGGATTTCCCGTTGCTCTGTTTAAGAATACTCTTGGTTGCTGCCTTTGGTTAGTCTGTGTAATTGCAGCTTGTTCCCATGTGTTCAGCCTCACCTGGCTGTTAATTGCATCTTGTCAGTTTGGAGTCATGCAACAGGCCAGCTGCATGATATTATTAATTAGGCCTCTCTGTTATATGCTGGCTCAGTGCAATTCACAGACGCTGGTGATATTTCTTGGTTTCCAGTCTGCTTGAGTTCTGAGCTTGTTCCTGCCAATTCCTGAGCTCCTGTGTAGCAGTGTCTGTCGAACTGCTTCCTGTGTCGATTCCTGTGTCAGTCCCTGTGTCGATTCCTGTGTCTGATCCCGTGTCCTGCCGTGAAGTGTTCCTGTACAGAAGTCCAGTGGCTTTGCCTATGCCTGGTCGAGTTTCTGGCTTCTTGGTGTCCACCGGTCTGTTGTTTGGGATTCTGCCTGTCCTCCAGTTCGGAGAGTCTGTGTCGGCAGCATTGGGGGTTCCTGTCCATTTTCCAGTATTCATACCAGTTCTGTGAGTAGCGGCTCTTCCGCGTCCGTCGGCCTAGGCCGCTGTATTCTGTTATTATTTCTGTCACTGGTGTTTTGCAGAGGGTTCTGCTTATGCTGTCACCGCCGGAACACAAGAGTATTGTGTCGGCGTGTGGTCAGCATTTCCTTTGTTGTTCTTTTCCTTTGGCGGCAAGCCGCACATACATTTAGTTTTAGGCTAGTTAGTAGCCCCTGGCTTTGGTTGTTAGTTAGAGGGCCCCTTGTTATCACCCTGTCTCGGTACACTCTTTGTCTCTCATTAAGACCTAAGGGGGCATCGAAGTTGGGAAGACGTAATCCGCCCTTCAAACGCGGCTGCCATGGGCTCAAGCAACCATAGTCTCGCAAGAGTGTACTGACAGCACGGGCGAGACAACGGAGATAGGGCGCCAGGGGCTATTCCCTTTCCATTCCCCCTTTCCCAGCATTACGTCCAGGTGCTCTGGAATCACTTCATAACATCTCCCTTGTTCTGAGCACCAGGAACCTAACAGTTTAGCTGCTGGCCACTTCACGGCTTCTCTGATACAGCAGTCCTAACTACTTGATAGCAGTGCCCACATTGGGCCATGTCATTTGTCATAGTACGCCTCATAATAAAGGCCATTACTAAAACAGTTCCAGACTGAGAGCTAACTTACCAGGGAGCCACCCCCAGGATCTCCCATTGGCACTACAAGGAACAGCATGTCTTCCAAATGCTGCTCCCATTCAATGCCTCATGCACACAAGCAGACAAACAATTTGGAAGCTGCTCAATCATACCTGGAGATAATTATATATCAGGTGCTGGAAGGGGGAGGGGTCACAGACAAACAAAGAGGAAGGGGGGTGCAAATCCCCACCCCCAAATTCCCTTCCGCACACTGAAAATTACCTGTAACCATCCCTGAATCTATCTGGTAATAAAATTCAGAGAATTTGTCACAAATGTTTGCAAACACATGTTTAGCTGCTGGTCACTTCACGGCTTCTCTGATACAGCAGTCCTAACTACTTTCGTCAGACCCAACATATATTTATAAATTACAAACATTTATACCTTAGCCACCACCTCGTCCAGCGTCCTCTCCGGCCCGGTGCGCTGGCGGGGATAGATGACTTCAACGCCCATCCCCTAGAGTGCCACCCATCCTTACAAAGACATTTCAGCTTCTAGCAAGGGAGGGCACCGGGGCAGCTGCAGTTGATAACGGAGTGCCGGTTATTTGGAATATATATATATATATATATATATATATATATATATATATATATATATATATATATATATATATATATATATATATATATATGGTGCGGTTTGGTTATGTAGCAATCAGTACCCACATGAAATTTTGCAGATCTTAAATGAGCAAAGTCCCAATTCTGATCCTCCTGTAGTTTGGAATACATATTTTAAATCTGAATTTCAGGTTTTGGATTGTAAAAATTACATTATTTTAACTATCAATTTTCAAGAAATCCAGAACCCAAGATTCGAGTTCTAAATTCAAATTGTAAACCAAACCACTGGAGGGCAGTTTTACAAAATAAAAACATGCCAAATTAAATTAGAACCAAAACACGAGACTGCAGCCATCTCTGCTGCTGACCATAACCTATATAGTGCACCCTAGATGGTGGTCTCCCCTACTCTTATAGGCTGATTGAAAAACTTGTGGAAATATTCAGGGGTGTGTATCTTGTTAGTCTCTCTTCATTTACTTCTAATATTCTTACTTCCATGTATTACTTGTTGCTCACTCATTGCACCTATAGAGTGCACCCAGGATGGCTAACGTGCATAGGCATTTCTATAATGGGTGCACATGGGCCCCTGGGTTTTTTTTGGGGGGGGCACATCTCTCTAAAAGCGCACCTGCCAACGTGCCTGTTAATTTCGTGGGTAGGATAAATAATCCTTGAAATTTCTGAACTAAAATGACTGCTTCAATCTGCTTTGTTTTTCTGTATTTTATGCATATGTGAACCTCTGTAATATGATATATGTAAAGCACCTTTAGTCCTTCTTAATAAGAGTTATATAATAATTATTTTATTTCTAACTCCAAATAAAATGATAATCTCTAATTATGTCAAAACAAGTGAGGAGAAAACAGAGCACAAAAAGGTGCAGTTTGATACATGTAAATACATTTTGACTTGATTAACAATCATAGAGGTAGCAAGCCAGATACAGATGGAAACGTGCTTTCTTGCATGGAAGTCTCCAAGGAGGTCTTCATATAGTAGTTAGCAGCATCAAGAAAGTATGAAAGGCAAAAAAGTAAATTTAGGCAAATGTTTATACACTTATGTAAAGAATGTACATTTTATGATACAGTAAATATAAAAGCTTATCTGAGTTTTTTTTAAAAAAGGTCCAACCTCTAGACAGGCTTCTGGTAATGTATTTTGATATTACCACTACAGTTTGTTTATTTACTGCGCTTCTTTTGCCATTTTCTGTTATTAGCCTTGAGGTTACAGGCCACATTATGAAGAGCTATGTCTATTGCATAGCTATCTACTTTATATGATTGATTTCAATCAGTGTTTGCTTGATTTATATACTGAACTATTTTTTTCTGTGTTTTCTTTTCTTTGGGTTGACAGAAATATTGGGAAAAGGACCTTACTTGGAACTGGTTTACAGATAACCAGTGAGACAAATATATTTATCAATAAGTACTGTACACAGCCACTTATATGACCTAATATAGTACTCTTATTTACTAACATACCACACAACGCATCCTTTTTTTGCCTCTAGTTTCTAATTCACAGTAAATAAAATATACTTATTTAACAATACAATATGATTGAAATGTTAGACAAAAATAAAACCACACATTCAATTTTCCTGTAAACTTCGATGATTGTAATAATTATTGAATAAAATGTGTGCAACCTGAAATGTATGACTGTCCCAAAATTATTCACATTAAATGAAGCAATATTTTACTTCACATAAGGGATGTTATGCTTACTGTGATTTCAATACGAAGTGTCACTTCTCTATCTGATCTTAAAGTTCAGCGTCCATGGTTTATTTTTATTAGCAAATATACCTTAAAAATCTATGGGGGTAAATCGGACCTGATCGCTAGGGTGTGTTTTTTGCATCCCTGAGATCAGGTAGTCACCGCCTACGGGGGTTGGGGGAATTCGCTGTGCAGGGGTGCAATCCCTTTTGCTGCAGAGCTGCACAAATATAAGTCTGTGCAGTCTCTGCACTGCCCAGGACTTGCTCAGCTGCTGTGATGATCGGGGCCGGAGCTGATGACAGAAAACCTCCCTCCAAACGCCTGGTCCCTCCTGGATTTTCTCAAACACTCCTTGAAAACGGTCAGTTGCAACCCACTAACACCCTTTTCCTGTCAATCTCCTTGCAATCACCTGTGCATTTGGAGTTTTCGCACCATCCCGACGCTGACCGGCAATCCCCGTTGCTGCGGTCCATCGCGCCTGTGCATTGTGGTGCATACGCATTTACAATTCAGATCTGATCGCAGGCTGTGAGAAAATGCAGCCTAGTGATCATGTCTGAATCTGCCCCTATATTACTAATTAGACTTGCTTGCTTTTATATCCTAGCTTCTACAATTACAAAAAAGTTAATATTTTATGTCTCTCTAACAGTTTTGTGAGAAGCTATACACCAATTAAATACAGGTTGAGTATCCCTTATCCAAAATGCTTGGGACCAGAAGTATTTTGGATATCGGATTATTCCGTATTTTGGAACAATTGCATACCATAATAAGATATCATGGTGATTGGACCCAAGTCTAAGCACAGAATGCATTTATGTTTCATATACACCTTATACACACAGCCTGAAGGTCATTTTAGCCAATATTTTAAATAACTTTGTACATTAAACAAAGTGTGTGTACATTCACAAAATTCATTCATGTTTCATGTACACCTTATAGACACAGCCTGAAGGTCATTTAATACAATATTTTTAATACCTTTGTGTGTTAAACAAAGTTTGTGTACATTGAGCCATCAAAAAACAAAGGTTTCCTTATCTCAGTCTCACTCAAATTCCGTATTTTCGGAATATTTCGTATTTCGGAATATTTGGATATGGGATACTCAACCTGTATTACAAAAATAGTAGTCACCCACTATAATCATCTATTTATAATTTAGTAAAATGTTACAAATGAAAATGTGTTTTATACTTATTCCTACAAAAGTGTAACCACATTACTGTACTGTATGTATCCTGAGCAAACTTATCAGTTACCTAATTACATCATTTTTTATCAACTTTCAGCAGAGTACAAAGTGACATAAGAGTGACAAGTAGTTAGATCAGGGTGTCATCCTTATCGTTGTTGTGCACAGAGTGAATTGGTAGGACATATTTTAATATGATGAAAATGTTAATGTTTCCTACTGTAAAAACCCTGTATAAAAAATATAGAAGCAGCACTACACATTGTAAATTTGATCAGCTATATAATTTATCACAGCTAAGTTTTACTATTCTGTGTAAAAAGTGTTGAATTTATTGTGCATACTACATGCATATTGTATTCCAAATTATTAACTGTATATATTTTACATTCCTTAGGTACTTTATATTAGCCAATTTAGTCTTATGCACTGCACACTGTAAAATGGAGTTTTCTTTATGAAGGTCAAAGGCAGGGGTGTGCTGGGTAGTGTGCCAGGAAGTCACATGCTCTCTGAGCCATCCAATTATAGCTGATTTGGGTAAGATGCTGTAGGCTGGGCACATTTTGCGTTCAGCCTTAAGGATGCAGACAGCATGCACTGTGTGGCGCCCTGCTTCTTCTCCACTTCCCCCTGCTTTATGTATTAGCTGAACTGCATATCACTGTATTTCTTAAGGTTGGTACACACTAAGCGATGTGCTCGGTGAGTGATATCACCTAGTGTATCTGCCTCCAGGGTGGGCTGCCCGACGGTGGGTATATATACTGTGCGATATCACTAGCGATACTGCACAGTGATGTAATGTCGCAGCCGGCCGAAGCATGCAGCTTAGGATGATACATCCAAATTGACCTGCATACACGGCCAAGAGAAAGGGTCATTAACGACCGACAGGGCCAAGCATTGCTCATCATTTACAGCATACACACTAGTTCAAATAGTAAACAATGTCACTCAGGAAGGGTCAAAATGAGTGATGTCATTTACTTTATCAACAATGGTTGCCATGGTTTCTATTCCCATTCTATGGGTGTCGTGGACACCCACAAGTGGTAATAGTCCCTGTTGGTCGGCATTGTGAGGGGGCAGGATGTAGGGGGAGGTATTGAGAGACCGCTGGTCCCATAACTACATCCCTATGGGCCTTTAGATTGTCAGTGTATTGTCACAACTTTACTAGCTGTGTTTCCCAGGTATGCAAGGCAGTCTCAATTGAAAGTGTATCTAAAAGAAGAAACAAAAGAATAATAATAACATGTACTATGGGATATTAATAATAATCATCATCAAGCTAACAAATAATAAACAAAATCCTAATATTATATTATGAGTTGCTTATTATATCATGAACCCAGCAAATAACAAAATAAAAATATAACAAATAGAGAGATTGCATACTACTTACAGTACCTCAAGTGATAACTGGGAGGATTTGTACTGTAACAAGAATCTAAAACAAAATACAGTATTTGTAAGAATAATATATTCTTATAATATGACAAAAATCTATAACCTAAACAGAAGAAATTCTAGATTCCCTACATGGACTGCAAAACATGTGATTGAGTTATAGTTTGTTTACTAGATTTTATATATTAAACAGTGAATAAACGGTTATAAAACAGAGACTCCAAGGTGTAAGAATTCCTGTGGCAGAAATCAATATAATTGGAATCTCTTAGCAATTTACTTTAACTAAATGAAAAATGAATATGACATAGGAACCGCTTACATGTGTTTAATTAAATAGATACAGTAGATCACAGGTTCTCAAACTCGGTCCTCAGGACCCCACACAGTGCATGTTTTGCAGGTCTCCTCACAGAATCGCAAGTGAAATAATTAGCTTCACCTGTGGACCTTTTAAAATGTGTCAGTGAGTAATTAATACACCTGTGCATGTGCTGGGTGACCTGCAAAACATGCACTGTGTGGGGTCCTGAGGACCGAGTTTGAGAACCTATGCAGTAGATGATGATTGCTGGGAAGATTAATGCCCTATAAATGCAGGGCGACTTGTCCTGTGTGCTAAGCGATGTAGGTTAGCACAGATCGCTCAGCACACATCGCTATACACACAGTGATGTGTGCTGAGCGATCTGTGCTATACAGTGGTTTTTATGCACATGCTAAGCAATCTAACGTCACTCTTCAATTAATGTGCAAGGATCTGAGTGGACAATGGTGACGCGCAGGACCGCGCATTGACATCACTATGGGGTGTACACATGGAGCTATCCGTGCTTTAATTCATGATCACTTAGAAAACAGGCGAAAATCGCCCCGTATGTATGGGGCATCAGGGATAGATAAATAAACAAATAATATTAATAATATAAACCATCGGGGACTGATGCTTACAATTATTCCTAATATATAATAGCATACATGTAAATAAAATTATTTGACTAGAATTATCTGATTGCATTAATTTTCCTCACTATTAGTACTATATTAGATTGAATGATCTAACCTTAATACAGGTTGAGTATCCCATATCCAAATATTCCGAAATACAGACTTTTTTGAGTGAGAGTGAGATAGTGAAACCTTTGTTTTTTGATGGCTCAATGTACACAAACTTTGTTTAATACACAAAGTTATTAAAAATATTGTATTAAATGACCTTCAGGCTGTGTGTATAAGGTGTATATGAAATATAAATGAATTGTGTGAATGTACACACACTTTGTTTAATGCACAAAGTTATAAAAAATATTGGCTAAAATGACCTTCAGGCTGTGTGTATAAGGTGTATATGTAACATAAATGCATTCTGTGCTTAGATTTAGGTCCCATTGCCATGATATATCATTATGGTATGCAATTATTCCAAAATACGGAAAAATCCGATATCCAAAATACCTCTGGTCCCAAGCATTTTGGATAAGGGAGACTCAACCTGTATATGATTAGACAATAGTAATAAAAAATAAAATAGACATAAAATCACACTTTACGATTATACAGTATAAAATTTCAGGGTAACAATAGAATTAGATATTTAAGATTGATAACGTAAAGTGGCTAATATACACAACATTTTGAAGGATTGAAACATATGTTAAACAGTAAATGATTAACATATCTCTGTAAGAGTTAGTCAGCTTGTCACCTTGAAAAAGCTGGACAAGCAAAATGCACATTGGCCTGTTTCCTGCATCTAACTACTTCAATAGAACCTATATTTTCAAAATTTTAAAATGTTATTAGTCTAAATTACAGACTTCCAGAATTTAGTAGGGTATTAGTTGAAAATGTGTTCCATGAGACAAGGCACAGTGTGGTGAGTGGTCTGGACAGATACATGGGTGACTGTGGTGCAGTAAATAACTTAGGGGTAGATGTATTAACTAGAGATGAGCGGGTTCGGTTCCTCGGGATCCAAACCCCCCCGAACTTCACCTATTTTACACGGTTCCAAGGCAGCCTCGGATCTTCCCGCCTTGCTCGGTTAACCAGAACGCGCCCGAACGTCATCATCCCATTGTCGGATTCTCGCGAGATTCGTATTCTATATAAGGAGCCGCGCGTCACCGCCATTTTCACTCGTGCATTGGAGATTGAACGGAGAGGATGTGGCAGAGTTCTCTCCCTGAAAAGCTCCGTAATCTGTGCTCTATGTGCTGCAAATATCTGTGCTCAGTGTGCTGCATTGTGAGGACTGGGGACCACCAGTATATAATAATTATAGTAGTACAGTACAGTAGGCCATTGCTGTATCTTGCAGCTCTGTGTCACTGCAAGTATCCATTCCATATCTGTGCGGCATTTTTGTGAGCAGTATATAGTATTACAGTGCAGCATTTTGGTGACAGTATATAGTTGTACAGTAGGCCATTGCTGTATCTTGCAGCTCTGTGTCACTGTAAGTATCCATTCCATATCTGTGCAGCATTTTTGTGAGCAGTATATAGCATTACAGTGCAGCATTTTGGTGACCCAACAGTATATAGTTGTGTACAGTAGGTCTTTGCTGTATCTTGCAGCTCTGTGTCACTGCAAGAATCCATCCACTTAATTTTCTTCCAGTGATTTGGACCAATAATACTATTGATTAGAACGAATAATTCCAGTGATTTTGTCATTTTCTTCCAGTGATATGGACCAATAATACCATTGATTAGAACGAATAATTCCAGTGATATTGAGGTGTTTGTGTCGCTTAGCTTAGCTGTCCAGCGACCACAGTGCTCCTCTTTTTCTCTTTTCTTTGCATCATGTGCTGTTTGGGGCCAATTTTTTTAAGTGCCATCCTGTCTGACACTGCAGTGCCACTCCTAGATGGGCCAGGTGTTTGTGCCGCCCTCTTGGGTCGCTTTGCTTAGTCATCCAGTGACCTCGGTGCAAATTTTAGGACTAAAAATAGTATTGTGAGGTGTTCAGAATAGACTGGAAATGAGTGGTTATTGAGGTTAATAATACTATAGGATCAAAATTACCCCCATATTCTATGATTTAAGCTGTTTTTGAAAAAAACACCCGAATCCGACAAAAAATTTTCAGGGAGGTTTTGCCAAAACACGTCCGAATCCAAAACACGGCCGCGGAACCGAATCCAAAACCAGAACACAGAACCCGAAAAATGTCCGGTGCACATCACTAGTATTAACCCGTAGAAGGCATAAGAAAGTGATAAACCAGTGATAAAGCAGTTTTAAGTGCAAGGTGATAAAGGCAGCAGCCAATCCGCTCCTAACTGTTAATTTACCTATGGGAGCTGATTGGCTGGTGTGTTTTTCACCTTGCATTTATCACTGGTTTATCACTTCCTTATGCCTTCTCCAGGTTAATACAACTGCCCCTTAATGATCTGACAACAAGCGGATCAGCTGAATGTGCAGTCTATGAATAGGATATAAATGTTTGATAGGTTGATAAATAACAATTTTACTCAGTCGAGTCACATTGTTATGATCACCAGCTTACAGCCAGAGTAACCGCTGTGTGCAGGACGGACAGCAGCTAGACAGGCTGAACTGTCATTTTAGACACATGTCTGGTAGCCCCCAGGTTCATTTTGACGGTGATCTGCGCCTCTGTCATGTGTCTGTTGTCCCTCATGCCCCTTCATAGCTGACGTTCACCTCTCAATGGCATGTGGTGCTCTGCAGTTTCCACGTCGCTTATTCACAATGGTGCCTTTTGTCCAGTCACGATACACATTCACCTAGGCAAAACGTGAACAGTTCTCAAACTGCGCTGTTTCAGAAATACTGCCACCCTTGGCCCGAAAGCTGATAATCATCCCTTTTTGCAACTTTTTCTCATGGCAGCAACAAGTTATATGTGTGCAGACAGCTTATAGCACACCTTATATACCCACCAAACCAGCGCATGAAATGTACATTTGCCCTGCCCCTGGAAGTGGTGCTTTCAATGGTGATCTGCTCTGTGGGCCATCCATCAGCCAGCACTGAGATCATGACTGCCTGCACTCAGCTGCTACAAACTGCCCAGTCACTTCCACACCACCAGGAACCACTACAAGGTCTCAGATACTTTCATTTTCTGTGTGTGCTAAAGCAACAGCCTCAGGCATTTGCCACCCTATGCTACACTATATATCAGGGGTCAATAGCTTTTATGGCACATGCTGAGAACACACCTGCTTTTCTATTCCCAGACAGGGATACCTAGACTGAACCACTCAGTGGCTATTCACTGTGACTTCTAACACATAGCCATAACTATTGTTGAACTATGCTCAGCGCTATTGAGGCAGGATTCTCCTACCTAGCTAAAACAAATCTCTTTTTACTTAGGAATTTACCTCTATGTAGAGTTTGTTTGTGCTCATCCTGGAGAAATTCTATGTAAATTTTTGTATTTCATTACACTTTCAGAAATACACATCCATTTTATGTCCTACTGTATATTATGTCCTACTGAAATATTTTGGGTAGGATGAGTGCCCCACAAAAACAGAGTACTTTTCTTTTGTTTAGCATCTAAATAACCTACTCTTATGGGTGCTTCTCCAATGCTAGAATTATTACACTAACACAGTTATTATTTGTGATTGTTGGATAGTTACCTACCCCTCTCCCCTATTATTCTCTACATTCCTGTGCCCCAGAATACACTCATTTCCCTCTTCTGTGGGAAAACTCATTTCAAAAATGACAGGTCATTAACCCAAATATGGAGACAATCTCTATAACAACCTACAATATAGTTCCTAAACTGTGTGAATTATAGAGCCTAGCAACTGAGCAATATCAACTTCTGACCACTAGTAGGAGCACTTTCCAATATAATAAATGAAAGATAGGCAAATGATATAAAGACTATGGCCAAAATTTACTAAGAATTCGAGTTTGTCCGATTTGTGTTTTTTTTTTTCTAAGTCCCAATCTGGGAATTCACTAAGCACCAATCTTGGCAGTGTTTGGACTATTCATAATGGTTTGATTATCAAAGTTCAGAAATACGAATGAATAGACCATCGGTCAAACACGGCTGTTATTTCATACAATATGGGCATTCACTATTCATTCGTATTTGGGTGTTAGTCTCTGAGTGCTCAAGTGCGGGTCTGTTTTTTTTCCGATTCATTAAAAAAAGCAGCAAAAAAATAGACCTGCTTTTTCCAGTTGAGTTTGGATAACTATGCACTGATCAGTGAGATCTGTGCATGGTTATCTATGGGAAAGGGTCTGTTTAGTGTTAAAACATAAAAAAAAATTGCGTGGGGACCCCCCTCCTGAGCATAACCAGCCTCGGGCTCTTTGAGCCGGTCCTGGTTGTCAAAATATGGTGAAAAAAATGACAGGGGTTCCCCCATATTTCATCAGCCAGCACCGGGTTCTGCGCCTGGTCCTGGTTCCAAAAATACGGGGGACAAAAAGCGTAGGGGTCCCCCGTATTTTTGAAACCAGCACCGGGCTCCACTAGCCAGGTACATAATGCCACAGCCGGGGGACACTTTTATACTGGTCCCTGCGGCCCTGGCATTACATACCCAACTAGTCACCCCTGGTCGGGGTACCCTGGAGGAGTGGGAACCCCTTAAATCAAGGGGTCCCCCCCTCCAGCCACCCAAGGGCCAGGGGTGAAGCCCGAGGCTGTCCCCCCATCCAAGGGCGGCGGATGGGGGGCTGATAGCCATGTGTAAAAAATGTGAATATTGTTTTTAGTAGCAGTACTACAAGTCCCAGCAAGCCTCCCCTGCAAGCTGGTACTTGGAGAACCACAAGTACCAGCATGCGGTTGAAAACCTGGCCCGCTGGTACCTGTAGTACTACTACTAAAAAAATACCCCCAAAAAAACAGGACACACACCGTGAAAGTATAAGTTTATTACATACATGCACACCTCCATACATACATACATACATACATACTTACCTATGTTCCCACGAGGCTCGGTCCTCTTCTCCATGTAGAATCCTTGGGGGACCTGTGAAAAAAATTATACTCGCATAATCCAGTGTAAATTGTGTCCAAAGTATAATCCACGTACTTGGCAAAACAAAAAAATGGAAACCCGACCACGCACTGAAAGGGGTCCCATGTTTACACATGGGACCCCTTTCCCCGACTGCCACATCCCCCCCTGACTCCTGTCAAAGAGGGTCCCTTCAGCCAATCAGGGAGCGCCACGTCGTGGCACTCTCCTGATTGGCTGTGTGCTCCTGTAGTGTCTGTGAGGCAGCACACGGCACAGATACAATGTAGCGCCTATGCGCTCCATTGTAGCCAATGGTGGGAACTTTGCGGTCAGCGGTTGACCGAAAGTAACCTCACCGCTGACCGCAAAGTTCCCACCATTGGCTACAATGGAGCGCATAGGTGCTACATTGTATCTGTGCCGTGTGCTGCCTCACAGACACTACAGGAGCACACAGCCAATCAGGAGAGTGCCACGACGTAGCGCTCCCTGATTGGCTGAAGGGACCCTCTTTGACAGGAGTCAGGGGGGGTCCTGGCAGTCGGGGAAAGGGGTCCCATGTGTAAACATGGGACCCCTTTCAGTGCGTGGTCGGGTTTCCGTTTTTTTGTTTTGCCAAGTACGTGGATTATACTTTGAACACAATCTACACTGGATTATGTGAGTATAATTTTTTTCACAGGTCCCCCAAGGATTCTACATGGAGAAGAGGACCAAGCCTCGTGGGAACATAGGTAAGTATGTATGTATGGAGGTGTGCATGTATGTAATAAACTTATACTTTCACGGTGTGTCCTGTGTTTTGGGGGTATTTTTTTAGTAGTAGTACTACAGGTACCAGCGGGCCAGGTTTTCAACCACATGCTGGTACTTGTGGTTCTCCAAGTACCAGCTTGCGGGGGAGGCTTGCTGGGACTTGTAGAACTGCTACTAAAAACAATATTCACATTTTTTACACATGGCTATCAGCCCCCCATCCGCCACCCTTGGATAGGGGGGACAGCCTCGGGATTCACCCCTGGCCCTTGGGTGGCTGGAAGGGGGGGGAAACCCTTGATTTAAGGGGTTCCCACTCCTCCAGGGTACCCCGACCAGAAGTGACTAGTTGGGTATGTAATGCCAGGGCTGCAGGGACCAGTATAAAAGTGTCCCCCAGCTGTGGCATTATGTACCTGGCTAGTGGAGCCCGGTGCTGGTTTCAAAAATATGGGGGACCCTTACGCTTTTTGTCCCACCGTATTTTTGGAACCAGGACCAGGCGCAGAGCCCGGTGCTGGTTGATGAAATATGGGGGAACCCCTGTCATTTTTTTCTCCATATTTTGTCAATTAGGACCGGCTCAAAGAGCCCGAGGCTGGTTGTGCTTAGGAGGGGGGACCCCACGCAATTTTTTTCGGATTTTTTACTACTTAAAACACCTTTTTAAGGTACACAATGAAGCCCTGCACGGATCTCACAGATCCGGCCGGGATTCCTTGAGTTTTGTCAGGCAGTGTTTTACTCATCACTCCCGTAAAACACTGCCTAACATTACGAATCACATCGACATCGGAAAATACGAATTGGGAAAAGTCGTCAGCTTAGTGAATGATCGTATCAGGATTCAAAAAGTTGCAGTAAAATGCACCCGATACCATTCGAGTTCAAACACCCTTCAAAATGGCAAAAACACGAATCTTTGTAAATATACCCCTATGGGGCTGAATCTGAGTCGCATAGAAAGTGGCTGTAGTTGTGTGCATCCATAAAAACCTGACTTGCTACTTTGTGCTAATGTGAGAATCCATAAGGCTTTTGTAGGGGCTTGTGCATTTGTTAGCAGGTAGCTCTGCTGCCTATTGATTTTACACCAGTTGCTGCAACCATCATCATTAGCATAACTTCATTTTTGGTGATTGAATGAATATTCTGATTTTTAAAAGTTATTAAGCAAAATAACTACATGTAATCTAACATTCACTATGGTAGCAGAAGAGTAGGAGGAGCAGTTATATATGTAATATTTTTGCATGGAAAGTAAATATGATAGAACAGCATTTTAATACTGCACTGTGGTATTGAACCAGTAACTAGTTACAGTGTTTTACTAAGAAACTGTTCATAGTCTTCCAGGCCTTTCTAGAAACACATGAAAGACAGTACTCTGAGGCTAGAAGAGAAGGGGTACGTGAGCTGAGAGCAGAAGAGATCCAGGTACCTTACAGAGTAGCTATAAAAGAAAGCTCCTCACCGCACCAAGGGGAGTATGAGAAGAGTTATCAAAGGTACCTGTTCAGAGAGACAGAGCCCATGCTCTCTCATGGGAGAAGATGTCACTGTCTGCCAAGAGCAGCATCCTTGTATTAGGAAGGACTGAAGTATGAGAGGAACCTGAATATTTTTAGGAGAATAGTGGTTGTAGAGGTGCATGTGAAGGAGAGAGTTTGCTTGGCATGATGCAAGAAAGCTATGTCCCCGGGACCTGTGGCTTCATAGCACATCAGTGAAAGAAGGAGCTGGAGCTTCTGGACCAAAAATTTTGAGACAGAATGCAGCAAGTACCAGTCAACTGTGTCCAAATTTAAATAGAAATTGCAGTGTAAAAATAAATCTATCTAACATTTGTGGGCTACATGCAACCACAACCAGTATTTACCCTGCATAGAAAAAAAATATAAATGTATATGTTTCCCTTGCATTGCAACATGGTTTGTTCCCAATACAAAGTTACTTGCTTTTTAAGCTTCACTTCTAAATTGGAATCAAACCTAAAACTGTGCTGTCCAGGGTCCTGATCTACAATAGAGGTAAATGACTTGTCAGATTATATAAAAAAGGAGATTAATCTTGAATCAGCAAACTGCCCCATTCTAGTCAGCATAGAGAAGTAACAATAAAGACTTTTCCAGTACACCTGCCCCAATCTTCATCAACATTGAAGTCTAAGTGATCCTGTAGCAGAGTCCAGGAAAACTTTAAATTCTATGTATAGATTATAAATTCTATTTACTTTATACAAAATTAAATGATTATTTATCAGTTAACCTAAGACCATTCAGATACCAGCACTGGTAAATAGCTGGAGGCTGTATATAAAACTGTCAGGAAATAAATGATTCATTATACATACCCTATGCCAGAGGTTCTCAAACTCGGTCCTCGGGGGCACACACAATGCATGTTTTGCAGGTCTCCTCACAGAATCGCAAGTGAAATAATTAGCTCCACCTGTGGACCTTTTAAAATGTGTCAGTGAGTAATTAATACACCTGTGCACCTGCTCGGTTACCTGCAAAACATGCACTGTGTGTGCCCCCGAGGACCGAGTTTGAGAACTTCTGCCCGATGCCTTTATAAATACTAAAGCATACAAATCTCTTTTGTCACCAGGAGCGGGCTTTTGAAATGTAACATACAGTAAAGTGAGCCAATTTTCCCACAGACCAGAATGTTAAAGACGATCTACAGAACAGGGACATACTTGAGACAAGTCTTTACTATCTAAATTTCAGTGAGAGGAAAGTGAAAGTTCCAGGGCTATTTCAACTAATATAACCTTTAGTATAGATAGTCCTATTACAAAATTCATATTTGCCCCAACATTGAGTGGCCACAACATTGACTGTAGAGTGTTACTGTATGCTTATCATGCATCATAATTTTAAAATAAAGGATGCTTATATACTGTAGTGTGAGGGAAGTGTATGCTTGTGGGAAAACTAGGGACTGATATATTATTGTTAATAATCTACATTGGAGGGTTCAGTATATGGTACGGTATAACAAATTCTATCACTATTACTGTATGAAGTACTATATTCAAAAGTAATCTATTGACTAAGTCCTTTTAAGTTACATGTAATACATTTAAAGCATTTTATACATATCTATTGTATTGCAATAACTTATCATATCTTTGCGCATGAGAAGATCCAATGTTGTTGAAGAGTTATAGCGTAATAAACATATATTTTTTTTATTCTTTATTGTGATCAGTTATGTATATGTTTTATTATTGTATAACATCTAACATTTAAGTGCTGTGGATATAAATAAATACATTTATCCTCTGTTATCTCATCTGGGGTTAATTCCAAGTCAACTCTTAGAGAACCCAAATATATAAATATAAATGTATATAGTAATAATAATAATAATAATAATAATATAATCAAGCAACAAATAAAAATCCCTCATAGGCCTGGTAGCCACTTTGACCCACAGGGCTACATTATTAATGGCACTTGCATCAACCCCATGCTAGGTAAAGAGATTAATAGCAGGTTTCCCTTCCCCATACACAAGGCTCAGATGTGCAGCTACACATCCTTAAAACTCCTATGCCACACAAGTTATGGGAGTCACAATGTTGCCAGCCCAAAACACCAGTCCTTGGGACACACAATAGTGCATGTTTTCCATTTCTACTCACAGAATCACAAGTTAAATAACTAGAAACACAGGTGGATTTTTTAAAATGTTTCAGTCTGTGATGAACACACCTGTGCTCCAGCAACTTCAGAGGACTGGATATGATAAGCATTACTTTAGAGAATAGCATGAATATAAGTGTGAGTATTTTAACCAATGCAATTTAATAAACTCACTTATTTTTATTGTTTTTTTATGTTCCAGTGCTCAACAGAACAACCTGACTCTTCAAACACTATTGCATGTCATCATCAGATACATACACTGATTCTGAAATTCAAGCAGCCATAACCAGCCTGCTTAACACAACAAATCTGGATTCCATAAACAACTCTCCAAATTTGTTACTGAGTTTATTTCAGAAATAGCATTATTGGGCTACAGAATAATGATTTAGAAGCTCACATGGTACAGTATATGTGAGAAATAACTGGCCACACTGCATAAGGTGGTTGAATCACTCAAAAAAAGGCATGGGAACCAAGAATTTTGGTCTCACCAAGCTAACGCCTGAATTTGTAACACACTGCAGTCTGTTTCCAATTCAGCTTTCCTGTCTCTTCTCAAAGTCTTTTCCCAAAAATATTATATCTAAACTTTCCAATATTGAATGCCTAATGTATACAGTCTGAGTTATTTATGTGATACTTGTGGGAGACCAAAACCCTTGAGACATCATCATCTGGTTGCACAATTACAAAACCAAAGAAAATATCCTCTCAGTAAGAAAAGACGAATTGACACCTTTTTTCCAAGACATTCAAATTCAAATGTTTTAGGAATTAGCTCCTTCTACAATTCAAGCAGATATAACCTGTGCAGAGAGAGTTAGATTAGGGTGGGGTGTGTTCAAACTGAAATATAAATTGCAGTGTAAAAATAAAGCAGCCAGTATTTACCCTGCACAGAAACAATATAACCCACTCTGCACGTTATATCTGACCCTCCCCCTGCCGTACCCATGGTTTTGCCCATCTGCTAACAAATCTGCTGCTACAATCAGGTCTGAATTAGGCCCAATGTCAGGACCCTCTCTCTGAACTGGATTTTCTCCTGATTCTCCATCTTCTCCCTGAACTGTCAATGCTTCAAATTATCAGCTCTAGGAAGGTCCGGAGTAGGCAGCCAAGTAGAGCACACAGAACCTTTTAGTGATCAAGACTATGCTTTAACCTGAGGCCCTAGTGCCCAGTGCCCTTCTGTGCCTGGGTGCGCCTGCCTAGGTATGCCTATTGCCGCATCTGGGGCATGTGCATGTCAAAGACACGCACGCACCCTATTCACATTAATGGGAAAGTCTCTGTGCACTCCCGTAGCGGAGATAGGCCCGGATCACCTAGTCCTGCCAGGAGTGCACACTTGAAATGGAGCCACACTAGATGAGTGCGGCTCTATCTGTATGTGTAATATATATATATATATATATATATATATATATATATATATATATCTCAGACAACACTCCTTCCCATAACTAACCAACTGTATATTTTGATGATTTTGGGTCCAGGCTCTTAGTCATCCACACCTCCATTTTCTACTGATCCCCAAGTACCCTTATTTTTTACAGCACTATACGAGTACAAAAGCATGTTTAATATGAACTTCTTGTGCAGTCGAATATCCAAGGGTTTGTGTCCAAATGGCTTCTTTTGTGCCCTCCTCTTGTCTTGTTGTGGCCTCCCCATGCTTCCCCATACAAGTCAGTTTAACATTTTATATCTTAATAGCTTCTTTATAGGCTCTTCATTTTAGAGTTAAATCATCTCCACTTTTGTCCATAAAGTCTGTATATCAATGTTAACTGTCTCTTCTCTCCTAGAAAATGCATAATGGTACAATAAGTCTATAGGATCAGATCATGGAGGGAGTATATTGTACACTGCTCAAAAAAATAAAGGGAACACTAAAATAACATATCCTAGATCTGAATGAATGAAATATTCTTATTAAATACTTCGTTCTTTACATAGTTGAATGTGCTGACAACAAAATCACACAAAAATTATCAATGGAAATCAAATGTATTAACCCATGGAGGTCTGTATTTGGAGTCACACTCAAAATTAAAGTGGAAAAACACACTACAGGCTGATCCAACTTTGATGTAATGTCCTTAAAACAAGTCAAAATGAGGCTCAGTAGTGTGTGTGGCCTCCACGTGCCTGTATGACCTCCCTACTGTTATGAACCACAGGTAGTGGTTCATTCCTGTTTTCCGTATTTTATGTTTATAGTTGTCTTGCAGGCCAGGATTTCTCATTGCTCTGGTTTGGGAAGACTCTTGTTTGCTGCCGGTGGTGAGTCTCTGTGGTTGCAGCTTGTTCCCATGTGTTCAGCCTCACCTGTCTGTTGGTTGCACCTCTCAGTTGTGCAGCGGGGCAGCTGCACGACATAATTGATTGGGACTCTCTGTTATATTCTGGCTCAGTGCAATTCACAGACGCTGGTGATAGTTCCAGAGTTCTTGAGTTCTGAGCTAGTCCCTGCCAGTTCCTGAGCTCCTGTCTAGCAGTGTCTGTCTAGCTGCTTCCAGTGTCGGTTCCTGTGTCTGATCCCATGTCCTGCCGTGAAGCGTTCCTGTCCAGAAGTCCTGTGGCTTTGTCTGTGCCTGGTCGAGTGTCTGGCTTCTTGGTGTCCACCGGTCTGTCGTTTGGGATTCTGCGTGTCCTCTGGTTCTGAGAGTCTGTGGGTTCCGTGAGTGGCGGCTTTGCCGCGTCCGTCGGCCTAGGCCGCAGTGTTCTTTGGTTGTGTTTTGTTGCTGGTGTTTTGCAGAGGGTTCTGCTTGTGCTGTCGCCGCCGATGCACTGCGGTGTTGTGTCGGCGTGTGGACAGCATTTCCTTTGTTGTTCTTTTCCTTTGGCGGCGTGCCGCACATGTATTTAGTTTTGGGGTTGTTGGTAGCCCCTAGCCTTCTGTTTGCTTTGGTTAGAGGTCCCCTTGTTGTTGTCCTGTCTCAGTTCACGCCTTGTCTCACTCTGGGACCTGGGGGCATCGAAGTTGGGCGGACCTGATCCGCCCTTCGGGCACGGCTGCCATGGGCCCAGGAAACCGTGGTCACTCAGGCGTGAACTGACCACATGGGTGAAACAATGGAGGTAGGGTGCTAGGGGCTATTTCCACACCACACCTTATTTCAGCATCACGTTCTGGTGCTCTGGACTCACTACGCAACATCTCCCTTGTTCTGAGCACCAGGAACCTAACACCTACAATGCCTGGGCATGCTCCTGATGAGGTGGTGGATGGTCTCCTGAGGGATCTCCTCCCAGACCTGGACTAAAGCATCCACCAACTCCTGGACAGTCTGTGGTGCAACGTGGCATTGGTGGATGGAGCGAGACATGATTTCCCAGATGTGCTCAATTGGATTCAGGTCTGGGGAACGGGAGGGCCAGTCCATAGCATCAATGCCTTCATCTTGCAGGAACTGCTGACACACTCCAGCCACATGAGGTCTAGCATTGTCTTGCATTAGGAGGAACCCAGGGCCAACCGCACCAGCATATGGTCTCACAAGGGGTCTGAGGATCTCATCTCGGTACCTAATGGCAGTCAGGTTACCTCTGGCAAGCACATGGAGGGCTGTGCGGCCCCCCCAAAAAAATGCCACCCAACACCATTACTGACCCACTGGCAAACTGGTCATTCTGGAGGATGTTGCAGGCAGCAGAGCGTTCTCCTTGGCGTCTCCAGACTCTGTCACATCTGTCACGTGCTCAGTGAGAACCTGCTTTCATCTGTGAAGAGCACAGGGCACCAGTGGCGAATTTGCCAATCTTGGTGTTCTCTGGCAAATGCCAAACGGTGTTGGGCTGTAAGCACAACCCCCACCTGTGGACGTTGGGCCCTCATACCACCCTCATGGAGTCTGTTTCTGATCATTTGAGTAGACACATGCACATTTGTGGCTTGCTGGAGGTCATTTTGCAGGGCTCTGGCAGTGCGCCTCCTGTTCCTCCTTGCACAAAGGCGGAGGTAGCGGTCCTGCTGCTGGGTTGTTGCCCTCCTATGGCCTCCTCCACGTCTCCTGATGTACTGGCCTGCCTCCTGGTAGCGCCTCCATGCTCTGGACACTACGCTGACAGACACAGCAAACCTTCTTGCCACAGCTCGCATTGATGTGATATCCTGGATGAGCTGCACTACCTGAGCCACTTGTGTGGGTTGTAGACTCCGTCTCATGCTACCACTAGAGTGATAGCACCGCCAGCTTTCAAAAGTGACCATAACATCAGCCAGAAAGCATAGGAGCTGAGAAGTGGTCTGTGGTCACCACCTGCAGAACAACTCCTTTATTGGGGGTGTCTTGCTAATTGCCTATAATTGCCACCTGTTGTCTATTCCATTTGCACAACAGCATGTGAAATTGATTGTCAATCCGTGTTGCTTCCTTAGCGGACAGTTTGATTTCACAGAAGTGTAATTGACTTGGAGTTACATTGTGTTGTTTAAGTGTTCCCTTTATTTTTTTGAGTAGTGTTTATTCTCTATGATATCTACCACTCCTCTCTTAGCTTATACTACTTTTATGCCCACCAGCATTCACTGATATCAAAGTTACTATTACTGATTATTTGAATGAAAACTGTACCCCAGACAATACTCTAGGCATAAAATGGAAAACACATAAGGACACAATGTAGGTACAACTCAACAATTCTGCATAAGTGTCAAAACAATTAGCAACCCAGGAACTTCTCTTCTAAGAAACCCAAATAGCTTCTCTGAACAAAAAAAAACACACCAAATATCTTCTTTTTCAGATCAAGACCCTCAAATGTCAACTGAATACTCTCCTCTCTAGAGATACTAAGGGGTATATGCAATTGCGGTCGAATTCGCGGCAATTTTCGCCGTTTTTTAATTCGACTCAATTCGACAGGTGAATCCCGGAAGGTGGCTTCCGGAATTCACCATATTCAATGAAAAACGGATTCGCCAGAGTCGCGGGCGAAAATCGGCCGATTTGGCGGATTTTGCCGCGATTTTAAAAAACGGTAAAAAAACGTGAAAAACCCGGAAAAAAAATGGCGTGGGGTCCCCCCTCCAAAGCATAACCAGCCTCGGGCTCATCGAGCTGGTCCTGGTTCTAAAAATGCAGGGGAAAAATTGGCCAGGGATCCCCCGTATTTTTAAAACCAGCACCGGGCTCTGCGCCTGGTGCTGGTGCCAAAAATACGGGGGACAAAAAGAGTAGGGGTCCCCCGTATTTTTAACACCAGCATCGGGCTCCACTAGCTGGACAGATAATGCCACAGCCGGGGGTCACTTTTATGCCGTGCCCTGCGGCCGTGGCATTAAATATCCAACTAGTCACCCCTGGCCAGGGTACCCTGGGGGAGTGGGGACCCCTTCAATCAAGGGGTCGTCCCCCCCAGCCACCCAAGGGCCAGGGGTGAAGCCCGAGGCTGTCCCCCCCCATCCAATGGGCTGCGGATGGGGGGGCTGATAGCCTTTTGTGATAATAAAAAGATAGTTTTTTCCAGTAGTACTACAAGTCCCAGCAAGCCTCCCCCGCAAGCTGGTACTTGGAGAACCACAAGTACCAGCATGCGGGAGAAAAACGGGTCCGCTGGTACCTGTAGTACTACTGGGAAAAAAATACCCAAATAAAAACAGGACACACACACCTTGATAGTAAAACTTTATTACACACTACCGACACACACATACTTACCTATGTTGACACGCCGACTGCCACGGTCTCCGACGATCCGAGGGTACCTGTGAAAAAATTATACTCACCTTCCAGCGTCCAGAGATAAATCCACGTCCAGAGAGTAAAATCCACGTACTTGTTTAAAAAAAAAAACACGCAAAAACCCGCTCCATACCGGACTAGAAAGGGGTCCAATGTTTTCACATCAGACCCCTTTCTCCCGAATGCCGGGACATCACGTGACTCCTGTCACTGACGTCCCTTCAGCCAATCAGGAAGCGCTACTTCCGTGGCGCTCACCTGATTGGCTGTGCGCTGTCTGTACTGTGACAGCACATCGCAAAGCCGCTCCATTACTTTCAATGGTGGGAACTTTGCGGGTAGCGGTGGGGTCACCCGCCGGTCAGCCGCTGACCGGCGGGTGACCTTACCGCTAGCCGCTAAGTTCCCACCATTGAAAGTAATGGAGCGGCTTTGCGATGTGCTGTCACAGTACAGACAGCGCACAGCCAATCAGGTGAGCGCAACGAAGTTGCGCTTCCTGATTGGCTTAGAGACCTTTCTGTGACAGCTGTCACTGACAGGTCTCATTCGTGGAAAGGTGTCCCATGTGTCAGCATGGGACCCCTTTCAGTCCGGCATGGAGCGGGTGTTCGGTTTGTTTTTTTGCCAAGTACGTGGATTTATCTCTGGACCATGGCTGAGGTGAGTATATTGATCTTTTCTTTTCAGGTATCCGTGGATTCTACATGGAGAAGAGGACCGATGTCGGCTTGTGAACATAGGTAAGTATGTGTGTGTCGACGTATGAAATAAAGTTTTACTGTCGACGGTGTGTGTGTGTCCTGTTTTTATTTGGGTATTTTTTTACCAGTAGTACTACAGGTACCAGCGGGCCCGTTTTTCTCCCGCATGCTGGTACTTGTGGTTCTCCAAGTACCAGCTTGCGGGGGAGGCTTGCTGGGACTTGTAGTACTACTGGAAAAAACAATATCTTTTTATTATCACAAAAGGCTATCAGCCCCCCCATCCACAGCCCATTGGATGGGGGGGGGACAGCCTTGGGCTTCACCCTTGGGTGGCTGGGGGGGGACCCCTTGATTGAAGGGGTCCCCACTCCCCCAGGGTACCCCGGCCAGGGGTGACTAGTTGGATATTTAATGCCACGGCCGCAGGGCACGGCATAAAAGTGACCCCCGGCTGTGGCATTATCTGTCCAGCTAGTGGAGCCCGATGCTGGTGTTAAAAATACGGGGGACCCCTACTCTTTTTGTCCCCCGTATTTTTGGCACCAGCACCAGGCGCAGAGCCCGGTGCTGGTTTTAAAAATACGGGGGATCCTCTGTCAATTTTTTCCCCGCATTTTTAGAACCAGGACCAGCTCGAAGAGCCCGAGGCTGGTTATGCTTTGGAGGGGGGACCCCACGCCATTTTTTTTTATGATTTCACCGTTCCAGCATAAAAAAAAAAAAAAAAAAATATTTTAAAAAATATATAAATAATATTTGTGCCTCCAAAAAAAAAAAAAAAAGTACCTAAACCCTTCTAATATAAATAGATCTGCTATTCCCCCCCCAAAAAAACACAAAAAAAAACATGTTTAAATTTTTTTTATTTGTTTTCACCCTCCAAAGTGTGGCAGATTGAAAATGACGAATTTGCTGTCTAAAAGCACTGCTGTCGAATTTCCAAACTTGAATTGAATATGCTTTGGTCGAATTGCAGCACTTGTATCATTGCAGAAAAGTCGAATTTGCAAAAAGTCGTATTTCAAAAAGTCGAATTTTGAAAGTCCGTTTTTTGGTCGGAAAGCACTGAATTGCATAGGCGATTTTTTTTTTTTGGTCGAAAATGACCCGACATTCGACAATTTCGGGAATTCGACCGCAATTGCATATACCCCTTAATCTCTCAAAACTACAGCAGCATTTCTTATACAATGCTGACAATGTGGACTCGAAATTGGCACAAAAGCTCTTCTTTTAAGAAAAAAAAATGGATACATAATCTGTGCTCCTTAAGAAAGTTTTGAATATTTATTTCTCATTATATAATATCCTTAACCCCTCCCTCTTCTTCCATGATGTCTGAGATACTACTGTACAATTATATTTAGAAACTACACCTCTTCCTTATCTCTGAGTTTTAACTCACTCACTGTGCTACGCAAGGATATACATCCGTATTTCGGAATATTTGGATATGGGATACTCAACATGTACTGTAATCCAAGAAGAAATTGTAGCTTCCATCTTGAAGCCTTATACATCGATCACTGATAGCTTCACCCAGCAAATCACACTGCTTGAGACAGACTGTACTTAGCATGATAATGGACCTTCCTGTCTTCAGGCTAATGCTATCATAAAATATAATTCAATCAACTATAAAGCAGGGTAATATTATACAGGTTGAGTATCCCTTATCCAAAATGCTTGGGACCAGAAGTATTTTGGATATTGGATTTTTCCGTATTTTGGAATAATTGCATACCATAATGAGATATCATGGTGGTGGGACCTAAATCTAAGCACAGAAAGCATTTATGTTTCATATACACCTTATACACACAGCCTGAAGGTCATTTTAGCCAATATTTTTTATAACTTTGTACATTAAACAAAGTGTGTTTACATTCACACAATTCATTTATGTTTCATATACACCTTATACACACAGCCTGAAGGTCATTTAATACAATATTTTTAATAACTTTGTGTATTAAACAAAGTTTGTGTACATTGAGTCATCAAAAAACAAAGATTTCACTATCTCACCCTCACTCAAAAAAAGTCCGTATTTCGGAATATTCCGTATTTCAGAATATTTGGATAAGGGATACTCAACCTGTATAGCACACATTAAAATAGTACATTAGGTTACATGTAATGGGGTATAGCATAAAGAAGAAAACTGGAATAACCTTCATTACAGACCGCTCCCCCTGAACAGACTCCGCCCTCATCAGGGCTGCTTCCATAAATTTCCCGTGCTGGTGTTTGATCCCAATCTGCCCCTGGCCGGTCCTGTTACTCTTACTACCATTTTGCAGCACCATGAGTTTACTACAGAAGAAGACAAAATGCAATTTTTACATTTAAAACGGTAAAATGTACAGATACTGTATATGGTCTGATTCAAATTCCCAATCATCATATGTTTTTAATATTGATACTTTAGTTATAGTCCATAGTGCAAGGCTTGCCTTCATCTATTCTTCAAAACATTTGTATCAATAATTATTCAACCATATCTTAAGACTGTGAAGTTCACATGATCCTGAAATGACAGCTCTTTTTTTGTGCATGCATTACCTGAATAACAGTTATAGTATGTATACTAAAAGTAGCAATGAAAATTTGAACTTTATAAGGGTATATATTAAAATTTATAATAGGGGTCACAAAAAACTAGCATATACCTTTTTACAGGGCAGTGTAATATGTTAAATATTCTTTAACATATTACCCTGCTTTGAAAAAAGGATTTTATGCTAGTTTTTTGTTACAACTATTACAAATTTTATTACATACCTAACAAAGTTCAAATTTTAATTGATGCTTTTAGTACACATAATATAACCATTATTCAGTAAATGAGTGTACCAAATATAAGCTTCTTTTTCTCTGCTTTTGTCTATTATCTGACTCTGGGCAGCACCACCAACCTGCCATAAACAAATGTTCAGGAGCTATCATTTGTAATGATCCTATTGTAATAAATTGAGGTAGTCTATGTATAAGCCTTATCCTTAATAAAACCCTTTGATCAGTATTATATGTTCATTAAATTAAGGAGTAGATCTTCTGTGGAGGTTGTCAGTTTGTTTTTTTCATGATCCCAAAATGAAAAGCTGATATTTATTCCCCAAATGTGGTATACTTACATAATGCAAAGGAGGCATATGTTTTCCAGAAGCCTTTCATTTATTTATTAGCTTAATAATGCCACTAATGCAGATTTGAGTACAGCAGAAAATACAGTGTGCATTGCCTTAACAGGCGAGTATTGCATTAACAAACATTTCTACTTGAAAACTCCCTGCAGAGCTGCAGATTGGTAAATAAGGGGCAGATGTATTAAGCCTGGAGAATTGATAAAGCAGTGACAAGTGGAAGGTGAGAATGCATCAGCCAATCAGATCCTAACTGTTAATTTACATATTGGAGCTGATTGTCTGGTGCGTTATCACCTTCCACTTATCACTATTTTATCACTGCTTTATCACTTCTCCAGGCTTAATACATCTGCTCTCTTAATGTGACGCTCCACCCTTTCATCATCTAAACGGGGGTACACGTGGAGAGATCTGTTCTTAAATTCTAAGAAATCTCACTAGATTGCTTAGAAATTAAGCACGGTGCTCTCCGTGTGTATGCCCATAGCAATAGCGATGCGTGGTGCTATCGCTGACTCCAGATTTTCACCGCTGGGTGAAATTAGCGCCCCCCCCCCCCCGGTCCCCAATCCTTGCTCAGCACACATCGCGCTGTGTGCTGAGCGGGGGGAGAGATGTGTGCTGAGCGTCTGTGCTAGATCACTCAGCACACATCTCCCCTGTGTGTACGGGGCTTAACACTGTTAAAGCAGACCCATGTCAAGATTTTAAAGCAATACTCTTTAGCTGAGTCAGCAGAGCTCAGTCTCAAGTCTAGCTGTTGGATAGCTCATTGGGCCTAATTCAGATCTGATCGCAGCAGCAGATTTGTTAGCCAATGGGCAAGACCATGTGCACTGCAGGTGGGGCAGATATAATATGTGCAGAGAGTTATATTTGGGTGGGTTATTTTGTTTCTGTGCAGGGTAAATACTGTCTGCTTTATTTTTACACTGCAATTTAGATTTCAGTTTGAACACACCCCACCCAAATCTAACTCTCTCTCCACATGTTATATCTGCCCCCCCTGCAGTGCACATTGGAGGTCATTCTGACCGGATCGCACGCTGCACTTCTTCACAGCCATGTGATCGGTCGGGAACTGCACATGCGCGGCGACCGCATTGCGCATGCGCGTCATTGCCCAGCGACGGCCGTCGCTGGGCCATAACAGGGTCAGCTACGAAAGTGATCGCAGCAGCGATCGCAAGAAGATTGACAGGCAGAAGGCGTTCCGGGGCGGATATTCACTGTTTTCTGGGAGTGGTGAGTCCAACGCAGGCGTGTCCAGGCGTTTGCAGGGCGGGTGTCTGACGTCAACTCAGGGACCAGTCACGCTGAAGACATCGCAGCCGGTGAGTATGTCAGGACCTACTTAGAAACTGCAAAAAATCTTTTTGCATAGCAGGAGGGCTGCACTAGCGTTCGCAGCCATGCTATGCAAAAAATCCCTTCCCCATAGGCGGCGACTAGTCGATCGCACGGGCTGCAAATAGCAGCTTTGTGGATCAACTCGGAATGAGGGCCATGGTTTTGCCTATTAGCTAACAAATTTTCTGCTGCGATCAGATCTGAATTATTCCCATTGTCTTTGCCTTATGTTCAATTTTGTTGTGGGATTTCTGAGCAGGTGAAGGATGAACAGGCTAAAGTTGAGACTCCTGATGAACTTGAATTGCTTGATAGCAACAGAAGGCTAAGATTGAGAGATGAATGGAAAATTGTTTTGGGATCAAAAATGGGCATATTAAGTTTTTGGGCATGCTTTCAGTCTAAGTTATGCATGTGCCACTGTCAAACATGTTATCAATGATATTTTAAGAGATTTGCTAGATCAATACAGTATGTACTGTAGTTTTAGTTTATTTTTTAATAACATCATAAACATGTCTGAACTCTGCTTTATAGATTCCGGTAGAACCATATGTACATAAAAGTTAAGAAATTTTAATTTGAACAAAACAAAATCCATTTTAGGAAATTTTGAGCTAAGTGTTTTAGGGTGCGAGTCCTTAAAAGGTGTGATTTAGTGCTAAATGCACACTTTTTCAGAACTCTCATATGAAATAGGCTCTCATTTACACTACTTGCATGCCCCAAACTCGCATCCAGATGTTTTCACAATGAAAACATTCAAGTCACACAATGTAATAGGGTACAAGTTGTAAACTTGCACAGAACTAGTAAAGAAAAGCTTGTGAAAAAATAGGCCAGCTTTAGGCTTGTGAGTTTGACTGAAACCTGCACAGATCAGCGAGATCCATGCAGGCTTCAGTGTGTACTTTTGTTACAAAATCAGAGAAAATAAACAGCGTGCCCCCCCCCCCCCCCCCTCCTAAAATCATAATCAGACATGGTCCTGGTTAAAAATATACATGGGAAAAAAAGGAGTAGGTTTCCCCTGTATTTAATGAACCAGCACCTAGCTCTTGGAACTGATCCTGTTTCTAAAAATATGTGGAAAAGAATTAATAGAGTTCCCCAATATTTTCAGTACCAGCACTGGGCTCCACTATAAGGGGAGTAATGCCACAGCCAGGCGACACACTTGACGGGGTCCCCCCGCTGAAGCATTCATCTCCCCTAACTAGTCAGCCCAGGCCAAGAATTTCTGAGGAAGTGAAGATCCCCAATAAAGGGGCACCCCATCTCCGGAGCATCCAAGGAAGAGGCTGAAGCAGTGGATTAATGGTGAGTATCTATATTTGTATTCACAAATAGCTCATCTGGTCCAGGCTGGAATGGGATTTTCATTTTTTGTATTTTTAATGACCCTAGATGCCTACTGGAGAAGAGGATTCAATCTGAACAAGGGATAGGTGAGTATGGATTCCCCCTCATGTAATGAATTCTACTGGAAAAGTGTAGCAAACACACCAGGGATTGTGTGTGTGTGTGTGTGTGTGTGTGTGTGTGTGTGTGTGTGTGTGTGTGTGTTATTAAAGTTGTAATGTCACAGTGTGTGTGTAATGTCTTTATTTTAATATTTTTTTTGCCGGGGGACTATAGGTACTAGAGGGCCCTTAATTCCCCACATGCCATTTCTTGTGGTTCTCCAAGTACCAGAATTGCTGGGACCTGTAGTCCTCCTGTAAAAGACTATGGGGGTCATTCCGAGTTGATCGCTAGCTGCCGTTGTTCGCAGCGCAGCGATCAGGCAAAAAATTGGCACTTCTGCGCATGCGTATGGGGCGCAGTGCGCATGCGCGACGTACTTTCACAAAAGCCTATGCAGTTTCACACAAGGTCTAGTGACGCTTTTCAGTCGCACTGCTGATCGTGAGTGATTGACAGGAATGGGGCGTTTCACGGAGGTAACTGACCATTTTGCGGGAGTGTGCTGAAAAACGCAGGCATGTCAGATACAAACGCAGGCGTGCCTGGGGAAACGGGGGAGTCGCTGGCCGAACGCAGGGCGTGTTTGTGACGTCAAAACAGGAACTAAACAGACTGAAGTGATCGCTAGCTAGGAGTAGGTCTCGAGCTACTCTGAAACTGCACAATCTTTTTTTGTAGCAGCGGCCTAGCGTTTGCAGTAGAGATGTGCACTTGAAATTTTTCGGGTTTTGGTTTTGGGTTCGGTTCCGCGGCCGTGTTTTGGGTTCGACCGCGTTTTGGCAAAACCTCACCGAATTTTTTTTGTCGGATTCGGGTGTGTTTTGGATTCGGGTGTTTTTTTTCAAAAAACACTAAAAAACAGCTTAAATCATAGAATTTGGGGGTCATTTTAATCCCAAAGTATTATTAACCTCAAAAACCATAATTTCCACTCATTTTCAGTCTATTCTGAATACCTCACACCTCACAATATTATTTTTAGTCCTAAAATTTGCACCGAGGTCGCTGGATGACTAAGCTAAGCGACACTAGTGGCCGACACAAACACCTGGCCCATCTAGGAGTGGCACTGCAGTGTCATGCAGGATGTCCCTTCCAAAAAACCCTCCCCAAACAGCACATGACGCAAAGAAAAAAAGAGGCGCAATGAGGTAGCTGTGTGAGTAAGATAAGCGACGCTAGTGGCCGACACAAACACCTGGCCCATCTAGGAGTGGCACTGCAGTGTCACGCAGGATGGCCCTTCCAAAAAACCCTCCCCAAACAGCACATGACGCAAAGAAAAAAAGAGGCGCAATGAGGTAGCTGTGTGAGTAAGATAAGCGACCCTAGTGGCCGACACAAACACCGGGCCCATCTAGGAGTGGCACTGCAGTGTCACGCAGGATGGCCCTTCCAAAAAACCCTCCCCAAACAGCACATGACGCAAAGAAAAAAAGAGGCGCAATGAGGTAGCTGTGTGAGTAAGATAAGCGACCCTAGTGGCCGACACAAACACCTGGCCCATCTAGGAGTGGCACTGCAGTGTCACGCAGGATGGCCCTTCCAAAAAACCCTCCCCAAACAGCACATGACGCAAAGAAAAAAAGAGGCGCAATGAGGTAGCTGTGTGAGTAAGATAAGCGACCCTAGTGGCCGACACAAACACCGGGCCCATCTAGGAGTGGCACTGCAGTGTCACGCAGGATGTCCCTTCCAAAAAACCCTCCCCAAACAGCACATGACGCAAAGAAAAAAAGAGGCGCAATGAGGTAGCTGTGTGAGTAAGATAAGCGACCCTAGTGGCCGACACAAACACCGGGCCCATCTAGGAGTGGCACTGCAGTGTCACGCAGGATGGCCCTTCCAAAAAACCCTCCCCAAACAGCACATGACGCAAAGAAAAAAAGAGGCGCAATGAGGTAGCTGTGTGAGTAAGATAAGCGACCCTAGTGGCCGACACAAACACCGGGCCCATCTAGGAGTGGCACTGCAGTGTCACGCAGGATGTCCCTTCCAAAAAACCCTCCCCAAACAGCACATGACGCAAAGAAAAATTAAAGAAAAAAGAGGTGCAAGATGGAATTGTCCTTGGGCCCTCCACCCACCCTTATGTTGTATAAACAGGACATGCACACTTTAACCAACCCATCATTTCAGTGACAGGGTCTGCCACACGACTGTGACTGAAATGACGGGTTGGTTTGGACCCCCACCAAAAAAGAAGCAATTAATCTCTCCTTGCACAAACTGGCTCTACAGAGGCAAGATGTCCACCTCATCATCATCCTCCGATATATCACCGTGTACATCCCCCTCCTCACAGATTATCAATTCGTCCCCACTGGAATCCACCATCTCAGCTCCCTGTGTACTTTGTGGAGGCAATTGCTGCTGGTCAATGTCTCCACGGAGGAATTGATTATAATTCATTTTAATGAACATCATCTTCTCCACATTTTCTGGAAGTAACCTCGTACGCCGATTGCTGACAAGGTGAGCGGCGGCACTAAACACTCTTTCGGAGTACACACTTGTGGGAGGGCAACTTAGGTAGAATAAAGCCAGTTTGTGCAAGGGCCTCCAAATTGCCTCTTTTTCCTGCCAGTATAAGTACGGACTGTGTGACGTGCCTACTTGGATGCGGTCACTCATATAATCCTCCACAATTCTTTCAATGGGGAGAGAATCATATGCAGTGACAGTAGACGACATGTCCGTAATCGTTGACAGGTCCTTCAGTCCGGACCAGATGTCAGCATCAGCAGTCGCTCCAGACTGCCCTGCATCACCGCCAGCGGGTGGGCTCGGAATTCTGAGCCTTTTCCTCGCACCCCCAGTTGCGGGAGAATGTGAAGGAGGAGATGTTGACAGGTCGCGTTCCGCTTGACTTGACAATTTTCTCATCAGCAGGTCTTTGAACCCCAGCAGACTTGTGTCTGCCGGAAAGAGAGATCCAAGGTAGGTTTTAAATCTAGGATCGAGCACGGTGGCCAAAATGTAGTGCTCTGATTTCAACAGATTGACCACCCGTGAATCCTTGTTAAGCGAATTAAGGGCTCCATCCACAAGTCCCACATGCCTAGCGGAATCGCTCCGTGTTAGCTCCTCCTTCAATGTCTCCAGCTTCTTCTGCAAAAGCCTGATGAGGGGAATGACCTGACTCAGGCTGGCAGTGTCTGAACTGACTTCACGTGTGGCAAGTTCAAAGGGCAGCAGAACCTTGCACAACATTGAAATCATTCTCCACTGCGCTTGAGACAGGTGCATTCCACCTCCTATATCGTGCTGAATTGTATAGGCTTGAATGGCCTTTTGCTGCTCCTCCAACCTCTGAAGCATATATAGGGTTGAATTCCACCTCGTTACCACTTCTTGCTTCAGATGATGGCAGGGCAGGTTCAGGCGTTTTTGGTGTTGCTCCAGTCTTCTGTACGTGGTGCCTGTACGCCGAAAGTGTCCCGCAATTCTTCTGGCCACCGACAGCATCTCTTGCACGCCCCTGTCGTTTTTTAAAAAATTCTGCACCACCAAATTCAAGGTATGTGCAAAACATGGGACGTGCTGGAATTTGCCCAGATTTAATGCACACACAATATTGCTGGCGTTGTCCGATGCCACAAATCCACAGGAGAGTCCAATTGGGGTAAGCCATTCCGCGATGATCTTCCTCAGTTGCCGTAAGAGGTTTTCAGCTGTGTGCGTATTCTGGAAAGCGGTGATACAAAGCGTAGCCTGCCTAGGAAAGAGTTGGCGTTTGCGAGATGCTGCTACTGGTGCCGCCGCTGCTGTTCTTTCGGCGGGAGTCCATACATCTACCCAGTGGGCTGTCACAGTCATATAGTCCTGACCCTGCCCTGCTCCACTTGTCCACATGTCCGTGGTTAAGTGGACATTGGGTACAGCTGCATTTTTTAGGACACTGATGACTCTTTTTCTGAGGTCTGTGTACATTTTCGGTATCGCCAGCCTAGAGAAATGGAACCTAGATGGTATTTGGTACCGGGGACACAGTACCTCCAACAAGTCTCTAGTTGGCTCTGCAGTAATGATGGATACCGGAACCACGTTTCTCACCACCCAGGATGCCAAGGCCTCAGTTATCCGCTTTGCAGCAGGATGATTGCTGTGATATTTCATCTTCCTCGCAAAGGACTGTTGGACAGTCAATTGCTTGGTGGAAGTAGTAAAAGTGGTCTTACGATTTCCCCTCTGGGATGACCATCGACTCCCAGCAGCAACAACAGCAGCGCCAGCAGCAGTAGGCGTTACACGCAAGGATGCATCGGAGGAATCCCAGGCAGGAGAGGAATCGTCAGAATTGCCAGTGACATGGCCTGCAGGACTATTGGCATTCCTGGGGAAGGAGGAAATTGACACTGAGGGAGTTGGTGGGGTGGTTTGCGTGAGCTTGGTTACAAGAGGAAGGGATTTACTGGTCAGTGGACTGCTTCCGCTGTCGCCCAAAGTTTTTGAACTTGTCACTGACTTATTATGAATGCGCTGCAGGTGACGTATAAGGGAGGATGTTCCGAGCTGGTTAACGTCCTTACCCCTACTTATTACAGCTTGACAAAGGCAACACACGGCTTGACAAATGTTGTCCGCATTTCTGTTGAAATACTTCCACACCGAAGAGCTGATTTTTTTTGGTATTTTCACCAGGCATGTCAACGGCCATATTCCTCCCACGGACAACAGGTGTCTCCCCGGGTGCCTGACTTAAACAAACCACCTCACCATCAGAATCCTCCTTGTCAATTTCCTCCCCAGCGCCAGCAACACCCATATCCTCCTCATCCTGGTGTACTTCAACACTGACATCTTCAATCTGACTATCAGGAACTGGACTGCGGGTGCTCCTTCCAGCACTTGCAGGGGGCGTGCAAATGGTGGAAGGCGCATGCTCTTCACGTCCAGTGTTGGGAAGGTCAGGCATCGCAACCGACACAATTGGACTCTCCTTGTGGATTTGGGATTTCGAAGAACGCACAGTTCTTTGCGGTGCTTTTGCCAGCTTGAGTCTTTTCATTTTTCTAGCGAGAGGCTGAGTGCTTCCATCCTCATGTGAAGCTGAACCACTAGCCATGAACATAGGCCAGGGCCTCAGCCGTTCCTTGCCACTCCGTGTGGTAAATGGCATATTGGCAAGTTTACGCTTCTCCTCCGACAATTTTATTTTAGATTTTGGAGTCCTTTTTTTACTGATATTTGGTGTTTTGGATTTTACATGCTCTGTACTATGACATTGGGCATCGGCCTTGGCAGACGACGTTGCTGGCATTTCATCGTCTCGGCCATGACTAGTGGCAGCAGCTTCAGCACGAGGTGGAAGTGGATCTTGATCTTTCCCTAATTTTGGAACCTCAACATTTTTGTTCTCCATATTTTAATAGGCACAACTAAAAGGCACCTCAGGTAAACAATGGAGATGGATGGATACTAGTATACTTATGGATGGACGAGCGACTGCCGACACAGAGGTAGCTACAGCCGTGGACTACCGTACTGTGTCTGCTGATAATATAGACTGGATGATAATGAGATGAAATCAATATATATGTATATATAATATCACTAGTACTGCAGCCGGACAGGTATATATTATATATTTATTATGTAATGACTGATGACGGACCTGCTGGACACTGTCAGCTCAGCAGCACCGCAGACTGCTACAGTAAGCTACTATAGTAGTATGTATAAAGAAGAAAGAAAAAAAAAACAACCACGGGTAGGTGGTATACAATTATGGATGGACTGCCGAGTGCCGACACAGAGGTAGCTACAGCCGTGGACTAACGTACTGTGTCTGCTGATAATATAGACTGGATGATAATGAGATGAAATCAATATAAATGTATATATAATATCACTAGTACTGCAGCCGGACAGGTATATATTATATATTTATTATGTAATGACTGATGACGGACCTGCTGGACACTGTCAGCTCAGCAGCACCGCAGACTGCTACAGTAAGCTACTATAGTAGTATGTATAGAGAAGAAAGAAAAAGAAAAAAACCACGGGTAGGTGGTATACAATTATGGATGGACTGCCGAGTGCCGACACAGAGGTAGCTACAGCCGTGGACTAACGTACTGTGTCTGCTGATAATATAGACTGGATGATAATGAGATGAAATCAATATATATGTATATGTAATATCACTAGTACTGCAGCCGGACAGGTATATATTATATATTTATTATGTAATGACTGATGACGGACCTGCTGGACACTGTCAGCTCAGCAGCACCGCAGACTGCTACAGTAAGCTACTATAGTAGTATGTATAAAGAAGAAAGAAAAAAAAAACAACCACGGGTAGGTGGTATACAATTATGGATGGACTGCCGAGTGCCGACACAGAGGTAGCTACAGCCGTGGACTAACGTACTGTGTCTGCTGATAATATAGACGGATGATAATGAGATGAAATCAATATATATGTATATATATCACTAGTACTGCAGCCGGACAGGTATATATTATATATTTATTATGTAATGACTGATGACGGACCTGCTGGACACTGTCAGCTCAGCAGCACCACAGACTGCTACAGTAAGCTACTATAGTAGTATGTATAAAGAAGAAAGAAAAAAAAAAACAACCACGGGTAGGTGGTATACAATTATGGATGGACTGCCGAGTGCCGACACAGAGGTAGCTACAGCCGTGGACTAACGTACTGTGTCTGCTGATAATATAGACTGGATGATAATGAGATGAAATCAATATATATGTATATATAATATCACTAGTACTGCAGCCGGACAGGTATATATTATATATTTATTATGTAATGACTGATGACGGACCTGCTGGACACTGTCCGCTCAGCAGCACCGCAGACTGCTACAGTAAGCTACTATAGTAGTATGTATAAAGAAGAAAAAAAAAAAAAACAACCACGGGTAGGTGGTATACAATTATGGATGGACTGCCGAGTGCCGACACAGAGGTAGCTACAGCCGTGGACTAACGTACTGTGTCTGCTGATAATATAGACTGGATGATAATGAGATGAAATCAATATATATGTATATATAATATCACTAGTACTGCAGCCGGACAGGTATATATTATATATTTATTATGTAATGACTGATGACGGACCTGCTGGACACTGTCAGCTCAGCAGCACCGCAGACTGCTACAGTAAGCTACTATAGTAGTATGTATAAAGAAGAAAGAAAAAAAAAAAACACGGGTAGGTGCTAGGTGGTATACAATATTATATATATATTATATACAATTATATATATATATATATATAATACATATTAAACTCATAAACTGGTGGTGATTATTAAACTGGTGGTCAGGTCACTGGTCACACTATCAGCAACTTGCAAGTAGTACTCCTGAGTCCTAAGCAGACAATCACAATATATATTATACTGGTGGTCACAGTGTGGTCACAAACAATGGCAGTGTGGCTGGCACTCTGGCAGCAAAAGTGTGCACTGTACGTTATATGTACTCCTGAGTCCTGAGTCCTGCTCTCAGACTCTAACTGCTCCCCACTATCAGTGTCTCCCCCACAAGTCAGATAATACAGTCACACTATCTCTATCACTTCAGCAAGTACTAGTAGTAGTAGTACTCCTCCTAATGCTCCCCAAATTACTACTGTGTCTCTCTCTGTCTCACTCTCTTCTAGAATCTCTATAAACGGAGAGGACACCAGCCACGTCCTCTCCCTATCAATCTCAATGCACGTGTGAAAATGGCGGCGACGCGCGGCTCCTTATATAGAATCCGAGTCTCGCGATAGAATCCGAGCCTCGCGAGAATCCGACAGCGGGATGATGACGTTCGGGCGCGCTCGGGTTAACCGAGCAAGGCGGGAAGATCCGAGTCGCTCGGCCCCGTGTAAAAAAAACTGAAGTTCGGGCGGGTTCGGATTCCGAGGAACCGAACCCGCTCATCTCTAGTTTGCAGTGCTGCTAAAAGCAGCTAGCGAGCTATCAACTCGGAATGAGGGCCTATATTACTTCTAACTTTCACTTAATTGGTATCAACTTTGCACCCAGTACCCAATGTTGCCAGGGATAGCCCCGGGTTTTATCCCAGACCTTGTACTGCAGAGGGTGTGAATCTTTTATTGGGGATCCCCTTTTCCACAGGAACCTCTGATCTGAGCTGATTAGTTATATGGGATGAATGCTTTGGCTGGGGGGACCCCATCAAGTGTGTCCAGTGGCTGTTGCATTACCCCCTTGCTAGTGGAGCCCAGTGCTGGTTCTAACAATATGGGGGATCTCTATGTAATTTTTCCCCATATTTTTAGAACCAGGGCCAGCTTCAAGAGCCCTGGTACTGGTTCATTAAATACAGGGGAACCCTATGCATTTCTTCTCTGTCTTTTGAACCAGGACTGGAGCTGGGTATGATTTAGGGGGGAACACACTCCGTTTTTTAAAATTGATTTCTAACTCTTTCAGAACTTTTACACACAGAAGCCTACACAGATCTCACTGATCTCGCTGGCTTCTGTCAAACTTGCATCTTATAATGAAACTCCCATTACAAGGTGCGAGTTTACCTGCAATGAAACTCTCATTGTCTCACATTTCTGTTAGCCTCAAAGTCACAAACTCGCACCCTATTACATAGTTCGAGTTGCAGTACAAACTTGCATCATACTGTACAAGTTGATGCAAGTTTGTACACACAATTATACTCACACACTATTACATTTAGCCCTTTGTCGCCTTAATTGCTCTGAGCATAAATCCCATCAAAACTGATAAGCTCTTGATTTACATTAATTTAATAAATCTGTCTATAAGAATATAAAGGAAGTGCAGTGGTTTATTGTAAACCCAGAATAGATTTTAATGCTATTCATAAAAAAATGGAGTTTCTTTGCAATTGGTCATCTGGCATGGAAAAACTCTTTAATTTAGCATGGAAAAACTCTTTAATTAGATTAAAACTATTTACTACATCAGTACCAGTATTGGTACATTCAGTTACCAAACTAACTTTTGGAGCAAGATTTACTAAAATGTAGAGATGTGCGGCAGGTACTTTTCGTGTTTTGTGTTTTGGTTCTGTTTCCATGCTCATGTTTTGGATGTGGATTGGTTTTGTTAAAACCACCCTTTCGTGTTTTGGTTTTGGATCTAGATGATTTTTGAAGAAAAAAAACACCTAAAATCACAGAATTTGGGGGTAATTTTGATCCTACGGTATTATTAACCTCAATAACATTCATTTCCACTCATTTCCAGTCTATTCTGAGTTCCTCACACAAAAGGTTGCACCAAGGTGGCTGGATGACTAAGCTAAGTGACACAAGTGTGCGGCACAAACACCTGGCCCACCTAGGAGTGGCACTGCAGTGTCAGACTTGATGGCAGATTTTTAAAATAGGCCCCAAACAGCACGTGATGCAAAGAAGAAAATGAGGTGCAATGAGGTAGCTGTATGACTAAGCTAAGCAACACAAGTGTGCGGCACAAACACCTGGCCCATCTAGGAGTGGCACTGCAGTGGCAGACAGGATGGCACTTAAAAAAACTAGACCCCAAACAGCACATCATGCAAAGAAGAAAAAGAGGCGCAATGAGGTAGCTGTATGACTAAGCGACACACGTGTGCGGCAGAAACAACATGGGATGTGCTGGAATTTGCCCAGATATAATACATGCACAATATTGGTGGCACAGGAGAGCGTACCTCTAAACCACACAAACACATGGCAAAGCCTGTAAAATTTATTTGGATAATAGTAACCCTTTTATATGGAGCTATTATAATAATATGCAGCACAGGCGAGCGTACCCCTATACCACACACAGCAAACCCTGTAACATTTATTTGGATAACAATAACCCTTTTTTTCTAGCTATCATAATAATATGCAGCACAGGCGAGTGTACCCCTACACCACACAGGGCAAACCCTGTAAAAATTATTTGGATAATAATATAAGTAATGTATATAACCCTTTCATTTGGAGTAAATAATATACAGCACAGGACACCACCACTGGACTTATGCAGCACAAGACAGCATCACTGGACTGATGCAGCACAAGACAGCACCACTGGACTGGACTTATACAGCAGTACCCCTGGACTTATACGGCAGTGCCCCTGGAGTTGTACGGCAGTGTCAGACAGGATGGCACTTTAAAAAACTACTCCCCAAACAGCACATGATGCAAAGAAGAAAGAGGTGCAAGATGGAATTGTCCTTATGTTGTATAAACAGGACATGCACACTATATCAAACTAATCATTTCAGCGACAAGGTCTGCCACATGACTGTGGCTGAAATGACTGGTTTGTTTGGAACCCCACCAAAAAAAGAAGCAATCAATCTCTCCTTGCACAAACTGGCTCTACAGAGGCAAGATGTCCACCTCATCCGCATCCTACGATTCCTCACCCGTTTCAGTGTGTACATCCTCCTCCTCACAGAGTATTAATTCGTCCCCACTGGAATCCACCATCACAGGTCCCTGTGTACTTTCTGTAGGCAATTGCTGGTAAAGGTCTTCCTGGAGGAATTTATAATTCATTTTGATAAACATCATCTTCTCCACATTTTGTGGAAATAACCTCCTATGCAGATCGCTGACAAGGTTACCGGCTTCACTGAACACTATTTCAGAGTACACACTGAAGGGGGGGCAACTTAGGTAAAATAAAACCAGTTTGTGCAAGGGCATCCATATTGCCTCTTTTTCCTGCTAGTATACATACGGACTGTCTGACGTGCCTACTTGGATGCGGTCACTCATATAATCCTCCACCATTCTTTCAATGGTGACAGACTCATATGCAGTGACAGTAGACATGTCAGTAATCGTTGGCAGGTCCTTCAGTCTGGACCAGATGTTAGCACTCGCTCCTGACTGCCCTGCATCACCGCCAGTGGGTTGGCTAGGAAATCTTATCCTTTTCCTCGCAGCCCCAGTTGCCGGAAAAAATGAAAGAGGAGTTGTTGAAGTGTCACGTTCCACTTGAGTAGACAATTTTCTCACCAGCAAGTCTTTGAACCTCTGCAGTCTTGTGTCTGCCGGAAAGAGAGATACAACATAGGCTTTAAACCGAAGATCGAGCATGGTTGCCAAAATGTGGTGCTCTGATTTCAACAGATTGACCACCCTTGAATCCTAGCAAAGCGAATGAAGGGCTCCATCCACAAGTCCCACATACTTTGCGAAATTGCTCCGTCTTAGCTCCTCCTTTAATTTATCCAGCTTCTAATGCTAAATCCTGATGAGCGGAATGACCTGACTCATGCTGGCAATGTCTGAACTGACTTCTCGTGTGGCAAGTTCGAAGGATTGGAGAACCTTGCACAAGACGGAAATCATTCTCCACTGTGCTTGAGTCAGGTGTATTCCCACTCATTTGCCTATATCGTAGGTGGATGTATAGGCTTGAATGGCCTTTTGCTGCTCCTCCATCTTCTGGAGCATATAGAGTGTTGAATTCCACCTTGTTACCACCTCTTGCTTCAGGTGATGGCAGGGCAGGTTCAGGAGTGTTTGCTGGCGCTCCAGTCTTCGGCACAAGGTGGCTGAATGTCAAAAGTGGACCACAATTTTTTGGGCCACTGACTGCATCTCCTGCACGCCCCTGTCATTTTTCAAAAAATTCTGCACCACCATATGAATTGTATGTGCAAAACATGGGACATGCTGGAATTTGCCCAGATGTAATGCACGCACAATATTGGTGGCGTTGTCCGATATCACAAATCCCCTGGAGAGTCTAAGTGGGGTAAGCCATTGTGCAATGATGTCCCACAGTTTCCGTAAGAGGTTGTCAGCTGTGTGCCTCTTACGGAAAGCAGTGATACATAAGGTAGCCTGCTAGGAATGAGTTGGCATTTTCAAAATGCTGCTGCTGGTGCCCGCTGCTGCTTTTGTTGCTGCGGGAGGCAATAGATCTACCCAGTGGGCTGTCACAGTCATATAGTCCTTAGTATTCACTGTTCCACTTGTCCACATGTCTGAGGTTAAGTGGACAGTGGGTACAACTGCATTTTTTAGGACACTGAGGACACTTTTTCTGACATCTCTGTACATTCTCGGTATCACCTGCCTAGTGATGTGGAATCTAGATAGGATTTGGTACCGGGGACACTACCTCCAGCAATTCTCTAAGCCCCACTGAACTAATGGCGGATACTGGATGCACGTCTAACACCAACATAGCTGTCAAGGCCTCAGTTATCCACTTTGCAACAGGATCACTGCTGTCATATTTAATCTTCCTTGCAAAGGACTGTTGGACAGTCAATTGCTTAGTTGAAGTAGCATAAGTGGTCTTCCGATTTCCCCTTTGGGATGACGATCGACTCCCAGCAGCAACAACAGCAGTGGCAGCAACAGCAGCAGTAGGCGTACCACTCAAGGATCCTCTGGAGGAATCCCAGTTAGGAGAGGACTCCTCAGTCTTGCCAGTGACATGGCCTGTAGGACTATTGACATTCCTGACTGAGGAGGAAGTTGACATTGAGAGAGTTTGTGGTGTGTCTTGCAGGAGCTTGGGTACAAGAGGAAGATGGGATTTAGGTGTCAGTGAACTGCTTATGCTCTCACCCAAAGTTTCTGAACTTGACAATGACTTCTGATGAATGCGCAGAAAGTAATGTATAAGGGAGGATGTTCCTAGGTGGTTAACATACTTACCCCTATTTATTACGGATTGACAGAGGCAACACATGGCTTGACACCTGTTGTCCGGATTTGTGGAGAAATAATTCCACACCGAAAAGGTGGCTTTTTTGGTATTTTGCCCAGGCATCACAATAGTTTTATTAATCCCACGGAACACAACTGTCTCCCCCCCGGTGCCTGATTTAAACAAACCACATCACCATCAGAATCTTCATCGTCAACTTCGTCCTCCGCACCAGCAACACCCATATCCTCATCCTGGTGTACTTCAACAGTGACATCTTCAATTTGAATTTTAGAAACTGGACTGTGGGTGCTACTTCCAGCATTTGCAGAGGGCGTGCAAATTGTGGAAGGAGCCTCCTCTTCCCGTCCACTGTTGGGAAGGTCCGGCATCGCAACCGCCGACACACTTGGACTCTTCTTGGGGATTTGTGATACCATCTTAGAACGCACAGTTCTTTGCTGTGCTTTTTCCAGCTTAACTCATATAATTTTTCTAGCAGAGAGATGAGGGCTTTCATCGTCATGTGAAGCTGAACCACTAGTCATGAACATAGGCCAGGGTGTCGTAAATGGCATATTGGCAAGTTTATGTGTCTCCTTAGACCATTTCAAATAATTTTTTTGGGTCTTTATGCTGAACATTGGCTTTTTGGATTTTACATGCCCTCTACTATCACATTGGACAACGTTAATTGTATTTCATTGTCTATGTCATGACTAGTGGCAGCAGCTTCAGCACTATTAGGAAGTGGTTCTGGACCTTTCCTTATTTTATTCTCCAAATTTTTGTTCTCCATTATTTTTCTGAAGTTACTGTATATAACACAATATGGGGACCAGGACAGCGTATCCCTACACCACACAGTGCAAACCCTGTCAAAATAATTTGGATTAAATATTAACCCCTTTAAATGGAGTAAATAATATACAGTACAGGACAGTACCACTGGATTTATATGGCAGTACCACTGGAATTATACGGCAGTATCACTGGAATTATACGATAGTACCACTGGATTTATATGGCAGTACCACTGGAATTATACGACAGTACCACTGGAATTATACAGAATTACCAATGGACTAGCTTTATACAGCAGTATCACTGGAATTATACTGCAGTATCACTGGAATTATACGACAGTACCACTGGAATTATATGGCAGTATCACTGGAATTATATGGCAGTATCACTGGATTTATTTGGCAGTACCACTGTACTCAATTTATACGGCAGTATCACTAGATTTATATGCCAGTGCCACTGGAATTATATGTCTTTATTACTGGTTTTATATGCCAGTACCACTGGAATTATACAGCAATACCACTGGATTTATACGACAGTACCACTAGACTGGATTTATACTGCACTATCACTGGGTTTATACGCCAGTACCACTGGACTTAAATGGCAGTATCACTGGAATTATAGGGCAGTATCACTGTACTTATACGGCAGTACCTTTGGACTGGATTTATACATCACTATCACTGGATTTATACGCCAATACCACTGGAATTATACGGCAGTATCACTGGAATTATACGGCAATACCACTGGATTTATACGGCAGTACAACTGGACTGGATTTATATAGCAGAATCACTTGATTTATACGCCAGTACCGCTGGAATTATACGGCAGTACCACTGGAATTATATGGCAGTGTCACTGGAATTATATGGCAGTGCATCTTGACTGGAATTATATGGCAGTACCACTGGATTTATACTCCAGTACCACTAGAATTATATGGCAGTATCCCTGTAATTATTTGGCAGTATCACTGGAATTATATGGCAGTACCACTGGACTGGATTTATACAGCAGTATCACTGGATTTATACGCCAGTACCACTGGAATTATACGGCAGTATAACTGGAATTATACGGTAGTATAACTGGAATTATACGGCAGTATAACTGGAATTATATGGCAGTACCACTGGACTGGATTTATACATCAGTAAAACTGTATTTATATTTTATACGCCAGTACCACTGGAATTATACAGCAGTATCACTGGAATTATATGGCAGTATCACTGGAATTATATGGCAGTATCACTGGAATTATACGGCAGTATCACTGGAATTATACGGCAGCATCACTGGAATTATACGGCAGTACAACTGGAATTATACGGCAGTACCACTGGAATTATACGGCAGTACCACTGGAATTATATGGCAGTACAGCTTGACTGGATTTATATGGCAGTATCACTGGATTTATACTCCAGTACCACTGGAATTATATGGCAGTACCACTGGACTGGATTTATACAACAGTATCACTGGACTTTTACGGCAGTACCACTGGACTGTATAAATATGGCAGTATCACTGGATTTATACACCAGTACCACTGAATTTATATGGCAGTATCACTGGAATTATACGGCAGTACCACTGGATTTATACGGCAGTCCCACTGGACTGTATTAATATGGCAGTATCACTGGATTTATACACCAGTACCACTAAAATTATATGGCAGTACCACTGAAATTATATGGCAGTATCACTGGAATTATATAGCAGTGTCACTGGAATTATATGGCAGTACCACTGGATTTATATGGCAGTACCATTGGACTGGATTTATATGACATTATTACTGGATTTATACGCCAGTACCATTGGAATTATATGGCAGTATCACTGGAATTATACGGCAGCATCACTGGAATTATACAGCAGTACCACTGGACATATAAGGCAAGATCATTTAATTTTTACAGCAGTACCACTGGACATATACGGCAGTATCACTGGATTTATACGGCATGGCCACTTGACATATATGACTGTATCACTGGAATTATATGGCCATACCACTGGACATATACGGCAGTATCACTGGACTGGATTTATACGCCAGTACCACTGGATTTATATGGCAGTACCAATACGGCAGCATCACTGGAATTATTTGGTAGTACCACTGGACATATACGGCAGTATCACTTGATTTATATGGCAGTACCGCTGGACATATACGACAGTATCACTGGACATATACGGCACAACCACTGGACATATACAGCAGCACAGGGACACCACCACTGGACTTATTCAGGATAACACAGCACCACTGCAATGGTCTGGAGTTATAAAGCAGCACTGGACATATGGCAGCAGTGGACACCACCACCACTGTGACTGGACTGAGGCAGCACAAACTCTACCACTGTACTGATGCATGACAACACAGCACCACTGCAATGGTCTGGACTTATACAGCACAAGACACTACCACTGTACTGATGAGGCACAACACAGCACCACTGCAATGGTCTGGACTTATACAGCAGCACTGGACATATGGCAGCAGAGGATACCACCACTGTGACTGGACTGATGCAGCACAAGACACCACCACTGGACTGATTCAGCACAAGACAGCACCACTGGACTGGACTTATACAGCAGCACTGGACATATGGCAGCAGAGGACACAACCACTGTGACTGGACTGATGCAGCACAAGACACTACCACTGTACTGATGCAGGACACTGAGGACGGAGACACATCCTCTCGCTACACTCTCCAATGCCGGAGTAAAAATAGAAAGCCTCATTAAATCCCCATCAGATTCTAAACCAATATCCTGCTGTAAAACTGCTATAATCTCATCATGGTTTGCGTGTAACAGATCAGTGCAAACTTGTATAATTTAAAAACAAATAAAAATGGTAACCGTTAAAAAACATGCAATGGGAATCCCTTGCAATTTCATACCTAGCATTGGGCTTTAAATCTTAGTCTAGCAGTGAAAAATAGGGTGGAGGGAGCAGAAGCAAATGCAGGATTTCAAGAAGGGGTTTCCTAATATTTGGTTTTACAGCAAATGTGGCCAGGCCATAAAGACGGCACAATAAAAATATAACAAGATATTCGGTGGGATGTAATGGCATCTCAAATCGCCAGAGGTGCGGGATGCCAGCTGATCTTGGTCATTTGTTTAAAGGAGCAACCACTTACAAAGCAAAGCTAAGCCTTAAAAATTTCTGAGACTGGCTGGCATCCAGAGCTGGCCCTTACCAATATGATGACCTAGGCAAGATTTTGGCTGGTGCCCCCTAGCACCAGCGCTAGTTCCGCCTCTGACCCTGCATCCCTTTCCCAGCAGCATCACCCCTCACCCATAACAGTCCTCCTATTGGTGTTCCTATCCCCTATATTTTAAATAGGGACAGTGCGCACAATCGGTTCACATCCAAAAAAGGGGTGTGTTCTTGCTGGGAAGGGGCATGGCCACACAATAGTTCCCCCAATTCAAATTACATCATACAGTAGTGTAACTTTATTCACATTTTATCTTGCAATAATGTCCCTAATTCACGCTACATCACACAGTAGTACCACTTTACCTTATATACGTTACTCCATTGCATCACACTGAATTCCTCCTTATTCACATTACACCACACCATTTTACTCTTTATTCACATTAGACCACACAGTAGTGCCCTTTCTATACATTACGCCACACAGTAGAGCACATTATACACATAATGCCACACATAATTAATGCATGTATACACATAGGCCCTCATTCCGAGTTGTTCGCTCGCTAGCAGATTTTAGCAGCATTGCACACGCTAGGCTGCCGCCCTCTGGGAGTGTATCTTAGCATAGCAGAATTGCGAACAAAAGATTAGCAGAATTGCGAACAGAAAATTCTTAGCAGTTTCTGAGTAGCTCGAGACTTACTCCTACACTGCGATCAGCTCAGCCCGTTTCGTTCCTGGTTTGTCGTCACAAACACGCCCTGCGTTCGGCCAGCCACTCCCCCGTTTCTCCAGACACTCCCGCGTTTTATCCTGGCACGCCTGCGTTTTTTCGCACACTCCCAGAAAACGGTCAGTTTCCGCCCAGAAACACCCACTTCCTGTCAATCACACTCCGATCACTTCAACGATGAAAATTCTTCATTCGGACGTGAGTAAATCTACTAAGTTTTGTGCTAAAATACTTAGCGCATGTGCACTGCGTACCATGCGCATGCACATTTTTGCCTTAATCGCTCTGTTGCGAAAATCGGCAATGAGCGAACAACTCGGAATGACCCCCATAATACCACACATTAATGGCCCTTACATATATGGTACACATTATTAATTAAGTTCTTATAAACATAATGGGCCTAATTCAGACCTGATCGTAGCAGCAAATTTGTTAGCAGATGGGCAAAACCAGGGGGTCATTCCGAGTTGTTCGCTCGTTGCCGATTTTCGCTATGCTGCAGTTTGCTGCTAAATGCGCATGGTACACAGCGCGCATGCGCTAAGTTATTTAACTAAAAACTTAGCAGTTTTGCTGGTGTTCATACAACGCTTTTCAGTTGCACTGCTGATCTGTAAATGATTGACAGGAAAGGGGCATTTCTGGGAGGTAACTGAGCGTTTTCTGGGAGTGTGCTAAAAAACGCAGGCGTGTAAGGGAAAAACGTGGGAGTGTCTGGAGAAACAGGGGAGTGGCTGGCCAAACGCAGGGCGTGTTTGTGACGTCAAACTAGAAACTAAACGGACTGAGCTGATCGCAATCTGTGAGTAGGTCAGGAGCTACTCAGAAACTGCAAATAATTATTTAGTAGCAGTTCTGCTATTCTTTCAATCGCAATTCTGCTAAGTTAAGATACACTCCCAGAGGGCGGCGGCCTAGAGTGTGCAATGCTGCTAATAGCAGCTAGCGAGCGAACAACTCGGAATGACCCCCCATGTGCACTGCAGGGGGGGTGGCAGATATAACATGTGCAGAGAGCGTTAGATTTGGGCGAGTTATCTTGTTCCTGTGCAGGGTAAATACTGGCTGCTTTATTTTTACACCGCAATTTAGATTTCAGTTTGAACACACCCCACCCAAATCTAACTGTCTCTGCACGTTATATCTGCCCCCCCCCCCCCCCCCCCTGCAGTGCACATGGTTTTGCCCAACTGCTAACAAAGTTGCTGCTACGATCAGGTCTGAATTAGGCCCAATGTCCATTACATATTGGCCCTCATTCCGAGTTGATCGCGCGCTAGCTGCTTTTAGCAGCAGTGCACGCGCTAGGCCGCCGCCCTCTGGGAGTGTACCTTAGCAGAAGTGCGAATGAAAGGTTAGCAGAACTGCGCGTAAACATTTTCATGCAGTTTCTGAGCAGCTTGAAACTTACTCCTACCTTGCTATCACTGCAGACTGTTTAGTTCCTGGTTTGATGTCACAAACACGCCCTGCGTTCGGCCAGCCACTCCCCCGTTTCTACAGTCACTCCTGCGTTTTTATCAGGCACGCCTGCGTTTTTCAGCACAGTCCCTGAAAACAGCCAGTTACCACCCAGAAACACCCACTTCCTGTCAATCACTCACCGATCAACACAGCGACTGAAAAGCGTTGCTCAACCGTGTGTAAAACTGCATAGTTGTGTGTGAAAGTACTTTGCGCGTGCGTACTGCGGCCCGTACGCATGCGCAGAAGTTCCACTTTTTCAACTAATCACCGCGCTGCGAACAAAAGCAGCTAGCGATCAAATCAGAATGAGGGCCATTATGCCAACCTTCATTCATTCATTCATGCCCTTATACATATAATGTCTCTTACACATATGCCACACATTATTAGTGCACTTATACAAATAATGACACATGTAGTGCCCCTTACACAGTTGCTGCACATTATTAATGCATTTATACACAACACACATAATGCCCCTTACACATATGCCGAACACTACTGCACAACGAACCAACCCACCCGCACACAGCACTCACACGGCCACTAACACTGTGACCTCTGCCTCTGCTTCATTAGAGATGTGTCCTCAAACATTTTGCCATGACCAACGGCCGATTCTCCAGATACGCCAATCCGAGAATCACCATCCGTGACTACTGGATTGCTTTAAACACGACACTGCCACCAGCAAGAAGATTTTAGTGACTAAACGCAAGGCCGTCTTCGCTTCAGCCTACACACACAAATATTAATACATCACAAAATAATAGCATGGACCATGAGGCCTTGGGCATAAGAACATAAAACCAAAACTAGAAATTACTGTAGGTGTTTAATTTCAAATATATCTTCAGAGCTTTTACTTACAAAAAAAAGAGTTACAAAGATTATGAGAAATATTTAAAAGTATACACCAATTAGGATAGAGTTTCAAATAAAACAAAATGGAGGATAATTTTGGAAATCTAACTTACTCAACAGCAGGTAGGCCTTCTGTATGGAGGGATTTCACAATGTAAGAGGCTGGCATCCATGTTTCACATCATACATTTAAACATTATATACAGGTCTTATATTGCTGGATGCAAGTAAATATCCCATTTTGCCACATTCCCGCCAGTAAATTTAAGCATAAGGGGACTAGTGACACATGTCATAGTCTTACCTGTGCGCCACTGACCACCTGCTCATTTTGAAAGCCTATAAGCATTTCTGTGATGCACACCTTTTCTATGCTGAATAGTGAAATTTAACTGTTGGAGCACCAGACTCCATCTTAGGAGTTTGCCATTATCTCCGGAAACTCTGTTCAACCAAACGAGTGGATTGTTGTCCGTAATTATTGAGAAGTCTCGTCCATACAGCTATGGCTGTAGTTTTTGGAGAGCCCACACAATCGCCAAGCATTCCTATTCAATGGTGGCATAGGCCACTTCCTGGGGAAGCACTTTCTTACTTAAGAAAAAGACAGGATATTCTTCCCCCTGCTCATTAACCAGACTGAGCACAGCGCCAAACCCGTAGTTAGATGCATCAGTCTGTACCATGAACCTCTTTTTACAGTCCGGTTCTGGGGGACGGGCACCCCCTCCTACAAAGAGCCCTGGATATTTCACCATCTGCAACCTGCCCCCTCTGCAACTCAGTTACTTCCTGGCTATAGTGGGTGGCATTGGTTAATATCCCACCTATCAGGGCAAACATATGTTTTGTGATGTGAACACTCTCCTTATTATTGTATGTGTTAAAGCTGTGTCACAGCTAGGGCCTTTGTCACTCTGCCCCATCTACACAAGATTGGGGTGGCTCACCTCCATACACAACCTCTGTGAATAAACACTGTATACCTTTACATCTGGACAGAGAGTACCATCAGACATCATATTTTTTAAATTGTGGTCATCTTTCACAGTTGTCAGAGCAAGGAGTGGGGCTATCACCTGTGCAAGGTGAGACTCTGACACAGCCACTCTCCTTACAGCAGGACCGGATGCATGGTCATTAACCACTACAGCAAAAGGCAACATCTGACCATCTGCAGTGTCAGGCCTCCCACAAGTTCTACATTCACCATCAGGAACATATTGGGGACATAACATGTTCAGAATAGGGTCAGACATTATAACTTGGGGACCAGGCCCTCTGTCCCTATTTTTACACCTGGGATCTCCAAATAACCAACAGAAGATTCTGACCCAGGACTAACTGTACCAGGCTCCCCTGGTAATTGACCTAATGGGCTCCGCTCTGGGAGGTATAGGGATGGAAAGGGCAGGCCCTTTCCTAACAGTATGGGCCACTGCCCGCTGTCCCTCAGTAACCACAATTGTTGGTACCTCTGTGGCACCTCTCTCCATGTAGACATTATTGAAGAGTGTAACATATTCCTTTCCTGGTTCAGCCTTAGGTAAAGTTTGATAGGCCCTCACCCTCAGAGATTCTACAGCATCTGACTGTGGCTATCTTTGAAGGGCCCACCCCTCCCTGGATGCTCTCTGCCAGGGCAGAGGGTGGTTTGCATGGCATGACTTGCTTCACACTCCTTTCCAAACCTTTTGTTCATATAACCCCCTGGCACTTGTAAATGGGAATTATCACACTCCATTTTATCCACAGGTATCTCATCCTGATTAAACACAACCTCACACCTTTTACATGGCTCTAGCTGAGCACCTTACAGCTTCACAGGGTCATGGTTCATCAAAGATAAATCAACCATATCACATACATCAGTGTCTATAGCATGCCCATCAGTTCCTGACCCTAATAAGATTTCTACTTTCATAGCTAAATGGAATGGAGACAGTCCATTTTCAACAGAAATACTTTCTGATTCATTTCCCAGGGTTTCCTCATTGGCTCCCTCCCCCAGGACCGTGTCTGAGCTTACAACTTCTACAGGGAGGGAGGGGGCGGAGAAGGGATCTCCCCACTTGCAGAGGTTAAATCACCTCTCATTAGCTGATCAGAGTGAGGGAACAATGTTTGTGTTTCACTGCCCCTTAGACTAATCTCTGTGCTAACAGATTGTACAGGAAAGGAGTGTGTGTGTGTGTGTGTGTGTGTGTGTGTGTGTGTGTGTGTTACAGGTAGAAGAGAAGGCTACCTTGCGTTTAGATTATAAAAATCCCTCTTGCTGGTGGTGGCAAATGTGTTTGTATAACCCTGCATATCCAAAGTGAACCCCATGTCACAGGCGGTGCTTCTCAGATTGGCGTATCTGGAGAAGTGACCAGCAGGTCTGTGACATTTAAACACCTAATTTTTTGTTTTGGTTTTGTGTTTTTATGCCCAAGGCCTCATGGTCCATGTTATTATTTTGTGACATATTAATTATTGTGTGTGTAGGCCGAAATGAAGACTGCCTTGCGTTTAGTCGCTAAAATATTTTTGCTGGTGGCAGTGTTGAATTTAAAGTAATCCAGTAGTCACAGATGGCGACTCTCAGATTGGTATATCTGGAGAACTGGCCTTTGGTCATGACAAAGTTTGTCATGATCCTAGCACAGCAATTCTCCAGATACGCCAATCTGAGAATGCTGCCCCGTGACACCCTTACTGATTTCCTCAGCGTGTATGGTAAATCCACGTGGTAAACTTCCACCAGCAGAAGTACCAGTCACTGCATCTGTCAGGCTAAGCGACTTTGAAGGACCATGCCCAGGGTGAGCTTCTGCTCTCACCCACACACACAGTTATTATTACGTAAAAAATTAGGCAACCTGACCTCTCGAGGTTTTATTCCTGAAATAAAATTAAACATTTTTAATCCAAGTATAATCTTCAAAGTTTATTGTTCCAGAAAAAATAAATTATAAGAATATAATAGTTAAAAAGTGATAGTCACACACGTAAATACAATTTCAAATAAAATAGAAAATAGGGAAATAAACAAAACATTCCAATCCAGTCTCTTTGGATTCACTAGTTATGGGATGAGGCTTCCCATTGATGACTCATTGGAACACTTGTATCCTTCGATAGCCTCATGCAGAATGAACCCTGAACAGCCTGTGTTTCTCCTATTTACAACTCAGGCTGCATTCCCCCATCAGCCCCCTTCCCTCTGGATTCATTTTAACTCTTCCAAGCAGGGATGGTATTGAGTGTCAGCTCATACTGGGCTTCCCAGCCACTCTGTCAGGGGTGAATCGCCTTATCTTCTAATAACCTTTGAAGATCTGGCCATGGTTCTTGTGTAAACAAATGGCCTGTTCTGAGAGACACAGGCCAGGAAGGGCTAAACACCTATCTGGCCATAGCTCTGGTTCTTCTCATATTTTATGGCTTGCCTTTACAGCTATAGTATGAGGCCTGTGTAGATCCCAGCAAGGCCAGTCACACCCTGCTGGCCATAGTGTCTCTAGTTCCTTGAATAGAAGGGTTTCTGACACCTCTGTAATGTAAACAAGCTGTATACAAGGAGATCAATTAAGTCTCTACCATTTAACATGCAAAGACATTTGACTGGTATAATACAATGGTACATTAATGCATCAATTGAAATTATATAAGTTTCAGTCAAGCCCATTTTTATATAACCCAGTTGCATTGGCATCGCATCCATTGAAACGTCACTCAGATATCCTGATAAGATCTACAGTATATAGATATCACACTACTTATTAACAGGCCTATTCCTACTTGAATTAGCCTGGATCATGACACCTCCCCCCTAAAAATAGGCATGGGAGCAGTAGGTTTACATGCCACAGTCTCCCATGTCATTTACTGCACGCTGTCCCTCAGCCTGCCATGACAGGAGGAGCCCATATATCATCCATCCCGGGCAGGGGATGGGCATCAACCACTGGGGACTCACCCAACTCCTCACTATAATGGGCATAAGCTGATGTCCCACCTATCACAGCAGCCACTGCAAGATTGCGCAGTTTGTCTGCATGAGACGTTACTAGGAGTGTGTCCCTGCGTCCCCCCCTCCTGGGGAAATGACATGTGTTGTGTGGGGAACACTCTGCTTCTTAACCTGTGTCCCCAGTGTCACTATCTCAGCGGCCATTATTCCCTATGACACCACTTCTCCTGCTGCTCTCTCTGCTGGGGGCCTCACATTCTCACATACACCCCGACCTGGGGGTGGCCTAAGCGGTGGTGTTGGTATCCTTTTACATTCTAGCTACTCCTACCAACTCATCCCCCAAGAACCAACCCTTACATTCTCTACATTTGAGGTCCATTCTATACACCTCTTTCAACCTGTCCATCTACGAGTAGCTGTCATTTACCACCCCCATGGCATGCCCTCCAAATTCCTTGACAACTTTGCTTCCTGGCTTCCTCTCTTCTGACATTCCCTCCATTATCTTAGGTGACTTCAACATCCCAATTGATATCCCCACAATATCCTCTGCCTCTAAACTCCTTAACCTTACATCTTCACTCGGTCTCTCCCACTGGACCTCCTCCCCCTCCCATGTGAATGGGAGCTCACTGGATCTGGTCTTCACTCACCGCTGTGATATTTCTGATTTCTCCAACTCCCCATTTCCCCTCTCAGACCACTACCTGCTCTCCTTTAACTTATCTCTCTCTTCTACTCCATCTCTACCTCCTAAGGCTACCATCACTAGATGCAACATTGAGGCTATCGACACCACTTCCCTATCCTCCCTAATCGACTCACTTCTCTCTCCTATACAGACTTTCTGATGCCCTGTACAAGTCACATCCCTATACAATGCTTCCCTTACTTCTGCTTATGACTCTGTCACTCCACCAACCACTATTCACCCTCGCAGATCAACACCTCAACACTTGCACACCAAATACACCAGTTTTTTTTGCAAAAATGCTCATGTACTGCTGAGCGACAGTGGAGGAAATCGCGCTCCATGGACTTCCTCCATTTCAAACTTATGCTGTCATCATTCAGTGCTGCCCTTTCCTTTGCTAAACAGTCATACTTCAACAACCTCATATCCTCCCAGTCTTCAAACCCCAGGTGCCTATTTGCCACTCAACTCCCTCCTCTGCCCACCCCCTACTCGTCTCTCCCCTTCACTCTCTGCTCTTGACTTTGCCACTTACTTCACATCCAAAATTGACTGCATACGTCAGGACATCACATCCCATCAAAAATCAGCAACCAGCCACCTCCTATCCCTTACCACCCCTCTCCTTTCCTCTTACCAACTCTGAAATCTTTCTCCCATGTTTCTGGCAAGGAAGCCATGGCCCTCATTCTCTCCTCACCCTCCTCTACCTCCCCACATGACCCTATTCCCTCCTGCCTCCTCTCTCTCTCTGCCTGCTCCCATTTTGTCCACCTCTTTAATCTCTCCCTATCACCAGGCACTGTCCCCTCTGCCTTCAAGCATGCACTCATCTCCCCTATTCTTAAAAAACCTACCTTTGATCCACACACTCTCTCCTACTATCGACCCTTCTCTCTCCTTCCTTTTGCCTCCAAATTCCTTGCGCATATTGCCTAGAACCACCTGACTACCTTTCTTTCCTCCCACTCACTACTTGACCCATTCCAGTCTGGCTTCCGTCCTCTCCACTCCACTGAAACTGCCCTCACAAAAGTCTGCAATGACCTCCTATCTGCTAAATCCAAGGGGGATCAGTACGTAATCCTGCTGGATGGGATCCCGCCGGTCGAAATACCGACGCCGGAATCCTGACCACACAATCCCGACAGGGGTGGCGAGTGGAACGCAGCTCTTTGCAGGCTCGCTTCGCTCGCCACGCTGTGGGCACGGTGCCTCGCTACGCTCAGCACACTATTATATTCTCCCTCTGTGGGTATCGTCGACACCCACGGAGGGAGAATATGTCGGGATTGTGGCGGTCGGGATTCCGGCGTCGGTATTTCGACCGCCGGGATCCCGTCCAGCGGGATGTTGACCGCATCCCATCCAAGGGTCACTACTCTTTGCTTATTCTCCTTGAACTCTCTGCTGCTTTTGCCACTGTGGACCACCCTCTCCTTCTAAAAATCATTCACTCACTTGGTCTGCATGATACTGCCCTCTCCTGGCTGTCCTCCTACCTCTCTGACCGTTCCTTCTCTGTATCCTCTCATAGCTCTACCTCCCCCCCGCTTCCACTAACTGTTGGTGTCACCCAAGGCTCTGCTTTTGGTCCTCTCCTTTTCTCTCTGTATACATTCTCTTTAGGAGAACTCATTAGCTCTCTTGACTTACAATATCATCTCTATGCTGATGATACTCAAATCTACTTTTCCTCCCCTGACCTCTCTCCTGCTCTCTTCACTCGTGTATCCAACTGTCTCTCTGCTAACTCTTCTTGGATGTCCCAGCACTTTCTTAAACTTAACATGTTTAAGACTGAGCTGATCATCTTCACACCCTCCCGCACAACCTCACCTCCCACAATTTCATTATCTATCGATGGTACTATCATCTCCTCTAGCCCCCAAATGCACTGTTTTGGGGTAATCCTTAACTCCTTCCTCTCCTTCAAACCACACATTCAGCACCTATCACAAACCTGTCATTTTCATATCAAAAATATTTCCAGGATCAGACCATTTCTCACCCAGGATGCAACCAAGACCCTTATACACTCACTGGTCATCTCCAGACTGGACTACTGTAATCTCATCCTGACTGGCATCCCTAACACATACATCCTCAATGCTGCTGCCCGGATCATCTTCCTCACTAAACACACTACATCCACATCCCCTCTTTTACTAGCCCTTCAGTGGCTCCCCTTCCCCTTCAGAATACATTTCAAGCTGCTCACACTCACTTACAAAGCCCTCTCCCACTGCTCTCCCAGTTACATCTCTATCTTACTTTACACTCCCACCCATCCTCTTCGCTCTGCTAATGCACGCCGCCTCTCCTGCCTTCTGATTACCTCCTCCCACTCCTACCTCCAAAATTTTGCACATGCTGCTCCCTTGCTCTGGGACTCTCTACCTCTCCCCTTCAGACTCTCCACCTCTCTACAAAACTTCAAACAGGCTTTAAAGACACACTTCTTCAAAAATCCCAGCCATTTCTCATCCTAAGCCTTCTGTGGCCCATGCTCACTTTCTACCCCATCTGTGTCACCCCTGTCTGTGTGCCCCTCCTCTTTAGAATGTAAGCTCTCACGAGCATTCATGACAGCTCCAGGCAGACTCTAAAAGTAATATTGCATTATTTACTAATGCTATTGTGGTTATTATTTGAGTCACTGGCCAGGCCAGCATAAAAAGGGGGGTTCCAGGCAACTGGAAACCCCCTGCATTTGCCTAATGGGGGAAGGATGGCTTGTGGTCCCCTCTATTTTTCACTTCCTGCAATAGCTGAAATGGCAAGGGCTGTTGACAGTAAAACAGGGGGAAACTCAATGTTGGGTCCACCTAACATAATGGCAACCAGCTCTAGACTGGTCATTCTAAGGCTATTATCGCAAAGAAAAAGTGTTTTTTTTTTCTAAAACATGTGTGCCCTTCCTTTCTAAAGAGGCATCTTTTCTCTATCCCCAGTGCTATGGATGTGAAGGTAATTATTAACTAATTGCTAATACCAATACACTACTGGTCCAAGAAAGTCTGCCAAGAAATTATGGTACTTGGAGAAACTCAAGTGCCATTATGCCTCGGCTTCAAGTGCCCACTGGTACCTGAAGTCCACCTGAAAAAAAAGCTAACATAAAGACAGGGTATACACACCAAAGCTTTAATTTTTTTTATAAATAACCACAACCCCCCACATGTTGGAAACATATGTGTACAGGCTTGAGGATGTTTCTATACACACCAGCAGATTCCTTACAACTTTGAACAGCCCAGTTACTTAACCAGTGGAGTGGCTTTATTAAAGATAAAGCAGGTTATACATACTGTTAAACACACTGATACATAGAGCAGAGCTTGTCACAGCTCACAAGCCATTGAGTGTATGTAGTTACCTGATAATGGTGCGGAATGCTAGAAAGCATTGTGAATCAACAGGTAATCTCAGGTAAACATGGGTCTCACTAGTGCTAAGTAGAAGACTATTGTATTCCACTGTTAAGCTGTAACACAGTCTCACACAGTTTTAAGATAGGTGTGCACATGTTCACCAAATAGCCTTGGTGGCCATCTTGGTACAGGGATTGAAACTTTCTGAAGGAGTAGCAACATGCAGTAGAGCCATTGGCATTTCTATAATGGGCTTAATGTGTGCAGTGCACATGGGTCCCTGGGTCCAAGGGGGCCCACGCTGCACACATTGCACACATATTTGAATACTTACCTTTCCGGAGTCCAACATCACGCGCTGTAGCTGCAGCAAAAATTGAAAAACCGGAGCCCTGCACATGTGCAGAAAACTCTGGCACAATGCCAGAGACTACTGCACTGTACAGAGAAGGAGGTCCACCTGGACTCTGCACAGGGGCCTCCTCCTCTGTTAAAAGGACCCTGAGTAGAGCACTCTACTTTCAACACCTATAGTATGTTTATTATTTATTTCGAAATTCTTGGAAAATGTCCTCTCTCTGGTTTTGAGATTAGTAAATCTGCATAGTGAAATCCTGCAGATATAATGCCACAAAAGATCCAGGATTTTAAACTACCACTTGGTACTGTAATTTAGACAATGGTATATAAGATGATGCTTCTGTGTGTTGTTGCATAATTCCTGTGTCTTTTGTTACTCATTAAATTATCTTAGCTAAAAAGAAATATGATCTTAACAATAAGTAGTTTCAGGACATAAAAAATCTTTCTCAGCAAGGAAACTTCATCTTTTGGATTCTACCAATTTTTAGACATACCTTACCAATCACCCAGATCTGAAATTTATACGACAGCCCACGTATTTCTACTCTCACTTTAACTTTAAAGTTTATTACTCTCCCATGTCCTAAAATTACTCTACTGTAGTTAAGAATGCTTTCTTAACTACAGTACATATTGAGGAAAACACAGGAAATATTATTCAGAAATATTATTCTCCCAAAAAGAACTTTTTTGGAATCACCATTTGTAAGGATAGTCTTACATTTGTGAAATAAGTTATATTTCTGTGCATAAGAGAGTTTGGGGAGGGGGAAGTGGTCACTGTTCCTTAATTTGTAGTAAAATATTTTTAAAACAGTGTATAAACAATAATTAATATTAAAATTGAAACATACAGTAATATTTAAGTGCAGCAAACAGGTTATCTCCACTACTCTAAACAACATACAAGAAAGCGCAATGAAAATTAATGAGATACAACTGTAATTGTTAATATACAAAATAAAAAATAATGTTTCACAGTATTAAAAAGAGCTTGTTGCATAAAAAACAACTCAAAATGAGTAACTGCTGCAGTCCCACGCTCTCTTGTATGTTGTTTTGTTTACCTGGATTGATACAAGCAGAGTATCTATTGGGAGCTGCATTTTTTTTTTATGTGTAAAGGTGTAACCTTTTTCAATAGAATTTAACTCCAATGTGCTTTGACTGATATATCCAGAAAAGGTTCTCTTTGGTAATATCTATACCTAGTATATTGAGGTGGCAGTGGTCCTTTACTAGGCTGATTGATGGTCAAGTGAATACTGTAGATCTGTAAGGAATGTAAAAAGGAAAAGCGAAGAATTATGTATTTTTAAGGTTCAATAAAAAGAGTAGACATTAAGACTGAGCTGTTCATCTTTCCACCCTCCCGCATAACTTCACTACCCACAATTTCATTATTTATTGATGTAAAAACTATCTTCTCTAGCCCCCAAGGGCACTATCTTGGAGTCCTTGACTCCTTCCTCTCCTTCAAATCACACATTCAGTACCTTTTGTAGTCCTGCCATTTCCATCTCAAAACTATTTCCAGGATCAGGTCCTGTCTCAATTATAATGCTACTAAGACCCTCATCCGTTCACTGATCATCACTAGATTGGACTACTGTAACTTCCTCCTATCTGGCCTCCATGACTGCCACCTCTCTCTACTCCAATCTGTCATTAATGCTGCTGCAGGGTCATCTTCCTCTCTAAACAAACTATGTCTGTCTCCCCTCTCCTACAAATCATACACTGGCTCCCTTTCACCTTCAGAATTCAATTTAAGCTTCTCACACTTGTGGTGATCGGGTGAGTCTTTCCTTACCTCCATTCGCTGGATGCAACTCTGGAGAATCTTGGTACTTTGTTTCCGGTGAATGAGGAGGCAACTACACTTCAATGAAGGAATAACAATTTTCCAACTGCATCTGTTTTATTAACTATTCAATTGTGGATGAATCTCAAATATCAAATGCAGGTAATATACTTTTGTGTGCCTAAATGTCAATTTCAGATAATGAACTTTTGTGTAAACAACTATTACTCTAGCTATAGACTGCGTACAACATACTGGCCCTCATTCCGAGTTGTTCGCTCGCAAGCTGCTTTTAGCAGCTTTGCAAACACTAAGCCGCCGCCTACTGGGAGTGAATCTTAGCTTATCAAAATTGCAAACGAAAGATTAGCAAAATTGGGAATAGACACTTCTTAGCAGTTTCTGAGTAGCTCCACACTTACTCGGCAACTGCGATCAGTTCAGTTAGTTTCGTTCCTGGTTTGACGTCACAAACACACCCAGCGTTTGGCCAGACACTCCTCCGTTTCTCCAGCCACTCCCGCGTTTTTCCCTGAAACGGTAGCGTTTTTTCGCACACACCCATAAAACGGCCAGTTTCCGCCCAGAAACACCCACTTCCTGTCAATCACATTACGATCACCAGAACGAAGAAAAAACCTCGTAATGCCGTCAGTAAAATACCTAACTGCATAGCAAATTTACTTGGCGCAGTCGCACTGCGGACATTGCGCATGCGCATTAGCGACTAATCGCTCCGTTGCGACAAAAAAATAACGAGCGAACAACTCGGAATGACCCCCACTGTAGTAATCACCAAAACGACATAGAATTGCATCAACACTTATGAAACACTTAGGTCGGCCACAGCTTTTCCAAATATGGGTGATACGCTGCTTCACCTGGGACCAACCAGCCCATTAGGTTCTGTAAACAACAATTCACTAGGACGAATCGCAGCAATACCACTAATACTGGACGTCGACACTATTTGCCAATAAACACACACTTTGCATGCAAAACCACAATATTAATACAATACTTCTCTAACCTCAATACTAACTTCATGTATTTCTTAATGACCTTGATGCACCAAATTATGTCTCTATTGGGTACCCAATGGTGCGAGGTATGTTCAGAGCAACCCGGGTTGTCTTTTGACCTGTGCACAGGAGTTTACTGAGGCGTCCCGTTGTATACATTAAATATCTCTCGAGCAACGTGTATCCTTTTCCAGTTATTAACTTTCTCTCTCTAGGGCATCTGTTATGCAGGAGACCTGCTGCTGGTTCAGGTAAATATCTGCACACAACCTGGGTTCATCCCAATTACAGTCAGTAGGTGGCGCTGTCTCTCCACAAATCAGTGTAAGTAATGATATGCGAACTCCCAACTGGGCTAATAGCCCTCCTGGGTAGCCCCTCTCCCCTCTTCTTACAAGAGAGTTAGTATTTTGTAGCCCTCCAATTAGTATACAGTCCCGGTCTAGGGAATCTGTTTTGGTCAGTCTATCCAGTTAGGTAGGACAGTGGAGTAAGGGCTGTGTGGACCTCTTTTTTACCCTACAGAGTACTTTAGGAACAGAGTAAATGAGCAGCGGTGGTCCTAATTCACAGGTGCTGACCATAGGGGTTGCGATGGTGTCTCAGATGTCCGTGGTGTGGTGACTATCTCTTTCCAAAATGTGGTGTCTCACCGGTATGTGCAGTCTTCACAGCTGCGAACACGGCTGCTCCTTGTCTGCAAGGCGCTCCACGGGTCGTGCAGACACCGAACTCCCAAACTCTGCTTTGTTTCTCCTGCTGGGGTGTCGCCCACAACCGGTGTTGTATGGCTGGCTGTGTCACTGGAACCTCTGCCCGCAGAACTCTCCTAGCTAGCCACCGATCACTAGTGCAGTCAGTGGTGGCAACTTATCCTGTCAGCCTGGTCACCTTACCAGCTCACTCTCCTGCTTCCTTCCATGCTGGTGCACTCCTCACACTGAGTCCTCAAAATCCACCTCTTCCTGCTCTTCCACCAGCCAATCCAGTCTCCTCTCACCAGTCTGTCAATCAAACCCCCGGGTAGGTCCCGCCCCTCCTCTAATCCTTAAAAGCACCAGGATACATTATCTCCAGGAAGTCCTGTACTGTTATCTACAGCATGCAGGCCTTACTACTGGGCTGTTCAGGGACCCTGCAGGGTACCACACACACTCACTTACAAATCTCTTACCCCTTCCTCTCCCATATACTTCTCTGACCTCATCTGCCTTCACAATTCCTCTCACCCAGTTTGCTCCACTAATGAATGCCACCTCTACTGCCAATTGATTTATTTATTCTCTCCCATCTCCAAGATTTTGCACATGCTGCTCCCTATCTCTAGAATCAGACTCTCCACTTCTCTACAAAACTTCAGGTGGCCTCTCAAGAACCACTTCTTCAGCAAACCCAGCCATCTCTCATCCTAGCCCTCTGATCCATTCTCACCATCTACCCCATCTGTGTCACCCCTATAATCCCTCCCCTTTAGCATGTAAGCTCTCACGAGCAGGGCCCTCTACCCTCATGCTTTTCATTCTTTGATTTATATTAACATCTTCTCCATACTGCCTAACCTTTAGTTGCTGATGCCATGCTGCTTATTTGAGTGTTATGACCAGTAATGCAGCAATGATTATAAACCATGTACTTGTCCAGCATTGTCTTGAACTGTAAGTCACTGTTTTTTGTTCTACTCATTTGTTAGGCACTGTAGGACCCTTGCGGTACCATATAAACAAATAATAATAATAATAATAATAATAATACATAATGTTCCAAGTGTTTATGTACCAATATAAATAATTAGTCAGGCATATCTGTTTGTTGTAAGATCACAGTCATGTTCAATGACCAATATAAGAAGTAAGGCAATCATATACTTATTTATTAATCTTTGGTGTCATCTTTGTTAGATGTAAATTTAATGTTTGACAATTGCTTTTGGACTCAACGTCATTGTATTTCTGTACATAAGATAGCATTAGTAGAAATTTTAAAATTAGTATAAAACCTTGAATGTCCATGTCAATGGTTTCCACTGTTGACTTACATTTTTCTGAAGGAATGACAACAATCCTAGCTGTAGTAAACCAAATGAGTAACCACTACTGAATAGACTATGGACTTATTGATTCAGGAATATTCAACTACAAGACATCCCTTTTAATGTAATTCCAGATCAAAGAGGAAGATTAATTTCAACTTCTGGGACAGTTTGTGCACTCTATTATAGAAAATATTATTGTCCCTTCTTTCCATCTCCCATCAAATAAGCAAATAGAAAGAACTTTATAGTAATATAGACTGTGGAACAATATTTACAATATTTAATCTAAATGATTGGATGGCTCATTTACTTAATTAGCTTACAACAACTTTGAATATAGCTCAATTTCCCAAAGTCCTTTCATTGCTAATTTACAGTAGTTCCATAAAACACTAACTCGGAATTTCCCAGATTCTGTGCAATTTCAGCTGTAAACTGCAGATTCACTCCTTGAAAATCACAAAGGATGGTAATTGAGGATTGATTCAGAGCTGAGAACAAATTTAAACCTTGGCAAAAGCATATGTTGGGAGAAGAATGTTAAATAGTAGCTAAATTAAATTGCAAAATTACTCTCACGTGTTTTTGTGTTGGATCTGTTTTGTTTAAAAAAAAAGATTAAATATCTAAAATAATTTTATTTGGGCCTGTTTTTTATATTACAATTTTATTGACCTCAATAATATTCATTTTTAGTTATTTCCAGTAAATTTTGACTACCTCCCAGTTCACAATATTGTTCACCAATATAGGCCAAGGCTGGCTGGCTAAACGTAGCAACAGAGCAGCTGCACAAACACACATCAGCTTAAAAGACTATAGCACATCTTTGAAACATTGCCACACAGCAGTGCCATACAGGATGGCAGTTTAATAAACTATACGAACCCACAGAAACCAAGAATGTTTTCAGTAATCAAGAATTAGATAAGAGGCCTGAGGGCAGTACAGGGAAATGGAAGTAGAGTATGTACTATGGAATTAATTGAGCGATTGCCGGCTGCAAGTAGTTACAGCCTGGAATGCCAGGTAGCATGCTGGATCACAGTTAGATGATTATGGCTACATCTGTAAGTTCATTTAATTTAAAGTCTAAAACAAGTGAGACATCTGACGCTGGGAGGATTATGTTTTGCCTCCATTTTGAATCTGAGCTTGGCGGGAAATACTGAGATGGTATTCTGAAAACTCGTAACCAAGAGTTTATTTGGTTTCGGTCTCCTTAGAAACCAAACTGCACATCTCTAACAAGAACAAGCCTATATTTCGTGCAAAAGACATGCCTGGAAATATGCATATTTATGTTTACATTCAATTCTACATCATAGCCCTAATGATCTTTACCTTGGGGAGAACACAGAGTTTTAGCATTATTGCATCTTCAGTTGCAAGTGTACTGTACTTGAAATTCATATAACTGTGCACCACTCACATATGCATGAATTAGGTTCCAGAGCATGCACAGTATGAAAACACCAACATACTCTCCACAAAACTCAGAATCAGGCTTCCAAAGGCTGGCTGCCCAATAAATACCTTAGGCAACCAAAATGTTTTCCCAAACTTTGTTAGAAATATATTACACCATTTAAAATACAATTGCTTACAGCTTCCAGTTGCTGTGAAAATATTTTTTTTCACATTTCCCTGAATAAACCATACAATAAAAACCCTTTTCCAGATAGAATTTTAGTTCCACCTCTACCCATTAGTCATTGTTAAAAGAGCAAGAAGGATTTCCTTTAGAAAATGTCCTGGGGCCATACATCTGTGATGGATGGGCAATTCCTGATTTTGCAGATTATTGGGTAACATTTTTTAATTAAACACACCAATTACCCACTGCAGCAACTGGCTGAGATGCTACACAGGGTGTAGTCCCATATTATGAACAGCAATTTATTGCATAGTAGAATGAGGATTAAAAAGGGACTGTCACTGTAGCGCACCAGAGGCATGTTTGCATCGTAAGGTGCCCATACATCAGCAAACATAATTTATTGTTTAACAAATCCTGTTATTTAATTCCCAGATATATTGTTTCCCCAATCCATCTGATTTGCCCATATATTACAGATATATTTCAGTAATTTGCAGATCATATTCAGTTAAACAGATCTGCCAATCTTGAAAGACTCATCAGTTTGCCAGAAATGGTCTGCAGATCTGCTGATTGTTAAGGGGCCCATACATCAGCAATCGATTGGGGCAATTTGCCAATTTGCAGATGATTGTGTCAATAAATGTGCAATGTATGGGGTTCACCGATCACACAAACCGATTGGGATTGTTAAATCAGGTTTTTAAACATGTTTAATTTCACAGATCATTGTGACTGTAGATTGCTAGTGCATGGGCAACAATCAGTAGATCTGCAGACCATTTCTGGAGAACTGATGAGTTATTGAAGATTGGCAAATCTGTTTAATGCAGCCAATACACTAGGTCAAAATTGTGTACGAATGTACGATTTCTACGCTTCATTCGATGCACCTTGTGCACATTGTGCATATTTTGGGTATAATTACTATATAATGCGCATCCCCGTGGGTCAAATGTCGCATCCTCAGATCATACATGCAGCCCATATTATTCATCGTAATCGTATGCACATCGTACCATGTTTTATGCACATACAATGTATCATACGATTTTGAGTGTCATTTCCCTGGACTTTTTTTTGTGAGGCACACAATCGATCGTTTAATAATGGGTCAATAGCACATTGTGTGTCACTTGTGTGTCCCGACTGCCAGACAGCTGTCGGGGAGGTTGAAGGGAAATTGTGATACAGCATGCATCGGATGCGGGTCATCCTGATGTATGGCCAGCTTAACTGAAAATCATATGCAAATCACTGAAAAAATATCTGTAATGTATGGTCAAAGTCAGATGGATTGTAAAAACAATAATTATGGGAAAAAAATCTCAGGATCTGTGAAACAATGAATTGCAATTGCTGATGTATGGGCCCCTTAACCTATATGCTAGCAATCTACAGTTCCAATTTATCTGTGAAATGAAACATGTTGAAAAACCTGATTTGAAAATCCCAATCGGTTTGTGGCCGAAATCTGCGATCTCAGATTGTTACAATTTATTACAGGTGTATGGGCCCCTTTAGACAAGTATTGTGTTTGTCTGGTCTGTAGTCATATACTGTATGTGTGGCTGATTATGCAAAATGCTGTAAGAAGTTATATTCTCTGTTACAGTGGGACTAGCCAGTCTGCCTCGGCAAACTCTGCACTTGAAGAACCACAATTGCCAGGATGTCCAGACAGTATTTGGTGGCTGGGACCTGTACTACCACTGTAAAGAAAATATTTAAAAAAATACAGGACTTGCACACCTAATTATTTAATCCGTTTTTACACAGTCACGCACGCTCACACTGCTATATTGTACATACTCACATAATGTACAGCAGTCCCTGCCCCCAACCCCCCGTGTCCAAGCAGAATCCGGTCTTCAGAAAACAATACACTGCAGCTCTCGATCCATGGTAGACACAATGTACTATAGGCAGTGGTGGATTTCCCACTAGGCTCATGAGGCATGTGTCTAGGGGCACCACTTGCTGGGGACAGCACAGCAGGCTGAACCCCCCTGCATCTGAGCAATCTGCAATTTTTTTTTAGCTGAAGAGTGGGAGAGGGGGCGGAGCTTACAAAGCCTGATCAGGTCCTGATGTTAGACTCTAGAGAGAAAGATAAAGGGAGGTGGAGCTGCTGCAGATTCTCCAGCCAGTCAGAGAGGTCAAAAACTACTCTGCTGCTTGTGAAGTATAGTAATTGTATGTATGCAATGTGTGTACAGTATGGATCTATGCAGTGTGAGTGTATGCTTGTGTAGTGTGTGTCTGTGCAGTGTGTGTGTGTATGCATTTACATTTCCAGATCCATTCTTTGGATGAAACAATCTGCAAATCACTGAAAAATATAAATAATGTTTGGAGGCATATTACTGGACTTGGGAATTAAATCAGGGGGAAAAAATACAGCAATCTCAAAAAACTATTGCCACATGTCCCTTCCTTTTAACTAGGTAATATAGTCTATTACAGTGAATATTAGAGTTTAATGGGACCCATACATTCCAGTAGCCTTTATCCCTCTTACAGCTTATTCCAAAAAACTGGGAAAGGGAAGCATGAGAACCGATCACATGTTACAATCAACAGATTGTGGCTTGTGAATGTCCTCCAACTTACACCCATCCAAACCTCTGATGCCATTTAAAGTGGTGAATAAAATAGAGTTTCTAGTTCTGTATAACAGTAACGGCAGAATCCTAGAAAGAAAAATCTGCATGCATATCTGGCTAGGGGCAGAGGCACCTAATTCTTTTAGTAAGGTGGTAGGGCAGCTTTACATAAAACTACTGTAGGTACAGTATTAGTAAAACACTTAAAATTTGGTTTGGCAATGCAAAATTTAACTGACTTATTCACCCGCTTGTAACATTTACAGTTTCACAGGTGCTTTGCATGTTGCATAGCAATTTCTTGTGTTTGCCCTGCCTTGTATACCCTTATTAACTAATTACACTAGCTGTTATAAAAGCTTCCAACATACAGTACACATACCGTATTTAAGCACATTCAGTATGTGGTCTGGCACCATTAGGTGGCTCTGTAACATCACACCTGTCAACTGTAAAAAAAAGAAATCAATACTTCCTCTACACACTCTACAGCTCTGCAGCTCATTTGTTTTCAGAGCACTGTCAGAAAAAAATCCACATGTACAGGGTACATGTGAAAAAAGAAGAAACTAGCCAAGGGTCAAACATTATCCTTCAATCTAAGGCTATGGATCCAATTGGGGACTATGTAACATGGTTGTGGGTGATCAATTGTCATCATGAGTCGAAGTCCTTACAATTTTAAAGAGCGCTACATGTACTAGTGACACATACTGTATGCCCTGAGTCTGTAATCTATATCAGCCAAAACTCTATTTTTAAAGGTGGCAGACATTAATACACAGTTAGGTGAAGTGCATAACGGAGATACTTTACAATACGAACAGCTCATGAGCAGCATTAATACAGCTATATGTCAGCTTAAACAGGAAAGAGGGCTACTTTACAATTTTTGTTTAATAAAATGTGTTATATGAATATGTGAAGGTTACATTTACATAGGAACATTGGTTAATGTGTACAAATACAAAACAGGTATTATTTAATCTTACTTGCAATGAGAAGAGTAAAGGCTCGTATGAGGGAATATGATATAAAATTAGCTAACTACTGTACGTCTGCATAATAAGCTGTAGTAGAAGCCCCTATCCACACTGAACAGCAAGAAGAAAATCTCTTTTTCATCAATCTTTAAGCAGTCCTTCCATTTCCCTGGAAGCCCTTCCAGCATTTCTCAGGCTCATTTCACAGTCTCCTATTACTTTTTATTTCAAACCCCATTCCTGATGGAGAGAGGGGAAGGGCAGGCGAAACAACCACTTTTAACTGAGAGTAATCTATTCTTCGTTACAATGACTGGCCTTTTAACTCTTTCAAGCTTGCTGTCGCCTGAGGCTTTCAAAGCATTACAACTGCCTGACAGCATTTAATTTATTCATTAAAATATTGCCATTTACTGCAGTTAAAGTTAACAGACTACTGTATCTGACTAAATGTGATTGTGTGTTTCATTTTCTCACTTAAGTTTATTAATATTGTTACAAAACATATACAAAGGGTGAAATATACAGGTAACAATTCTTAATTAAAAACGCAGATTAATTTTAATGCTTATCTGTATGAAACATGGATTGTTTTTATTCTGCAGAATTAGTCAAACAAGGAATAGGAAGAATTAGGGAGATTTGCAATTAGAACTCCAATTAAAAATATGTACTGTACAGTAGAGAAGCATAGGCGTGCGCAGGACATTTTATTAGAGGGTGCACGATTAGAAGGGCGTGTTTAGCACCGCCTATTGGGCATGTCTAACACCACCTAATGGGCGTGTCTAGCACCACCTATCAGGCGTGTCTACCACCACATATTGGCACTCAATGCAAACTAAATAATATAGAGAATTGATGCACAGATATAGATAGATGGATGGATAGATAGATAGATAGATAAAATCTGTTTAATATATGTTCAATTTGTATATTTTATTACCATAGATTATATCCTAATCTCTCGAAATATATATTGATATTGAATTTGAACTTGTCCTCCTCGAAGAGGAATGCTGTATTCTGTGGCGTTGGCACATGATGAGGAGAGAGAGAGTGTGGGTAGGAGCATGAGCGGGCATGCACGCGGCATGACATCATCACGACACATCCCACAGGTTAGAGGAACTGGTAGTAGGATTACGTCAGTGATGCTGCACCATTAAAATGAATGACAGCCAGACTGAGCGGAGGGGGTGGCGGGCGCAATGGGCGAGAGGACAGATATGAGCACACTCGGCGATTGCCGGTACTGCAGCAGCAGCAGGTGTGTGTGAGGGGGTGACAGACATTAGGGGGTGCCTGTGTGCACCAGGAACCCCCCCTGCGCACGCCTATGTAGAGAAGCCATTTATTTTAAAAGGAGCAGGATTTGTGGGCAATATTTGTAAATGCTCTGTGTCACATTTCCCACAATAATTAATTCTTATTACTTGCATATCATGGTCTTAAGACATATTTGCCTACGTTTGAAAAAGCATTTTCAGGAAGATTCTGAAAGCAACACCAATGATTGCAGTACTGAAAAGGATGTGTAGTGGTCCGTCTGAGAGGCATGTCATTAAATTGATGTATGTCCAAAACAAATTAGATTTTATTATATACAAATTATATAACCCTACAAATAATGGGAGGCTGTGCTTTCAGCCAAGTATGTAAGTTTTGCAAACCATGCACAGTTGTCACAGTAGAAAAATTGCAATGGTCACAGAAGTAGCCTGTATATGACCAATATGTCTGCATAGATGGCCATGTACTTTGGCCCATAAACCTACTGTACTATTATTATATGTTTTTCCATAGGTCTGACTGTACATTAAAAATCTACTGCCTCACTACTGTAAGTTACGGACACACAACCTGGTCTGGGGGAGATTGCTAATGTAGACTTTTCATGGTGTAAGGGAGATCACTTCTATATCAGGGAGTCTCTCTGACATTGAGTCATCCAGAGCTAGCCCTGGGCATAAGCAAGCCAGGGAAATGTCTATGGCATTTTGCATTCCTAGGGGTATTCAAGCCTGCCTAGGGTTGGCAGAGGTCCTGTTTTGGACTGGCTACCATGATCGGAGTTCTCAGTTCCGATCAAGCAGTTCAGCCAGAAGCCAGCAGCCGCGGAAGCTGATGGACCGGGATCAGTCAATCTGGGAAGCAGGGAGCTTCAAAAATGGCAACAGGAGGAGGTCTACTGTGCATGTGCAGCTGCAGCTCTTCCTCTTATGGGCCTTTGCAGAGACACTGTCTCCCTGCAGTCACGGCATCTCGCAACCCCACCCCACAAAGCGCAGTCATGGATTCAGGGAGGTTCAGGGGTGGACAAACTGACAGCCAGCAAGCAAATAAGTTTTACAAAAAAAAGCTAGTAGCATTACTAATGTGGGGCATATGTGTAATTTGCATTACTGTGTGGCATTATGTGTATAAGGGCATCACTAATTTGTGGCATATGTTTAAGGGACATTACTGTGTGGCATTATTTGTATAAGGGGCGATATTACTGGTTGGCGTAATGTGTATAAAGGGCACTACTGAGGGGTGTAATGTGAATAAGGAGCAATAATGTTTGGTGTAATGTGAATAAGGAGCAATATGGTGTAGTGTAATATGAATAAAAACCAATATGATGCAGTGTAATGTGTATAAGGAGCAATATGGTGTGGTGTAATGTCTATAAGGAGCAACACCATGTGGTGCAATGTGTACAAGGAGTGATATGACCCCGTGTGGTGTAATGTGAATAAGGAGCAATACCGTGCAGTGAAATGTGTATAAGGAGTGATATGGTGCAGTATAATGTGAATAAGGAGTGATACTGTGTGGTGCAATGTGTGTGAGGAGCGATGCTTAGAAATAGGTTGTGCAATTCAGTCCCCCACCCCCTTTCCTCTATATCTGCGTATATATTGTACACAGGAAGGCAAGGCTTCCTTCCTCTGATATTGGCATCCCTCCCATCTACCCTCAGGTGTTTTAGTTAGCACAAGTTCCTACACTTCTGAGCACACATCAATAAGGGATCTACTGGAAGTTAAGACCTTGATACATTTATATAATGTGATAGTATTAGAGATGTCAGGGACCCATTTAATGAAGTTACCTGTTCGCGGTGCATTGGCCCACATATTTGCGCAAATATGTGCTGAGAACTTCACTTATACTCTATGTTAATTATGATGGCTTATCAAAATTATTTTGACTATCAGTGTTCTTAGTGCTTAGAGTGTGCATCAGCATTTTTTTTCCTCCTTCCCATATACTAAAAGCCTTAGCATGGTAGCACCTCTTAATATGCTTAGAATTAGGGTGTGCAGTCCAGTTCCTCCCTCTTTCCTCTATTTGTTGTTGAGTTCCACCACCTCTCCAGGACCAATTTATGTCCTGGTTCTGTATATACTGTACTATGATCATGTGATCAATGCATAAGGGAATATAGATATAAAAGAGAGATGTCTGTAAATGAAAATATTATTATTCCATAATTTTCTCAGCGTAATGATATATTTTGTTTGCGTTAATAGTAGAGATGAGTGGTTCAGATTACCTGGAATCCATGCCCACCCGTACTTCTGATTTCAATCTTAGCCCAGGCTTGGGTTTTCCCATCAGGCTTGTATTCCAAATCAAAGCAGAATGTCATCCTCCTACATCAGATTCTTGTGGTTTTGGATTCTATATAAGGACCCTGCGGCAGTGATTTGGTGCCATTTCACTCCAGTCACACTGCTGTGTGCTACACTGTACTCTGCTGTGTTCATTTACTAGTAGCTGAACTGTATCCAATAAGTGGCTGTGCTGTGTCCATCCACAAGCTGTGTTCAGCCCGCTAAGTCTATTTCTGTCATATACTGGTGTTGCACTGACTCCGCAGGCCATACCCCACCCACTGCATTTACATATAAGTGACATGACTCTGTATTGTCCACTGCCAAAAAACGTAAAAAAAGTAAAAATGTTCAAAAAAATGTAAAAAAGTTTACAAAATTTGACTTTTTTAAGTTTGTACAACATGTGTGTGCTGTACCCCAGTGCATTTGATCACATACATGAAAAAAGTGGTCTGACTTCATGAGCAGAGCTGCCAGTTAAAAAAAAATGCATTGCTGTATAATTTGTTTGTACTGTTCTGTCATTCTACCTCAGTATGCTCAGTACCCAGTGTGCTTTGTTCACTTCAAGTACAGACAGGCAGTCTGACTCCATACAGTGTGAACCAAGCTGGCAGATAAAAAATGGATAATATTCAGTTTAGAGAAGAGTAGGACCAGCAACCAAATACTATTGCTGCAGCTGCTGTAACCAGTCATTATGATAATGCTAGTCTTTCAATGTCATCTAAAGCCGATGCTCAAGGGCATAGAGGCAGGGACATTTTAACAGAGGAGGGGGCCCCTGTGCAGGCTCCTGGTGGGCCCCCTCCTCCACATGTCGCAGTAGTCTCTGGCATTGTGTCCTGGAGTCTACTGCGCATTCGCAGGTCTCCAGAAACATGGTAACTGCATGTTTCGGAGACCAATTTCACTGATGCAGATGCTCGACAGCCATTTTGGAAGAGTTTTTTTCTGCGGCTGCAGCACCTGACACCTGAACTCCGGAAAAGTAAGTCTTCAAATATGTGTGCACTGTGTGGACCCATGGGTTTGTTTGTACTGCACACATTACACCCATTATAGAAACACCAATTCATAGAGAGTTTTAATCAGGGCATGTGAAAAAAAAAATAACAAACTTTACAGGGGTAAATACAAAAACAAAAACACCACTATTAAAGGCAAAATTGAGTGCAGAAAAATATAAAATTGGCAACTTGCCATTTACCACACAAAGTGGCAAGAAAAGGCTCAGGCTTTGGCCTTTATTTATGAGTTGTGGTTCTGAAACTGTCAGTGAGGCATATTTTTCTGCCTCTCATGACGATGCAAGACCTTTTAACTAAAAGAGTCTTAAGAGGTGTAAAAAAGAAACCACTAAGGCAGTAGCGTATATGTAAAATACTTAAGGTGATATATCTTATGCTCAAAACACCAATGGGCAGCCTAGTCTAGTGGATCCAAACAATGAGTGTCCCTCCAATACACTCGAGGAATATCTAAAAAAAAATTGTACTTGTGAACCCACTTAACAGGGCGCCCCCCTCAAAAGTGTGCAACCACTACTGTGTAGTAAAAGATTTAAAAAGGTTTACGTTCCTTATATAAACATCAGTCTCCTCTTCACTTTAGAGTCCAGATTTCACCGGCTCAGCATATGTAAAGAGAAAAATGGATTCTCATTTGTAGAAACGTCAATTTAATCAATTTAATCTTTTTCAAGGCACTGCCTTGAAAAAGACCCTGAAGCAAGGGTTGAAACACGTCGGCTATATGGTGTTGCGGACCCCTTGAGTCCAGAGTCATCCAGAGAGCACTTTTACGGTACCCAAAGATCTGATCTGAAAGATTGCCTACCCGGTGGACTTTCTTTGAGAGTTTAAACAACACTTGTTTGAGAACTGTTTATCAGTTCTCCACAATTTTTGGTAATTGTTCATTCCTCTGGGGATACTCATATGGAACGATAGTGGGAATTTGTTATTCTGTTTTTGTATGTTTTCTGCATGTTATGTATTAAATTGACGTTTCTACACATGAGAATCCATTTTTCTCTTTACATATGCTGAGCCGGTGAAATCTGGACTCTAAAGTAAAGAGGAGACTGATGTTTATATAAGGAACGTAAACCTTTTTAAATCTTTTACTACACAGTAGTGGTTGCACACTTTTGAGGGGGGCGCCCTGTTAAGTGGGTTCACAAGTAAAAATTTTTACTAAGGCAGTAGAGCTATCTCTTCAGAAACAGAAATGTCACAAATCCCTGAGGAGTGTCTAAGTGTGTCTATAAATGCTATGTGTGAACTTGACCTTTCTAATACCATACTTGCAGAGAAGCCAACGTCTAACATTTCTGCTCACAGCAAATGAGGGGTTGAGCAGCAGAAGTATAGCTGATGACATTAAAATTGATGATGCCACTGTGGAAGTGCAAGAGGACAAGGGAGATATTTGTGTAGTTGACACCGGCACTAATAAGTATGTTGAGGATGAGGATGTTGTTTGTGTAAGTCAGGCACCAGTGGAAGCAGTTCTTGCCCGTGATAAGAAGAAAGCCATTGTCATGCCTGGGCATAGGACCAAAAAATCCACCTCTTATGTGTGGAATTATTTTTACCCAAATCCTAACAACACTTGTCTATCCATCTGTAGCATTTTTAAAGCCACAGTAAGTAGAGGTTGGGATGTAAACTATAAAGAATCTCCTCCCTGTTACATAATTTGCAGTGTGCTCATGACAAGTTTTTGTCAACATCAGAAACTTGTGCTAAAAAAATTTCAACAAGCAGTCCAGCATCAGCTAGCTCCCTTTTCTTGACCAGATCCCAGCGCCTGCAACCTCTATTGCCAACACCTTCATGCTCAATATCCTCAGTAATGATCGAAGGTAGTCCCGCATCACATTTGATAAGGCTAGGTGACTTCTCCCCTATCCAGGATTCCTCGGAAGAATCCTTCAGCACTATCCCTGCTGCTGCTGGGAATAGATCTTCATCCCAGAAGGAAACCAAGGAGACTAGTATTTTTTTTTTTATTGACTGTTAATTTTTTGCAAGGGGAAGATAGTATGGCAGATCTCATGCAGTTGCAAAGTGGATCACTGAGACCATGACAGCTAAGCTAATATTAGATCTGCGGCCAATATCTGCCATTATTTCTGTGGGTTTTAGAACGTTAATTGAGGTCCTTTGTCCTCAGTACTAAATTCTATCTCAGTTCCACTTTACTAGACAGGCATTACCTTACCTGTTCCAGTTTGTTAGAAAAGACCTACTGTAATTATTGGTCTACTAAATGCCATTGTACCCATTGTCCACTTAACCATAAATATGTGGACAAGCAGTAGTTGGCAAACTAAAGCTTACATGACTGTGACAGCCCACTGGGAGGGTGAATCACCTCCAGCAGCAGCACCTAACAAACACCACCAGCTCCTTCAGATGCAGGTTATTCTGTGTATCACCAGGTTCATCTAAGGGATGTCATAGCAAAATGGTTCCCCACTTGGATGCTCCTCAGGATATTGAGAAAGCATTATCCAACATGTCCCATGTTTTGCTTATACAATCAACTTGGTGTTCTGTTTTTTTAAATGACAGGGGCATGCAGGAAATGCTGTCTGTGCCCCGAAAAATGTTGGGACATTTTTCGGCATTCAGCAGCTGCATGCAGGAGATTGCAGTATCTCAAAGAACAGTGAAATTTTTCCTGCCACCAACTGAAGCAAGAGGTGATAACAAGGTACAATTCCACACTTGACATGCTATAGTGGATAAAGGAACAGCAAAAAGCCATCAACAGCTACACAACAAGCCATGTCATTGGGAGAGGATGGGGAATGTACCTTACTCCAGCACAGTGGAGAATACTTTCTATCTTGTGCAAGGTGCTGAAACCTTTTGAAGTGAGTTCCAATACTGCTAGTTTGAGTCAAGGGATTCCACTAATTAGAATTTTGGAAAATTTACTTGAGAAATTAAAGGAGGAGATTAAATGAAGTGATTCCACTAAATATGTTGTACTTGTAGATCAAGTCTTTTATTCACTTTGCCAGGATCAAAGTACAGAGACTTCTGTAATGGTGGATTCCAGCAGGAATTAATTGATAATGTGTGAGAATGATGTACAGTATTGTACATGCTTATTAGGTTGAGGATAGTAGTGACATCTTGCCATTGCAGAGCTGTTAGCTTAGCTGCCTTAAGCCCATTGGTAGCTTGTTTTGTGGGGGTCCAAACAAATCAATCACTTCAGCTAGTAGCAGTCCCTTTTGTTGAAGTGCTTGGTTTGTTAAACTGCATGTTCTTTTTAATATCCAACATAAGGGTGGGTGGGAATTTACTCAGGAGCTATGCTGGGTGACCATAGCCCCCAGAAACATATAGAGCTTGTATCTAGATGCCTGTTACCCCATGGACCTCTATTTGGACTTTGCCATTCTCCTTGGAACATTCTGCACCATTCTGGATAATTGGTGGATACTCCTTCAGCCCATTCATTTGACTATTTGGTTGCTGAAGGCACTGTTTGGGCATACAGGATTCACATACTGGTAATACCTTCTTGCTAATATTGCATCCCTTATGGACACAAAGGAGAAAGTCCTAATTTAAACTGACTAATACAGGAGCCAGTCTGATATTGTATTGCACTAATTACCAAAACACCTGTGGCATAGCTAATGGTTGCTTTCTTGTAATTTTATTTTTATTGTGATTTTTGAATAAATGTGCATTTTCTTTATCATATACCGTCCATCATATAATAATTGTATATACTAGTGCTAATTTCACTACTTCTTGTTCTTTTGATATTTTTATGGGCTGACAACCCCTCTACCAGCTGCTTTATGACAGCGTGCTATACAGTATCTTGATTTTTTCATTCCTGATAACCAGCTGGCTTGTAAATTACCCCAGCAAACATACCAGGACTGCTCATGTAACTTTAACCAAAGTACACATAACTGTATATAAATTGCTATATGTAGTAGTCACATAAAATATGGTATGTTTTCATGTATCTCTATTATTAAAGCTATAAAATGAGTGTAAACAAGACTGCTTTGATATGTGTGATTGATTATATTCTTCATTTCTACCAAACCATGGGAGTAGATGTATTAAGCCTAGAGAAGTGATAAAGCAGTGATAAAGCAGTGAGAAGTGGAAGTTGATAACGCACCAGCCAATCAGCTCCTGTCAATTTACATATTGGAGTTGATTGGCTGTTGTATTATCACCTTGCACTTATCAATGCTTTATCACTTTTCCAGGCTTAATACATTTGCCCCCATATTGCCTAAAAGTCATTCAAGTTCGGGTAGTAGCACATCACCACAAAGCTCAGCACCATGAACTCCACAGAGATGTGGCCTCCATATTCATGGTGGGCCCACACTGTAAAAACCCTGAGGACAAAGCCTCAAAAAAATTATAATATACAATCAGGGCCGGCAACAGAAATTTTGGGGCCCAGTACACTGAAATCTCTGCGGCCCCCCCCCCCACCAGCCCAAACCCCCTCTTGCCCCCTGGCTCACAGTCACACACATCCCTCCCTGCATGTGCCAATAAATGTATTGATGAGTCTGATCTCATCTGACATGCACATGCATGCATGCAGATGCATCCATATGTGCAGAATGCAGATGCATGCATAATGTGCAGAATGTGCCTGCCTGCATCCTGCCCCAAACCAATCCTACTGCCCTAAACCAAACCCAAATCCCATTCCCTATACATGTATTATATGAACTGAGAAAAGCCTTACCAGCAGGCTGCCTGCAGCAGCAACACACTGACACTCACAGCCGCCCGCCGACGCCGCGGCGCTAATTGACTAGGCTTGCATCGCCTCCCAATTCCCGCAGTACTCTGTCTGTCCCGACTGGGCCGCTCCTGCTTTGCGCTCCGTCCAGCTCCTCACTCACTCACACAGCACAGCAGAGTCACGGAGACCGCATGCGGCGAGGACTCTGGAGGGGCGGTCCGGACGACCGGATGGCAGGTGACCTGGGGCTGGGGGCACTGAGGGGTGAACACAGGACTCCGGAGGGAGGGAGAACACGCACGCTGAACAAAAAAAAAAATCAACCACACAGCGGGCGGCCCGGCCTGGACCTTGGGGCCCCTAACAACGACGGGGCCCGGGCCGGGTGTCCCCTTTGGCCCCCCCTGTCGCCGGGCCTGTATACAATTATTACCTTACATAAAGCTTTATTTACCAGTATTTTTTTTCTTTAGTGGTTCTGTGACCAAATTGTTAACATCACAAACAAAATATTTTGTAAAGCTATACCAAATGTGGTGTAATGATTATGTGTAATGCTTTCCATGGTATGTTTCAGCAGGGAGAGTAAACCCTATGTTTACAAACATTTAAACTGTTCTTATTTTTCACAATAAATGATGTTAGAATGGTGTTGCTGTTTTTTTGCAGTAAAAAAACACATTTTGTTTTTCATTTACATGTGAAAAAGTTAATACAGTTACTAATTGCTTTGTGTAACTACCTGCACACTGGCTAGTGCATAATCTGGTGGAGGAGGTTGATGTAATGACAGATTATGCAATAGACAGCAGCAGAGCTCATAACACAATATCACACTTTGCTCAGATTATATAACAAAATTCCACCAGATTTATCAAGACACTAGAACAGGCATGGACAATAAGCAATGCTCCAGCTGTTGTTGAACTACAGATACCAACATGCCCTACCACAGTTTTAGCATGTCCTGGCAGCAAAACTGTGGCAGGGCATGCTGAGATTTCTTGTTTCACAGCAGCTTTAGGGACACTTATTGCCCACACTTGCACTAGAACCTAAATGTTAATAGTCCAAAAGTGAATTCTATCATTGATATAGTGCATAGGTTCTCAAACTCGGTCCTCAGGACCCCACACAGTGCATGTTTTGCAGGTAACCCAGCAGGTGCACAGGTGAATTAATTACTCACTGACACATTTTAAAAGATCCGCAGGTGGAACTAATTATCTCACTTGCGATTCTGTGAGATTACCTGCAAAACATGCACTGTGTGGGGTCCTGAGGACCGAGTTTGAGAACCACTGATATAGTGGATGGTTGTACTGTATGTGCCAGCAGCAGCCATAGCCAGAACCACCTCTGTAAAAATAACAATGAGACAAAAATGAATTTAATCATGCATTGTTTTTACCTTTAAATTGGACAACAACATTACTGATTACTTACACAGTAGCCTTCCCTCGGCATTTCTTCCACCTCAAACTTACTATAGAGGGATGATTGTCTGAAAATAAAGGCATTGTGGCAAGAACCAGGATATCCAGCTACAACACTCATTATTTTTTGTTTTGCATCACGCTCCACCTGCCTATTCATGGAATATGCATAGTGCCTATTTATGAAAATATTTGGCATATTCTTAGGTGGTCTCAGACCAATGTGTGTGCTTTCAGGACATTAGGCATGCCTGTGAGACTATAGAAAGCTATTGTTAGCTCATGCCATTTTGACTTCTGGCTGGGAATGCAGATGTAGGTATAGGTGGGGTTCTTCAGGGCTGCCAAGACCTAGGTGAGAGGGTGGATAAAGGTTGGGTGTGATATAAAGGGGCAGATTGGCAAACAAAAGTGTCCTTTGAAAAATTTCTAAAAGTGGCCTCATGTGGGCCGCACCAAACCATCTGTAGGCAGAGCCAATACCAAAGTAGATGGGATTAATACTTCAAAATAATATTAAACCTCATAACCCCAGACATATTACACTTCATACCTCATACCCCCAGACAATAGTACACCCCACACACCCCAGACATAATATTACACCTCACATCCGAAGACAACATATTACACCTTATACCCCCAGATATAATATTAGACGTATAACACCTCATACTCACAGATGTAATATTACACCTCATACCTAGAATCCCCAGATATATAACACCCCAAACTTAATATCCTCAGTCATAAAATCAGACATCATACCCACAGACATCACACCTCATACACCCCAGACATATTACACTCCATACCTTATACCCCCAGACATAATATCACACCCTCCAAATCAGGCTTTAACTCAAACTGTAACAGCATGTTGAGGACAGGAGTCAGGACATTTCACAAGGCAGTGGCAACACAGGAGAGGAACGTGCATTTAGGTGAGTACACTCATACTCACTTCACCTCTCCTGCTGCCGGACGCACACACACCACGGCCGCACCTTCTCTTGCCACATGGTCCGCACCGATGCCGGCAGTAGTGTTTGGCACGTGGACCTACTCTACCGGTCAGCCGGGTGGGGTGGGTAGGGTTTTCTCTCAATATCGGTCGCTGACCACAGCACAACGTGCATAGTTAATTAATTAACCAGCAGGTGATGGGGAGGGGGCAGGGTGGGCTTTCCCAATAGCAGCCACAGCACAGTGCAACGCGCACAGTTAATGAAACAGTCAGCAGGTGACGTGGAGGGGGACGGGGGCTCCGGCATATTCCCAGATGCCAATCAGCCCACCGGGGTATTCAAATGTGGGGGTGATGCCACCAAATCTGGGCATGGTGATATACCACACGCTGTGGAGGTAATTGACCAGAAGGAATTAGTGGCAAAAAAATACAGAGCACATAGCAGTGCGGTGTCTGGCACAAGCAGATCCTTGTCAGGGTCATACAGATTAAGGGAGTCTATTTACTAAGCCTTGGATGGAGATAAAGTGGACGAAGATAAAGTACCAGCCAGCCAGCTCCTAACTGTCATTTTTCAAACACTGCCTATAACATGGCAGCTAGGATCTGATTGGCTGGTACTTTATCTCTGTCCACTTAATCTCCATCCAAGGCTTAGTAAATAGACCCCTTTTATGGTTGAGACAGGATATCTGTATGACCTCACTATTAGAAACTGAGGTTTAACTAGTCAGAGGGGCTGGTAGCATGGCCAGCAGATCACAGAGCGCTGGTCGTGCCCCCACTGTGATGAAAATTGGAGGCGTGGCTCGAGATTGCATCATTCATGCAAAGCCACACCCCTTTCAATAGACCACACACCCTTTTGGCACCACACAGCTTTTCTGCCCCTGGAATCCCACCTTGAAGCCTCCAAATGTTGGGAGGTATGCGACTCCACTCAGTCAGGTGGTGGTGTGCTGCATATTTTAGGTATGTGCTGAGCATAGGGATTGAGGATGGAATCCTGGCGGTCAAGATCCCGGAGGTCAGCATACCGACAGTGGGATACTGGGTGTCAGAATGCCAGCAGCGGGCCGAGCGCTAGAAAGTCCCCTGCGGGCTTACTGCGCTCACTACGCTGCGGGCTAGGTGGCTCACTGTGCTCGCCACATGTTCTATTCTCACTCTGTGTGTGTTGTGGAAACTGACGAGTGGCAATAACCCTGGTGCAGCTTTCGGCATTCTCGGCAGTTGGTATCTCAGTGTCGGTATTCTGACCGTCGGGATCGCAACCGCCGGGATATTAACTACATCCCAAGCATAGTGTACCCTTTAATTTCCAATATTCCTGCACCCACAGTGCACCACGTGGTTGTATCCCTCTTTATAGGCATGCAATAGAGTATGTCTTTAATATTCAAACATGCCTCTCAGTTGGTAATCTAATATTTAGGTGATTTGCAAACCACTGCTTAATAAATCTGTAATTTTTTTTACCTACAGTATGTAAAGTTGTGGTTAGTTGGTCCGATGTTCTTTTGTGCTCTAAAGCCAGTAAATTTGGTAAGTGTTTTTTATCAGGTTGTCCTTTAAATGAGCAGATTGCAAACACAACAGAAAAAGAGGCGCAATAAAGCAAAACCAACACTTAGTAAATATACCGCCAATGGGGGTCATTCCGAGTTGATCGCTCGCTGCCGTTTTTTGCAGAATAGCGATCAGGCTAAAAACCGGTAGTTCTGCGCATGCGTATGGGCCGCAGGGCACATGCGCTAAGTACTTTCACACAAAACTATGCAATTTTACACAGGGCCGAGTGACGCTTTTCAGTCGCTCTGCTGATCGGTGAGTGATTGACAGGAAGTGGGTGTTTCTGGGTGGTAACTGAGCGTTTTCCGGAGTGTGCTAAAAAACGCAGGCGTGTCAGGCTAAAACGCAGGAGTGGCTGGAGAAACGGGGGAGTGGCTGCCCGAACGCTGGGCGTGTTTGTGACGTCAAACCAAGAACCAAACAATCTGCAGTGATCGCAATCTAGGAGTAGGTCTGGAGCTACTCAGAAACTGCAGGAAAAGATTTTTGAGTAATTCTGCTAATCTTTCGTTTGCACTTCTGCTAAGCTAAGATACACTCCCAGAGGGCGGTGGCTTAGCATTTGCACTGCTGCTAAAAGCAGCTTGAGGGCCAATGTGCCTTGGCTCCTGTAGCTCTCAGTATTGCTTTGATTCTGGATATAAGGAAGACCTGTACTCCTTTCTCCCTCAAACCAGCTCTTAAAGTGGGGTGGGGGTGTAATTTCGGTAACTCATTGGCATCCTTTGGAATGTGCTTATTGTACTCATTGTTCTCCCCACTGATGTGGTGGGAAGTAAGTAAGGCCAATTCCTCCACTTAGCATTAGAGATGAGCAGGTTCGGTTCCTCAGGATCCGAACCCCCCCCCCGAACTTCACCCATTTTACACGGTTCCGAGGCAGCCTCGGATCTTCCCGCCTTGCTCGGTTAACCAGAACGCGCCCGAACGTCATCATCCCACTGTCGGATTCTCGTGAGATTCATATTCTATATAAGGAGCCGCGCGTCGCCGCCATTTTCACTCGTGCATTGGAGATTGAACGGAGAGGACGTGGCAACGTTCTTTCCCTGAAAAGCTCCGTAATCTGTGCTCAGTGTGCTGCAAACATCTGTGCTCATTGTGCTGCAAATAATCTGTGCTCAGTGTGCTGAAAATATCTACGTTCTCTGCCTGAAAACACTCCATATCTGTGCTCAGTGTGGTGCAAAATCTGATCAGTGTGCTGCATTGTGGGGACTAGGGACCACCAGTATAAGTACATACATGATGTGGCCATTCACTGGTACCTGGTGACAGAACGTATACTGGATTCCCCCACAATGTAACTTTATATCTGTCACCTATATACATGATGTGGTCATTCACTGGTACCTGGTGACAGAACGTATACTGGATTCCCTCACAATGTAACTTTATATCTGTCACCTATATACATGATGTGGCCATTCACTGGTACCTGGTGACAGAATGTATACTGGATTCCCCCACATTGTAACTTTATATCTGTCATCTATATAATAATTATAGTAGTACAGTACAGTACAGTAGGCCATTGCTGTATCTTGCAGCTCTGTGTCACTGCAAGTATCCATTCCATATCTGTGCGGCATTTTTGTGAGCAATATATATAGTATTACAGTGCAGCATTTTGGTGACTAACAGTATATAGTTGTACAGTAGGCCATTGCTGTATCTTGCAGCTCTGTGTCACTGCAAGTATACATTCCACATATGTGTGCAGCATTTTTGTGAGCAATATATATAGTATCACAGTGCAGCATTTTGGTGACTAACAGTATATAGTTGTACAGTAGGCCATTGCTGTATCTTGCAGCTCTGTGTCACTGCAAGTATACATTCCACATATGTGTGCAGCATTTTTGTGAGCAATATATATAGTATTACAGTGCAGCATTTTGGTGACTAACAGTATATAGTTGTACAGTAGGCCATTGCTGTATCTTGCAGCTCTGTGTCACTGCAAGTATTCATTCCATATCTGTGCTGCATTTTTGTGAGCAGTATATATAGTATTACAGTGCAGCATTTTGGTGACCCAACAATATATAGTTGTGTACAGTAGGCCATTGCTGTATCTTGCAGCTCTGTGTCACTGCAAGTATCCATCCATTCCATTTTCTTCCAGTGATTTGGACCAATAATACCATTGATTAGAACGAATAATTCCAGTGATTTTGTCATTTTCTTCCAGTGATTTGGACCAATAATACCATTGATTAGAACGAATAATTCCAGTGATTTTGTCATTTTCTTCCAGTGATTTGGACCAATAATACCATTGATTAGAACGAATAATTCCAGTGATTTTGACATTTTCTTCCAGTGATTTGGACCAATAATACCATTGATTAGAACAAATAATTCCAGTAATTTTGTCATTTTCTTCCAGTGATTTGGACCAATAATACCATTGATTAGAACGAATAATTCCAGTGATTTTGTCATTTTCTTCCAGTGATTTGGACCAATAATATCATTGATTAGAACGTATAATTCCAGTGATTTTGTCATTTTCTTCCAGTGATTTGGACCAATAATATCATTGATTAGAAAAAATAATTCCAGTGATTTTGTCATTTTCTTCCAGTGATTTGGATCAATAATACCATTGATTAGAACGAATAATTCCTGTGATATTGAGGTGTTTGTGTTGCTTAGCTTAGCCGTCCAGCGACCACAGTGCACCTCTTTTTTCTTTGCATCATGTGCTGTTTGGGGCCAATTTTTTTTAAGTGCCATCCTGTCTGACACTGCAGTGCCACTCCTAGATGGGCCAGGTGTTTGTGCCGCCCTCTTGGGTCGCTTTGCTTAGTCATCCAGCGACCTCAGTGCAAATTTTAGGACTAAAAATAGTATTGTGAGGTGTGATGTGTTCAGAATAGACTGGAAATGAGTGGAAATTGTGGTTATTGAGGTTAATAACACTATAGGATCAAATTCTATGATTTAAGCTGTTTTTGAGGGGTTTTTGAAAAAAAACACACCCGAATCCGACTAAAAAATTTCAGGGAGGTTTTGCCAAAACGCGTCCGAATCAAAAACACGGCCGCGGACCCGAATCCAAAACCAAAACACAAAATTCGAAAAATGTCCGGTGCACATCTCTACTTAGCATAGTGGACAAAGGGGGTAATTCAGACCTGATCATAGCAGCAAGTTTGTTAGCAGTTGGGCAAAACCATGTGCACTTCAGGTGTGGCAGATATAACATTAGCAGAGAGTGTTAGATTTGGGTGGGTTATTTTGTTTCTGTGCAGAGTAAATACTGGCTGCTTTATTTTTACACTGCAATTTAGATTTCAGTTTGAACATACCCCACCCAAATCTAACTCTCTCTGCACATGTTATATCTGCCTCCGCTGCAGTGCACATGGGCCCTCATTCCGAGTTGATCGCTAGCTGCTTTCGTTCGCAGCACGGCGATTAGTTGAAAAAGCGGCAGTTCTGCGCATGCGTATGGTGCGCACTGCGCACACACTTCATCATACTTTCACACATAACTATGCAGTTTCACACAAGGTCTAGTGACGCTTTTCAATCGCACTGCTGATCGGTGAGTGATGGACAGGAAGTGGGTGTTTCTTGGCGGAAACTGACAGTTTTTGGGGAGTGTGTGTAAAAATGCAAGCGTGCCCGATAAAAACGCAGGAGTGGCTGGGGAAATGGGGGAGTGGCTGGCTGAACGAAGGGCGTGTTTGTGACGTTAAATCAGGAACTAAACAGTCTGAAGTGATCGCTAGCTAGGAGTAAGTTTCGAGCTGCTCAGAAACTGCACAATCTTTTTTTTGGAGCAGTTCTGCGATCCTTTCGTTCGCACTTCTGCTAAGCTAAGATACACTCCCAGAGTGCGGCGGCCTAGCGTTTGCACTGCTGCAAAAAGCAGCTAGCGAGCGATCAACTCGGAATGAGGGCCATGGTTTTGCCCATCTGCTAACAAATTTGCTACAATGATCAACTCTGAATTACCCTCAAATACTCTCACCCTTGCTCTGCCTATAGTCAATCGCATCTCTGTGGCAGCCTTTCTCTCACTGCCAATACGGATCTCCTTGGCTCTTGTCTCTGCCTTCCAGATTTGTGGGCTCTCTCCAGCATCTCAAATTGTCTAGTGTGAGCTCCTTAAGGATTGCAGGAACTGTAGTCTATTTCTGCTGCAATTCCTCCATCCCAATTTCATACAGTTACAGTGGCAAATCTTAAAGTTTCACCTTGCAACAATGTTGGATATACAATGACTAATCGCCATGTGAATTCTCCATATTAAGTATAGGAATGAAGCTCTGGACATTTTTATCATTATTTTTGGAGCTTTTTAGAGTATAAACTAATTTGTTGGGTGTGGGGATATTTTTATAACCCACTATGGATTAAAGAAGACAACTGAATCTCCATGAAGTTATGGATGCAATAAAACATAGCAATACAACATAATACTGTTAAAAGGGATCTCAGCAATGTTTTAATTTGATATAATGTTTTTTATATTAAAACTGTTTGTGTTTTTTTCTTTTTTCTTTTTTGTTGGCCTACTACAGGTGCACCAGCAGACCAATGTGCTGCTATACCCTGGCTGCCATTGTATTAAGTATGTTATACTGGTACCTGTATGCAGAGGGCAAGAGTGGTATGCAAAATTAGAGAGGGACTGTGATACTGACAGCAACTACACATGTGGCCATGCTGATCGCTGAACTCTCGTGGATAGTTGCCCATTCACAGGCACATTAAAATTAGTCACACCAGCAATCACACAGGCACATTAAAATTAGTCACACCAGCAATCAATTGAGATTACATTGTGCGACCATGGGCGTGACTACCCAGGAGCATGTAGAAACTGCTGTGATGCATGAGCACGTGCGTAAGCATTGCGACAATGATCAGCATGGCTACATCTGTATACGTGCTAGACACAGGGGAATGTTGTGCAATGACTATTTCTGAGAACAAGGTATACATACTTTAAAAGCTTGCAAAGCCTAGAGATATACTGTAGTATTTTGTGTAACAGTGCCGCAAAATGTGACGCTAGAAGAATAATCAAAGCAGAAAATTGTTTATTTGGATATGCCTACAGATGGAAGCATGTGTGAATTAGACTGCAAGTGTGGATGTCCAATCTCAGATAAGAGTCCTATGAGACTATAAGCTCTCATGAGCACGGTACTCTTCCCTCATGTGCTTTATAGTGATGAGCGGGTTCGGATCCTCGGGATCCGAACTCGCCCGAACTTCACCTTTTTTTGCACGGGTCCGAGCAACTGGGATCCTCCCGACTTGCTCGGTTAACCCGAGCGCGCCCGAACGTCATCATCCAGCGGTCGGATTCTCGCGAGATTCGTATTCTATATTAGGAACCACGCGTAGCCGCCATTTTTCACTCGTGCATTGGAGATGATCGTGAGAGGACGTGGCTGGCGTCCTCTCAGTTTCTATGTTCAGTGGGCTGCAAATATCTGTGCTCAGTGTGCTGCAAATATCTGTGCTCAGTGTGCTGCAAATATCTGTGCTCGGTGTGCTGCAAGTGCAAATATCTACGTTCTCTGCCTGAAAAACGCTCCATATCTGTGCTCAGTGTGCTGCAAATATCTGTGCTCAGTGTGCTAATTGCTTTATTGTGGGGACTGGGGACCAGCAGTATTATATAGTAGGAGGACAGTTCAGAGTTTTGCTGACCAGTGACCACCAGTATTACACGTTCTCTGCCTGAAAAACGCTCCATATCTGTGCTGCATTGTAGTATATAGTAGTAGGACAGTGCAGAATTTTGCTGATCACCAGTATAACTATATATATAGCAGTACGGTACAGTAGTCCACTGCTCTACCTCTGTGCCGTCAAGTATACTATCCCATCCATACTTGTGGTGCATTTCAGTTTTGCACAGTTTGCTGACCACCAGTATATAATATATAGCAGTACAGTACAGTAGGCCACTGCTCTACCTACCTCTGTGTCGTCAAGTATACTATTCATACATACCTGTGGTGCATTTCAGTTTTGCACAGTTTGCTGACCACCAGTATATAATATCAGTGACGTGCGGTGAGGTCAATGACTGGGGAGGCACTGGCTAATAACAGGACTGGATTTACACCAACGTACAGCTTGGGGTGAGTAGGGAGTGTTCTTCCCTATCCCCAACCCCCTAACCCTCCCTTCCCGTAGCCCAGCCGTAACCTCCCCTTATAGTGCCTAACCCTGATACGTGTGCCCTTTAATACAGGATAGATAGGTTAAATAACCCTATATACATATACAGCCCCCCTCCCCTAGTACAAAGTTCCCTTTCTTTCTACTGGGCTCACCCCCAGAAAGGCAGGTAAGGATCACCCCTTTTTCCATGAGTAGAGCACATCGTGGGTATCTTTAGGTTTGACAGTTCATGCCCGACCCATGCAGGAAACAGACACTGTACACAGACCACTGACGTTCTGTACTAGCATGCCTGCCCGAGAGCTGGGACTTGCACTGCAGCTAGCAAAATCCCAGCACAGCCACCGACCACACTAGCATAAGTAGGAAATACACCTCCCCGCCACGTCGGGTATGGGTTGTTGGGTCGACTCAACTTAGGTCGACAGCCATTAGGTCGACCACTGAAGGTCGACATGGTCATTAGGTTGACATGTACCAGGTCGAAAGGTGAAAAGGTCGGCATCAGTTTTTGGACTTTTTTTGGTGTCGTTTTCTTCGTAAAGTGACGGTGAACCCCAATTAGTGCTCCGCTACCGCTTCGCTCTGCACAGGTTACCGTTCCAATCGTAGTCCACGTGGATCATCGAGTATGGAAAAAGCCAAAAAATTTGAAAACTCATGTCGACCTTTTAACCTGTCGACCTTATCCACATGTTGACCTTCAGTAATCGACCTAATGACTGTCGACCTAAGTTGAGTTGACCTAACGACCGTATCCCGCCACGTCCCACCCAGACTCCTGCAGACTCAGGTGACTGGTAATACTGGGGAGAGTGAGGAGGGGATCTATTCCTATACCACCACATGGGTTCCCCTTGCTGGTCCCTCACTTACCGCAGCTGTGGCTGCAGGGTGCCGGTAGCTGGTGTACTAAGCCTAAACATTGCAGGTGCCCAGGTTACCATGCTGATTGCTGACACTCGGTACGGCATTACAGGGACACTGCACACTTGGCCAGCAGGAGGAACACAGCCTGGTACACGCTGCTGCAGATGCGTTATTCACACATAGGCTATAACTGAGACAGGGGAACCACTACTCGGCTCACTGGCCTTTGGGAATACGTGGGATTTTTAAAAAAATTCTGGGGTAACGGGAGCCTCCTCCGTAAATGGGAGGGTAGGCAACTATGCAGTAAACATTTGGAGATTTCAAAAGATAACTGTTTGACTTCCCCTGTGGGCTCTGTGACACCAACTAGGGGACCTTCATATAATGTCAATGTACTAATAACATCAATGAAACTCTTTACACGCATCCATTTCCTTATACCCTAAGTGGCAGATCATTTTTTGGAAATCAATTTACCAGATAAGACATAAACGCTATCTTAGTGACTGAGCTACTATAAAAAATATCTGGAAGGATGTAACGGATTCCGAGGTCGCTGGAGGTACGAGTTGCCGGCCGATCTCTGCCGTTTTTTAAAAGGGGCAATTACTTACAAGGCAAAACTATGCCTTGTAAGTAATTACCCCTTTAATAAAATGTCTGGAATCAGCCGGCATCCCGCACCTCCGGCGACCTCGGACTCCGTAACATCCCGGCGACAATTTGGTAACTCATGGCAGCAAAATTTACACTCAGCAAATGACAAGTAGATTTACAACCAGAACCATTTCAAGTAAATATAATCTATATCAAATCATATAGCGTGACAACCACATTTACATACTGCTTAATTAGGCAGGTATACAGTACTATGTAATATTAACCGATAAAGTGCCTGTAATTGTCTCAAGACATGTATGCAAATAACATAACCACATACACTAGCTGAAATATTTTTTTTACCTCCACTGGGGTCAGTGTTAACACACACACACACACACACACACACACACACACACACACACACACACACACACACACACACACACACACACACACACTACCAGACTACACAGACACACACACTCATTAAGTTGAGACTACGCACTCCTCCTCCTTCACCAGCATGTCAGAGCTCCCTGTCACCTCAGAGCTGTCAATCTCTCTGTGAGAGCAGCTCTCCACCCTGGACCATCTCCTCCATAACTCCCCCTCCAAGATGTCTCACTGCCCATGGCTCCCAGTGCACTGCTATCATGTTTTTGGCTGGGGTAGGGATCCACCGCAGCTGCCACAGAAGAGGGGCATTGTGGAGTGTGTTCTTCATGCCTACACGCACCACTGATTCACTGCTTGCAGGCTATATGCAGTGCAACGCTGTGCGGCCACGGACCATGCTACAAGTGGTGCGTGGCTGACGTATTTGTCATTGTGTATCAAGCTCCGCCCACTTCACGTCCTTCCTTGCGCATGCGCATTTCAAATTGTAGACGTGGCTGGAGGGTTCCGTGGGATTGGGAGGGCTTTGTGAGGTAGCGGGAAACTGGTTGGTGGAACAGGAGTCTCCCACAGGATGCAGAAGCATTGGCAAGTATGAACTGAGTACAGATACAAGAAATTAGACAATGGGTACTCCAAGTGAGGAGCCCCAGTGTCCATCTTCTTCACACTCCCTGACAGGGCTGTGCTGCTGCTGCAGCAGTGTGTGTGTGAATGAGGAAGGTACATACTTGGGTTATGTCACGATCCGGGTATCTGTACGCCATTTCTTACCTATCAGATGCCTCCTAAGGCTGGCTCAGCGCTCCAGGACCGGATCCCATCTGTTATCCTGATGTGCACATTCCCGCATCCTCTCCTGTCTCTCTGGACGCAGTCACAGTAACGCCTTATACATCTGGCATGGCGTCTCCCGCGGCCTCCGCCGCCGTCCCTGAGCTTCTGCATTCAGAGTGGCGATTACGTCAGCCGCGGCCTCCGCTGTGTCCGCGTGGTCGGATGTGCATCTGTCAGCCTGGCGTCTCCTGTCTCCGGTGGCCGGCGCCGCCATTACTGTTTTCCAGACCACATGGATTACAATCCAAACTTCCCTCCAAGTGTCTGCATGGGCGCAGCCATCTTGGATTCTGTCAGCTGATCATTCCTACCAATCCGTTGTCAGTATTATTAATTTGCATAATTGCCTAGCCAATGCCTTCCTTGCTGCAGGTATAAATAGGTTGTGCCTGAGCAAGGAAGGCGTCAGTGCTTTGGTTGTCAAACCTAGTTCCAGTTTGTCTCTCTTCTGTGAATGTCTTCCAGGTTCCAGCTCCTGTCTCCAGACTTCTGCTATAGAGACCCGCACCAGCATTCCATCTGCGGTGTAGCCTGACTCTCCGATCCATTCTGGACTCACCTGTTTCCAGCTACAACATCACCTGCTTCCAGCTTAGCTTCCAGCAGTGTACAGCTTCTCTTAAAGGGCCGGTGTCCTTTCTGCAGTTTACCACTCTCCACCGGTATTATTATTTCTCTGCTCTCAAATTCTACATTTCATCTACATTGCATCGCTCTCAAGCTTTATTTATTATTTAACTGGTTTCAGCCAGTATCCACTCCGTGCCAACACCTGTCTGGTTCTAACCAGTACCCACAGCAGCATTTTATCTACAGCAGTCCAGCTTTCCCTGGAACACCAGCTGGTACGACCCTGGGCTTTCCTCATTGCTACAGTTGAGCCTGGTAAGGACTTTCCAACTTGCAGATAATAAGAACTGTCTCATACCACCAGAGCTCTGTGGCCCCTGCCACCCTGTAGTACCCAGGAACTGTATTATTATTTCTCTGCTGATTTTTATGTTACTTTTTACTGCTACTGTGATGCATGGAGTTTGTCATAAATAAATATCATTGACTTTTACTCAAGTTGTCGTGGTCACGCCTTCGGGCGGTTTCTCTTCATGTTACTTACATGTCCAGGGGTCTGATACAACCTCCCAGGTTCCGGTACATCTCAGCCCCTACAACTGAGGCTGCCTTCCGTCAGCTCAGGCCCTCAGTTGTGACAGTAAGCACTGACCAAATGAATCCAGCCGGAGACCAGGATCAAGCGGCCAGGCCGATGCAAGAACTGGCAGCCCGACTTGAACATCAGGAGGCTGCACAGGGCCACATCATCCGCTGTCTCCAGGATCTCTCTACTCGGCTGGATGGGATTCAGACAACTCTCCGTGGATCAGGCGCATCTGGGGCGTCAACCACAGTGACTCCAACTATAACCCCACCCACCTTACCCGTTTCTGCTCCACGTCTTCATCTTCCAACGCCAGCAAAATTTGACGGATCTCCAAGATTCTGCAGGGGATTTCTCAACCAGTGTGAGATTCAGTTTGAGCTACAACCTGGCAATTTTCCCAGTGACCGTACAAAAATTGCCTACATCATCTCACTTCTCAGTGGCTCAGCCCTTGACTGGGCATCACCGTTATGGGAGAGGTCCGACACCCTGCTATCTTCTTACACTGCATTCGTGTCAACATTCAGGCGCATCTTCGACGAGCCAGGCCGGGTAACTTCAGCTTCGTCTGAGATTCTCCGTTTACGCCAGGGATCACATACTGTAGGACAATATCTTATACAGTTCCAGATCCTGGCATCTGAACTGGCATGGAACGACGAGGCCCTGTATGCTGCATTCTGGCATGGTTTATCCGAGCGTATTAAAGATGAGTTAGCTACCAGAGACTTACCCTCCAAGTTAGATGAGCTAATCTCACTTTGTACAAAAGTTGACTTACGTTTCAGAGAGAGAGCAACTGAGCGTGGAAGATCATCTGCTCCAAATTCTTCTGCTCCTCCTCCTCGCCAACTGTCACCAACTAAAGATGAACCCATGCAAATTGGCCGTTCCCGTTTAACTCCTGCTGAGCGCCGAAGACGTCTCTCCGAGTCTCTCTGTCTTTATTGTGCAGCTCCGTCTCACACCGTTAATGCCTGTCCCAAACGTCCGGGACTCCAAGTCCTAGCTCGTCAAGGAGAGGGCCGGCTAGGAGTAATGATCTCCTCTCCATCTCCTCAAGATTGTAATCTCCCAGTCTCGCTTCAAGTTGCTCAACGTTATCAGAACGTCATTGCCCTCCTGGATTCCGGAGCAGCTGGGAACTTTATTACCGAAGCCTATGTTAAACGGTGGTCCCTACCCACCGAGAGACTTCCTTCCTCCTTTTCCTTAACTGCCGTGGATGGCAGTAACATTTTTGATACAGTTATTGCTCTAAGGACTCTACCAGTTCGTCTGAGAGTGGGAGTTCTTCATTCCGAACTTATTTCACTTTTAGTGATTCCAAGAGCCACACATCCTGTGGTCCTGGGCCTTCCATGGCTCCGTCTTCACAATCCTACAATTGATTGGACGACTACGCAAATCCTGGCATGGGGTCCCTCCTGTGCTGAGACATGTTTGTTTAAAGTGTTGCCTGTCTGTTCTTCCTCCCCCAGGTCGTCTGATGTTCCACCTCCTCCATATCAAGATTTCACGGATGTGTTCAGTAAAGCTTCTGCTGATATCCTTCCTCCTCATAGAGAATGGGACTGCCCGATTGATCTCGTTCCAGGGAAGGTTCCACCTCGAGGCCGAACTTATCCGTTGTCTCTGCCCGAGACGCATTCTATGGAGGAATACATTAAAGAGAACCTAGCAAAGGGGTTCATTCGACCTTCTTCTTCTCCAGCCGGCGCAGGCTTCTTTTTTGTAAAAAAGAAAGATGGTGGTCTGCGGCCGTGCATCGACTACAGAGGTTTGAACGACATTACCATTAAGAACCGCTATCCTTTACCCCTGATTACTGAGCTCTTTGACAGAGTTAGCGGAGCTACCATCTTTACAAAGCTGGACTTGAGAGGTGCATACAATCTCATCCGGATCCGTGAGGGTGACGAGTGGAAGACCGCATTTAACACCCGTGACGGTCATTATGAGTACCTCGTCATGCCCTTCGGATTGAGCAATGCTCCAGCTGTCTTCCAGCATTTCGTCAATGAGATCTTCAGAGACATTCTATACCGTCATGTCGTGGTCTATCTAGACGATATCCTAATTTTTGCCAACAATTTAGAGGAACATCGTTTTTGGGTAAAGGAGGTTCTGTCCCGTCTCCGTGTCAATCATCTCTATTGCAAATTAGAGAAATGCGCCTTTGAAGTCAAGTCCATTCCGTTTCTAGGGTACATTGTGTCCGGTTCCGGACTAGAGATGGATCCTGAGAAACTACAAGCAATCCAGAATTGGCCGGTACCCTTAACCCTCAAAGGGGTCCAGAGGTTCTTAGGGTTCGCCAATTATTACCGAAAGTTTATACGAGACTTTTCCACCATTGTGGCGCCTATTACTGCTTTCACCAAGAAGGGTGCTAACCCGTCCAAGTGGTCTGAAGAAGCCATGCAAGCTTTTCATCTTTTAAAACAGAGGTTCATCTCTGCGCCTGTCCTGAAACAGCCTGACATCGACTCTCCTTTCATCCTAGAGGTGGATGCCTCCTCCGTTGGAGTAGGAGCGGTGTTATCTCAGAGTGCTAAAGATGGCCATTTACATCCTTGCAGTTTCTTCTCACGGAAGTTCTCCCCAGCGGAGCGCAACTATGCCATTGGCGACCAGGAGTTGCTAACCATCAAGCTCGCTCTAGAGGAGTGGAGATATCTGTTGGAGGGAGCTTCTCATTCAATCACCATCCTTACAGACCACAAGAACCTTCTATATCTGAAAGGCGCACAATGTCTCAACCCTCGTCAGGCCAGATGGGCACTTTTCTTTTCCAGGTTCGACTTTAAACTCCAGTTCTGTCCGGGCTCTCAGAATCGCAAGGCCGATGCCCTTTCCCGCTCATGGGAGCAAGAAAATGAGTCAGAGTCTTCAGACAAGCATCCTATTTTAAATCCGTTGGCATTCTCCACGGTAGGGATGGACTCTACGCCCCCATCAGGGAAAAGTTTTGTGAAGCCGACACTAAGGAAGAAGCTCATGCATTGGGCCCATGCTTCCCGCTTTGCCGGACATACAGGTATCCAAAAAACCCTGGAGTTTATCTCTAGGTCTTATTGGTGGCCAACTCTGAAAAAGGACGTTTTGGAGTTTATTGCATCTTGCCCAAAGTGTGCTCAACATAAAGTATCCCGCCAGTCGCCTGCGGGGCAACTGGTTCCACTATCTGTTCCCCGTCGACCATGGACCCATTTGTCGATGGATTTTATTACAGATTTGCCCATGTGCAACAAGTTTAATACCATCTGGGTGGTAGTTGACCGGTTCACCAAGATGGCACACTTCATTCCTCTCACCGGTCTTCCGTCAGCTTACAAGTTGGCTCAAGTATTCATACAAGAGATCTTTCGACTCCACGGTCTTCCAGAAGAAATTATCTCAGATCGAGGAGTTCAATTCACAGCCAAATTCTGGCGAAGTTTATGTCAAGCCCTCCAAGTCAAGCTAAAGTTTTCCACGGCTTACCATCCTCAGACCAATGGTCAAACTGAGAGGGTGAATCAGGACTTGGAGTCCTTCCTCCGCATCTATGTGTCCTCCTCTCAAGATGACTGGGTTCAATTACTTCCCTGGGCCGAGTTCTGTCATAACAACCAGTATCATTCTTCATCTTCTTCAACACCATTCTTCACCAACTTTGGATTCCACCCTAAAGTCCCTGAGTTCCAACCGCTTCCAGCAACTTCTGTTCCCGCAGTGGATATCACCTTGCATCAGTTTGCCAATATCTGGAAGAGCGTACGATCAGCTCTGCTCAAGGCATCGTTCAGGTACAAGAAGTTTGCGGATAAGAAGCGTCGAGCAGTTCCTGCTCTCAAGGTGGGTGATCGGGTATGGTTATCCACGAAGAATTTGAGGTTAAGAGTTCCCAGTATGAAGTTTGCACCTCGCTACATCGGTCCTTTTAAAATTGATCAAGTCATCAATCCTGTTGCTTACAGACTCCAGTTGCCTCCCTTCTTAAAGATACCCAGGACATTCCATGTTTCCCTGTTGAAACCGCTAATCTTGAATCGGTTTCATTCCTCACTTCCTCCAACTCCGAAAGTCCAAACTCAACGAGGCGTTGAGTATGAAGTAGCCAAGATCCTGGACTCACGTCACCGTTACGGTCAACTTCAGTATCTTATTGACTGGAAGGGTTATGGCCCTGAGGAACGTTCATGGACCAATGCTTCTGATGTCCATGCTCCTGCCTTGGTCCGGAGATTCCATTCCAAGTTTCCTCAAAAGCCAAAGAAGTGTCCTGGGGCCACTCCTAAAGGGGGGGGGGGTGCTGTCACGATCCGGGTATCTGGACGCCATTTCTTACCTATCAGATGCCTCCTAAGGCTGGCTCAGCGCTCCAGGACCGGATCCCATCTGTTATCCTGATGTGCACATTCCCGCATCCTCTCCTGTCTCTCTGGACGCAGTCACAGTAACGCCTTATACATCTGGCATGGCGTCTCCCGCGGCCTCCGCCGCCGTCCCTGAGCTTCTGCATTCAGAGTGGCGATTACGTCAGCCGCGGCCTCCGCTGTGTCCGCGTGGTCGGATGTGCATCTGTCAGCCTGGCGTCTCCTGTCTCCGGTGGCCGGCGCCGCCATTACTGTTTTCCAGACCACATGGATTACAATCCAAACTTCCCTCCAAGTGTCTGCATGGGCGCAGCCATCTTGGATTCTGTCAGCTGATCATTCCTACCAATCCGTTGTCAGTATTATTAATTTGCATAATTGCCTAGCCAATGCCTTCCTTGCTGCAGGTATAAATAGGTTGTGCCTGAGCAAGGAAGGCGTCAGTGCTTTGGTTGTCAAACCTAGTTCCAGTTTGTCTCTCTTCTGTGAATGTCTTCCAGGTTCCAGCTCCTGTCTCCAGACTTCTGCTATAGAGACCTGCACCAGCATTCCATCTGCGGTGTAGCCTGATCTCCGATCCATTCTGGACTCACCTGTTTCCAGCTACAACATCACCTGCTTCCAGCTTAGATTCCAGCAGTGTACAGCTTCTCTTAAAGGGCCGGTGTCCTTTCTGCAGTTTACCACTCTCCACCGGTATTATTATTTCTCCGCTCTCAAATTCTACATTTCATCTACATTGCATCGCTCTCAAGCTTTATTTATTATTTAATTGGTTTCAGCCAGTATCCACTCCGTGCCAACAACTGTCTGGTTCTAACCAGTACCCACAGCAGCATTTTATCTACAGCAGTCCAGCTTTCCCTGGAACACCAGCTGGTACGACCCTGGGCTTTCCTCATTGCTACAGTTGAGCCTGGTAAGGACTTTCCAACTTGCAAATAATAAGAACTGTCTCATACCACCAGAGCTCTGTGGCCCCTGCCACCCTGTAGTACCCAGGAACTGTATTATTATTTCTCTGCTGATTTTTATGTTACTTTTTACTGCTACTGTGATGCATGGAGTTTGTCATAAATAAATATCATTGACTTTTACTCAAGTTGTCGTGGTCACGCCTTCGGGCGGTTTCTCTTCATGTTACTTACATGTCCAGGGGTCTGATACAACCTCCCAGGTTCCGGTACATCTCAGCCCCTACAACTGAGGCTGCCTTCCGTCAGCTCAGGCCCTCAGTTGTGACAGGTTACTGCTAATCAGTAAGACACTTCCACAGGCAGCAGCTGAAGCCTGGAGCAAACAGTGACACACAGCCTGCTCCTCTCAAGGCTCCAACCCTGACAGCAGCAGCCTGACCCTACTGTGCATGGCTATACTATACCCTACTGTCCACTGCTGTGGACATGTGAGATTGTGCAACCTGATAGCCTTACCCACAATCTGTAACACTACCAGCACCTGGAGAGGGAGGGGGATAGAGCCGAACTCTGCACCGACAGTGACAGCAGGAAACAGTCACTGCTCAGTGCTGCAGCTGCTGTCCAATCAAATCTGCCTCACTGACAGGGGCTGGCTCTGAAGTGGGATGCAGGCACGCCCCTGTCACTGAGGCAGATCGGCTGGTGCCTCTTCTCTGTTTTTTTTCAATGGGCTTTTCCTGCCCTCCGTTTGGCCACGCCCCCTGCCCGCCCCCAGCCTCAGACACTTTATCACTGTCAGCGTGAGGCAGCACTCTCTGCTGCCTCCCACACACATTTGTCTGTGTTTCCACAGCAGCTATGATTAGAAAAATGCAAAGAAGATAAATATGACACAGGACATGTTATAAATATCTTCTTTGTATTACAGCAAGCATTATGACAGGGGAGGCACTGCCTCCCCTGCCTCCCCTGACTGCACGTCCCTGTATAATATATAGCAGTACGGTACAGAAGGCCACTGCTCTACCTACCTCTGTGTCGTCAAGTATACTATCCATCCATACCTGTGGTGCATTTCAGTTTTGCACAGTTTGCTGACCACCAGTATATAATATATAGCAGTACGGTACAGAAGGCCACTGCTCTACCTACCTCTGTGTCGTCAAGTATACTATCCATCCATACCTGTGGTGCATTTCTGTTTTGCAGTTTGCTGACCACCAGTATATAATATATAGCAGTACGGTACAGAAGGCCACTGCTCTACCTACCTCTGTGTCGTCAAGTATACTATCCATCCATACCTGTGGTGCATATCAGTTTTGCACAGTTTGCTGACCACCAGTATATAATATATAGCAGTATGGTACAGTAGGCAACTGCTCTACCTACCTCTGTGTCGTCAAGTATCCATCCATACCTGGGGTGCATTTCAGTTTTTGTGCGCAGTATATATAGTCATTGCTATTGACAAATATATTACTGGCATATAATTCCACACATTAAAAAATGGAGAACAAAAACGTGGAGGGTAAAATAGGGAAAGATCAAGATCCACTTCCACCTCATGCTGAAGCTGCTGCCACTAGTCATGGCCAAGACAATGAAATGCCATCAACGTCGGCTGCCAAGGCCGATGCCCAATGTCATAGTAGAAAGCATGTAAAATCCAAAAAACAAAAGTTCAGTAAAATGTCCCAAAAATTAAAATCGTCTGAGGAGAAGCGTAAACTTGCGAATATGCCATTTACGACATGGAGTGGCAAGGAACGGCTGAGGCCCTCTCCTATATTCCTCATGACTAGTGGGTCAGCTTCACATGAGGATGGAAGCACTCATCCTCCTGCTAGAAAACTTAAAAGACCTAAGATGGCAAAAGCATAGCAAAGAACTGTGCGTTCTTCTAAATCACAAATCCCCAAGGAGAGTCCAATTGTGTCGGTTGCGATGCCTGACCTTCCCAACACTGGACGGGAAGAGGTGGCGCCTTCCACCATTTGCACGCCCCCTGCAAGTGCTGGAAGGAGCACCCGCAGTCCAGTTCCTGATAGTCAAATTGAAGGTGTCACTGTTGAAGTACACCAGGATGAGGATATGGGTATTGCTGGCGCTGGGGAGGAAATTGACAAGGAGGATTCTGATGGTAAGGTGGTTTGTTTAAGTCAGGCACCGGGGGAGACACCTGTTGTCCGTGGGACGAATATGGCCATTGACATGCCTGGTCAAAATACAAAAAAAAATCACCTCTTCGGTGTGGAATTATTTCAACAGAAATGCGGACAACTGGTGTCAAGCCGTGTGTTGCCTTTGTCAAGCAGTAATAAGTAGGGGTAAGGACATTAACCCCTAGGAACATCCTCCCTTATACGTCACCTGGAGCGCATTCATCAGAAGTCATTGACAAGTTCAAAAACTTTGGGTGACAGCGGAAGCAGTCCACTGCCAACTAAATCCCTTCCTCTTGTAACCAAGCTCCTGCAAACCACACCACCAGCTCCCTCAGTGTCAATTTCCTCCAGGAAAGCCAATAGTCCTGCAGGCCATGTCACTGTCAAGTCTGACGAGTCCTCTCCTGCCTGGGATTCCTCCGATGCATCCTTGAGTGTAACGCCTACTGCTGCTGGCGCTGCTGTTGTTGCTGCTGGGAGTCGATCGTCATCCCAGAGGGGAAGTCGGAAGACCACTTGTACTACTTCCAGTAAGCAACTGACTGTCCAACAATCCTTTGCGAGGAAGATGAAATATCACAGCAGTCATCCTGCTGCAAAGCGGATAACTCAGGCCTTGGCAGCCTGGATGGTGAGAAACGTGTTTCCGGTATCCACCATTAATTCAGAGGGAACTAGAGAATTGATTGAGGTACTGTGTCCCCACTACCAAATACCATCTAGGTTCCATTTCTCTAGGCAGGCGATACCGAAAATGTACACAGACGTCAGAAAAAGACTCACCAGTGTCCTAAAAAATGCAGTTGTACCCAATGTCCACTTAATCACGGACATGTGGACAAGTGGACCAGGGCAGACTTAGGACTATATGACTGTGACAGCCCACTGGGTAGATGTATTGCCTCCCGCAGCAAGAACAGCAGCGGTGGCACCAGTAGCAGCATCTCGCAAATGCCAACTCGTTCCTAGGCAGGCTACGCTTTGTATCACCGCTTTCCATAAGAGGCACACAGCTGACAACCTCTTACGGAAACTGAGGAACATCATCGCAGAATGGCTTACCCCAATTGGACTCTCCTGGGGATTTGTGACATTGGACAACGCCACCAATATTGTGCGTGCATTACATCTGGGCAAATTCCAGCACGTCCCATGTTTTGCACATACATTGAATTTGGTGGTGCAGAATTATTTAAAAAACGACAGGGGCGTGCAAGAGATGCTGTCGGTGGCCCGAAGAATTGCGGGCCACTTTCGGCATTCAGCCACCGCGTGCCAAAGACTGGAGCACCAGCAAACACTCCTGAACCTGCCCTGCCATCATCTGAAGCAAGAGGTGGAATTCAACCCTCTATATGCTTCAGATGATTGAGGAGCAGCAACAGGCCATTCAAGCCTATACAGCTACCTACGATATAGGCAAAGGAGGGGGAATGCACCTGACTCAAGCGCAGTGGAGAATGATTTCAACGTTGTGCAAGGTTCTGCAACCCTTTGAACTTGCCACACGTGAAGTCAGTTCAGACACTGCCAGCCTGAGTCAGGTCATTCCTCTCATCAAGCTTTTGCAGAAGAAGCTGGAGAGATTGAAGGAGGAGCTAAAACAGAGCGATTCCGCTAGGCATGTGGGACTTGTGGATGGAGCCCTTAATTCGCTTAACCAGCATTCACGGGTGGTCAATCTGTTGAAATTAGAGCACTATATTTTTGGCCACCGTGCTCGATCCTAGATTTAAAACCTACGTTGTATCTCTCTTTCCGGCAGACACAAGTCTGCAGAGGTTCAAAAACCTGCTGGTGAGAAAATTGTCAAGTCAAGCGGAACGTGACCCGTCAACAGCTCCTCCTTCACATTCTCCCGCAACTGGGGCTGCGAAGAAAAGGCTAAGAATTCCGAGCCCACCCGCGGGCGGTGATGCAGGGCAGTCTGGAGCGAGTGCTGACATCTGGTCCGGACTGAAGGACCTGCCAATGATTACTGACATGTCGTCTACAGTCACTGCATATGATTCTGTCACCATTGAAAGAATGGTGGAGGATTATATGAGTGACCGCATCCAAGTAGGCACGTCAGACAGTCCGTACGTATACTGGTAGGAAAAAGAGGCAATTTGGAGGCCCTTGCACAAACTGGCTTTATTTTACCTAAGTTGCCCCCACTCCAGTGTGTGCTCCGAAAGAGTGTTTAGTGCAGCCGCTCACCTTGTCAGCAATCGGCGTACGAGGTTACTTCCAGAAAATGTGGAGAAGATGATGTTCATCAAAATGAATTATAATCAATTCCTCCGTGGAGACATTCACCAGCAATTGCTTCCAGAAAGTACACAGGGACCTGAGATGGTGGATTCCAGTGGGGACGAATTAATAATCTGTGAGGAGGGAGATGTACACAGTGAAAGGGGTGAGGAATCAGACGATGAGGATGAGGTGGACATCTTCCCTCTGTAGAGCCAGTTTGTGCAAGGAGAGATTGATTGCTTCTTTTTTGGTGGGGGCCCAAACCAACCAGTCATTTCAGTAACAGTTGTATGGCAGACCCTGTCGCTGAAATGATGGGTTTGTTAAAGTGTGCATGTCCTATTTATACAACATAAGGGTGGGTGGAAGGGCCCAAGAACAATTCCATCTTGCACCTCTTTTTTCTTTCATTTTTCTTTGCATCATGTGCTGTTTGGGTACTATATTTGAAGTGCCATCCTGTCTGACACTGCAGAGCCACTCCTAGATGGGCCAGGTGTTTGTGTCGGCCACTTGGGTCGCTTTGCTTAGTCACACAGCTACCTCATTGCGCCTCTTTTTTTCTTTGCATCATGTGCTGTTTGGGGACTATTTTTTGAAGTGCCATCCTGTCTGACACTGCAGTGCCACTCCTAGGTGGGCCAGGTGTTTGTGTCGGCCACTTGGGTCGCTTAGCTTAGTCACACAGCTACCTCATTGCTCCTCTTTTTTTCTTTGCATCATGTGCTGTTTGGGGACAATTTTTTTTAATCTGCCATCCTGTCTGACACTGCAGTGCCACTCCTAGATGGGCCAGGTGTTTGTGTCGGCCACTTGGGTCGCTTAGCTTAGTCACACAGCTACCTCATTGCGCCTCTTTTTTTTCTTTGCATCATGTGCTGTTTGGGGACAATTTTTTTAATCTGCCATCCTGTCTGACACTGCAGTGCCACTCCTAGATGGGCCAGGTGTTTGTGTCGGCCACTTGGGTCGCTTAGCTTAGTCACACAGCTACCTCATTGCGCCTCTTTTTTTCTTTGCATCATGTGCTGTTTGGGGACAATTTTTTTAATCTGCCATCCTGTCTGACACTGCAGTGCCACTCCTAGATGGGCCAGGTGTTTGTGTCGGCCACTTGGGTCGCTTAGCTAAGTCACACAGCTACCTCATTGCGTCTCTTTTTATCTTTGCATCATGTGCTGTTTGGGGACTATTTTTTTGAAGTGCCATCCTGTCTGACACTGCAGTGCCACGCCTAGGTGGGCCAGGTGTTTGTGTCGGCCACTTGGGTCGCTTAGCTTTGTCACACAGCTACCTCATTGCTCCTCTTTTTTTCTTTGCATCATGTGCTGTTTGGGGACAATTTTTTTTAATCTGCCATCCTGTCTGACACTGCAGTGCCACTCCTAGATGGGCCAGGTGTTTGTGTCGGCCACTTGGGTCGCTTAGCTTAGTCACACAGCTACCTCATTGCGCCTCTTTTTTTCTTTGCATCATGTGCTGTTTGGGGACAATTTTTTTAATCTGCCATCCTGTCTGACACTGCAGTGCCACTCCTAGATGGGCCAGGTGTTTGTGTCGGCCACTTTGGTCGCTTAGCTTAGTCACACAGCTACCTCATTGCGCCTCTTTTTTTCTTTGCATCATGTGCTGTTTGGGGACAATTTTTTTAATCTGCCATCCTGTCTGACACTGCAGTGCCACTCCTAGATGGGCCAGGTGTTTGTGTCGGCCACTTGGGTCGCTTAGCTTAGTCACACAGCTACCTCATTGCGTCTCTTTTTATCTTTGCATCATGTGCTGTTTGGGGACAATTTTTTTGAAGTGCCATCCTGTCTGACACTGCAGTGCCACTCCTAAGTGGGCCAGGTGTTTGTGTCGGCCACTTGGGTCGCTTAGCTTAGTCACACAGCTACCTCTTTGATCCTCTTTTTTTCTTTGCATCATGTGCTGTTTGGGGACAATTTTTTTTTAATCTGCCATCCTGTCTGACACTGCAGTGCCACTCCTAGATGGGCCAGGTGTTTGTGTCGGCCACTTGGGTCGCTTACCTTAGTCACACAGCTACCTCATTGCGCCTCTTTTTTTTCTTTGCATCATGTGCTGTTTGGGGACAATTTTTTTAATCTGCCATCCTGTCTGACACTGCAGTCCCACTCCTAGATGGGCCAGGTGTTTGTGTCGGCCACTTGGGTCGCTTAGCTTAGTCACACAGCTACCTCATTGCGCCTCTTTTTTTCTTTGCATCATGTGCTGTTTGGGGACAATTTTTTTAATCTGCCATCCTGTCTGACACTGCAGTGCCACTCCTAGGTGGGCCAGGTGTTTGTGTCGGCCACTTGGGTCGCTTAGCTTAGTCACACAGCTACCTCATTGCTCCTCTTTTTTTCTTTGCATCATGTGCTGTTTGGGGACAATTTTTTTTAATCTGCCATCCTGTCTGACACTGCAGTGCCACTCCTAGATGGGCCAGGTGTTTGTGTCGGCCACTTGGGTCGCTTAGCTTAGTCACACAGCTACCTCATTGCGCCTCTTTTTTTCTTTGCATCATGTGCTGTTTGTGGACAATTTTTTTAATCTGCCATCCTGTCTGACACTGCAGTGCCACTCCTAGATGGGCCAGGTGTTTGTGTCGGCCACTTTGGTCGCTTAGCTTAGTCACACAGCTACCTCATTGCGCCTCTTTTTTTCTTTGCATCATGTGCTGTTGGGGACAATTTTTTTAATCTGCCATCCTGTCTGACACTGCAGTGCCACTCCTAGATGGGCCAGGTGTTTGTGTCGGCCACTTGGGTCGCTTAGCTTAGTCACACAGCTACCTCATTGCGTCTCTTTTTATCTTTGCATCATGTGCTGTTTGGGGACAATTTTTTTTAATCTGCCATCCTGTCTGACACTGCAGTGCCACTCCTAGATGGGCCAGGTGTTTGTGTCGGCCACTTGGGTCGCTTAGCTTAGTCACACAGCTACCTCATTGCGCCTCTTTTTTTCTTTGCATCATGTGCTGTTTGGGGACAATTTTTTTAATCTGCCATCCTGTCTGACACTGCAGTGCCACTCCTAGATGGGCCAGGTGTTTGTGTCGGCCACTTTGGTCGCTTAGCTTAGTCACACAGCTACCTCATTGCGCCTCTTTTTTTCTTTGCATCATGTGCTGTTTGGGGACAATTTTTTTAATCTGCCATCCTGTCTGACACTGCAGTGCCACTCCTAGATGGGCCAGGTGTTTGTGTCGGCCACTTGGGTCGCTTAGCTTAGTCACACAGCTACCGCATTGCGTCTCTTTTTATCTTTGCATCATGTGCTATTTGGGGACAATTTTTTTGAAGTGCCATCCTGTCTGACACTGCAGTGCCACTCCTAAGTGGGCCAGGTGTTTGTGTCGGCCACTTGGGTCGCTTAGCTTAGTCACACAGCTACCTCTTTGCTCCTCTTTTTTTCTTTGCATCATGTGCTGTTTGGGGACAATTTTTTTAAATCTGCCATCCTGTCTGACACTGCAGTGCCACTCCTAGATGGGCCAGGTGTTTGTGTCGGCCACTTGGGTCGCTTAGCTTAGTCACACAGCTACCTCATTGCGCCTCTTTTTTTTCTTTGCATCATGTGCTGTTTGGGGACAATTTTTTTAATCTGCCATCCTGTCTGACACTGCAGTCCCACTCCTAGATGGGCCAGGTGTTTGTGTCGGCCACTTGGGTCGCTTAGCTTAGTCACACAGCTACCTCATTGCGCCTCTTTTTTTCTTTGCATCATGTGCTGTTTGGGGACAATTTTTTTAATCTGCCATCCTGTCTGACACTGCAGTGCCACTCCTAGATGGGCCAGGTGTTTGTGTCGGCCACTTGGGTCGCTTAGCTTAGTCACACAGCTACCTCATTGCGTCTCTTTTTATCTTTGCATCATGTGCTGTTTGGGGACTATTTTTTTGAAGTGCCATCCTGTCTGACACTGCAGTGCCACTCCTAGGTGGGCCAGGTGTTTGTGTCGGCCACTTGGGTCGCTTAGCTTAGTCACACAGCTACCTCATTGCTCCTCTTTTTTTCTTTGCATCATGTGCTGTTTGGGGACAATTTTTTTTAATCTGCCATCCTGTCTGACACTGCAGTGCCACTCCTAGATGGGCCAGGTGTTTGTGTCGGCCACTTGGGTCGCTTAGCTTAGTCACACAGCTACCTCATTGTGCCTCTTTTTTTCTTTGCATCATGTGCTGTTTGTGGACAATTTTTTTAATCTGCCATCCTGTCTGACACTGCAGTGCCACTCCTAGATGGGCCAGGTGTTTGTGTCGGCCACTTTGGTCGCTTAGCTTAGTCACACAGCTACCTCATTGCGCCTCTTTTTTTCTTTGCATCATGTGCTGTTTGGGGACAATTTTTTTAATCTGCCATCCTGTCTGACACTGCAGTGCAACTCCTAGATGGGCCAGGTGTTTGTGTCGGCCACTTGGGTCGCTTAGCTTAGTCACACAGCTACCTCATTGCGTCTCTTTTTATCTTTGCATCATGTGCTGTTTGGGGACAATTTTTTTGAAGTGCCATCCTGTCTGACACTGCAGTGCCACTCCTAAGTGGGCCAGGTGTTTGTGTCGGCCACTTGGGTCGCTTAGCTTAGTCACACAGCTACCTCATTGCTCCTCTTTTTTTCTTTGCATCGTGTGCTGTTTGGGGACAATTTTTTTAATCTGCCATCCTGTCTGACACTGCAGTGCCACTCCTACATGGGCCAGGTGTTTGTGTCGGCCACTTGGGTCGCTTAGTTTAGTCACACAGCTACCTCATTGTGCCTCTTCTTTCTTTGCATCATGTGCTGTTTGGGAACTATTTTTTTGAAGTGCCATCCTGTCTGACACCGCAGTGCCACTCTTAGATGGGCCAGGTGTTTGTGTCGGCCACTTGGGTCGCTTAGCTTAGTCACACAGCTACCTCATTGCGCCTCTTTTTTTCTCTGCATCATGTGCTGTTTGGGGACAATTTTTTTAATCTGCCATCCTGTCTGACACTGCAGTGCCACTCCTAGATGGGCCAGGTGTTTGTGTCGGCCACTTGGGTCGCTTAGCTTAGTCACACAGCTACCTCATTGCGTCTCTTTTTTTCTTTGCATCCTGTGCTGTTTGGGGACTATTTTTTTGAAGTGCCATCCTGTCTGACACTGCAGTGCCACTCCTAAGTGGGCCAGGTGTTTGTGTCGGCCACTTGGGTCGCTTAGCTTAGTCACACAGCTACCTCATTGCTCCTCTTTTTTTCTTTGCATCATGTGCTGTTTGGGGACAATTTTTTTAATCTGCCATCCTGTCTGACACTGCAGTGCCACTCCTAGATGGGCCAGGTGTTTGTGTCGGCCACTTGGGTCGCTTAGTTTAGTCACACAGCTACCTCATTTTGCCTCTTCTTTCTTTGCATCATGTGCTGTTTGGGAACTATTTTTTTGAAGTGCCATCCTGTCTGACACCGCAGTGCCACTCTTAGATGGGCCAGGTGTTTGTGTCGGCCACTTGGGTCGCTTAGCTTAGTCACACAGCTACCTCATTGCGCCTCTTTTTTTCTCTGCATCATGTGCTGTTTGGGGACAATTTTTTTAATCTGCCATCCTGTCTGACACTGCTGCAGTGCCACTCCTAGATGGGCCAGGTGTTTGTGTCGGCCACTTGGGTCGCTTAGCTTAGTCACACAGCTACCTCATTGCGTCTCTTTTTTTCTTTGCATCCTGTGCTGTTTGGGGACTATTTTTTTGAAGTGCCATCCTGTCTGACACTGCAGTGCCACTCCTAGGTGGGCCAGGTGTTTGTGTCGGCCACTTGGGTCGCTTAGCTTAGTCACACAGCTACCTCATTGCTCCTCTTTTTTCTTTGCATCATGTGCTGTTTTGGGACAATTTTTTTAATCTGCCATCCTGTCTGACACTGCAGTGCCACTCCTAGATGGGCCAGGTGTTTGTGTCGGCCACTTGGGTCGCTTAGCTTAGTCACACAGCTACCTCATTGCGCCTCTTTTTTCTTTGCATCATGTGCTGTTTGGGGACTATTTTTTTGAAGTGCCATCCTGTCTGACACTGCAGTGCCACTCCTAGATGGGCCAGATGTTTGTGTCGGCCACCTGGGTCACTTAGCTTAGTCACACAGCTACCTCATTGCGCCTCTTTTTTTCTTTGCATCATGTGCTGTTTGGGGACAATTTTTTTAATCTGCCATCCTGTCTGACACTGCAGTGCCACTCCTAGATGGGCCAGGTGTTTGTGTCGGCCACTTGGGTTTCTTAGCTTAGTCATCCAGCGACCTCGGTGCAAATTTTAGGACTAAAAATAATATTGTGAGGTGTGAGGTGTACAGAATAGACTTGAAATGAGTGTAAAATATGGTTATTGAGGTAAATAATACTATGGGATCAAAATGTCCCCCAAATTCTATGATTTAAGCTGTTTGTGAGGGTTTTTTGTAAAAAAACACCCGAATCCAAAACACACCCGAATCCGACCAAACATTTTCAGGGAGATTTTGCCAAAACGCGTCCGAATCCAAAACACGGCCGCGGAACCGAATCCAAAACCAAAACACAAAACCCGAAAAATTTCCGGTGCACATCACTAGGCTTTATCTTCTCTTACTTAAACCATCTTCAAAGGTACCAAATCTCATGGTTTTCTGTCACCATGATACCTACAGTATGTCAGTGTTGTCTCGTGATCCGCCAATGTTTATCTACCCTGAACTTGTCCTTTATTGTCTTCACCTGCAAATTGCTGTTTTCCTGTTTTTCTTATTTGTTTATGTACTCTTTCAATGGGCACTGTGGATCCCTTTCTGCGCCATATAAATAATGTATAATAATAATAATAATAATAATAATAATAATAATAATAATAACAACAACAGATAAAAGAAAACCCCCTAAGAGATGTTGTGAGTAGTTTGTGGGTATCATTTTCTGTAAAGTGCAAAATGCTGGATGACAATTGTCAACAATTGATCTGTCTACCACTGAGGTGGAACGCATGGCATTTGCAGAGACTGCTAAAGAGGCTTCATGCTTAAAGAGACTTTGGGGTATATTTACTAAGATTCGTAATTTCCGAAAATAGGTCAAAGTTCAATCACGAATGACATCGACAGTGTAAAACTGCAACTTTTTGAATTGATTACGATGGATTTACTAAGCTGTCGTATTCGTATTTTTCTTTGCTTCCGATGTCGATGTCATTCGTTTTTTTTTACCTATTTTTACGGCAGTGATTAGCAAAACACTGCCGTTTTTTTTTACAATCAATCTCGGCCGGATCTGTGTGATCCGTGCTGGGGTTCTTATTTTTTTTTTTTTTAATTAAACAATGTAAAATCCCAAAAAAAAATGCGTGGGGTCCCCCCTCCTAAGCAAAACCAGCCTCGGGCTCTTTGAGCCGATCCTGGTTGCAGAAATATGGGGAAAAAATTGACAGGGGTTCCCCCATATTTAAGCAACCAGCATCGGGCTCTGCGCCTGGTCCTGGTTCCAAAAATACGGGGGACAAAAAGAGTAGGGGTCCCCCGTATTTTTAAAACCAGCACCGGGCTCCACTAGCTGGACAGATAATGCCACAGCCGGGGGTCACTTTTATACAGTGCCCTGCGGCCGTGGCATCAAAAATCCAACTAGTCACCCCTGGCCGGGGTACCCTGGGGGAGTGGGGACCCCTTCAATCAAGGGGTCCCCCCCCCCCAGCCACCCAAGGGCCAGGGGTGAAGCCTGAGGCTGTCCCCCCCATCCAATGGGCTGCGGATGGGGAGGCTGATAGCCATTTGTGATAATGAAAAGATATTGTTTTTAGTAGCAGTACTACAAGTCCCAGCAAGCCTCCCCCGCATGCTGGTACTTGGAGAACCACAAGTACCAGCATGCGGCGGAAAAACGGGCCCGCTGGTACCTGTAGTACTACCACTAAAAAAATACCCAAAAAAACACAAGACACACACACCGTGAAAGTATAATTTTATTACATACATACACACATACATACATACTTACCTTATGTTCTCACGCAGGTCGGTCCTCTTCTCCAGTAGAATCCAAGGGCTACCTGTTGAAGAAATTCTACTCACCAGATCCATGGGTCCAGGCTCCTCGGCAAATCCAGGGTTAATCCACGTACTTGAATAAATAAAAAAAAACGGTGTCCCGACCACGAACTGAAAGGGGACCCATGTTTGCACATGGGTCACCTTCCCACGAATGCCAGAAACCCACTTTGACTTCTGTCTAAGTGGGTTTCTTCAGCCAATCAGGGAGTGCCACGTTGTAGCACTCTCCTGATCAGCTGTGTGCTGCTGTCCTCACTGACAGGCAGCACGCGGCAGTGTTACAATGTAGCGCCTATGCGCTACATTGTAACCAATGATGGGAACTTTCTGCCCTGCGGTTGACCTAAAGTGACGTCACCGCTGAGCAGAAAGTCCCAGCATTGGTTACAATGGAGCGCATAGGCGCTACATTGTAACACTGCCGTGTGCCGCCTGTCAGTGAGGACAGCAGCACACAGCTGATCAGGAGAGTGCTACAACGTGGCACTCCCTGATTGGCTGAAGAAACCCACTTAGACAGAAGTCAAAGTGGGTTTCTGGCATTCGTGGGAAGGTGACCCATGTGCAAACATGGGTCCCCTTTCAGTTCGTGGTCGGGACACCGTTTTTTTTTATTTATTCAAGTACGTGGATTAACCCTGGATTTGCCGAGGAGCCTGGACCCATGGATCTGGTGAGTAGAATTTCTTCAACAGGTAGCCCTTGGATTCTACTGGAGAAGAGGACCGACCTGCGTGAGAACATAAGGTAAGTATGTATGTATGTGTGTATGTATGTAATAAAATTATACTTTCACGGTGTGTGTGTCTTGTGTTTTTTTGGGTATTTTTTTAGTGGTAGTACTACAGGTACCAGCGGGCCCGTTTTTCCGCCGCATGCTGGTACTTGTGGTTCTCCAAGTACCAGCATGCGGGGGAGGCTTGCTGGGACTTGTAGTACTGCTACTAAAAACAATATCTTTTCATTATCACAAATGGCTATCAGCCTCCCCATCCGCAGCCCATTGGATGGGGGGGGACAGCCTCGGGCTTCACCCCTGGCCCTTGGGTGGCTGGGGGGGGGACCCCTTGATTGAAGGGGTCCCCACTCCCCCAGGGTACCCCGGCCAGGGGTGACTAGTTGGATTTTTGATGCCACGGCCGCAGGGCACTGTATAAAAGTGACCCCCGGCTGTGGCATTATCTGTCCAGCTAGTGGAGCCCGGTGCTGGTTTTAAAAATACGGGGGACCCCTACTCTTTTTGTCCCCCGTATTTTTGGGACCAGGACCAGGCGCAGAGCCCGATGCTGGTTGCTTAAATATGGGGGAACCCCTGTCATTTTTTCCCCCATATTTCTGCAACCAGGATCGGCTCAAAGAGCCCGAGGCTGGTTATGCTTAGGAGGGGGGACCCCACGCAATTTTTTTGGCAAAAATAAGCACTTTCCCACCCCTTCCCACTGATATACATGCACGGATCTCATGGATCCCTGCATGCATCTCAAATCACGGAAAAAAAAAGCAGGTCTGTTTTTTTTTAGGACTTTTTTACGAGTTGTAATTTTTCACGGCAGTGTTTTGTGTTTTTTTGCTTTGCACTTCTTAGTAAATGACCGAGATTCATATCTAAACAGGCGTAATTTGACCGATGGTGTATTCATTCGTAATTTTTTACCTGAACTAGCAAAAAATTACGAATGCCCTCATCACTGCCGTGATTAGTGTTTAGTAAATGACCGAGATTAACCGAGATGACACTTTGAAGAAAAAACGGCATCTCGGTCAAAATCGGGAGCTTAGTAAATATACCCCTTTGAGTGAGTTCAGACTTCTTTGCAGAGATGAGACCACAAACACTGTGTATGACAAGAGGGAAAAAATAGGTTTGCTTTCTAGCATAGAGTGTTATGACAGGTCTAAGTATGTCGCTAGCAAATTTCATCTCTGTTAGAAAGCTGGTACAGTTAATTTACTTGATATGGTTAGTGAGAGTAGTGTTGTAGACATGTCAGCCAAAGATCAAATGTCTTCGGTTTTTGTGACAGAAGACAGCCATGAGTGAGGGTGGGGATTGGGAGAGCAGCACATTGCATTGTCTCATTTGCTACTTACAATGCAGACACTACGACCCAGAGACTGCCTGGCAATGCAACCTCCAAACCAGACTTGCCTACCCTCCCGCATTCAGCGGGAGGCTCACGATTTTTAAGTGAGCCTCCCGCTGCCCCGCAAAACTTGCCAGCCCCCCGGATTTTCAGGGTCCTCACCGAAAATCAGCACTGCGCATGCGCAAGTCCGAAGGGCCCAGCATCTGCATGGGAAACTTCGGGGGCGGCAGTGTCCGTCTTGCTAGGCACACTGCACAGTGACAAGGAAGCAGTCTCAATCAGGGGTGTGCTTCCTGTGGCTGGCCCCTCCCACCACACTCAGAAAGAGCTGCGTGTATGAGTCCAGCAGCAGCAGAAACTGACCTCTCTCTCTGCTCCTCGGCTCTCACTGCTGCCTTCCCACACTGTCCTGGGGTCGTCCTCCAGTCTGCTCCTAAGAGGAAGGAACAACATAGCCAGGTGACTGCTATGTGTAATGGGGGGAATGTAATGTGGCACTGACTGGGTGTAATATGGGGTAGGGGGCTGTGTATGATGTGGAGCTGGGTGTAATATGTGAGCTGGGTGTAATATGGGGGAGGGGGCTGTGTATGATGTTGAGCTGGGTGTAATATGTGAGCTGGGTGTAATATGGGGGAGGGGGTTGTGTATAATGTAATGTGCTGGGTGTAATATGGGGGAGGGGGTGGTGTTTGCTGTGTGTAATGTGCTGGGTGTAATATGGGGGAGGGGGACTGTGTGTAATGTGCTGGGTGTAATATGGGGGAGGGGGACTGTGTGTAATGTGCTGGGTGTAATATGGGGAGGGGGGCTGTGTGTAATGTAATGTGCTGGGTGTAGTATGGGGATGTGTATGATGAGGAGCTGGGTGTAATATGGGGTATGGGACTGTGTATGATGTGAGCTGGGTGTAATATGGGGGAGGGGGTTGTGTATAATGTAATGTGCTGGGTGTAATATGGGTGAGTTGCATATAATGTAATGTGCTGGGTGTAATATGGGGGAGGGGTGTGTATAATGTAATGTGCTGGGTGTAGTATGGGGGAGGGGGTTGTGTATAATGTAATGTGCTGGGTGTAATAAGTGGGAGGGGGCAGTGCATAATGCAATGTATTCTGGTGCTGTATGTACTAGGTGTAATGTGTATGTGGGTGTAGTGGGTGTATGTATACACACACACAGTGCTGAAAGTGGGCCGGTATACACTGGCATGGCATACCGGCACTTCGAGCACTGACTGCCGCATCTTTTCAAATTTGTCACTATTAACGCGCCAATTGGAGCTCTTGAACCAGCAGCCAATCAGGAGCAGCCACTCCTGATTGGCTGCTGGTCTGTGGCAGATTTGAAATAGTGGCGGTCATAGGTGGACCATAGCTACCCCGAAGGCCACTGCCCTCAGCCTCCTCCTCCGCACTGCCGCCCACAGCCGCCTCCTCTGCACCGTCGATGACCACAGCTCCTCATCCTCCACACCGCCGACCACACACTCCTCCGCTCATTAACCAATCTTATCCTGCTGCCTTTCTCTCTTCCTACTGTATGTCTTTGCTGTCCTCTCCCTATGTCTCTCTGTCACTCTCCCTGTCCCTACTGTATGTCCCTGCTGTCACTCTCCCTGTCCCTGAATTTTGGCTCATTCCGTGTGGATTGTGGCTCATACTGTGTAGCATAATGTGAATTTCGGCTCATACTGTGTGGCATATGTGAATTTCAGCTCACACCGTGTGGCATAATGTGTGTGTATGTATATATATATATAAAATCCCGCACCAGTGTTTATAGATTTTGGTTTTCTCAGTCACTTAATGTGCACAGTAGATTAAATTAATGTATCTTGCACTTATATTGTTGCTTTTTTTCTAATTCTTTTTTTTGCTGCTTTTTGTACTATAGTTTTCACCTGCCATTGCAGGACACACCCCTGATTGCAATAAATACACCCATAGGCGGAACTAGACACACCCCTTGGGCGGAGCTCGACACACCCCTGCACGGCGCATTCTGCTGCCACCTGGAATCTCCCTGAAACTAGTTTTCAAAAGTAGGCAAGTATGCTCCAAACTGATGTGCAGACTACAGACATCTTTTTTTTTACAGTAAAGAGTGATGAAGTACTTAGCTCCTAGAGTTGAGACACCTAATATCTGCATTTACAATGCATTGATACCACTGCTATTAACCCGGTATCCGGACTCCAGGTCGACAACAAAATGGTCGACACACCTTAGGTCGACGCCAATTGGTCGACACACCTTAGGTCGACATGGACAAAATGTCGACATGAGCAAAAGGTCGACAGGAACAAGGTCGACATGGAAAAAGGTCGACATGAGTTTTTCACAATTTTTTTATTTTTTGGAACCTTTTCATACTTAACGATCCACGTGGACTACAAATGGAACGGTAATCTGTGCCGAGCGAAGCCGAGCGAAGGCACCATGTCCGAAGCATGGCGAGTGAAGCGAGCCATGCGAGGGGACGCGGTGCACTAATTGGGGTTCCCCGTCACTCTACGAAGAAAATTACACCAAAAAAACATAAAAAACTCATGTCGACCTTTCTCCATGTCGACCTTGTTCCTGTCGACCTTGTGTCCGTGTCGACCTAAGGTGTGTCGACAAATTGACGGCGACCTAAGGTGTGTCGACCTTTTTGTTGTCGACCTGGAGTCCCAGACCCTATTAACCCATGCATATCCACTGTGTTACTGCACATCCTGTTTCTGCTGCAATAAACCAAGCTCCTGATTAAGGATTCTCTATGTGGCCTAATAGCCACTTTCAAATCCACTCTGCCCCTATTGTAACCACCATACCAATAGGGTACTGTATATATTAACATTAGAAACCAATAGGCGTTGTTACTGGCTCTTTTTTTTTAGAAAACCAAAAGACATTTCATAGATGTTGTATTTTGTACTTAGAACCCAGTGTCAATCTGCAGCAATGCTGATTCATTGGCAAACCCACAGTTTATTAAATTTCCCCTTACATCTTTGAGGACGCTTGCCCTCTCCTACCTGTCCCTGATCAATGAGTCTCCTCCTTTTTGAAAACTTGCTTTCACCCCCATCTATCGTATGCTGCTCCCCACTTCTGACCTTCCTGACCAGGCTTTTCCCAAACCATAAATCTTAAAAGCACTCACACAAAACCCACTTGTTCAATATATCCTTTCCTAATTCATCTGATATAACTCCTGCCATATGATAGAAGCCCTATGTCACATTAGTTCCTGTTGTCTCATCATTTATCTCTTAAGGTGGGTACACACTATTAGATATATCTGCAGATCAATTGATCTGCAGATATATCTATGTACGGATCGGGCAGTGTGCTGTGCATACACACTGCCCGATCCGTCGGGGGACTGACGTCATGAACTGGGCGGGCGGGCGCAGTTCACCTGTCAATCACCGCCGGCCGCCGCAGCATGTGTACGGGCGGTCGGCCGACCGCCCCGTACACACACAGCGACGCGCCAATATATTGTTAGATATATTGGCTGTCGGCTGTGCTGCGCGGCCGACGCGATACGTCTGTGAACGACGGAGTTCACAGACGTATCGCCCGTACACACTGGCCGACGGACCCGCGATGTATCGGCCGTTCAAGAGAACGGCCGATACATCGACCAGTGTGTACGGGCCTTTACTCTAGACTCTATGCTTAGGTGGGCACTTAGGGGGGTTTCCAGTTGCAGAGAACACCACCTGTGCTTGAATTGCCACCCCTGATATCGACTGCATCGTGGCCTACATGCTAGCCATATAGTTAGCAGCACATACCCTACCTTTGAAGAGTACAGACCCCGCACTCCCAGTACTATCTGGTTGAGCAACACTGTTATAAAGTGTTTCTGGGTCCCCTCTGCCGACAGCATTGGAGACAGCAAGAGTGCATATTAAGCACCAGCTGCTTTGTATAACACTTAAATTAAGATCATAGATTTTACAATATTCAGAAACAATGAGAAGCACGTGTTTCCATTCAGCTGTGACACCGAGAATTCAGAGCAGAGTAGTAAAGAGCAGACTGCCAGAGATGAAGTCACTCCTTCTTTGCTGTCAATAGAGCTACAGTGCCCCATGTGCATACCCCCCAACATGACCCTCTCCAGGAGGGACAGAATGCTCTGCTCTTGGACTTCCCTCTGATGAAAACACCTTTCTTATCCATTAACCTGTTCAGAACAGGTGCCGGCAATCATATATTAAGAGAAAAAATCCAGAAGCAGAGCATTTTGTCCCTCCTGGAGAGGGCCATGTTGGCAGGTATGCCATGTGTGCTTCTGCTCCTTTCCCCACAACTTACTTTGCATGTGTGCCTTTACACATCTCATATATGTGAGTATTTTTAAGTCTCCTTGGGGTATATTTACTAAGGTCCCGATTTTGACCGAGATGCCGTTTTTTCTTCAAAGTGTCATCTCGGTAATTTACTAAGCAAAAATCACGGCAGTGATGAGGGCATTCGTAATATTTTGGAAGTCCTAGGAAAAATTCACGATTCAATACACCATCGGTCAAATACGCCTGCAATTTGGTAGAAATCGGGAATTTACTAAAAAGTGCAAAACACAAACACTGCCGACAATAGCCAAACACTGCCGTGATGAAATATAAATCGTGAAAAAGTGCTAAAAAAAACCAGACCTGCTTTTTTATCCCGTGTTTGTATAGGCATGCACGGATCCATGAGATCCGTGCATGTTTTTCAGTGGGAAGGGGTGGGAAATGTTTAAGTTTTTTAATAAAAAAAAATTGCGTGGGGTCCCCCCTCCTAAACCAAACCAGCCTCGGGCTCTTTGAGCCGGCTCTGGTTGCAAAAATATGGGGAAAAAATTGACAGGGGTTCCCCCATATTTAAACAACCAGCACCGGGCTCTGCGCCTGGTCCTGGTTCCAAAAATACGGGGGACAAAAAGCGTAGGGGTCCCCCGTATTTTTGAAACCAGCACCGGGCTCCACTAGCTGGACAGATAATGCCACAGCCGGGGGTCACTTTTATACAGTGCCTTGCGGCCGTGGCATCAAATATCCAACTAGTCACCCCTGGCCTGGGTACCCTGGGGGAGTGGGGACCCCTTCAATCAAGGGGTCCCCCCCCAGCCACCCAAGGGCCAGGGGTGAAGCCCGAGGCTGTCCCCCCCATCCAATGGGCTGTGGATGGGGGGCTGATAGCCTTTGTTGAAAGTAATGAATATTGTTTTTAGTAGCAGTACTACAAGTCCCAGCAAGCCTCCCCCGCAAGCTGGTACTTGGATAACACAAGTACCAGCATGCAGCGGAAAACCGGGCCCGCTGGTACCTGTAGTACTACTACTAAAAAAATACCCCAATAAAGACATTACACACACACCTTGAAAGTATAACTTTAATGCATACATACACACCACCATATACACATACTTACCTTATGTTCACACGAGGGTCGGTCCTCTTCTCCATGTAGAATCCAAGGTGTACCTGTTGAAAAAATCCTACTCACCAAATCCAGTGTAGAGGGCTCCTCGGGTAATCCATTTGTAATCCACGTACTTGTAAAAATAAAAAAACGGGACACCCGACCACGAACTGAAAGGGGCCCCATGTTTTCACATGGGACCCCTTTCCCCGAATGCCAGAAACCCCCTCTGACTGATGTCTAAGTGGGTTTCTTCAGCCAATCAGGGAGCGCCACGTTGTGGCACCCTCCTGATCGGCTGTGTGCTCCTGTACTGTCTGACAGGCGGCACACGGCAGTGTTACAATGTAGTGCCTATGCGCTCCATTGTAACCAATGGTGGGAACTTTGTGGTCAGCGGTTGACCGAAAGTGACCTCACCACTGACCACAAAGTTCCCACCATTGGTTACAATGGAGCGCATAGGCGCTACATTGTAACACTGCCGTGTGCCGCCTGTCAGACAGTACAGGAGCACACAGCCGATCAGGAGGGTGCCACAACGTGGCGCTCCCTGATTGGCTGAAGAAACCCACTTAGACATCAATCAGAGGGGGTTTCTGGCATTCGGGGAAAGGGGTCCCATGTGAAAACATGGGGCCCCTTTCAGTCCGTGGTCGGGTGTCCCGTTTTTTTAATTTTTACAAGTACGTGGATTACAAATGGATTACCCGAGGAGCCCTCTACACTGGATTTGGTGAGTAGGATTTTTTCAACAGGTACACCTTGGATTCTACATGGAGAAGAGGACCGACCCTCGTGTGAACATAAGGTAAGTATGTGTATATGGTGGTGTGTATGTATGCATTAAAGTTATACTTTCAAGGTGTGTGTGTAATGTCTTTATTGGGGTATTTTTTTTGTAGTAGCACCACAGGTACCAGCGGGCCCGGTTTTCCGCCGCATGCTGGTACTTGTGTTCTCCAAGTACCATCTTGCGGGGGAGGCTTGCTGGGACTTGTAGTACTGCTACTAAAAACAATATTCATTACTTTCAACAAAGGCTATCAGCCCCCCATCCGCAGCCCATTGGATGGGGGGGACAGCCTCGGGCTTCACCCCTGGCCCTTGGGTGGCTGGGGGGGGACCCCTTGATTGAAGGGGTCCCCACTCCCCCAGGGTAACCCGGCCAGGGATGACTAGTTGGATATTTGATGCCACGGCCGCAAGGCACTGTATAAAAATGACCCCCGGCTGTGGCATTATCTGTCCAGCTAGTGGAGCCCGGTGCTGGTTTCAAAAATACGGGGGACCCCTACGCTTTTTGTCCCCCATATTTTTGGAACCAGGACCAGGCGCAGAGCCCGGTGCTGGTTGTTTAAATATGGGGAACCCCTGTCAATTTTTCCCCCATATTTTTGCAGCCAGGGCCGGCTCAAAGAGCCCGAGGCTGGTTTGGTTTAGGAGGGGGGACCCCACGCAATTTTTTTTTAAAGTTTAAACATTTTTAATTTTTTTTACAAGGTGCACAATGAAGCCCAGCATGGATCTCTCAGATTCGGCCGAGATTCATTGTATTAAAGTCGGCAGTGTTTTACAAGTCACTCACGTAAAACACTGCCTAAAAAAACGAATGACATCGACATCGGACAAACCGAAAATGCAGAATACGGCAGCTTAGTAAATTAGTCGTAATCAATTCAAAAAGTTGCATATTTACACTTTCGATGTCATTCGTGATTGAACTTTGACCTCAAACGGGAAAATACGATTCTTAGTAAATTTACCCCCTTGTCTCTCTTTCACTGATCTCCATTTTCCTCTAAACCTTCTGTTTATGTGTAGTTGTTCCTTTCTTACTATCCTTTTGTGTGTAAATCTGTTTTCTTCTCTCAGCCCATCTGTACCCATTACCAAATTTGAAGTAGCTTCAAGTTCCACAAAACTCCCTCCCTGTGTTCCTGATATCAGCACCTGTGCAGGCACAGATTATGTAACAAGCTAAGCAATAGATAAGAAACCTTTATTAATTTAAGAAAATCTTTATCTTTAATTAGGATGTGCGGTGGGCACTTTTTGTGTTTTGTGTTTTGGTTTTGATTCTATGCTCGTGTTTTGGATCTGGATTGGTTTTGCCAAAACCATCCTTTCGTGTTTTGGTTCTGGTTCTGGTTTTGCATCTGGATGATTTTTGAAAAAAACATAAAAACAGCTAAAATCACAGAATTTGGGGGTAATTTTGATCCAACGGTATTATTAACCTCAATAATATTAATTTCCACTCATTTCCAGTCTATTCTGAACACCTCACAATATTGTTTTTAAGCCAAAAGGTTGCACCGAGGTGGTTGGATGACTAAGCTAAGCGACACAAGTGTGCGGAACACACACCTGGCCCATCTAGGAGTGGCAGTGCAGTTTCAGAAAGGATGGCAGATTTAAAATCTAGTCCACAAATAGCACATAATGCAAAGAAGTAATAGAGGTGCAATGAGGTAGCTGTATGACTAAGCTAAGCGACACAAGTGTGCGGCACAAAAACCTGGCCCATCTAGGAGTGGCACTGCAGTTGCAGACGGGATGGCATTTAAAAAAAACTAGGCCCCAAACAGCACATCATGCAAAGAAGTAAAAGAGGTGTAATTTGGATAATAATATAAGTAATGTATATAACCCTTTGATTTGGAGTAAATAATATACAGCACAGGAAACCACCACTGGACTTATGGCAGCATAAGACACTACCACTGGACTGATGCAGCACAAGACAGCCCCAATGGACTGGACTTATACGGCAGTACCCCTGGACTTATACAGCAGTACCCCTGGAGTCGTACGGCAGTGTCAGACAGGATGGCACTTTAAAAAACTAGTCCCCAAACATCACATGATGCAAAGAAGTAAAAGAGGTGCAAGATGGAATTGTCCTTGGGCCCTCCCACCCACCCTTATGTTCTATAAACAGGACATGCACACTTTAACAAACCAATCATTTAAGCAACAGGGTCTGTCACGCGACTGGGGCTGAAATGATTGGTTTGTTTGGGCCCCCACCAAAAAAGAAGCAATCTCTCCTTGCACAAACTGGCTCTACAGAGGCAAGATGTCGACCTCATCCTCATCCTCCAATTCCTCACTCCTTTCAGTGAGTACATCCTCCTCCTCACAGAGTATTAATTCGTCCCCACTGGAATACACCATCACAGGTCTCTGTGTACTTTCTGGAGGCAATTGCTGGTAAAGGTCATCCTGGAGGAATTTATAATTCATTTTGATGAACATCATCTTCTCCACATTTTGTGGAAGTAACCTCCTACGCCGATTGCTGACAAGGGTACCAGCTGCACTAAACACTCTTTCGGAGTAAACACTGGATGGAGGGGGGGGGGGGGGATGGAATTAGGTAAAATAAAGCTAGGGCATCCAAATTGCCTCTTTTTCCTGCCAGTATACTGTCTGACATGCCTACTTGGATGCTGTCACTCATATAATCGTCCAACATTCTGTCAATGGTGACAGAATCATATGCAGTGACAGTAGACATGTCAGTAATCATTGGCAGGTCCTTCAGTCCGGACCAGATGTCCTCCTAACTGCCCTGCATCACTGCCAGCGGGAGGGCTAGGAAATCTTATCCTTTTCCTTGCAGCCCCAGTTGCGGGAGAAGATGAAGGAGGAGCTGTTGATGGGTCACGTTCCACTTGAGTTGACAATTTTCTTACCAGAAGGGCTTTGAACCTTTGCAGACTTGTGTCTGCCAGAAAGAGAGATACTGTACAACGTAGTCTTTAAACCTAGGATTGAGCACGGTGGCCAAAATGTAGTGCTCTGATTTCAACAGATTGACCACCCTTGAATCCTGGCAAAGTGAATGAAGGGCTCCATCCACAAGTCCCACATACTTTGCGGAATCGCTCCATCTTAGCTCCTCCTTTAATTTCTCCAGCTGCTTCTGCAAACGTCTGATGAGGGGAATGACTGACTCAAGCTGGCAGTGTCTGAACTGACTTCACGTGTGGCCAGTTCAAAGGGTTGGAGACAGAAGTCATTCTCCACTGCGTTTGACTCAGGTGCATTCCGCTTGCTTTACCTATTTCGTCGGTGGATGTATAAGCTTGAATGGCCTTTTGTTGCTCCTCCATCCTCTGAAGCATATAGAGTGTTGAATTCCACCTCGTTACCACCTCTTGCTTCAGGTGATGGCAGGGTAGGTTCATGAGTGTTTGCTGGCGCTCCAGTCTTTGGCACGTGGTGGCTGAATGTAGAAAGTGGCCTGCAATTTTTTGGGCCACTGACAGCATCTCCTGCACGCCCCTGTCATTTAAAAAAATATGTACCACCAAATTAATTGTATGTGCAAAACATGAGATGTGCTGGAATTTGCACAGATGTAATGCACGCACAATATTGGTGGCAATGGTGGTCATTCCGAGTTGTTCGCTCGCTAGCTGTTTTTAGCAGCCGTGCAAACGCTAAGCCGCCGCCCTCTGGGAGTGTATCTTAGCTTAGCAGAAGTGCAAACGAAAGGATCGCAGAGCGGCTACCAAAGAAAATTGTAACAGTTTCCGAGTAGCTCCAGACCTAGTCAGCGCTTGCCATCACTTCAGACGGTTCAGTTCCGGATTTGACATCACAAACACGCCCTGTGTTCAGCCAGCCACGCCTGCATTTTTCCTGGCACGCCTGCCTTTTTTCGAACACTCCCTGAAAACGGTCAGATATCACCCAGAAACGCCCTCTTCCTGTCAATCACTCTGCGTCCAGCAGTGCGACAGAAAAGCTTCGCTAGACCTTGTGTAAAACTGCTTCAGCCATTGTGAAAGTATGTTGCATGTGCGCATTGTGCCGCATACGAATGCGCAGAAGTGCCCGCTTTTGCTTCATCGCTGCGCAGTGAACATTTTCTGCTAGCGATCAACTCAGAATGACCCCCATTGTCCGATATCACAAATCCCTAGGAGAGTCTAAGTGGGGTAAGCCAATGTGCAATGATGTCCCTCAGTTTCCGTAAGAGGTTGTCAGCTGTGTGCCTCTTACGGAAAGCAGTGATACATAGCGTAGTCTGCCTAGGAACGAGTTGGTGTTTGCGAGATGCTGCTACTGGTGCCACTGCTGTTGTTGCTGCGGGAGGCAATACATCTACCCAGTGGGCTGTCACAGTCATATAGTCCTTAGTCTGCCCTGTTCCACTTGTCCACATGTCCATGGTTAAGTGGACATTGGGTACAACTGCATTTTTTAGGACACTGAGGACACTTTTTCTGACATCTCTGTACATACTCGGTATCGCCTGCCTAGTGAAGTGGAATAAAGATGGGATTTGATACCTGGGACAGAGTACCTCAAACAATTCTCTAAGTCCCACTGAACTAATTTCGGATACCGGTTGCACATCTAACACCAACATAGCTGTCAGGGCCTCAGTTATCCGCTTTGCAAAAGGATGACTGCTGTCATATTTCATCTTCCTCACAAAGGACTGTTGGACAGTCAATTGCTTAGTTGAAGTAGTACAAGTGGTCTTCCAACTTCCCCTCTGGGATGATGATCGACTCCCAGCAGCAATAACGGCAGCAACGGCAGGCTTACCACTCAAGGATCCTCCAGAGGATTTTCGGTTAGGAGAGGACTCCTCAGTCTTGCCAGTGACATGGACTGCAGGACTACTGACATTCCTGACTGAGGAGGAAGTTGACGTTGAGGGAGTTGCTGGTGTGGCTTGCAAGAGCTTGGGTACAAGAGGAAGAAGGGATTTAGGTGTCAGTGGACTTCTTACACTCTTACCCAAAGTTTCAGAATTTGACACTGACTTCTGATGAATGTGGAGCAATTGACGTATAAGGGAGGATGTTCCTAGGTGGTTAACGTCCTTACCCCTACTTATTACGGATTGACAGAGGTAACACACGGCTTAACAGAAATAATATAAATAACTCCACACCAAAGAAGTGGCTTTTTTGGTATTTTTCGCAGGCATCACAATGTGCTTATTCATCCCACGGACATCAACTGTCTCCCCCGGTGCCTGATTTAAACAAACCACATTACCATCAGAATCCTCATCGTCAACTTTCCTCCTCAGTGTCAGCAACACCCATATCCTCATCCTGGTGTACTTCAACAGTGACATCTTCAATTTGAATATCAGAAACAGGACTGTGAGTGCTACTTGCAGAGGGCAAGCAAATGGTGGAAGGAGCCACCTCTTCCCGTCCAGTGTTGGGAAGGTCATGCATCGCAACCGCCGACACCATTGGACTCTCCTTGGGGATTTGTGATACCATCTTAGAATGCACAGTTCTTTGTTGTGCTTTTTCCAGCTTAACTCTTATCATTTTTCTAGTGGGAGGATGAGGGCTTCCATCGTCATGTAAAGCTGAACCACTAGTCATGAACATAGGCCAGGGCCTTAGCCATTCCTTGCCACTCCTTGTCGTAAATGGCATATTGGCAAGTTTACGTTTCTCCTCAGACCAATTAAATTTATTTTTTTTGGTCTCTTTACTGAACTTTGGTTTTTTGGATCTTACATGCCCTCTACTATCACATTGGGCATTGGCCTTGGCAGACGACGTTGATGGCATTTCATCATCTATGTCATGACTAGTGGCAGCAGCTTTAGCATGAGGGGGAAGTGGTTCTTGATCTTTACTTATTTTATCTTCTAAATTTTTGTTCTCAATTATTTTTCTGGAGTTATATAACACAATATGCGGCACAGGACAGTGTATCCCTACACCACAAAGGGCAAACCATGTAAAAATTATTTGGATTAAATATTAATAACCCGTTTAAATTGAGTAAATCATATACAGCACAGGACAGTACCACTGGACTTATACGGCAGTACCACTGGAATTATACAGCAGTACCACTGGACTGAATTTATATGGCAGTATCACTGGACTTATACGTCAGTACCACTGGAATTATACGGCAGTATCACTGACAATATACGGCAGTACCACTGCACTTATACGGCAGTACCACTGGACTGGCTTTATATGGCAGTATCATTGGACTTATACGCCAGTACCACTGGAATTATACGGCATTATCACTGGAATTATACGGCAGTACCACTGGACTTATACGGCAGTACCACTGGAATTATACGACGGTATCACTGGCATTATACGGCAGTACCACTGGACTTATATGGCAGTACCACTGGACTGGATTGATACGGCAGTATCACTGTAATTATATGGCAGTATCACTGGAATTATACGGCAGTACCACTGGACTTAAATGGCAGTACCACTGGACTGGATTTATACGGCAGTATCACTGTAATTAAATGGCAGTATCACTGGAATTATATGGCAGTACCACTGGACTTATACGGCAGTACCACTGGACTGGATTTATATGGCAGTATCACTGGATTTATATGGCAGTACTACTGGACTTATACGCCAGTACCACTGGAATTATACGGCAGTATCACTGGAATTATACAACAGTACCACTGGACTGGATTTATACAGCAGTATCACTGGAATTGTACAACAGTACCACTTGACTTATACGCCAGTACCACTGGACATATACGGCAGTATCACTGGAATTATATGGCAGTACCACTGGACATATAAGGTAGTATCACTGGATTTATACAGCAGTACCACTGGACTTATACGGCAGTATCACTGGACTGTATTTATACGGCAGTATCACTGTACTTACACGGATTTATCACTGGGCATATACGGCAGTACCACTGGACTTATACAGCAGCACAGGGACACCACCACTGGACTGATGCAGTACAACACAGCACCACTGCAAAGGACTGGACTTATACAGCAGCACTGGACATATGGCAGCAGAGGACACCACCACTGTGACTGGACTGATGCAGCACAAGACACTACCACTGTACTGATGCAGGACAACACAGCACCAGTGACCTGGACTTATACAGCTACACTGGACATATGGTAGCAGAGGACACCACCACTGTGACTGGACTGATGCAGCATAAGACACTACACTGGACTGAGCAGCACAAGACAGAACTGGAATCGCCACCCCACTTTCCCTCCTGCACAGACACTGAGGACAGAGGCACGTCTTCTCGTTACACTCTCCGGGACTGGAGTGAGAATGGCGGCGCAGCACGGCTTCCTATATGGAATCCAAAACCCGTGAGATTCCGACAGCTGGATGATTACGTTTTGCCTCGTTCTGGTTTCCGAGTCAGGTGGGAAAATCCGAGCCGGGCTCGGATCCAGGGTCGGGTAGTGAAGTTCGGGGGGGAAGGGGGCTGGGGGATTCGGTACTCAGGGAACTGAACCCGTTCATCTCTAATTAGAATAGTTAGATACTACCATCCTGAGATGGCAAAAATAGGACAGTAATTGTGGTGGTACAAATACAACCACAATACGTATGGGGAAGGCATCCTCATGGCAGCATTTTTAAAAACCCCTCTAGAAATCCTGTTTGCCCATGAAGTCCTCACTCCTGCACCTATTCATCAACATCATATGAACTTAGTGAAATTTTGTATGAGATTTGTATTTCGTATGTTTTGTATTTCTTATTGTCTGGCAAAGTGGATTTTGTAGCACATGACACATACATAATTATGATGGTAGTTCAATCAGTTTTGAAGAGAATTGCATCACTGCATCCAGAGGCGGATTGGCCATAGGGCTTACAGGGAAGATCCCCAGTGGGCCGGCGCACCCGTGGGGCCTGTTTTGTTTGAGGACATGTGGTCCTATTTATAAACATAATGAATAAGATGCAAAATAATTTGCATATATGAACATTACTTTGCCACTTAGCCTTTGATTGCAGATGATCTAGTGTATGCTCTGTCTACCTGCTTGGCTGACATATAAGATTGAGTGAATAGTAATTGGGATACGGTTGGTGTAATAAGCAAGAAAGTATATCTTTCTAAAGAATTATATAGTTTCCTAAATTCTGACGATGTATCATATTATGTGCTCATAATATTTAATTATTTCCTTTTAACTTCCCCCTTGATGCTAGACATCCCCACTATCTGGAAAGTCTTGGGGGGAGGGTGCTGCTGCTATGGCTAGATCTTACACCTCTGGTGCTGCCCAAGTGGGGCCACTAGTACAAATTTTTTCCAGGGCCGCTTTTGTTCCCAATCCGCCCCTGGCTGCATCCCAAATCTGTGTGAAATCACTTTATACGTTTAAGAGGTTTCAGAAGAGGAATGTGGTCATTAAGTTGACAGCACTTAGGTCAACAGTGTTTAGGGTGACCACTATTAGTCAACATGCATTAGGTCGACATGGTCAATAGGTCGACATGGAAAAAGGTAGACATGAGTTTTTCAAATTTTTTTCATTTTTTGAACTTTTTCATACTTTACGATCTACGTGGACTATAATTGGGAATGGTAACCGTTGCCGAGCGCAGCAATAGCAGAGCGAGGCACCTTGCCTGAAGCATGGCGAGCGAAGTGAGCCATGCGAGGGGACACAGTGGACTAATTGGGGTTCCCCGTCACTTTACGAAGAAAACAACACCAAAAGCAGTCAAAAACTCACGTTGACCTTTTTCCATGTTGACCAATTGACCATGTCGACATAGTGACTATGTCGACATACTGCATGTTGACCAATAGTAGTCAACCTAATGACTCATACCCTTCAGAAGATATACCACTTTGTAAAGCTTTTCTACTGCACAGTGGAAAAACATGGCAAAGAGCTAAAGATGAGAGACTGTCAAAAATTCCAGTACATACAGTTCAAACAGTGTTTTAAGGAAGCCTGGTAAAATAGTTCAAAACCTATGCCAAATGCAAAATATAGCCAATACAAATGCTTCAGCATATTTGAAGGTCAGTAGGTTGGGAATAAAGAAGCAATACCATTTTCTTTTATAAATCCATATCATTTACATATCTAAAAAAAAATCCACTGTACAGAATTTGTACATTACTCTTAAGCCTTTTTTTTTTTTTTTTTTTTACTAAAATGGATTGTGATTTAAAGCCCCCAGTGCTTAGAATACAAAATGACTCTGTTGGACAAAACCTGCCTGTACTTCATTCTATCAGGGGAAGATGCTGGAAGAAGGTAAAGATTGCAGTCAATCAATAAACTAATATATATATATATATATATATATATATATATATATATATATATAATTATTAGTGATGAGCGGGTTCGGTTTCTCGGAAACCAAACCCCCCCGAACACTTCACCCTTTTTACACGGGTCCGAGCCATACTCGGATTCTCCCGTATGGCTCGGGTAACCCGAGCGCGCCCAAACGTCATCATCCCGCTGTCGGATTCTCGCGAGATTCGGATTCTATATAAGCAGCCGCGCGTCGCCGCCATTTTCACTCGTGCATTGCAAATGTTAGGGAGAGGACGTGGCTGGCGTCCTCTCCGTTATTGTTAAATTTGATTGTGCATTATTGCTTAATTTATTGTGGGGAGGACTGGGGAGCAGCTGTATAATATAGGAGGAGTACAGTGCAGAGTTTTGCTGATCAGTGACCACCAGTTATCCGTTCTCTGCCTTAAAAACGCTCCATATCTGTGCTCAGTGTGCTGCATATATATCTGTGCTCACACTGCTTAATTGTGGGGACTGGGGAGCAGCTGTATTATATAGCAGGAGTACAGTGCAGAGTTTTGCTGACAGTGACCACCAGTATACGTTGTCTGCCTGAAAAACACTCCATATCTGTGCTCAGTGTGCTGCTTTATTTTAATGTGGGGACTGGGGACCACCAGTATAATTAATATTATATAGGAGGAGTACAGTGCAGAGTTTTGCTGACAGTGACCACCATTATACGTTGTCTGCCTGAAAAACACTCCATATCTGTGCTCAGTGTGTTGCTTTATTGTGGGGACTGGGGAGTCGGGACCACCAGTATAATATTATATAGGAGGAGTACAGTGCAGAGTTTTGCTGACACAGTGACCACCAGTATACTATATATAGCAGTACGGTACGGAAGGCCATTGCTGTACCTACCTCTGTGTCGTCATTAAGTATACTATCCATCTACATTCTATACCTGTGGTGCATTTTAGTTTTGCAGTTTGCTGACACAGTGACCACCAGTATACTATATATAGCAGTACGGTATGGAAGGCCACTGCTGTACCTACCTCTTTGTCGTCATTAAGTATACTATCCATCTACATTCTATACCTGTGGTGCATTTTAGTTTTGCAGTTTGCTGACACAGTGACCACCAGTATACTATATATAGCAGTATGGTACGGAAGGCCACTGCTGTACCTACCTCTGTGTCGTCATTGAGTATACTATCCATCTACATTCTATACCTGTGGTGCATTTTAGTTTTGCAGTTTGCTGACACAGTGACCACCAGTATACTATATATAGTAGTACGGTACGGAAGGCCACTGCTGTACCTACCTCTGTGTCGTCATTAAGTATACTATCCATCTACATTCTATACCTGTGGTGCATTTTAGTTGTGCACAGTATATATAGTAGTAGGCCATTGCTATTGATACTGGCATATAATTCCACACATTAAAATATGGAGAACAAAAATGTGGAGGTTAAAATAGGGAAAGATCAAGATCAACTTCCACCTCGTGCTGAAGCTGCTGCCACTAGTCATGGCCGAGACGATGAAATGCCATCAACGTCGTCTGCCAAGGCCGATGCCAATGTCATAGTAGAGAGCATGTAAAATCCAAAAAACAAAAGTTCAGTAAAATGACCCAAAAATCAAAATTAAAAGCATCTGAGGAGAAGCGTAAACTTGCCAATATGCCATTTACGACACGGAGTAGCAAGGAACGGCTGAGGCCCTGGCCTATGTTCATGGCTAGTGGTTCAGCTTCACATGAGGATGGAAGCACTCATCCTCTCGCTAGAAAAATGAAAAGACTTAAGCTGGCAAAAGCACAGCAAAGAACTGTGCGTTCTTCTAAATCACAAATCCCCAAGGAGAGTCCAATTGTGTCGGTTGCGATGCCTGACCTTCCCAACACTGGACGGGAAGAGCTTGCGCCTTCCACCATTTGCACGCCCCCTGCAAGTGCTGGAAGGAGCACCCGCAGTCCAGTTCCTGATAGTCAAATTGAAGATGTCACTGTTGAAGTACACCAGGATGAGGATATGGGTGTTGCTGGCGCTGGGGAGGAAATTGACAAGGAGGATTCTGATGGTGAGGTGGTTTGTTTAAGTCAGGCACCCGGAGAGACACCTGTTGTCCGTGGGACGAATATGGCCATTGACATGCCTGGTCAAAATACAAAAAAAATCAACTCTTCGGTGTGGAATTATTTCAACACAAATGCGGACAACAGGTGTCAAGCCGTGTGTTGCCTTTGTCAAGCTGTAATAAGTAGGGGTAAGGACGTTAACCACCTCGGAACATCCTCCCTTATATGTCACCTGCAGCGCATTCATCAGAAGTCATTGACAAGTTCAAAAACTTTGTGTGACAGTGGAAGCAGTCCACTGACCACTAAATCCCTTCCTCTTGTAACCAAGCTCCTGCAAACCACACCACCAACTCCCTCAGTGTCAATTTCCTCCTTACCCAGGAAAGCCAATAGTCCTGCAGGCCATGTCACTGGCAAGTCTGACGAGTCCTCTCCTGCCTGGGATTCCTCCGATGCATCCTTGAGTGTAACGCCTACTGCTGCTGGCGCTGCTGTTGCAGCTGCTGGGAGTCGATCGTCATCCCAGAGGGGAAGTCGGAAGACCACTTGTACTACTTCCAGTAAGCAATTGACTGTCCAACAGTCCTTTGTGAGGAAGATGAAATATCACAGCAGTCATCCTGCTGCAAAGCAGATAACTCAGGCCTTGGCAGCCTGGGCGGTGAGAAACGTGGTTCCGGTATCCACCGTTAATTCAGAGGCAACTAGAGACTTGATTGAGGTACTGTGTCCCCGGTATCAAATACCATCTAGGTTCCATTTCTCTAGGCAGGCGATACCAAAAATGTACACAGACCTCAGAAAAAGACTCACCAGTGTCCTAAAAAATGCAGTTGTACCCAATGTCCACTTAACCACGGACATGTGGACAAGTGGAGCAGGGCAGACTCAGGACTATATGACTGTGACAGCCCACTGGGTAGATGTATTGCCTCCTGCAGCAAGATCAGCAGCGGCGGCACCAGTAGCAGCATCTCGCAAATGCCAACTCGTTCCTAGGCAAGCTAAACTTTGTATCACCGCTTTCCAGAAGAGGCACACAGCTGACAACCTCTTACGGAAACTGAGGAAGATCATCGCAGAATGGCTTACCCTAATTGGACTCTCCTGGGGATTTGTGACATCGGACAACGCCAGCAATATTGTGCGTGCATTACATCTGGGCAAATTCCAGCACGTCCCATGTTTTGCACATGCATTGAATTTGGTGGTGCAGAATTATTTAAAAAACGACAGGGGCGTGCAAGAGATGCTGTCGTGGCCTGAAGAATTGCGGGCCACTTTCGGCATTCAGCCACCGTGTACAGAAGACTGGAGCACCACCAAACAATCCTGAACCTGCCCTGCCATCATCTGAAGCAAGAGGTGGTAACGAGGTGGAATTCAACACTCTATATGCTTCAGAGGATGGAGGAGCAGCAAAAGGCCATTCAAGCCTATACATCTGGCCACGATATAGGCAAAGGAGGGGGAATGCACCTGACTCAAGTGCAGTGGAGAATGATTTCAACGTTGGGCAAGGTTCTGCAACCCTTTGAACTTGCCACACGTGAAGTCAGTTCAGACACTGCCAGCCTGAGTCAGGTCATTCCCCTCATCAGGCTTTTGCAGAAGAAGCTGGAGACATTGAAGGAGGAGCTAAAACAGAGCGATACCGCTAGGCATGTAGGACTTGTGGATGGAGCCCTTAATTCGCTTAACCAGGATTCACGGGTGGTCAATCTGTTGAAATCAGAGCACTACATTTTGGCCACCGTGCTCGATCCTAGTCTGCAGAGGTTCAAAGACCTGCTGGTGAGAAAATTGTCAAGTCAAGCGGAACGTGACCCGTCAACATCTCCTCCTTCACATTCTCCCGCAACTGGGGGTGTGAGGAAAAGGCTAAGAATTCCGAGCCCACCCGCTGGCGGTGATGCAGGGCAGTAAGGAGCGAGTGCTGACATCTGGTCCGGACTGAAGGACCTGCCAACAATTACTGACATGTCGTCTACTGTCACTTCATATGATTCTCTCACCATTGAAAGAATGGTGGAGGATTATATGAGTGACCGCATCCAAGTAGGCACGTCACACAGTATACTGGCAGGAAAAAGAGGCAATTTGGAGGCCCTTGCACAAACTGGCTTTATTCTACCTAAGTTGCCCTCCCTCCAGTGTGTACTCCGAAAGAGTGTTTAGTGCACCTTGTCAGCAATCGGCGTACGAGGTTACTTCCAGAAAATGTGGAGAAGATGATGTTCATCAAAATGAATTATAATCAATTCCTCCGTGGAGACATTCACCAGCAGCAATTGCCTCCACAAAGTACACAGGGACCTGAGATGGTGGATTCCAGTGGGGACGAATTAATAATCTGTGAGGAGGGAGATGTACACAGTGAAAGGGGTGAGGAATCGGAGGATGATGATGAGGTGGACATCTTGCCTCTGTAGAGCCAGTTTGTGCAAGGAGAGATTGATTGCTTCTTTTTTTGGTGGGGGCCCAAACCAACCAGTCATTTCAGTCACAGTCGTGTGGCAGACCCTGTCGCTGAAATGATGGGTTCGTTAAAGTGTGCATGTCCTGTTTATACAACATAAGGGTGGGTGGGAGGGCCCAAGGACAATTCCATCTTGCACCTTTTTTTTCTTTCATTTTTCTTTGCATCATGTGCTGTTTGGGGACAATTTTTTTGAAGTGCCATCCTGCCTGACACTGCAGTGCCACTCCTAGATGGGCCAGGTCTTTGTGTCGGCCACTTGTGTCACTTAGCTTAGTCACACAACGACCTTGGTGCGCCTCTTTTTTTCTTTGCATCATGTGCTGTTTGGGGACAATTTTTTTTGAAGTGCCATCCTGCCTGACACTGCAGTGCCACTCCTTGATGGGCCAGGTGTTTGTGTCGGCCACTTGTGTCGCTTAGTTTAGTCACACAGTGACCTTGGTGCGCCTCTTTTTTTCTTTGCATCATGTGCTGTTTGGGGACTATTTTTTTGAAGTGCCATCATGCCTGACACTGCAGTGCCACTCCTAGATGGGCCAGGTGTTTGTGTCGGCCACTTGTGTCGCTTAGCTTAGCCATCCAGCGACCTCAGTGCTAATTTTAGGGCTAAAAATAATATTGTGAGGTGTGAGGTGTTCAGAATAGACTGGAAATGAGTGGAAATTATGGTTATTGAGGTTAATAATACTATGGGATCAAAATGACCCCCAAATTCTATGATTTAAGCTGTTTTTTAGGGTTTTTTGAAAAAAACACCCGAATCCAAAACACACCCGAATCCGACAAAAAATTTTCGGTGAGGTTTTGCCAAAACGCGTCCGAATCCAAAACACGGCCGCGGAACCGAATCCAAAACCAAAACACAAAACCCGAAAAATGTCCGGTGCACATCACTAATAATAATAATAATAATTATTATTATTATTATTATTATTATTATTATTCTACGAGAGAATAGATGAGTGCACTAAATAAATGAGAGCCAGTAATTCTGTGAAAGGCAATCCCAAAGAAAAGTAGTTTCACCAATTAATTTTATGTGCTGTGAGTTTAGTGTGGCACAGCAAATGAAAGAACAAACTGTATGTAACAGAAAGACATATCTGATCTGCTCTAGTGATCATTATATTTTGACTTTTTTCGATTACATTTTCTTCTGATCTATATTTAACCCTTTAGTTGACAGAAGTGTGTATATTTGTACTTCGAGAAGCTATAACATTTTTCACATTTTTGCCTTGAACTTCTGTCCCTGTTAATAAATTATGCATACTTAATTGATGTTTTGGTCTCTATTTTCACGCATAAATAAACAAAACAAATATAAAACTCCACTGGTGCACCAGTGGTGTGTCTATAGATAGACCAATTTATATTAGCATTGCAGCAAGTGGGTGTTGAATGTCATTGGCTGTGGCACTGGCATAAAGATTGAGGCATCTGTGTTCACCTCTGAATTGGGTCTAAAGTGGGTATATGGAAGAGGCAAGAAAGGTAAGAAAATAGAGGAAGAAGGAAATAAATAAATCAGAGGAAACACCAGAGTAAAATTAAAGAGATGTACAGTATGTGAAGATAAAGAAAAATAGGAATGGAGAAAACACAGCCATCCTAAAACTAGGCAGCTAGCAGGCACCAAAATGCACAGCAACAAAAATCCCTGTGAAACTGGTCAAAGAGGCCAGAAGTCAGTGAATATATCCTTAAATAATGATTTCCCTGGAAACAGCCCCTAAAATATATTGGCTCCACATCATCAAAATGTAGCCAGCTTTAATTCATTATACCAAAACAATTTCCATGTTATCTTCATCATTCACAATCTCTGGTTTAATTCATTACAAGCTTAAATAGCCTATTGTTATATCAACAAATCATGTTATCATGCAAGTTCTACTGCTGTCTTGCGCATGTTCAAAGGTTTTACATCCCAAAGTTTGGTTGCGATATAAAGAAATCTTACAAATCTGTGGTTTGTCCCAAAGTACTGTATGTGCCTAGATTGTGAGGTGCATTTTAATTTCGCTGTGTTTGTGGGTTGGGATCGATATGCCATATTTGGGATGCCGGCGGTCAGTATTCCGACCACAGCATCCCGATGCTCAGAATCCCCACAGGGGAAGGTCATTAGGCTTACCTTCTCACAATGGCCCCCGAACCCTAACTCTATCTTCTAACAGTCTAAACCCAACCCTCCCTTTCCCACAGCCTAACTCTAACCATCCAAAACCCAACCCCCTCCTGCAGCCTAAACCCTCCCCGGTGGAGAAGGGGGGTGCATAAACCTAACCCCCCCTCCCACAACCTAACCTTAACCCTCCCCAGTGTTACCTAAACCTAACTCCCCCTATGCAGCCTAACCCTAACCCTCCCCGAGGGGGTGCTTAAACCTACCCCCCCACATGCCTCAGCATAACCCTAAGCCTCCCCCCACAGCCCAAACACTCAGAATGCAGTGTCAGCATTCTGAGTAGTGTCAGGATCCCAGCATCCGTATTTCATCTGCCGGGATCCCGACTGCCCGTCTTTGTGAGATACAGTGGCCCATTACTAACATAATCTACAGTAAATATGTGTTCAGTTATTCATTACATTTTGATAGTGTGTGCTTATAATCTTTCCCTGGGCTGCTTTCCGAGATTCTATACATTTCAGTGTGTCCTGTGCACAACTCAATGAATTGCTCCTAAATGCCTGGTCAGTAATTTGATATGGGCCTTGGAATACAGAGAGCAAAAATTTGCACCGTAGTTGAGATTCACAGTAAAATCTAAAATAAATGTAAAACAGCTGCATATTTTTGTATTTATGAAAAACACTTTTATTCTCATAAAAATATAAGATGTAAAGAAAATGAAGGACAAATGGCAGTAGAGTATGCAAAAAATGTTGGTACTTTAGAGGTAAGAATATGAAAGGAAATTTAGATATCATTATCCTTTTTGAAGCTTCAATAAAAAACATAATTTTAAATAATTGCGGAATGAAGGAAAAGTACTTTAATAGTATGACACAGTGTTTGAAGTACCTTCTGCTTCCCAAAGACTTTAAAGGCCAGGAATAGCTTACAACATTTTGCTTACAACTGACACTCACATGCAATGAAACATTTCTTATTAATTGACCTGTCTTTTGCTATAATAATCTGTCAGTCTGAACATGTACTTTCATTTCAGGCTATATAAAAGATAATTTATAGAAAATAGGATTAAGTTTTAAGTCAAAACAAAAAGATAAGCAATATATCATCCTTAAGTAAAATATGCTTGTTGTCAGGAGATGGTTGAGAAGGAAAAATTGGATTCAGCTGTTTATGAAATTTGTACCAATTTCATAGATTCACTACAGGCAAATCAATTTGCACATTGTTTCCAATAAATACCATCCACTAAAATGACTGCAAATTTCTGGGGTGCTAATCTTAATTATCTGGCCTACTCAAGCTGCCCTTCTACCATAGAGGTTTAAATCCTGTTGCAAATAGATATTGGCATCTTATGCATACTGTACTGTATATTATGTTTCCAGTGTATATTAATCTATGGCAGTGACTTCTGAAGCCAACAAATACTGTACCACAGCAGGCCATTTTTTCTTGTTTTTTTTGTTTCTTTTTTTCAATTATGCGGTTAAGCTATTTTGCTGAGACAATAAAGAAAGCACTTTTTTTCCCACAGACAGTAATATTAAAAACATGACATGCTGGGGGTATTTGAAGATCAGAGTTTAAAAGCAGTCATACAGTACTGCCGACATTCATCATGTAGACAGTGATGGAAAGCACTTGGAGGGCTTTTTCCTGTGTTGTATACACACTTTGGATATCACCATTCTTCCATACATCAAACTAAGCTGCCGCAGCTTCAGCATCTTATAAATAAAACCATTGAGAATAAGGAAAACCATGAAGAAGAAGGCTTACTACCTATGTAAATTCACTTCACAGTACCATTGTTTCTCCGCAGTGCTGTTGTCATCAGCTCTGCTGCTAGGACACATTACACATGAGGAGCTGACGACATACACTTACAGCATGCAGAATTTTTAACCCTTCGTATGCCATACTTCATGCCCAGACCTCATTCTTGACCTCTGGAAAATGACAAAACTAGAGCAGGGGCACAAGACTGTCCTACTGTAAAGATCACAGACTGTTTGACGCTCTCACATCTGCCCTGATGCCCACCTCATTGCTTGGGACAATTGGGATCTAGCCTGGCAGGACCTTACTACTGCTCCTATGAGAGAAGATGCACTTTAGATCATGAAAAGAACTCTGGCTTACTGATCTCCAAGGTACCCCATATCAGTCACATTGCTGTAGGTTCTATTTATGCAGGTGTCTTGGCAACATTTTGGGTGGCAGTTGGTGTTGCTACCATATCTGAATTTTTGACCGAGCTGTATCCCCACCTCTGGAGCCGACACTGCCTGTCACAAACTCATCCTAAGAAATTCCATCCTCTCACTATTGTCAATAATTTGTCACTACTAGCACTCACATTAGCCTGCATAAATCGGGTGTGAGCAAGGTAAATAAAAATAAACAATCATCTTGTCTGTATAAAATTATTACACTCCCTTTTATTTACATGTTCACTTTTAATTTCCATTTTCTGTCACCACTACAGTAAGGTTGTTTTATGAGCTACTCACTTGAAATAGGCAGCCTACAGTTCTCAGTACAAAACAACAATAACATTTTTAGCAAATGTCTCTTTGTTTTACATAAATAATACGCTGTAGTATAGATTAACCAATAAACAAAACTTACTAAATTGAGTTTAATATGAGAACACACTGTATGATGCTTAAAGGATATTAAAAAACAATTAATAGAATTGATAAACAGATATTCTTTGGGAACAGTTTTTGGTAAAACAAAAGTAAGAAATTACAGAAGGTTTAATTTGTATTAACATAACCATTTTCAAGGAGTCAAAAGAATTCTGAAACAATTATCTACTATCATATTGGTTCCATAATAACTGAACATTTCTCATATCATTTTACCCCAAACTTGGTATGTCAGCTCTAATTAACAGTTGGATTGATGTTTTTGTGACCTTTTGTTTAAAATTATTTCTTGAATTATGGAAACATCAAACATATCTCTCCAGATGCACATCAGAGAAGAAAATATTAGATTCAAATAACAAAGCATCTCATTATGAACAAATAAAATGGAGGTATGAATTAGAGATGTGCGGCGGGCACTTTTTGTGTTTTGTGTTATGGTTTTGGTTCTGGTTCCATGCTCGTGTTTTGGATCTGGATTGGTTTTGCCAAAACCACCCTTTCGTGTTTTGTTTTGGATCTGGATGATTTAAAAAAAAAAACATAAAAACAGCTAAAATCACAGAATTTGGTGGTAATTTTGATCCTACGGTATTATTAACCTCAATAACATTAATTTCCACTCATTTCCAGTCTATTCTGAACACCTCACTCCTCACAATATTGTTTTTAGGCCAAAAGGTTGCACCGAGGTGGCTGGATGACTACGCTACAGTAAGTGACACAAGTGTGCGGCACTAAACACCTGGCCCATCTAGGAGTGGCACTGCAGAGGCAGACAAGATGGCAGATTTAAAAAATAGGCCCCAAACAGCACATGATGCAAAGTAGAGATGAGCGGGTTCGGTTTCTTTGAATCCGAACCCGCACGAACTTCACTTTTTTTTTCACGGGTCCGAGCGACTCGGATCTTCCCGCCTTGCTCGGTTAACCCGAGCGCGCCCGAACGTCATCATGACGCTGTCGGATTCTCGCGAGACTCGGATTCTATATAAGGAGCCGCGCGTCGCCGCCATTTTCACACGTGCATTGAGATTGATAGGGAGAGGACGTGGCTGGCGTCCTCTCCATTAGAATAGATTAGAAGAGAGAGAGAGAGAGAGAGATTGTGCAGACAGAGTTTACCACAGTGACCAGTGCAGTTGTTGTTAAGTTAACTTTTATTTAATATATCCGTTCTCTGCTATATCCGTTCTCTGCCTGAAAAAAACGATACACAGCAGTCACACAGTGTGACTCAGTCTGTGTGCACTCAGCTCAGCCCAGTGTGCTGCACATCAATGTATAAAAGCTTATAATAATTGTGGGGGAGACTGGGGAGCACTGCAGGTTGTTATAGCAGGAGCCAGGAGTACATAATATTATATTAATTTAAAATTAAACAGTGCACACTTTTGCTGCAGGAGTGCCACTGCCAGTGTGACTAGTGGTGACCAGTGCCTGACCACCAGTATAGTAGTATATTGTTGTATACTATCTCTTTATCAACCAGTCTATATTAGCAGCAGACACAGTACAGTGCGGTAGTTCACGGCTGTGGCTACCTCTGTGTCGGCAGTCGGCACTCGGCAGGCAGTCCGTCCATCCATAATTGTATAATTATATACCACCTAACCGTGGTATTTTTTTTTCTTTCTTTATACCGTCGTCATAGTCATACTAGTTGTTACGAGTATACTACTATCTCTTTATCAACCAGTGTACAGTGCGGTAGTTCACGGCTGTGGCTACCTCTGTGTCGGCAGTCGGCAGGCAGTCCGTCCATCCATAATTGTATTATTATAATATATACCACCTAACCGTGGTTTTTTTTTCATTCTTTATACCGTCATAGTGTCATACTAGTTGTTACGAGTATACTACTATCTCTTTATCAACCAGTGTACAGTGCGGTAGTTCACGGCTGTGGCTACCTCTGTGTCGGCAGTCGGCAGGCAGTCCGTCCATCCATAATTGTATTATAATATATACCACCTAACCGTGGTTTTTTTTTCATTCTTTATACCGTCATAGTGTCATACTAGTTGTTACGAGTATACTACTATCTCTTTATCAACCAGTGTACAGTGCGGTAGTTCACGGCTGTGGCTACCTCTGTGTCGGCAGTCGGCAGGCAGTCCGTCCATCCATAATTGTATTATAATATATACCACCTAACCGTGGTTTTTTTTTCATTCTTTATACCGTCATAGTCAGTCATACTAGTTGTTACGAGTATACTACTATCTCTTTATCAACCAGTGTACAGTGCGGTAGTTCACGGCTGTGGCTACCTCTGTGTCGGCACTCGGCAGGCAGTCCGTCCATCCATAATTGTATTATAATATATACCACCTAACCGTGGTTTTTTTTTCATTCTTTATACCGTCATAGTGTCATACTAGTTGTTACGAGTATACTACTATCTCTTTATCAACCAGTGTACAGTGCGGTAGTTCACGGCTGTGGCTACCTCTGTGTCGGCAGTCGGCAGGCAGTCCGTCCATCCATAATTGTATTATAATATATACCACCTAACCGTGGTTTTTTTTTCATTCTTTATACCGTCATAGTCAGTCATACTAGTTGTTACGAGTATACTACTATCTCTTTATCAACCAGTGTACAGTGCGGTAGTTCACGGCTGTGGCTACCTCTGTGTCGGCACTCGGCAGGCAGTCCGTCCATCCATAATTGTATTATAATATATACCACCTAACCGTGGTTTTTTTTTCATTCTTTATACCGTCATAGTGTCATACTAGTTGTTACGAGTATACTACTATCTCTTTATCAACCAGTGTACAGTGCGGTAGTTCACGGCTGTGGCTACCTCTGTGTCGGCAGTCGGCAGGCAGTCCGTCCATCCATAATTGTATTATAATATATACCACCTAACCGTGGTTTTTTTTTCATTCTTTATACCGTCATAGTGTCATACTAGTTGTTACGAGTATACTACTATCTCTTTATCAACCAGTGTACAGTGCGGTAGTTCACGGCTGTGGCTACCTCTGTGTCGGCAGTCGGCAGGCAGTCCGTCCATCCATAATTGTATTATAATATATACCACCTAACCGTGGTTTTTTTTTCATTCTTTATACCGTCATAGTCAGTCATACTAGTTGTTACGAGTATACTACTATCTCTTTATCAACCAGTGTACAGTGCGGTAGTTCACGGCTGTGGCTACCTCTGTGTCGGAACTCGGCAGGCAGTCCGTCCATCCATAATTGTATTACAATATATACCACCTAACCGTGGTTTTTTTTTCATTCTTTATACCGTCATAGTCAGTCATACTAGTTGTTACGAGTATACTACTATCTCTTTATCAACCAGTGTACAGTGCGGTAGTTCACGGCTGTGGCTACCTCTGTGTCGGAACTCGGCAGGCAGTCCGTCCATCCATAATTGTATTATTATAATATATACCACCTAACCGTGGTTTTTTTTTCATTCTTTATACCGTCATAGTGTCATACTAGTTGTTACGAGTATACTACTATCTCTTTATCAACCAGTGTACAGTGCGGTAGTTCACGGCTGTGGCTACCTCTGTGTCGGCAGTCGGCAGGCAGTCCGTCCATCCATAATTGTATTATAATATATACCACCTAACCGTGGTTTTTTTTTCATTCTTTATACCGTCATAGTCAGTCATACTAGTTGTTACGAGTATACTACTATCTCTTTATCAACCAGTGTACAGTGCGGTAGTTCACGGCTGTGGCTACCTCTGTGTCGGCACTCGGCAGGCAGTCCGTCCATCCATAATTGTATTATAATATATACCACCTAACCGTGGTTTTTTTTCCATTCTTTATACCGTCATAGTGTCATACTAGTTGTTACGAGTATACTACTATCTCTTTATCAACCAGTGTACAGTGCGGTAGTTCACGGCTGTGGCTACCTCTGTGTCGGCAGTCGGCAGGCAGTCCGTCCATCCATAATTGTATTATAATATATACCACCTAACCGTGGTTTTTTTTTCATTCTTTATACCGTCATAGTGTCATACTAGTTGTTACGAGTATACTACTATCTCTTTATCAACCAGTGTACAGTGCGGTAGTTCACGGCTGTGGCTACCTCTGTGTCGGCAGTCGGCAGGCAGTCCGTCCATCCATAATTGTATTATAATATATACCACCTAACCGTGGTTTTTTTTTCATTCTTTATACCGTCATAGTCAGTCATACTAGTTGTTACGAGTATACTACTATCTCTTTATCAACCAGTGTACAGTGCGGTAGTTCACGGCTGTGGCTACCTCTGTGTCGGCACTCGGCAGGCAGTCCGTCCATCCATAATTGTATTATAATATATACCACCTAACCGTGGTTTTTTTTCCATTCTTTATACCGTCATAGTGTCATACTAGTTGTTACGAGTATACTACTATCTCTTTATCAACCAGTGTACAGTGCGGTAGTTCACGGCTGTGGCTACCTCTGTGTCGGCAGTCGGCAGGCAGTCCGTCCATCCATAATTGTATTATAATATATACCACCTAACCGTGGTTTTTTTTCCATTCTTTATACCGTCATAGTGTCATACTAGTTGTTACGAGTATACTACTATCTCTTTATCAACCAGTGTACAGTGCGGTAGTTCACGGCTGTGGCTACCTCTGTGTCGGCACTCGGCAGGCAGTCCGTCCATCCATAATTGTATTATAATATATACCACCTAACCGTGGGTTTTTTTCCATTCTTTATACCGTCATAGTGTCATACTAGTTGTTACGAGTATACTACTATCTCTTTATCAACCAGTGTACAGTGCGGTAGTTCACGGCTGTGGCTACCTCTGTGTCGGCAGTCGGCAGGCAGTCCGTCCATCCATAATTGTATTATAATATATACCACCTAACCGTGGTTTTTTTTTCATTCTTTATACCGTCATAGTGTCATACTAGTTGTTACGAGTATACTACTATCTCTTTATCAACCAGTGTACAGTGCGGTAGTTCACGGCTGTGGCTACCTCTGTGTCGGCAGTCGGCAGGCAGTCCGTCCATCCATAATTGTATTATAATATATACCACCTAACCGTGGTTTTTTTTTCATTCTTTATACCGTCATAGTCAGTCATACTAGTTGTTACGAGTATACTACTATCTCTTTATCAACCAGTGTACAGTGCGGTAGTTCACGGCTGTGGCTACCTCTGTGTCGGAACTCGGCAGGCAGTCCGTCCATCCATAATTGTATTACAATATATACCACCTAACCGTGGTTTTTTTTTCATTCTTTATACCGTCATAGTCAGTCATACTAGTTGTTACGAGTATACTACTATCTCTTTATCAACCAGTGTACAGTGCGGTAGTTCACGGCTGTGGCTACCTCTGTGTCGGCAGTCGGCAGGCAGTCCGTCCATCCATAATTGTATTATTATAATATATACCACCTAACCGTGGTTTTTTTTTCATTCTTTATAGTGTCATACTAGTTGTTACGAGTATACTACTATCTCTTTATCAACCAGTGTACAGTGCGGTAGTTCACGGCTGTGGCTACCTCTGTGTCGGCACTCGGCAGGCAGTCCGTCCATCCATAATTGTATTACAATATATACCACCTAACCGTGGTTTTTTTATACCACCTAACCGTGGCAGTCCGTCCATAATTGTATACTAGTATCCAATCCATCCATCTCCATTGTTTACCTGAGGTGCCTTTTAGTTCTGCCTATAAAATATGGAGAACAAAAAAGTTGAGGTTCCAAAATTAGGGAAAGATCAAGATCCACTTCCACCTCGTGCTGAAGCTGCTGCCACTAGTCATGGCCGAGACGATGAAATGCCAGCAACGTCGTCTGCCAAGGCCGATGCCCAATGTCATAGTACAGAGCATGTCAAATCCAAAACACCAAATATCAGAAAAAAAAGGACTCCAAAACCTAAAATAAAATTGTCGGAGGAGAAGCGTAAACTTGCCAATATGCCATTTACCACACGGAGTGGCAAGGAACGGCTGAGGCCCTGGCCTATGTTCATGGCTAGTGGTTCAGCTTCACATGAGGATGGAAGCACTCAGCCTCTCGCTAGAAAACTGAAAAGACTCAAGCTGGCAAAAGCACCGCAAAGAACTGTGCGTTCTTTGAAATCCCAAATCCACAAGGAGAGTCCAATTGTGTCGTTTGCGATGCCTGACCTTCCCAACACTGGACGTGAAGAGCATGCGCCTTCCACTATTTGCATGCCCCCTGCAAGTGCTGGAAGGAGCACCCGCAGTCCAGTTCCTGATAGTCAGATTGAAGATGTCAGTGTTGAAGTACACCAGGATGAGGAGGATATGGGTGTTGCTGGCGCTGGGGAGGAAATTGACCAGAAGGATTCTGATGGTGAGGTGGTTTGTTTAAGTCAGGCACCCGGGGAGACACCTGTTGTCCATGGGAGGAATATGGCCGTTGACATGCCAGGTGAAAATACCAAAAAAATCAGCTCTTTGGTGTGGAGGTATTTCACCAGAAATGCGGACAACAGGTGTCAAGCCGTGTGTTCCCTTTGTCAAGCTGTAATAAGTAGGGGTAAGGACGTTAACCACCTCGGAACATCCTCCCTTATACGTCACCTGCAGCGCATTCATAATAAGTCAGTGACAAGTTCAAAAACTTTGGGTGACAGCGGAAGCAGTCCACTGACCAGTAAATCCCTTCCTCTTGTAACCAAGCTCACGCAAACCACCCCACCAACTCCCTCAGTGTCAATTTCCTCCTTCCCCAGGAATGCCAATAGTCCTGCAGGCCATGTCACTGGCAAGTCTGACGAGTCCTCTCCTGCCTGGGATTCCTCCGATGCATCCTTGCGTGTAACGCCTACTGCTGCTGGCGCTGCTGTTGTTGCCGCTGGGAGTCGATGGTCATCCCAGAGGGGAAGTCGTAAGCCCACTTGTACTACTTCCAGTAAGCAATTGACTGTTCAACAGTCCTTTGCGAGGAAGATGAAATATCACAGCAGTCATCCTACTGCAAAGCGGATAACTGAGTCCTTGACAACTATGTTGGTGTTAGACGTGCGTCCGGTATCCGCCGTTAGTTCACAGGGAACTAGACAATTTATTGAGGCAGTGTGCCCCCGTTACCAAATACCATCTAGGTTCCACTTCTCTAGGCAGGTGATACCGAGAATGTACACGGACGTCAGAAAAAGACTCACCAGTGTCCTAAAAAATGCAGTTGTACCCAATGTCCACTTAACCACGGACATGTGGACAAGTGGAGCAGGGCAGGGTCAGGACTATATGACTGTGACAGCCCACTGGGTAGATGTATGGACTCCCGCCGCAAGAACAGCAGCGGCGGCACCAGTAGCAGCATCTCGCAAACGCCAACTCTTTCCTAGGCAGGCTACGCTTTGTATCACCGCTTTCCAGAATACGCACACAGCTGAAAACCTCTTACGGCAACTGAGGAAGATCATCGCGGAATGGCTTACCCCAATTGGACTCTCCTGTGGATTTGTGGCATCGGACAACGCCAGCAATATTGTGTGTGCATTAAATATGGGCAAATTCCAGCACGTCCCATGTTTTGCACATACCTTGAATTTGGTGGTGCAGAATTTTTTAAAAAACGACAGGGGTGTGCAAGAGATGCTGTCGGTGGCCAGAAGAATTGCGGGACACTTTCGGCGTACAGGCACCACGTACAGAAGACTGGAGCACCACCAAAAACTACTGAACCTGCCCTGCCATCATCTGAAGCAAGAAGTGGTAACGAGGTGGAATTCAACCCTCTATATGCTTCAGAGGTTGGAGGAGCAGCAAAAGGCCATTCAAGCCTATACAATTGAGCACGATATAGGAGATGGAATGCACCTGTCTCAAGTGCAGTGGAGAATGATTTCAACGTTGTGCAAGGTTCTGATGCCCTTTGAACTTGCCACACGTGAAGTCAGTTCAGACACTGCCAGCCTGAGTCAGGTCATTCCCCTCATCAGGCTTTTGCAGAAGAAGCTGGAGGCATTGAAGAAGGAGCTAACACGGAGCGATTCCGCTAGGCATGTGGGACTTGTGGATGCAGCCCTTAATTCGCTTAACAAGGATTCACGGGTGGTCAATCTGTTGAAATCAGAGCACTACATTTTGGCCACCGTGCTCGATCCTAGATTTAAAGCCTACCTTGGATCTCTCTTTCCGGCAGACACAGGTCTGCTGGGGTTGAAAGACCTGCTGGTGACAAAATTGTCAAGTCAAGCGGAACGCGACCTGTCAACATCTCCTCCTTCACATTCTCCCGCAACTGGGGGTGCGAGGAAAAGGCTCAGAATTCCGAGCCCACCCGCTGGCGGTGATGCAGGGCAGTCTGGAGCGACTGCTGATGCTGACATCTGGTCCGGACTGAAGGACCTGACAACGATTACGGACATGTCGTCTACTGTCACTGCATATGATTCTCTCAACATTGATAGAATGGTGGAGGATTATATGAGTGACCGCATCCAAGTAGGCACGTCACACAGTCCGTACTTATACTGGCAGGAAAAAGAGGCAATTTGGAGGCCCTTGCACAAACTGGCTTTATTCTACCTAAGTTGCCCTCCCACAAGTGTGTACTCCGAAAGAGTGTTTAGTGCCGCCGCTCACCTTGTCAGCAATCGGCGTACGAGGTTACATCCAGAAAATGTGGAGAAGATGATGTTCATTAAAATGAATTATAATCAATTCCTCCGCGGAGACATTGACCAGCAGCAATTGCCTCCACAAAGTACACAGGGAGCTGAGATGGTGGATTCCAGTGGGGACGAATTGATAATCTGTGAGGAGGGGGATGTACACGGTGATATATCGGAGGGTGAAGATGAGGTGGACATCTTGCCTCTGTAGAGCCAGTTTGTGCAAGGAGAGATTAATTGCTTCTTTTTTGGGGGGGGTCCAAACCAACCCGTCATATCAGTCACAGTCGTGTGGCAGACCCTGTCACTGAAATGATGGGTTGGTTAAAGTGTGCATGTCCTGTTTTGTTTATACAACATAAGGGTGGGTGGGAGGGCCCAAGGATAATTCCATCTTGCACCTCTTTTTTCTTTTCTTTTTCTTTGCATCATGTGCTGATTGGGGAGGGTTTTTTGGAAGGGACATCCTGCGTGACACTGCAGTGCCACTCCTAGATGGGCCCGGTGTTTGTGTCGGCCACTAGGGTCGCTAATCTTACTCACACAGCTACCTCATTGCGCCTCTTTTTTTCTTTGCGTCATGTGCTGTTTGGGGAGGGTTTTTTGGAAGGGACATCCTGCGTGACACTGCAGTGCCACTCCTAGATGTGCCCGGTGTTTGTGTCGGCCACTAGGGTCGCTAATCTTACTCACACAGTCAGCTACCTCATTGCGCCTCTTTTTTTCTTTGCGTCATGTGCTGTTTGGGGAGGGTTTTTTGGAAGGGCCATCCTGCGTGACACTGCAGTGCCACTCCTAGATGGGCCCGGTGTTTGTGTCGGCCACTAGGGTCGCTAATCTTACTCACACAGCTACCTCATTGCGCCTCTTTTTTTCTTTCCGTCATGTGCTGTTTGGGGAGGGTTTTTTGGAAGGGACATCCTGCGTGACACTGCAGTGCCACTCCTAGATGGGCCCGGTGTTTGTGTCGGCCACTAGGGTCGCTTATCTTACTCACACAGCGACCTCGGTGCAAATTTTAGGACTAAAAATAATATTGTGAGGTGTGAGGTATTCAGAATAGACTGAAAATGAGTGTAAATTATGGTTTTTGAGGTTAATAATACTTTGGGATCAAAATGACCCCCAAATTCTATGATTTAAGCTGTTTTTTAGTGTTTTTGGAAAAAAACACCCGAATCCAAAACACACCCGAATCCGACAAAAATAATTCGGTGAGGTTTTGCCAAAACGCGTTCGAACCCAAAACACGGCCGCGGAACCGAACCCAAAACCAAAACACAAAACCCGAAAAATTTCAGGCGCTCATCTCTAATGCAAAGAAGAAAAAGAGGTACAATTAGGTAGCTGGATGGCTCACACACCAGTGTGGCACAAACACCTGGCCTATCTAGGAGTGGCACTGCAGACAGGATGGCACTTATAAAAACTAGGTCCCAAACCGCACATCATGCGAAGAAGAAAAAGAGGTGCAATGAGGTAGCTGTATGACTAAGCTAAGTGACACAAGTGTACAGCACAAACAACACGGGACGTGCTGGAATTTGCCCAGATGTAATACATGCACAATATTGGTGACACAGGAGAGCATTACCCTAAACCACACACTCACACGACAAAACCGATAAAATTAATTTGGATAATAATAACCCTTTTATTTGGAGATATTATAATAATATGCAGCACAGGCGAGCGTACCCCTACACCACATAGGGCAAACCCTGTAAAAATTATAAGTAATGTATATAACCCCTTTATTTGAGTAAATAATATACAGCAAAGGACACCACCACTGGACTTATCGCAGCACAAGACACCACCACTGGACTGATGCAGCATAAGACAGCACCACTGTACTGGACTTATACAGCAGTACCCCTGGAATTGTACGGCTGTTTCAGGCAGGATGGCACTTTAAAAAACTAGTCCCAAAACAGCACATGATGCAAAGAAGAATAAGAGGTGCAAGATGGAATTGTCCTTGGACCCTCCCACCCACCCTTATGTTGTATAAACAGGACACGCACACTTTAACAAACCAATCATTTCAGTGACAGGGTCTGCCACACGACTGGGGCTGAAATGACTTTTTTGTTTGGTCCCCCACCAAAAAAGAAGCAATAAATCTCTCCTTGCACAAACTGGCTCTACAGAGGAAAGATGTCGACCTCATCCTCATCTTCCAATTCCTCACCCCTTTCAGTGTGTACATCCTCCTCACAGAGAATTAATTCTTCCCCACTGGAATCCACCATCACAGGTCCCTGTGTACTTTCTGGATGCAATTGCTGGAAAAGGTCTTCCTGGAGGAATTTATAATTCATTTTGATGAACATCACCTTCTCCACATTTTTTGTGGAAGTAACCTACGCCGATTGCTGACAAGGTTACCGGCTGCACTAAACACTCTTTCGGGGGAACACAGGGGAGTGGGGGCAACATAGGTAGAATAAAGACAGTTTCTGCAAATGCCTTCAAATTGCCTCTTTTTCCTGCCAGTATACATACGGACTGTCTGACATGCCTACTTGGATGCTGTCACTCATATGGTGACAGAATCATATGCAGAGACAGTAGACATGTCAGTAATCATTGGCAGGTCCTTCAGTACGGACCAGGTGTCAGCACTCGCTCCTGACTGCCCTGCATCACCACCAGCGGGTGGGCTAGGAAATCTTATCCTTTTCCTCGCAGCCCCAGATGCAGAAGAAAATGAAGGAGGTGCTGTTGACGGGTCACGTTCCGCTTGAGATGACAATTTTCTCACCAGCAGGTCTTTGAACCTCTGCAGACTTGTGTCTGCCGGAAAGAGATACAACGTAGGTTTTAAATCTAGGATCGAGCACGGTGGCCAAAATGTAGTGCTCTGATTTCAACAGATTGACCACCCGTGAATCCTGGTTAAGCGAATGAAGGGCTCCATCCACAAGTCCCACATGCCAAGCGGAATCACTCCATTTTAGCTCCTCCTTCAATCTCTCCAGCTGCTTCTGCAAAAGCCTGATGAGGGGAATGACCTGACTTAGGCTGGCAGTGTCTGAACTGACTTCACGTGTGGCAAGTTCAAAGGGTTGGAGAACCTTGCACAACATGGAAATCATTCTCCACTGTGCTTGAGTCAGGTGCATTCCCCCTTCTTTGCCTATGTCATAGGCAGATGTATAGGCTTGAATGGCCTTTTGCTGCTTCTCCATCCTCTGAAGCATATAGAGTGTTGAATTCCACCTCGTTACCACCTTTTGCTTCAGCTGATGGCAGGGCATGTTCATGAGTGTTTGCTGGCGCTCCAGTCTTCGGCACATGGTGGCTGAATGCCGAAAGTGGGCTGCAATTTTTCGGGCCACTGACAGCATCTCCTGTATGCCCCTGTTGTTTTTCAAAAAATTCTGCACCACCAAATTAATTGTATGTGCAAAAAATGGAAAGCGGTGATACAAAGTGTAGCCTGCCTAGGAATCAGTTGGCATTTGCGAGATGCTGCTACTGGTGCCGTAACTGTTCTTGCTGCGGGAGGCAATACATCTACCCAGTGGGCTATCACAGTCATATAGTCCTTAGTCTGCCCTGCTCCACTTGTCCACATGTCCATGGTTAAGTGGACAGTGGGTACAACTGCATTTTTTAGGACACTGAGGACACTTTTTCTGAAGTCTGTGTACATTCTCGTTATCGGCTGCCTAGAGAAGTGGAACCTAGATGGGATTTGCTACCGGGGACACACTACCTCAAGCAATTCTCTAAGTCCCTGTGAACTAACAGTGGATACTAGATGCATGTCTAACACCAACATAGTTGTCAAGGCCTGAGTTATCCGCTTTGCAACAGGATGACTGCTGTGATATTTCATCTTCCTCGCAAAGGACTATTGGTCAGTCAATTGCTTACTGGAAGTAGTACAAGTGGTCTTCCTCCACGATTGACTCCCAGCAGCAACAACAGTAGCGCCAGTAGCATCAGCAGCAGTAGGCGTTCCACTCAAGGATCCATCGGAGGAATCCCAGTTAGGAGAGGACTCGTCAGAATTGCCAGTGACATGGCCTGCAGGACTAGTGGCGTTCCTGTCTAAGGAGGAAATTGACATTGAGGGAGTTGGTGGTGTGGTTTGCAGGAGCTTGGGTACAAGAGGAAGAAGGGATTTAGTTGTCAGTGGACTGCTTCCGCTGTCACCCAAAATTTTTGAACTTGTCAATGACTTCTGATAAATGCGCTCCAGGTGACGTATAAGGGAGGATGTTCCTAGGTGGTTAACGTCCTTACCCCTACTTATTACAGCTTGACAAAGGCAACACACGGCTTGACACCTGTTGTCCGCATTTCTGTTGAAATAATTCCACACCGAAGAGGTGATTTTTTTTTTGTATTTTGACCAGGTATGTCAATGGCCTTATTCATTCCTTGGACAACAGGTGTCTCCACGGGTGCCTGACTTAAACAAGCCACCTCACCATCAGAATCCTCCTCGTCAATTTCCTCCTCAGCGCCAGAAACACCCATATCCTCATCCTGGTGTGCTTCAACAGTGACATCTTCAATTTCACTATCAGGAACTTGACTGTGGGTGCTCCTTCCAGCAGTTGCAGGAAGCGCAAATGGTGGAAGGAGCCACCTCTTCCCGTCCAGTGTTGGGAAGGTCAGGCATCGCAACCGACACAATTGGACTCTCCTTAGGGATTTGTGATTTAGAACACACAGTTCTTTGCTTTGCTTTTGACAGCTTAACTCTTTTCATTATTCTAGCAGGAGGATAAGTGCTTCCATCGTCACTAGTCATGACGAACGTAGGAGAGGGCCTTAGCCATTCCTTGCCACTCCGTGTTGTAAATGGCATATTGGCAAGTTTAAGCTTACTCCTCAGATGATTTTAATTTAGATTTTTGGGTCATTTTACTGAACTTTTGCTTTTTGGATTTTACATGCTCTCTACTATGACATTGGGCATTGACCTTGGCAGATGACGTTGATGTCATTTCAACATCTCTGCCATGACTAGTGGCAGCAGCTTCAGCACTAGGTGGAAGTGGATCTTGATCTTTCCCTATTTTACCCTCCAAATTTTTGTTCTCCATTTTTTAATGTGTGGAATTATATGCCAGTATTATTTCTGGAATTAGACGGCAGTAATGTCTGGAATTAGATACCAGTATATAGATACCAGATACCACTGTGACTGGAATGATGATGACCTATGCACAGTGACAGGACACTACCACAGCACCCTACAGCAGCAAGATGCAGCACAAGACACTGTACTAGTATTAGTAATGTAGTATTAATGAGCACCACAAGACACTGAGCACTAATTATACTGAGCACTGATTATACTGAGCACTGATTATACTGAGTACTGATGATACTGAGCACTGATGATACCGAGCACTGATGATAACGAGCACTGATGATACTGAGCACTGATGATACTGAGCACTGATGATACTGAGCACTGATTATACTGAGCAGTGATGATACTGAGCACTGGTTATACTGAGCACTGATGATACTGAGCACTGATGATACACAGTCACAGGACACTACTACCACAGCACCCTACAGCAGCAAGATGCAGCACAAGACACTGTACTAGTTTTACTGAGCAGCACAAAAGCACTCTGGAATTGCCACCCCCCAGATACCACTGTGACTGGAATGATGAACGATACACAGTCACAGGACACTACTACCACAGCACCCTACAGCAGCAAGATGCAGCACAAGAGAGAGACTGTACTAGTATTACTGAGCAGCACAAAAGCACTCTGGAATTGTCACCCCCCCAGATACCACTGTGACTGGAATGATGATGAATGATACACAGTCACAGGACACTACTACCACAGCACCCTACAGCAGCACGATGCAGCACAAGAGAGAGACTGTACTAGTATTACTGAGCAGCAATAAGCACTGATACTGAGCACTGATATTGAGATTTGACACTGAGAGAACGTATCCACGCCCTCTCTGTACCCTCTACAATGCACGAGTGAAAATGGCGGCAACGCGCGGCTCTTTATATGGAATCCGAATCTCGCGAGAATCAGACAGCCGGATGATGATGTTTTGCCTCGTTAGGGGTTTCCAAGTCAGGCGGGAACAACCAAGCCTGGGTTGGACCCGTGTAAAACTCGTGGAGTTCGGGGGGTTCGGTTCTCATAGAGCCGAACCCGCTCATCTCTACAAATAATCAGTTATGGGAAGAACATTGTCAAGTTGATGGATGCTATAGTTGACCTGGCCAAATGTCATACGTGTCTATGCCAAGTCTGTTACATAAGTCTGGTACATAATTCTGTTACATAAGATGTATGATGTAGTGGTGGTGGGGTTTAGGATTTTTTGTATGTCCAAGGAAAGCTATAAATGTATCAATTAAATAACCAGTCAGGGTTTTTCTGCATTCTGACCCTGAGTGGGCTACATGTGTTACGTGACACTCAGTATGGCCTGGTCTTTATTTAAAGAAATAATAAATTCTTTATTCAAATTGAATTTACTCGTTATTTAATACAAGCAAGGAAAAAAATGACTTTAACAAGTGAAACAAACTTTAACAGAGTGCATATAAAGTTTTAAGAATATAGTGATAATGATGATATAAGTGGTAAAAGTAGTCTCAATTAAATACATTTTAAAAGAATTGAATGATCAGCATGATGCGCTTGGGTTATGTTAGAACAATTCATTGGAATACAAATGAACAAGACTCTTTTTGGGTGCACTCTTAGAAAACAGAGAATACATTTTACATGATGGGTATTAAACCATACTGTATCTATTATTTGTTACCTTAATATATTTTTTTGTGTATCCAAGTGCCAAATTAATGCAAAAATAACAATAATGCTAAAAAGCACAAGACATGATACAAATACTGGTCAGTGGTCTAATGGTCCGTGATCTTAGCCTATAGAGGTATAATATATTATTGGTCACTTTGACTGACCAGAGTAGAGGGTTGATTAGTGTGATAAGACCCACACTGGGTCGGTAGGTGTTTGCTTCACGCAAGTTAATAAATTAAGTTAATAAATTATGAATGCTAAAGTTTTCCAGTTTTCTGCAAGCCCTCTAAGAAAACCAGTAGCTGCTGTTATAGCACAAGGTACGCTTGCAGATCACCCAGACATATTAGCCCCCTGTCCTCTTCAAGAGTAACCTCTGAGGATCTTCAACAAGGGTTACATGAGGAATCAACAGTAATGTCAGCAACTGATACAGTACCTCAACTGATTTTGCGGTATTAGAATATGTGCGTGAACCCTTAGGGAAAAACGTGTGTGTGTGTGTGTGTGTGGGGGGGGGGGGTTAAAGGTTACAAATTAATATTATACAATTGATAAAGATAAAAGGACTATAGTATGTGTTAAATGTTTTGTGGGTGGCCAGATCTACTGCTTCAGACACAGTACAGTTTTACTGATAAAAGGATCATGTATTTTGATTTTGTATGAATTTGTATGAAGATATGGTGTACCTAGTGTCATAGACTGACTGTGGAACTCACATTATGTGTAGTGATAAAGAAAAGAATCAAAATAATTTCATTGTCTAGGGAAAGTTTAAATAATATGATAAATAATGGCATTAAAAAGTTAATAAAATAAATAAATAATTTGAAAATGGGTTAGTTAAACTTAGAAAAGAATCAGGAAAGGCATTACCAAAGCTCTATCTTTGATACTTTGTAGTGTTCGCATCACAACTTTCTTAATCTCGCTTTTTATGAAGTGTTATTTAGAATTCAAACAAGATACAAGATATTTTACTAATCCACAGACTGATTTAAAATTACAATATGACTTGACTGTTCAATACAGTTGTCCAAATGGCTGCAAGAATTTTTAAAGGCTGACCCGGCAAAAGAGATATAATCCGGCATAAGAGATATAACCTAAAGACTATGGGGGATATCCAATTCTCCCCGGTAAAACATCGGGTCCGAAAAACAGCTGTTTTCATACATTTTTCTGACTTTTTTCGATGTTTCACCAATTTTTTTTTACAGGCTATCTAGATTGATCGACTGTAAAAAAAAAAAAACCTTTCTCCTAAAAACACACAGGTTTAGTGAAACCTGTGTGTTTTCATGTGAAACAGCCCCATTTTTGGACAAAAATGGGGCTGTTTTCGAGGATTCTGCTACGCCTGCTGGAGCCAGGTGAAATAAAATCCCCGATAAGCCGCGGCACGCACTGACTTATCGGGACTAATTAGATAGCCCCCGCTGGGAAATTAGCCCCGGTAACTTACCGGGGCTAATTGGATATCCCCCTATGTTATGTTGAGAAATTTCTTATTGTCTGATTACAGATTAATGGGATGGTCCTTGGACAGTACAGATGACAACAGATAAAGCTGAGAAGGACATCGGGATCCACAGATCATATTGCAAAAAGTTCAAAGACCTGAGCGTGAAGAAACTACAGAATTCATAGCTACTGTTGTTGCAAAGAGACTGAGATACATTTGAAATAGACTGAGTTACAATCAATGGAATGCTTCAATCAAGACTTCAGTCAAGATGGAGATGATAGTCTATAATCGGCTATATGCTCATAAACTGATGTCACAAAGAACTTTTAACATTCTGAGTATTAAACTGGGAACAGTGATACTTGTAACAGCTTTGGGATTTATTTTTTTGGGGAGAGAGAGCAAGCAGAGGTGTTGTGTATGAATACTCATCCTTTAAGGTGGATTAGAATTATTTTAATAAGACCCTTACTTCTTCTTTTTAAGCAGGAAAACCAGAAAAATGAATGAGCAGTGTAAAGAATTGGGATTGCCGCCCATTGAAAGGTGTATTTGTAAGTATTATGGTAATCCAACTGTGGAGAGATGCATAATGTGGGGTATGTATAATTCATATTATTACACAAAAGAATACCCAATGCAACAATATCACTCACTGTTAGGGAAGGTATTAGGTACTAATAATTTTGTGGTATGTACAAAGACAACATCATTAAGTAGTAATATGCCAATGTCCCCTATTACTGTTAAATTTGAAGAGATAACTAAGATCAATACTCTAGAGTATTGCTATAATTGTAAAATTGATACATGTGGACAGAAATTAACCGGCGCCTATAGCAGGATAAACCCACCAGTATTAATATTAGCTCTGTACATAAAAGAGCTTATACCATTTTGTTTCAGTAAAACAGTTCATGTACAGCAATACAGAAAATTCCAACCCAAATTTGGACATCATCAGGACTCTATACTGTCCCAGTTCAGGATCACCTTACACAGATAGGAAAGATTAATTTAATAATATATGAAAGGATTATTACTATATACAAATCTTATGTTCCTAGATGTTCTGAATATTGTGAGTCAGATATAAAAAGTAAAGATTGCTTAGGATGTTCAGTAGATTTTTATAACTCAGCATTTGGTCATACTTTACCCGGAGCAGATCCCCAGAATGAAGAAGGAGATACAACACACAGCTGCCACATGAGAATGATAGTTGCTTCTATGTCCTTAGGATATACCATTTCTGTTACCAAATGCCATTTATTATATAAGTGGAAAATATGCAAACAATTGTTACCAAATAATTCTGAGAGTATTTGTTATTTAGGAAGATTAATCCCATAATTCTGTACAATAACTCAAACTAATTTCAGAAAAGTTTTCATACAGACATGCATTGTCATAAAGAGATATTGAACCAGTAATCAGGAAACATGTTCCCCTCACTAGCGCATTATAGATCATCAAATTGGTATAAGTTTTGCTAATGTGTTTACTTATGACAATTGGAGGTTCATGACTAATCAACAGGAAATTTATGGTTTGACTGAGTTTATTGATATTCTAACTGAAATTTATAATGATACATTTAGGTATGTCGGACCTGAGCTGTGTGCATTAAAAAATTAACTGTTACAATGCCATTTGGTTTTGCATTATTTAAAGGTAGAAACTGGAGGATATTGTTCAACTCTTGAGACTGATCTTGGAGATCACTATTTCAATTATTCGACTAAAGACACTACAGACCCTGAAGCCATTATCCCCAATTATATGAAAGAGGCCTATGATATAATACAAAGGTTCTGAAAAATGCATTATGATAAAGAATTTAAAAATGATTCATGTTGGTCATGGTTAGACCCAAGTACCTGGTTCTCAGGATTGGGATAGTGGTTGTCAAACATGTTTTACTCACTTATAAAATGTATCTTTGGGGGTAATTCAGAGTTGATCACAGCAGCAAATTTGTTAGCAGTTGGGCAAAACCATGTGCACTGCAGGGGGGGGGGGCAAATATAACGTGCAGAGAGCTAGATTTGGGTGTGGTGTGTTCAAACTGAAATCTAAATTGCAGTGCAAAAATAAAACAGCCAGTATATACCCTGCACAGAAACAAAAGAAACCACAAAAATCTATCTAACTCTCTCTGCACGTTATATCTGCCCCACCTGAAGTGCACATGGTTTTGCCCAACTGCTAACAAATTTGTTGCTGTGATCAACTCTGAATTATCCCTTTTGTACTCATAATACCGATTTTGATCATATACAGTATACTTGTTAGAAAAGTGGTTTGTGTTGTATTCAGATGACAACCAAAAAATGGTGAAAATTAAGAACACACAAGAGTTGATGATGACAGAACTATAGGCCTTATTCAGGTTTGTTGTATAAATGTTTAAACATACCAATCTAATAATAATCATTTTTGAATGCATTCTAACCCTGAGCGAGGTGTGTCTTGCTCATTTAAAAGGGCTTTATCTTTATATAAATAATCTATTCTTTATTCAACTTATATTTATTTACAGTATTATTGATTCTGAACAAGAAATCAACTTTAACAGGCCCTATTTAGATGAAGATTAGGTTACTTTACTTTCTCCATATACAGTATGAAAATTCTATAGAAACATTTAGGCATGAGTGAGTCGTGAACCTGTAACCTCACATACATTGTGTGTCTGGATTAGATCTTTGAGCTTACCTGGAATTTTTCTGTTTTACATATTTTTATATCTTTGTTAAATAAGACTAATCATTGAGATTAAGGTCAACACATTCTTATTTCCTGATCAATTTGAAAAAAATTATATATAAAAATTAAGGCAGAGATGGGTTTAAAACCTGAGACATATGTTACACTGTCTAGCTGCATTTGACCACTAAGCCATTCTAATAATGAATAAAAAGTGTGTTTTTTAGTAGAGATGAGCGGGTTCGGTTTCTCTGAAACCGAACCCGCACGAACTTCATGTTTTTTTTACGGGTCCGAGCAGACTCGGATCCTCCCGCCTTGCTCGGTTAACCCGAGCGCGCCCGAACGTCATCATGACGCTGTCGGATTCTCGCGAGACTCGGATTCTATATAAGGAGCCGCGCGTCGCCGCCATTTTCACACGTGCATTGAGATTGATAGGGAGAGGACGTGGCTGGCGTCCTCTCCATTAGAAATTAGATTAGAAGAGAGAGAGAGATTGTGCAGAGTCAGACAGAGTTTACCACAGTGACCAGTGCAGTTGTTGTTAGTTAACTTTTATTTATTTTAATATAATATATCCGTTCTCTGCTATATCCGTTCTCTGCCTGAAAAAAAACGATACACAGCAGCAGCCAGTCACACAGTGTGACTCAGTCTGTGTGCACTCAGCTCAGCCCAGTGTGCTGCACATCAATGTATAAAAGGCAAAGCTTATAATAATTGTGGGGGAGACTGGGGAGCACTGCAGGTTGTTATAGCAGGAGCCCCCAGGAGTACATAATATTATATTAATTTAAAATTAAACAGTGCACACTTTTGCTGCAGGAGTGCCACTGCCAGTGTGACTAGTGGTGACCAGTGCCTGACCACCAGTATAGTAGTATATTGTTGTATGTATTGTATACTATCTCTTTATCAACCAGTCTATATTAGCAGCAGACACAGTACAGTGCGGTAGTTCACGGCTGTGGCTACCTCTGTGTCGGCAGTCGGAACTCGGCAGGCAGTCCGTCCATCCATAATTGTATTACAATATATACCACCTAACCGTGGTATTTTTTTTTCTTTCTTTATACCGTCGTCATAGTGTCATACTAGTTGTTACGAGTATACTACTATCTCTTTATCAACCAGTGTACAGTGCGGTAGTTCACGGCTGTGGCTACCTCTGTGTCGGCAGTCGGCAGGCAGTCCGTCCATCCATAATTGTATTATTATTATTATAATATATACCACCTAACCGTGGTTTTTTTTTCATTCTTTATACCGTCATAGTGTCATACTAGTTGTTACGAGTATACTACTATCTCTTTATCAACCAGTGTACAGTGCGGTAGTTCACGGCTGTGGCTACCTCTGTGTCGGCAGTCGGCAGGCAGTCCGTCCATCCATAATTGTATTATTATTATAATATATACCACCTAACCGTGGGTTTTTTTTCATTCTTTATACCGTCGTCATAGTGTCATACTAGTTGTTACGAGTATACTACTATCTCTTTATCAACCAGTGTACAGTGCGGTAGTTCACGGCTGTGGCTACCTCTGTGTCGGCAGTCGGCAGGCAGTCCGTCCATCCATAATTGTATTATTATTATAATATATACCACCTAACCGTGGTTTTTTTTTCATTCTTTATACCGTCGTCATAGTGTCATACTAGTTGTTACGAGTATACTACTATCTCTTTATCAACCAGTGTACAGTGCGGTAGTTCACGGCTGTGGCTACCTCTGTGTCGGCACTCGGCAGGCAGTCCGTCCATCCATAATTGTATTATTATTATAATATATACCACCTAACTGTGGTATTTTTTTTTCTTTCTTTATACCGTCGTCATAGTGTCATACTAGTTGTTACGAGTATACTACTATCTCTTTATCAACCAGTGTACAGTGCGGTAGTTCACGGCTGTGGCTACCTCTGTGTCGGCAGTCGGCAGGCAGTCCGTCCATCCATAATTGTATTATTATTATAATATATACCACCTAACTGTGGTATTTTTTTTTCTTTCTTTATACCGTCGTCATAGTGTCATACTAGTTGTTACGAGTATACTACTATCTCTTTATCAACCAGTGTACAGTGCGGTAGTTCACGGCTGTGGCTACCTCTGTGTCGGCAGTCGGCAGGCAGTCCGTCCATCCATAATTGTATTATTATTATAATATATACCACCTAACCGTGGTTTTTTTTTCATTCTTTATACCGTCGTCATAGTGTCATACTAGTTGTTACGAGTATACTACTATCTCTTTATCAACCAGTGTACAGTGCGGTAGTTCACGGCTGTGGCTACCTCTGTGTCGGCAGTCGGCAGGCAGTCCGTCCATCCATAATTGTATTATTATTATAATATATACCACCTAACTGTGGTATTTTTTTTTCTTTCTTTATACCGTCGTCATAGTGTCATACTAGTTGTTACGAGTATACTACTATCTCTTTATCAACCAGTGTACAGTGCGGTAGTTCACGGCTGTGGCTACCTCTGTGTCGGCAGTCGGCAGGCAGTCCGTCCATCCATAATTGTATTATTATTATAATATATACCACCTAACCGTGGTTTTTTTTTCATTCTTTATACCGTCGTCATAGTGTCATACTAGTTGTTACGAGTATACTACTATCTCTTTATCAACCAGTGTACAGTGCGGTAGTTCACGGCTGTGGCTACCTCTGTGTCGGCACTCGGCAGGCAGTCCGTCCATCCATAATTGTATTATTATTATAATATATACCACCTAACTGTGGTATTTTTTTTTCTTTCTTTATACCGTCGTCATAGTGTCATACTAGTTGTTACGAGTATACTACTATCTCTTTATCAACCAGTGTACAGTGCGGTAGTTCACGGCTGTGGCTACCTCTGTGTCGGCAGTCGGCAGGCAGTCCGTCCATCCATAATTGTATTATTATTATAATATATACCACCTAACTGTGGTATTTTTTTTTCTTTCTTTATACCGTCGTCATAGTGTCATACTAGTTGTTACGAGTATACTACTATCTCTTTATCAACCAGTGTACAGTGCGGTAGTTCACGGCTGTGGCTACCTCTGTGTCGGCAGTCGGCAGGCAGTCCGTCCATCCATAATTGTATTATTATTATAATATATACCACCTAACCGTGGTTTTTTTATACCACCTAACCGTGGCAGTCCGTCCATAATTGTATACTAGTATCCAATCCATCCATCTCCATTGTTTACCTGAGGTGCCTTTAGTTCTGCCTATAAAATATGGAGAACAAAAAAGTTGAGGTTCCAAAATTAGGGAAAGATCAAGATCCACTTCCACCTCGTGCTGAAGCTGCTGCCACTAGTCATGGCCGAGACGATGAAATGCCAGCAACGTCGTCTGCCAAGGCCGATGCCCAATGTCATAGTACAGAGCATGTCAAATCCAAAACACCAAATATCAGAAAAAAAAGGACTCCAAAACCTAAAATAAAATTGTCGGAGGAGAAGCGTAAACTTGCCAATATGCCATTAACCACACGGAGTGGCAAGGAACGGCTAAGGCCCTGGCCTATGTTCATGGCTAGTGGTTCAGCTTCACATGAGGATGGAAGCACTCAGCCTCTCGCTAGAAAACTGAAAAGACTCAAGCTGGCAAAAGCACCGCAAAGAACTGTGCGTTCTTTGAAATCCCAAATCCACAAGGAGAGTCCAATTGTGTCGTTTGCGATGCCTGACCTTCCCAACACTGGACGTGAAGAGCATGCGCCTTCCACTATTTGCATGCCCCCTGCAAGTGCTGGAAGGAGCACCCGCAGTCCAGTTCCTGATAGTCAGATTGAAAATGTCAGTGTTGAAGTACACCAGGATGAGGAGGATATGGGTGTTGCTGGCGCTGGGGAGGAAATTGACCAGGAGGATTCTGATGGTGAGGTGGTTTGTTTAAGTCAGGCACCCGGGGAGACACCTGTTGTCCGTGGGAGGAATATGGCCGTTGACATGCCAGGTGAAAATACCAAAAAAATCAGCTCTTCGGTGTGGAGGTATTTCACCAGAAATGCGGACAACAGGTGTCAAGCCGTGTGTTCCCTTTGTCAAGCTGTAATAAGTAGGGGTAAGGACGTTAACCACCTCGGAACATCCTCCCTTATACGTCACCTGCAGCGCATTCATAATAAGTCAGTGACAAGTTCAAAAACTTTGGGTGACAGCGGAAGCAGTCCACTGACCAGTAAATCCCTTCCTCTTGTAACCAAGCTCACGCAAACCACCCCACCAACTCCCTCAGTGTCAATTTCCTCCTTCCCCAGGAATGCCAATAGTCCTGCAGGCCATGTCACTGGCAAGTCTGACGAGTCCTCTCCTGCCTGTGATTCCTCCGATGCATCCTTGCGTGTAACGCCTACTGCTGCTGGCGCTGCTGTTGTTGCCGCTGGGAGTCGATGGTCATCCCAGAGGGGAAGTCGTAAGCCCACTTGTACTACTTCCAGTAAGCAATTGACTGTTCAACAGTCCTTTGCGAGGAAGATGAAATATCACAGCAGTCATCCTACTGCAAAGCGGATAACTGAGTCCTTGACAACTATGTTGGTGTTAGACGTGCGTCCGGTATCCGCCGTTAGTTCACAGGGAACTAGACAATTTATTGAGGCAGTGTGCCCCCGTTACCAAATACCATCTAGGTTCCACTTCTCTAGGCAGGCGATACCGAGAATGTACACGGACGTCAGAAAAAGACTCACCAGTGTCCTAAAAAATGCAGTTGTACCCAATGTCCACTTAACCACGGACATGTGGACAAGTGGAGCAGGGCAGGGTCAGGACTATATGACTGTGACAGCCCACTGGGTAGATGTATGGACTCCCGCCGCAAGAACAGCAGCGGCGGCACCAGTAGCAGCATCTCGCAAACGCCAACTCTTTCCTAGGCAGGCTACGCTTTGTATCACCGCTTTCCAGAATACGCACACAGCTGAAAACCTCTTACGGCAACTGAGGAAGATCATCGCGGAATGGCTTACCCCAATTGGACTCTCCTGTGGATTTGTGGCATCGGACAACGCCAGCAATATTGTGTGTGCATTAAATATGGGCAAATTCCAGCACGTCCCATGTTTTGCACATACCTTGAATTTGGTGGTGCAGAATTTTTTAAAAAACGACAGGGGCGTGCAAGAGATGCTGTCGGTGGCCAGAAAAATTGCGGGACACTTTCGGCGTACAGGCACCACGTACAGAAGACTGGAGCACCACCAAAAACTACTGAACCTGCCCTGCCATCATCTGAAGCAAGAAGTGGTAACGAGGTGGAATTCAACCCTCTATATGCTTCAGAGGTTGGAGGAGCAGCAAAAGGCCATTCAAGCCTATACAATTGAGCACGATATAGGAGATGGAATGCACCTGTCTCAAGTGCAGTGGAGAATGATTTCAACGTTGTGCAAGGTTCTGATGCCCTTTGAACTTGCCACACGTGAAGTCAGTTCAGACACTGCCAGCCTGAGTCAGGTCATTCCCCTCATCAGGCTTTTGCAGAAGAAGCTGGAGGCATTGAAGAAGGAGCTAACACGGAGCGATTCCGCTAGGCATGTGGGACTTGTGGATGCAGCCCTTAATTCGCTTAACAAGGATTCACGGGTGGTCAATCTGTTGAAATCAGAGCACTACATTTTGGCCACCGTGCTCGATCCTAGATTTAAAGCCTACCTTGGATCTCTCTTTCCGGCAGACACAGGTCTGCTGGGGTTGAAAGACCTGCTGGTGACAAAATTGTCAAGTCAAGCGGAACGCGACCTGTCAACATCTCCTCCTTCACATTCTCCCGCAACTGGGGGTGCGAGGAAAAGGCTCAGAATTCCGAGCCCACCCGCTGGCGGTGATGCAGGGCAGTCTGGAGCGACTGCTGATGCTGACATCTGGTCCGGACTGAAGGACCTGACAACGATTACGGACATGTCGTCTACTGTCACTGCATATGATTCTCTCAACATTGATAGAATGGTGGAGGATTATATGAGTGACCGCATCCAAGTAGGCACGTCACACAGTCCGTACTTATACTGGCAGGAAAAAGAGGCAATTTGGAGGCCCTTGCACAAACTGGCTTTATTCTACCTAAGTTGCCCTCCCACAAGTGTGTACTCCGAAAGAGTGTTTAGTGCCGCCGCTCACCTTGTCAGCAATCGGCGTACGAGGTTACATCCAGAAAATGTGGAGAAGATGATGTTCATTAAAATGAATTATAATCAATTCCTCCGCGGAGACATTGACCAGCAGCAATTGCCTCCACAAAGTACACAGGGAGCTGAGATGGTGGATTCCAGTGGGGACGAATTGATAATCTGTGAGGAGGGGGATGTACACGGTGATATATCGGAGGGTGAAGATGAGGTGGACATCTTGCCTCTGTAGAGCCAGTTTGTGCAAGGAGAGATTAATTGCTTCTTTTTTGGGGGGGGTCCAAACCAACCCGTCATATCAGTCACAGTCGTGTGGCAGACCCTGTCACTGAAATGATGGGTTGGTTAAAGTGTGCATGTCCTGTTTTGTTTATACAACATAAGGGTGGGTGGGAGGGCCCAAGGATAATTCCATCTTGCACCTCTTTTTTCTTTTCTTTTTCTTTGCATCATGTGCTGATTGGGGAGGGTTTTTTGGAAGGGACATCCTGCGTGACACTGCAGTGCCACTCCTAGATGGGCCCGGTGTTTGTGTCGGCCACTAGGGTCGCTTATCTTTCTCACACAGTCAGCTACCTCATTGCGCCTCTTTTTTTCTTTGCGTCATGTGCTGTTTGGGGAGGGTTTTTTGGAAGGGACATCCTGCGTGACACTGCAGTGCCACTCCTAGATGGGCCCGGTGTTTGTGTCGGCCACTAGGGTCGCTTATCTTACTCACACAGCGACCTCGGTGCAAATTTTAGGACTAAAAATAATATTGTGAGGTGTGATGTGTTCAGAATAGGCTGAAAATGAGTGTAAATTATGTTTTTTGAGGTTAATAATACTTTGGGATCAAAATTACCCCCAAATTCTATGATTTAAGCTGTTTTTTAGGGTTTTTTGAAAAAAACACCCGAATCCAAAACACACCCGAATCCGACAAAAATAATTCGGTGAGGTTTTGCCAAAACGCGGTCGAACCCAAAACACGGCCGCGGAACCGAACCCAAAACCAAAACACAAAACCCGAAAAATTTCAGGCGCTCATCTCTATTTTTTAGTTATACATATAGCAATAACATGCCTTTCCTGAACTTATTTATTGATGCCTTAGATATCTTTGTTTTTTAGCTAATACAGTACAGTGGCTTGACACTTAAAAATCAGATACCAGCCACAATCAAATCCTCATTCTTTCACCTGAGGAAAATAGCCAGAATCAAGCACTTAATTTCCTCAGATGATCTGCCAAAAGTTATACATGCATTTGTATCATCTCAATTAGACTACTGTAATGCCCTCTACCCTGGTCTCCCAGCAAAAGAATTGCACCGCTTACAGCTGGTGCAAAACACAGCAGCCAGGCGGTTAACCAACCAGCCCCGTTCTAGCCACATAACACCCATCCTCTACTCCAGTGTTTCCCAACCACGGTCCTCAAAGCACACTAACAGTCCTGGTTTTAGTGATATCCAGGCTTGAACACAGGTGACTTAATTAGTACCTCAGTTATTTTGATTTAACCATCTGTGCTGAAGCCTGGATATCACTAAAACCTGCACTGTTGGTTGCCTTGAGGACCGTGGTTGGGAATGCCTGGTCTACTCCCTTCACTGGCTGCCTGTAAGATGGCGAATCATCGTCAAGATTGGCTTACTTCGTTTTAAAGCACTACATGACCAGGGCCCAAAGTACCTGAAGCAGCTTCTGATCCCATACTGCCCCACTCGATTACTGCGATCTGTAGATGAAGGACTTTTAGCAGTACCTAGAATCTCCCGTAATTCATCTGGGGGTTGAGCTTTTAGTCATGTGGCTCCGACTCTATGGAATTCACATCCCAGCACAGTGCGAGAGGCCCCAAGTATAGAATCCTTCAAAAGTAGACTCTAGACTTTCCTGTTTACTCAAGCATTTCCATAATGCCCCTTTAGTATCTTCATGCTTCTGTATTTTATGAAAAGCTATTCTGTACTTCATTATTTTCTGTACTATATTATGCTAAGTATCTGTGAAGCGCCTTGAGTCCTAATGGAGAAAGAGCGCTATATAAATAAAATTATTATTATTATTATTATTATTATTATTATTATTATTACATTTGGATTTAACTAGTGATGAGCGGGTTCGGTTCGTCGGAATCCGAACCCCCCCAAACTTCCTTTCTTTACACGGTTCCGAGCAAACTCGGATCCTCCCGCCTTGCTCGGTTAACCCGAGAGCGCCCGAACGTCATCATCCCGCGGTCAGATTCTTGCGAGATTCGTATTCTATATAAGGAGCAGCGTGTCGCCGCCATTTTTCACTCGTGCATTGGAGATGATCATGAGAGGACGTGGCTGGCGTCCTCTCAGTTTCTATGTTCAGTGTGCTGCAAATATCTGTGCTCAGTGTGCTGCAAATATCTGTGCTCAGTGTGCTGCAAATATCTGTGCTCAGTGTGCTGCAAGTGTAAATATCTACGTTCTCTGCCTGAAAAACGCTCCATATCTGTGCTCAGTGTGCTGCAAATATCTGTGCTCAGTGTGCTAATTGCTTTATTGTGGGGACTGGGGACCAGCAGTATTATATACTGTAGTAGGAGGACAGTGCAGAGTTTTGCTGACCAGTGACCACCAGTATTATACGTTCTCTGCCTGAAAAACACTCCATATCTGTGCTGCATTGTAGTATATAGTAGGAGGACAGTGCAGAATTTTGCTGACCACCAGTATAACTATATATATAGCAGTACGGTACTGTAGTCCACTGCTCTACCTCTGTGTCGTCAAGTATACTATCCCATCCATGCCTGTGGTGCATTTCAGTTTTGCACAGTTTGCTGACCACCAGTATATAATATATAGCAGTACGGTACAGTAGGCCACTGCTCTACCTACCTCTGTGTCGTCAAGTATACTATCCATCCATACCTGTGGTGCATTTCAGTTTTGCACAGTTTGCTGACCACCAGTATATATAATATATAGCAGTACGGTACAGTAGGCTACTGCTATACGTACCTCTGTGTCGTCAAGTATACTATCCATCCATACCTATGGTGCCTTTCAGTTTTGCACAGTTTGCTGACCACCAGTATATAATATATAGCAGTACGGTACAGTAGGCCACTGCTCTACCTACCTCTGTGTTGTCAAGTATACTATCCATCCATACCTGTGGTGCATTTCAGTTTTGCACAGTTTGCTGACCACCAGTATATAATATATAGCAGTACGGTACAGTAGGCCACTGCTCTACCTACCTCTGTGTCATCAAGTATACTATCCATCCATACCTGTGGTGCATTTCAGTTTTGCACAGTTTGCTGACCACCAGTATATAATATATAGCAGTACGGTACAGTAGGCCACTGCTCTACCTACCTCTGTATCGTCAAGTATACTATCCATCCATACCTGTGGTGCATTTCAGTTTTGCACAGTTTGCTGACCACCAGTATATATAATATATAGCAGTACAGTACAGTAGGCCACTGCTCTACTTACCTCTGAATCGTCAAGTATACTATCCATCCATACCTATGGTGCATTTCAGTTTTGCTGACCACCAGTATATATAATATATAGCAGTATGGTACAGTAGGCCACTGCTCTACCTACCTCTGTGTCGTCAAGTATACTATCCATCCATACCTGTGGTGCATTTCAGTTGTGCGCAGTATATATATAGTAGGAGGGCAGTGCATAATTTTGCTGACCACCAGTAAATAATATATATCAGTACGGTACAGTAGGCCACTGCTCTACCTACCTCTGTGTCGTCAAGTGCACTATCCATTCATACTTGTGGTGCATTTCAGTTGTTCGCAGTATATATAGTAGTAGGCCATTGCTATTGATATATTACTGGCATATAATTCCACACATTAAAAAATGGAGAACAAAAATGTGGAAGGTAAAATAGGGAAAGATCAAGATCCACTTCCACCTCGTGCTGAAGCTGTTGCCAACTAGTCATGGCTGAGATGATAAAATGCCATCAATATCGTCTGCAAAGACCGATGCCCAATGTCATAGTAGAGAGCATGTAAAATCCAAAAAAATAAAGCTCAGTAAAATGACCCAAAAATCTAAATCAAAATCGTCTGAGGAGAAGCGTAAACTTGCCAATGTGCCATTTACGACACGGAGTGGCAAGGAACGGCTGAGGGCTTGGCCTATGGTCATGGCTAGTGGTTAAGCTTCACATGAGTATGGAAGCACTCATCCTCCTGCTAGAAAACTTAAAAGAGTTAAGATGGCAAAAGCACAGCAAAGAACTGTGCGTTCTTCTAAATCACAAATCCCTGAGGAGAGTCCAATTGTGTCCAACACTGGACGGGAAGAGGTGGCGCCTTCCACCATTTGCATGCCCCCTGCAAGTGCTGGAAGGAGCACCCGCAGTCCAGTTCCTGATAGTCAAATTGAAGATGTCACTGTTAAAGTACACCAGGATGAGGATATGGGTGTTGCTGGCGCTGGGGAGGAAATTGACAAGGAAGATTCTGATGGTGAGGTAGTTTGTTTAAGTCAGGCACCCGGGGAGACACCTGTTGTCCGTGGGACGAATATGGCCATTGACATGCCTGGTCAAAATACAAAAAAAATCACCTCTTCCGTGTGGAATTATTTCAACAGAAATGCGGACAACTGGTGTCAAGCCGTGTGTTGCCTTTGTCAAGCTGTAATAAGTAGGGGTATGGACGTTAACCACCTAGGAACATCCTCCCTTATACGTCACCTGGAGTGCATTCATCAGAAGTCATTGACAAGTTCAAAAACTTTGTGTGACAGTGGAAGCAGTCCACTGCCAACTAAATCCCTTCCTCTTGTAACCAAGCTCCTGCAAACCACACCACCAACTCCCTCCGTGTCAATTTCCTCCTTAGACTGGATAGCCAATAGTCCTGCAGGCCATGTCACTGTCAAGTCTGACGAGTCCTCTCCTGCCTGGGATTCCTCCGATGCATCCTTGAGTGTAACGCCTACTGCTGCTGGCGCTGCTGTTGTTGCTGCTGGGAGTCAATCGTCATCCCAGAGGGGAAGTCGGAAGACCACTTGTACTACTTCCAGTAAGCAATTGACTGTCCAACAGTCCTTTGCGAGGAAGATGAAATATCACAGCAGTCATCCTGCTGCAAAGCGGATAACTCAGGCCTTGGCAGCCTGGGTGGTGAGAAACGTGTTTCCGGTATCCACCGTTAATTCACATGGAACTAGAGAATTGATTGAAGTACTGTGTCCCCGGTACCAAATACCATCTAGGTTCCATTTCTCTAGGCAGGCGATACTGAAAATGTATTGGAGGGTTGTTTTGCAAAGAAGCAAAAAAGAGGACTACTTTTGTGTCTCACTGGGGCACACTTTGTTATTGATTGACTAATTGGTGAAATGATAGTACTTGTACAGTGTATGTGCAAAAATAAATAAAACTTAACTTTTATTACTTTAGACAGACGAAAAAACAATAAAATGACAAAACTATTGCTGTATATGACAGCAAAAAAATTAAAACAAGTATTAAATAACAATATGGTGATATGTCACTCACTGGATGTAAAGTAGGTGGCAGAAAATTTAACAGCACACCCACTGGTTGTGAGCGAGTATTAATGTTCGACGTTAGTCTGAGAGTGAAAGAATAGAAATTCTTGTTATCTCGATCAACTTATGAATTGATATACACCTGTATATTCATAAGAGAGATTCAAGAAAAACCGGCTTTAAAGAATCCGGACTCCCACCGGACTGGTAAGCTTAGGTAAATATACTGCAATAATGTTTAGGATGGAATTCACTGGTCAGTGGAAGGAATATTCCTTAGTACTACAGTACCCAGTATTCCCAGAGGGCCACCCTTTCTGGTACTGACCAGGCCCAATGCTGCTTGGCTTCCAAGATCAGACGAGATCGGGCATGTCCAGCATGGTAAGACTGTAGAAAGTGATACCGAAAATGCACACAGACGTCAGAAAAAGAGTCACCAGTGTCCTAAAAAATGCAGTTGTACCCAATGTCCACTTAACCACGGACATGTGGACAAGTGGACCAGGGCAGACTCAGGACTATATGACTGTGACAGCCCACTGGGTAGATGTATTGCCTCCCGCAGCAAGAACAGCAGCGGCGGCACCAGTAGCAGCATCTCGCAAACGCCAACTCGTTCCTAGGCAGGCTACGCTTTGTATCACCGTTTTCCATAAAAGGCACACAGCTGACAACCTCTTACGGAAACTGAGGAACATCATCGCAAAATGGCTTACCCCAATTGGACTCTCCTGGGGATTTGACATCGGACAACGCCACCAATATTACATCTGGACAAATTCCAGCACGTCCCATGTTTTGCACATACATTGAATTTGGTGGTGCAGAATTTTTAAAAAACGACAGGGGCGTGCAAGAGATGCTGTTGGTGGCCCGAAGAATTGCGGGCCACTTTCGGCATTCAGCCACCGCGTGCCGAAGACTGGAGCACCAGCAAACACTCCTGAACCTGCCCTGCCATCATCTGAAGCAAGAGGTGGTAACGAGGTGGAATTCAACCCTCTATATGCTTCAGGGGATGGAGGAGCAGCAAAAGGCCATTCAAGCCTATACAGCTACCTACGATATAGGCAAAGGAGGGGGAATGCACCTGACTCAAGCGCAGTGGAGAATGATTTCAACGTTGTGCAAGGTTCTGCACCCTTTGAACTTGCCACACGTGAAGTCAGTTCAGACACTGCCAGCCTGAGTCAGGTCATTCCCCTCATCAGGCTTTTGCAGAAGAAGCTGGAGAGATTGAAGGAGGAGCTAAAACAGAGCGATTCCGCTAGGCATGTGGGACTTGTGGATGGAGCCCTTAATTCGCTTAACCAGGGTTCACGGTTGGTCAATCTGTTGAAATCAGAGCACTACATTTTTGCCACCGTGCTCGATCCTAGATTTAAAACCTACGTTGTATCTCTTTCTGGCAGACACAAGTCTGCAGAGGTTCAAAGACCTGCTGGTGAGAAAATTGTCAAGTCAAGTGGAACGTGACCCGTCAACAACTCCTCCTTCACATTCTCCTGCAACTGGGGCTGCGAGGAAAAAGCTAAGAATTCCGAGCCCACCCGCTTGCGGTGATGCAGGGCAGTCTGGAGAGAGTGCTGACATCTGGTCCGGACTGAAGGACCTGCCAACAATTACTGACATGTCGTCTACTGTCACTGCATATGAGTCTGTCACCATTGAAAGAATGGTGGAGGATTATATGAGTGACCGCATCCAAGTAGGCACGTCAGACAGTCCGTACGTATACTGGCAGGAAAAAGAGGCACTTTGGAGGCCCTTGCACAAACTGGCTTTATTTTACCTAAGTTGCCCCCCCCTCCAGTGTGTACTCCGAAAGAGTGTTTAGTGCAGCCGCTCACCTTGTCAGCAATCGGCGTACGAGGTTACTTCTAGAAAATGTGGAGAAGATGATGTTAATTATCTGTGAGGAGGGAGATGTACACAGTGAAAGGGGTGAGGAATCGAAGGATGAGGAGGAGGTGGACATCTTGCCTCTGTAGAGCCAGTTTGTGCAAGGAGAGATTGATTGCTTTTTTTTTTTGTGGGGGCCCAAACCAACCAGTCATTTCAGTCACAGTTGTGTGGCAGACCCTATCGCTGAAAAGATGGGTTTGTAAAAGTGTGCATGTCCTGTTTATACAACATAAGGGTGGGTGGGAGGGCCCAAGGACAATTCCATCTTGCACCTCTTTTTTCTTTCATTTTTCTTTGCACCATGTGCTGTTTGGGGACTATTTTTTGAAATGCCATCCTGTCTGACACTGCAGTGCCACTCCTAGATGGGCCAGGTGTTTGTGTCGGCCACTTGGGTCGCTTAGCTTAGTCACACAGCTACCTCATTGCGCCTCTTTTTTTCTTTGCATCATGTGCTGTTTGGGGACTATTTTTTTGAAGTGCCATCCTGTCTGACACTGCAGTGCCACTCCTAGATGGGCCAGGTGTTTGTGTCGGCCACTTGAGTCGCTTAGCTTAGTCACACAGCTACCTCGTTGCGCCTCTTTTTTTCTTTGCATCATGTGCTGTTTGGGGACAATTTTTTTAATCTGCCATCCTGTCTGACACTGCAGTGCCACTCCTAGATGGGCCAGGTGTTTGTGTCGGCCACTTGGGTCGCTTAGCTTAGTCATCTAGCAACCTCAGTGCAAATTTTAGGACTAAAAATAATGTTGTGAGGTGTTCAGAATAGACTGGAAATGAGTGTAAATTATTGTTATTGAGGTTAATAATACTATGGGATCAAAATGACCCCCAAATTCTATGATTTAAGCTGTTTTTGAGTTTTTTTTGTAAAAAAAACACCCGAATCCAAAACACACCCGAATCCGACAAAAAAATTTCAGGGAGGTTTTGCCAAAACGCGTTCCGAATCCAAAACACGGCCGCGGAACCGAATACGAAACCAAAACACAAAACCCGAAAAATTTCCGGTGCACATCACTAGATTTAACCAATACATAACAGATTTTTATTTTACCTATAAGAGATATCTTTGAAAGGTTTCCGATGACTATTTTATACACAGTATTTTCTGTGATCTCCTCTTTTATGCAAAAATAAATATTATGCAGCTCTTTATATGCTCTGTCTCTTCTCATGACTCCACCTCTTTCACACTTCCCCTAACAGTAGGTTCTCCCAAGGTTCTGTTCTTGGACCTCTCCTTTTCTCTCTCTATACAGCCTCCTTAGGTGAACTCATTTGATATTTCAACTTCCAATATCATATCTATGCTGATAACACTCCCCTGACCTCTCCCCCTCTCACCTCTCTTTATCTCCAGCTATCTCTCTGCTATCTCTTCTTGGATGTTCCAGTGCTTTTATAAACTTAACATGTCTAAGCCTGAGCTGATCTTCTTCTTACCCTCCCACATAAATTCGCCTTTCTCAATTTCACTATCTATTGATTGCAGAATTATTGCCTTTAGCCCTCAAGTATGCTAAGAGTTATCCTTGATTCCTTTCTATCCTTCACACCAAACAGTAAGTACCTGTCACAGTCCTGCTGATTCCATCTCAAATATGTAAAAAATATTTCCAGGATCAGACCCTTTCTCACCCTTGATGCTACTAAGAAACTCATCCTTTGGCTGGTCATCTCCAGGTTCAACTACTGTAATCTCCTATTTGGCCTCCCTGACGAACACCTCTCTCCACTCCAATCTATCCTCAATGCTGCTGCCTGGCTCATCTTCCTCTCTAAATGTACTATGTCCACATCTCCTCTCATATAAGTCCTACACTGACTCCCCTTCCCCTTCTAAATCTACTTCAAGTTTCCCACACACACTTACAAAGCCCTCATCCATCCCTCTCCAATTTACATATCTGACCTTATCTCCTACACTCCCACCTTCCCTCTTTGCTCCACAAATTCATACTGCCCCTCCTGCCAACTGATTACCTCTCATTCCTGCCTCTAAGATTTTGGTTGTATTGCTCCCTACTGTACCTCTGGGATTCTCTCCCCTCCCTATCAGACACTTCACCTCTCTACAAAACTTTAAACAGGCTCTCAAGACCCACTTCTTCATGAAGCCCTGCAATCTCTCATCCAAACACTCTGTTACAAAGTCACATCTACCACATCTCTCACCCTAACCCCTTTCTACAGTACATGGTTCACTTCTACCCCATACAGTTGTGCTCATAAGTTTACATACCCTAGCAGAATTTGTGATTTTCTTTCCATTTGTCAGAGAATATGAATGATAACTCACAAACTTTTCTTTCACTCATGGAAAGTGGTTGGGTGAAGCCATTTATTGTCAAACAACTGTGTTTACTCTTTTTAAATCATAATGACAACAGAAACTACCCAAATGACCCTGATCAAAAGTTTACACACCCCAGTTCTTAATGCAGTGTATTGCCCCCTTTAACATCAATGACAGCTTGAAGTCTATTGTGGTAGTTGTGGATGAGGCTCTTTATTTTCTCAGATGGTAAAGCTGCCCATTCTTTTTGGCAAAAAGCCTCCCATTCCTGTAAATTCTTGGGCTGTCTTGCATGAACTGCACATTTGAGATCTCCCCAGAGTGGCTCAATGATATTGAGGTCAGGAGACTGAGATGGCCACTCCAGAACCTTCACTTTACTCTGCTGTAGTCAATGACAGGTCGACTTGGCCTTGTGTTTTGGATCATTGTCATGTTGGAACGTCCAAGTACGTCCCATGCGCAGCTTCCGTGCTGATGAGTGCAAATTTTCCTCTAGTATTTTCTGATAACATGCTGCATTCATCTTGCCATCAATTTTGACCAAGTTTCCAGTGCCTTTGTAGCTCACACATCCCCAAAACATCAGCGATCCACCTCCGTGTTTCACAGTAGGAATGGTGTACCTTTCATCATAGGCCTTGTTGACTCCTTTCCAAATGTAACGTTTATGGTTGTGGCCAAAAAGTTCAATTTTGGTCTCATCACTCCAAATTACTTTGTTCCAGAAGTTTTGAGGCTTGTCTCTGTGCTGTTTGGAGTATTGTAAGCGGGATGCTTTGTGGCATTTGCGTAGTAATGGCTTTCTTCTGGCGACTCGAGCATGCAGCCCATTTTTCTTCAAATGCCTCCTTATTGTGCATCTTGAAACAACCACGCCACTTTTTTTCAGAGAGTCCTGTATTTCAGCTGAAGTTATTTGTGGATTTTTCTTTGCGTCCCGAACAATTTTCCTGGCAGTTGTGGCTGAAATTTTTGTTGGTCTACCTGACCGTGATTTGGTTTCCACAGAATCCCTCATTTTCCACTTCTCAATTAGAGTTTGAACACTGCTGATTGGCATTCTCAATTGCTTGGATATCTTTTTATATCCCTTTCCTGTTTTATACAGTTCAATAACGTTTTCCTGCAGATCCTTTGACAATTCTTTTGGTTTCCCCATGACTCAGAATCCAGACACATCAATGCAGCACTGGATGAAAGATGCAAGGGTCTTTCAGGAGTTCAGAAACTTACTGACCTTTTATACACACACACTGATTACAAGCAAACAGATCCCAGGTGAGGATGGTTACCTTTAGTAGCCATTCAAACCCATTTGTGTCAACTTGTGTGCATGTTATCCGGCCAAAATCTCCAAGGTATGTAAACTTTTGATCAGGGTCATTTGGGTAGTTTATGTTGTCATTATGATTTAAAAAGACACAGTTGTTTGACAATAAATGGCATCACCCAACCACTAACCATGAGTGAAAGAAAAGTATGTGAGTTTATCATTCATATTCTCTGACAAATGGCCAGAAAATCACAAATTCTGCTAGGGTAGGTAAACTTATGAGCACAACTTGTATGTGTCACCCGTCTGTCTGCTCCTCCCCTCTAGTATGTAAGCTCTTTTGAGGAGAGCCCTCTCCCCTCATGTGTTTTCCCTCTATTAAACTACTTTCTACTCCATACTCCCTACAGTGGCACTTAACCTTTCTACCACCCTTATGATTATTTTAGTGTCTTGTCCTCTGATGCAGAAATTGCAATAAATATAGTACAGCCATTTAATCAATCTATTCAATCAATACAGTACAGCCTTATATACAAAATATCTAATTTTATTAAATGGTATTTGACTTGCTACTTGCTTTGCAATCTAGTATACAGAAGAAATACAGGCAAAGGGACCACCAAACAATGGTGCACACAAATACTTAGTATCAACAGTACTTCTATGTAGAAGAGTTCTCTGTGTCTTCAGATGTGATTCTTGCTCAATAGCTCAAACAGATTACAACAAGGATCATAGCATAATACTGTTACACCTTCGTTTAGAAGTTTTACATGAGCAAGTTAAATTCATACCAGATAATGTGGTCTGTCAATTGCTTGGCAGACAACCTCACATAAGGTAACTGATCTCAACCATGTAGTTATTCACTGGTCTCTTTCATTCTCCCTCTTGGGTTTTTCATTACTCCAATTGAAATTCATATAAAGAAAAATCTTTCCATAGTGTAAAACTGTACATATAAATTTTATTTAAAAACAAACATCCATCATGCATACCAGATAAAATGGTCTACTATGGCAGGTAGACAATAACAACAACAAAAACAGGTTATACTAAATAGACAAATGGTAAAACTCCTACCGGATGGTTTTGTCCACTATGAAAAGTAGACACATAGGGCTTGGTTTTGTCCCTGGGTACTATCCACACGATCCCTTGGTAAAAAGTTCTACCACCTGTGTTCCTTTCCTCACCAATGCGTTTTGATACTATTGTATCTTTTTCAATGCCTTGTACCAGGCCCTAAGATTTCTGTTGCCTACCCTGGTGATGCATATGCATGTGTGTATGCATAGCAACAAAGATGTAGCTGGCTATATCTGTATGTGCACCAGTCTGTACTTGATGCAAAAGATACATCTGAAAACACATGTACAGATGGGTCCACGGTTATCTTGACTAGTTTTCTGCGCCTATACACAACATGACTTATTAGCATAAACCCTTCATCTATTGTTCTCATCTGCAATAAAATACATAGAACAATACAGCAGGGGATTAAGTAATTACAGCAGGGGATTAAGTCCGACTGGCCAGTCTCAGTTAATCCTATTAAAGGTCAAGATAAATGTGGACCCATCCGTATTTACACTTACGTCAAACTCTGCATAACTTACAAGTTACAACTCTATTAGCTTGCCCTTACTGACCTTTGCTTACTCTTCCATGCCCCATTACATCCTAATTACACATCTACAATGAATATGAATCATCATCCCCAATAGATGTGTATGCTTGGCTCAGAAGTTGTGTGAAAACATGTAATATACAGTATGCTCTGAAAATGGGCATGCATTCAATTTACCATCAAGGCCAATATGAGCGAAATTGATTTTAAATGTCTTCCTGTGTTTAAAATACTGTAATTTATTTTCATTTTCACATATGTTTTGGCTGGGCCTAGGTAGCTGGTACACTAATTCCCTTCCGTTGTTAACACTGTGTGGATACTGCTTGTTATTACTTACACAATGTTGTTCATAGACTTGTAGCCGCCTTAACATATGAGTACAGTACTTACTGAAAGTACAATTAATGCATTAAGCACTATACCTTTCGTATCACTATATTTGGTAACCTCTATTTCTCTATACATCCTGGAATGCCCTTCATTCATTTGCAGATACAAAGCGAAACGGTAATCCAGGACATACCGTAGCAAAATGTAACTAACTAAAGAATAAAATGAGAACCAACAGATAAAAGATTGATGAGGTTTAGGTTGTGTCATTACTTGATGCAGATGCTTTATTTAATACTCAGGGATATATAAAGCGCTGCAAGGCAAGTCTCTACAGGATGAACCACAAAGAGTACACACACAATGCAGAGATTAAATATGTTCATTGAGAGGTTATGGTAAGTACATACTTCTAAAAAGATTAGAGGGAAACCTAATCCTTAAATCTAACACATGTGGTACTGAGTACTACAGGGAGAATAAGAGTAACATTTAGAAGATTAGCTTTGAAATAAGATATTATTATTAATGGGATGTGAAAAGTAATAAGCAGTTAACATTGGTGACATTATAATCCTTCAGCCAAAAGATAAATATGCACCTCTTTTAATCTACAATATATGAATCATTTTGCACAGCCTGATTTATTTAATAAGATTGACTGCAAATCTGCTGCAATGCCACAACTGAAGACATAACCTTATTGATAAAATAATACAAAAACAGATATAAGGTTGAAACTTCATGCATAATAAACAGCAGTCACCCCTCTGGATATAATTAACACACAATATTCATTGAAAAAATATATTTTTTTATGTATTCTGTGTCTTTCTCACTATTAGAAACATTAGAAAATGATGGTATCATATGAATAAGAATACACGTGTTGGGGTTTTGTTAATAAAATAGCTTTGAAAGCACCAAATAATATCTTGTCGACTGTTTCGCTTTGTGCCTCTGCAAGCGTAGGTCAGCAATTTCTGCACACAAAATCAGTGAGTGTAATCCATCCGTTCTGGCATCTAGCTGTTATGGGACTACAAAGAAAAAGCAATTCACAGTAATTCATACATTTGAAATTTCAGACTAGGATTCACAGTAATAAGGTCTCTGGAGACAGCATATTAAGAGAGGGTTCACACCCTCACGTTGTGGTCAAAATAACGTAACAATATGCACTAGTTTTTAAACACAATTATTCTCATTTCTGGTAAAAAATGGTCTCTTTATGACAACTGTTTTGATGTTAGGATTAAAACGTCTTCACACTGCCAAGGGGTCATCAATAAGGAAAAAAATAAGTGTACAGAATATACTTTATGTTTAACAAATCAGCACAGATATAAAATTTCTCTTTTTACTTCTGCACTATGACATGCATTATTTTACTGGGAAAGTCTTGGGTATTCTGAATTAATTTACGTTTGACAGCAAGTGGAATATCCAGGGAACCTTCACTGCTGAGTAAGTGCATAAATGCACATTTACATGAAATCTCTGGATAGTCATATGGTGCAATTAATTGAACAATGAATATGAACATTATTCAATTTAAATTTGCATTGAAATACCATATACAGTATATGTATTGTGTTTTAAACATCTACTTTCTGCAAAATGTAACTTTTCACAGCACACACAATGCAGATATATAATACTTAATTCAGCAAACAGAGTAACAGTCAGAGCTGAAGCATATATATTTTGGGATGGATGACTTGATGGAGTATTTTTTTTTTTTTGGGGGGGGGGGGGGGTTATGGCACATTATGGTATAATACGCATTCAGCATTTGAGGTTAGCCCAAGTATGTTCCTTTGTGTTACAGGTTGAGTATCCCTTATCCAAAATGCTTGGGACCAGAGGTATTTTGGATATGGGATTTTTCCGTATTTTGGAATAATTGCATACCATAATGAGATATCATGGCAATGGGACCTAAATCTAAGCACAGAATGCATTTATGTTACATATACACCTTATACACACAGCCTGAAGGTCATTTTAGCCAATATTTTTTATAACTTTGTGCATTAAACAAAGTGTGTCTACATTCGGAGAGAGAATTGACAGCATAGGAAAGGAATGAGTTAAAAATCTTGTGAGGGGTGGACCTAGCTGGAAGGAAAGTACAGCCCTTGGGAAAAGGGGAGGGTTAGTATATATAGGGAAGGATAGGCCATTTTGTCTCCTCTGGTTGGTGAAATTGCCTTGTTGTGTGGGTGAGTGCTGCAGTGCATAACTTCCCATTTTATTCACAGTTTCCCTGCGTTTTTTTCGATTTTGGGGTTTTTTTCAGTTCCCTGCATCCCTACATTAGCTGGAAGCATATAGCTCCCCTGCATTCCCTTTGTAAAAATGGCTTCCCGCCCTCGACGTTCCGCCGGGCCCCCGCGCCTATGGCGGTGGAGCTGGACCGGGGGAAGGGGTGGCAGGCCTGGGGGACGGGGCTCCGTCCCCCGGGGGCCTCCACTGGCTCGGGCGGGAGCGCAGTGCGGCGGACCAGGTAGGCCTCGCCGCTGGGGTCTGGGCCGGCTTTGCCGGGCGGGCGCGGGCGGCGGGGTGGGCCGGAGGTCTGGTCCGGCCGCCCGGAGGTAGACGGGCATCGGCCCTCGCCTCCGGGAGCGGCAGCTGAAGCGGCGGTGTCCGGCGCCCGCAGGAGGGCGCCCGGCGGGGGATCCACACGCGGCCTCTATCAATCCCCCCTTGCCGCAGCGGAGTGGAGGTGCCGGGCGGGGGGGGGAGGCCGGACGGGGTTCGGCTGTTCGCGCGCGGGGCTTGTTACGGAGCCTCGCGCGGCGGGTGCTACAAGTGCGGCAGGCGGGAGCTCTGTGGCTGAGAGCAGTGGGACGCGCGCACGAGGTGCGCGCGCACCCACGCTCGCCTTCTGCGGCGCCAGCCGCGCACGTGTGCGCGCAGCGGCGCCGCCAGCCCTGCTGTCTCCCCTGATATCTCCCCGGCAGCCAGAGTACGGCGGGGGCCGGGGGGGGAGGAGAGGCAGGGCACTTGCTGATGCAGGGGACTGGCAGGGACGTGCGGGATCGGCACAAAGGGGTGCAACAGCGAGAGGTGACGGGGCGCGCGCACGGGATGCGCGCGATCCCGTGCCCACTGCGAGCGGCGCCGTGCGCGCGCAGCTGCGCCGCGGGTTTCCCTGTCTCCCCAAATCACTCCCCTGGAGCTGGAATCCAGCGGCCTGCGGGGGAGGAGGAGGGACAGGGAATGGGTCAGTGGCCACAGGGCTGCTGCACGCGCCGCTTGGTCTCGCGGCGGCTCCCTCCCAGCGGCGAGGGATAGTTCCGATCCGCAGGAGGAGGGGGCGTATTCGGAGGGGGAGAGTGAGGGCAGTGCGGGCACCGACAGGGGTGCCCCCGCTTTCCCGCCGGGGCAGCGGGCGTCGGGTGCCCGGTTTACGCCGGTCGGGCGGCGGGCACGTGGTCGCGCACGGGCCCCGAGGCCGCGTTTTGGGGCAGTCACGACCCCTCCGGAGCGCTGGCGTCGGCCCTGGCCATGGTGGTGAAGGCATTAGGGCCGCTAGCCGCGGCTGCCTCCCCGAGGGCGGCTGCAAGTTCCGGCGCGCCTGCGGGGCCAAGCGGGTCCGGCGGGCGGCGGCCTTTGGCGGCGCAGCGTGTGGCACGCGCCTGCCGGGAGCTCGGGGCGGCCACCGCGGAATTGGAACAGGGTACGGGGCAGGGCGCGGAGGGGCGCGCGGCGGCAACGCCCCCCTCACGGAGGGCGCGGCATGTGCCGCGAGTGCTGGCTGGGTCCTCCGCTTCTTTCTCTTTTACAGGGGATCTCGGGGAAGTGGAGATGGCAGAGTTCGAGGAGGAAGACGTCGGTTTGGCCACGCCGGAGGATTCCATGTCGGGGCAGTCCGCGGCATCAGGTGAGGTGGTGCAGTCGGTAGCGGGTTCCTCCACGAGCTCTAGTTCTCGTAGTTCTTCCTCTTCCTCCTCTTCATCTGTTCTGTCGTCGCAGGCGTCCGAAGTCAGTAGCACGACTAGGGCAAAGAAGCGGGCGACGAAATTCGCCAAGAGGGCAGCGGGCCAGCAGAAGAGGCGGAAGAGGCGCAAGCGGCTTAGCGAGGAAGCTCGTAGGGCCAAGAAATGCCGCAATTTGCCCGGTGTTGTTCGCTGCGACTATACTGCTGTAATGCGGGGGCTGCGAGATAGCTGCCGCAGGAAGATTCGCAGAGGGGACTTCGTTGATGTGTTCGTCTTGTCGAAGGACGCGAAGAAGGAGTATAAGGCGGCGGCCGCAAAGAAGGGCATCGGGGCTGAAGCATTCCGTACCTTCGATAATTGGCTGGCCGGGTTCTGGGTCTTCGCGGCGTTTTACCTGGAGGACAGGCCGGACGAGCACATGAACATAATTCGGTACCTGCATCTCGTACACGACATGCAGCGCACGTCTTCGGGATCGGAGTGGCGTAGGTATGACCAGGAATTCAGGGAAAAGCAGGACGGTTTGCAGGTCATGGACTTTGGGTTCAAGGACGTTGAAGTCTGGCTCAAGGTCACTCGGGCCTCGCAACAGGCTGAGGAGCCCCGGAAACTGGGGGCGGACGGGCACCGCGCAGGGTCATCCGCCCAGGGGTCCGGCGTGGACGGCGGATTGGCCAAGCCAGGTAGGTTGGCCGTCCGTGCAGGGGGGCGAGCCGCCACAAAAGGGAAATGTTTCGCGTTTAACAACGCGGCGTGTTCCTTCGGCAAGCAGTGTTGTTTTTTCGACACTCGTGCCTGCAATGTGGCGGATCCCACCCAGCCGCCTCCTGCTTCAAAGGCAGTCGGCAGGGTGCCCGGGGTAAGCAAACTTACCCCAGACAGGCCGCGGGCGGGAGCGCTCTGCAGAGCGCCAACACCAATTAAATTGGAGACGATGGGCCGGTGGTTGGACTGGTATCGGAATAGGGAGGATGCACAATTTTTGTTTTCCGGTTTTCAGTTTGGGTTTCGCTTGCCTGTTGCGAGCGAGGTGTCCGTGCGGAACCTCCAGTCTGCCCGAACCTTGCCGTTAGTGCTGCTGGAGAAAGTGGATTAGGAGGTCAGGTTGGGCAGGATGGAGGGACCGTTTCTATCGCCCCCGGTGGATGACTTGGTCATCTCTCCAGTGGGGGTGGTTTCCGGCTCATTCAGCATCTTTCTTACCCATCGGGGGCGTCGGTCAATGACGCAATACCGCCGGCTCATTGCTCGGTGGTGTATCAGTCGTTTGACGAAGCGTTGGAGATGGTCCGCAGTTACGGGACTGGGGCCCTCATGGCTAAGATGGATGTTGAGTCCGCTTTTCGGTTGCTGCCATTACATCCGGACTCATTCCGTTTTATGGGTTTCCGGATTGGAACGGAGTATTTCATCGACAAATGTTTGCCGATGGGATGTTCCGTTTCATGCTCATTTTTCGAGCGTTTTAGCACGTTTCTACATTGGTGCGTGGAGTCTTCGTCAGGGGGTCACGGGGTCGCCCATTACCTCGATGACTTCCTGTGCGCGGGTCCGGCAAATTCACCACGGTGCGGCGACTTGCTTTTCAGCATCCGAGCGCTGTTTTTCCACTTCGGCGTTCCTGTGGCCGAGGATAAAACAGAGGGCCCGTCCTCCTGTTTGTCCTTTTTGGGGATTGAGATTGACACGGTGGTGAAGCTCCGCGACGCTATTTGCCGGTTTGAGGGGTCGCGTAAGGTCACACTGCGGCAGGCGCAGTCCTTGCTGGGCATGTTGAACTTTGCTTGTCGGGTAATCCCGATGGGCAGGGTTTTCTGCCGGAAGCTAGAAAGGGCGACTGCGGGGTGTGTCAGACCACACCATTTCGTGCGTTTGTCCTCAGAGATTAAGAGGGATTTGGCCGTATGGGCCTCGTTCCTGGAGGACTTCAACGGGGTGTGTATATGGCAGGCCCCAATGGTGGACAGCGCTAGGTTGCAGCTGTTCACCGATGCAGCGGGTGCCTCTGGATTCGGTTGCTATCTGGAGGGATCTTGGTGCGCGGCCTCGTAGCCGGCGGAATGGCATCGCAAAGGTTTAACTAAGGACCTTTTGCTTCTGGAGCTTTTCCCCATTATGGTGGCGCTGGAGGTATGGGGCGATCGGCTGGCTCATCGCAGCATCTTGTTTAGATGTGACAATCTGGGCGTGGTGCATGCGATAAATAACCAGAGGGCGAAGTCGCTGGTCGTTCTGCGGGTGCTGGGGCAGTTGCTGTTGACATGCCTACGTCGAAACGTGTGGTTCCGCGCGCAGCATGTGCCGGGGATGGAGAACGGAATTGCTGACGCGTTATCACGAGGGCAGTGGGAAAGATTTTGTTTGTTGGCACCCGAGGCCGACGAGCATGGTTTTCATTGTCCCGTTTATGTTTGGCAGGTGATCGGGCCGGACTGGAGGGTCTAGCGTTGCGGTCAGTCGCGCCAACCACGCTTAAGGCTTACAGGCAAGCTTGGAGCGAGTGGGAGGAGTTTGTTCAAGGACGGAATTCACAAGGTAAGAGCGGGCATCGGATGATGCTTTCTTTTATTTGGCAGCTGTATGTTTCGGGTAGGTCCAGAGCGGTGGTAGCCCGGTACTTGGCTGGTATTTCGTTTTTCAGCAAAATAAAGGGCGTCCCCGACGTGACGAAAAGTGGGATTCTGCTGAAGGCGATGAAAGGATGGGCGCGAGTCGCGCCGACGCCGCCTGACGGGAGGCGGCCCATTGATGCGGCCTTGTTGCCGGGTGTCATCAGGGCGGTGAGAGGTGTCGCATCGTCCATGTTTGAGTCGCTGTTGTACAGTTTGGCGTTCTCAATGGCTTACCACGGGGCCTTTAGGGTTTCGGAGTTGGTAGCGCCTTCTAAGCGAGCAGATTCGCGCATGCTTGTCGGGGACGTGGTGGTGGGTGAGAGGTCCTTGCTTTGCAGATTGCGTCGCTCTAAGACGGACCAAGTGGGGAGAGGTCGATGGGTCACCTTGGTTCCGGCACTTGATGAGAGCATTTGCCCAGTAAGTTTGGCAGTGCAGTATGAGGCAGTACGGCCCGACGGTCGGGGGTCATGGCTGCTGCATTATGACGGGCTGCCGATGACGAAGTATCAATTTCGTTGGATGCTGGGTCGCTGTCTTGCGAGCTTGGGCCTTCCACCCGCTGCGTTCGGGACGCATTCCTTCCGCATAGGGGCTGCGACGTCGGCTGCGGCAGCGGGATTTTCCATGGCTGAGATCCAGGCGGTGGGGCGATGGAAGTCGTCAAGTTACAGACGGTATATTCGCCCCTTGCATGAGATGTTGGCTCGCGCGTACTTTTTGTTCAATTGCAGTTGTTTAATCATGTTGTTACAGTTCAGTACGTTATGGTGTTGTGCGTTTGTTTGTCTTCCCGTTTTTTATCCTACTCAGGGATTAGATACTCGCCGTTGCGGTCATGAGCCGGCAGCGGGGGTCTGGAGTTATTTTGCGATTTTTTGCCTGACTTGAAGGACTGAATTCTAATCCACAATTCGGCTAATCTGTTCTAATCAGAGTCCCTCAGCAGGTCTTTACGCTTTCACCTCCAGCTGAGTTCTGACATGTTTTACCCCCCCTCTTTTTTATTTTCTTAAGTTTGCTTTCATCTTTCCCATTTGTGTGTTCATGTTCTGCTTCAAATTGGCTGGAAGCTCGTGCAGATCGGCTAGGCCGAGATTTCTGCTATATTCGGAAACAACATTTTTCTTTTTGGCAGATCCTTCAGGTTAACGCACTTACTGAATTATGGTATAGATATTTAGTAACCAATTTTACCCCCTTTCCTCCTCTTCAGGTTGGTTTGCTGATGACTTGACCGTTTGGGTGGTGGGCCACTCGCATGTGTTTTGGGCCGCAAAGTTTTTAGCCTCGGTGGGGGCTCAGCGGTTTCCTAGGGCTCAGGGATTTAGATGGCTTGGTTGGCGAGGAATGATGTGGAAAGATCTGAGGAGTAGGCTAGTTAGTCAGGCCAGCAAGCATGGAGTTCCTAGAGTATTGGTTGTCCATCTAGGTGGCAACGACCTAGGGAAGACGACATCTTTGGAGTTGCGGTGTGCCATGGCAAGTGTGGCCGCAGCATGGACCAATTGTGCAATGGTTTTCTCCCTGATAGTGCCAAGGTTGAGTTGGCGAGGGGTGGCGGATGGTCGCCTGATGGATGAGGCCAGAAAGAAGGTGAATGGGGCGGTGGCGAAGTGGGTGCTGTCCCACGGAGGCAAGGTAGTTCGCCACCCTAGGATTCGGTTCCGAGACAGTCACCTTTTTCGGCCTGATGGTGTGCATCTATCCAATGAGGGGATGATGTTTTTCCTGGAGGACCTGTTCCTAGTGTTGCAGGAGTTAGGGTGAGGTTATGGTGGCGGTGCGAAGACTCTGGGGAGGAGTCTTTCGCTGTTGGCGGAAAAGAACGGCAGTTTGTAGTTGTATGGTAAGCTGTAGTGATTTACAGTTTGATTTGGTTTAGGTGCACTCACCTCCATCGACTTATTGGCCGCTCGACCACCCGACCGGGAGGCAGCGGAATGGGCACCCATCAGGGTGGGAAGTCACTGTGGGGGTTGAGCTAGCACCTATTACCGTTTTGATAGTTTGTAGTTAAATTGGGATGGTTTTGATTTTAGCATTTTAAGGTTAGCGTCAGTTTAATAGAGCCGTTCTTTTTTCTGCCACCATATGCCGGCTGAATCGGCATCTTAACAAAGTTTTCATTTACAGGTTTGCTATGGTTAGGGTCAAATAAATAGCTAGCAATTTTTCAGCCAAATTCAAGTCTCCGTGTCTTTATTTCTTGGTATTAGAGGTAACGAATGCTTTACTTAGAATGAAGGGGTCCATCAAATGTCATTAGGATGTTTAGGAGAGAGAATTGACAGCATAGGAAAGGAATGAGTTAAACATCTTGTGAGGGGTGGACCTAGCTGGAAGGAAAGTACAGCCCTTGGGAAAAGGGGAGGGTTAGTATATATAGGGAAGGATAGGCCATTTTGTCTCTCTCTGGTTGGTGAAATTGCCTTCCCGCCCTCCCGCCCTGTTGGTAGAGTTTCTGGCACGGAGTGCCTTGGCATTGAACTGTTGGCTGGTTTTATCGTTGGCTATTTATTGGCGGAAAAGAATGGCAGTTTGTAGTTGTATGGTAAGCTGTAGTGATTTACAGTTTGATTTGGTTTAGGTGCACTCACCTCCATCGACTTATTGGCCGCTCGACCACCCGACCGGGAGGCAGCGGAATGGGCACCCATCAGGGTGGGAAGTCACTGTGGGGGTTGAGCTAGCACCTATTACCGTTTTGATAGTTTGTAGTTAAATTGGGATGGTTTTGATTTTAGCATTTTAAGGTTAGCGTCAGTTTAATAGAGCCGTTCTTTTTTCTGCCACCATATGCCGGCTGAATCGGCATCTTAACAAAGTTTTCATTTACAGGTTTGCTATGGTTAGGGTCAAATAAATAGCTAGCAATTTTTCTGCTAAATTCAAGTCTCCGTGTCTTTATTTCTTGGTATTAGAGGTAATGAATGCTTTACTTAGAATGAAGGGGTCCACCAAATGTCACTAGGATGTTTAACACAATTCATTTATGTTTCATATACACCTTATACACACAGCCTGAAGGTCATTTAATACAATATTTTTAATAACTGTGTGTATTAAAGAAAGTTTGTGTACATTGAGCCATCAGAAAACAAAAGTTTCACTATCTCACTCAAAAAAGTCTGTATTTCGGAATATTCCGTATTTCGGATATTTGGATATGGGATACTCAACCTGTACTAACAATGATAAACAGCAATAATAAGCATAGATATGAGATGGCATAATAAAAACTGCAGAGTCTGTATCATCTAATACATTTTGGAGGGGCTACCACTGTTTTTTTCACCTTTATGAGACAGGCTACAAATCAATAAAAATAAACTCTATCATTATCATTATCATGTCGATTGGTGTCTTTCATTTAGATTTTTGCTTAGGTTTTGCTTTAATTATATGCTATTTGATAGGATACTAATTTGATATGGATACTGTTATACATCCATATGTTTGACATGCAGAAGTATCACCAAAGTATTCATTTTAAAAAAAAAGAGACAGTCAACGGGACCCCAGTCAACAACTTAAGTTATTCATTAATTTTGATTTTTTAATAGGTATTGATGCATTTAGGTAGTGAGTTGATAAGATAATGATTTGAATGGATACTGTTATAAATTGATGCAATTAGGTAGTGAGTTGATAAGATAATGATTTGAATGGATACTGTTATCAAGTAACATGTTTTATATGTGGATAGATAACAGCAGCAGGGCACTTAAATAAAATGTTGCAGTCAACAACTGGCCTGGCACAATTCAGAAATGAAACACTTTAAGAAAGGCAGTAAGCGCCTTTAATTTTGATTACATATTCCAGCAAACAACAGGTATGGCATGCAGGGAGACAGAGCAAATCAGACTTCATACATTAAAAGAAGATAGACAAGTAGAGCAACATGTATGATATGCAATCAGGGAGACAGTAGCGGCAGGGTGCTTATTATGGATAAAGGAAGATGCATCACAATTCTGGCTAAAACTGTTAATTTACAGTACAATACTACAAGATGGAATTGTCCTTCGGCTCCCTAATGCTACAATTATGTTGTACAGTATATACTGTACAAATGACATGCACAGTTTAACAAAACAAGCACTTCAGCAATTAATGTTTGGGACTGAAATGATTAATTTGCTTGGCCCCCACAGAAAAAAAAAGTTCTTGGCATTGCTTATTGGACTGTAAAATAGAAAGGTATTCTAACAGGATATTAATGGGCTTTATGCTAACAGTATTTGTATTCCTAAATTCCTAAAAGGGACTGTCTGATATGCTAATTTCTACTAAACCTAAGCAACATAATCCTGTGTATACACAATAACTTTCAACTCTATAATTGAATAAAGACCGTGATACATGAATGTGGCATAAATTAAAGCGTGTTTATTGAAACAGGTTTAGCAGACTAAGGGGGTTCTTCAGTATGGCTTGCAGATTCTCCTAAAAAGCAGACGCTGCATTCCTTTCTATTGCATGCTGGGGGACGCCCATTGCAGGGCAAAGCCACCCATCATGCACAACAGCCTGCCCAGCAGCTGCGGCAGTAATTTAATTGTGGTTGCAGCAGCTGTGGACGACCCCCTGCAGCTGCAGCTAGGCTGCATATGTAGGCAGTCACCCGTCATTTTCTTGATTGGAGCGGCAGCATGTGACATCACACAGCCCCCCGAAAAAAGCTGCCACCCCATCCCCATTTTGCCCGCACTGCCCCTGCAATGCCGTAACCCTGCCCCCACAATAGCCGCCACTTTCAATCATACTGCATTCACATCCTGTGCATGTGGGGCATGCACAATGTGCAGAAAATCGCTTGATTATGATTTTCGGTACTTTGCGTTCCTCTTTTAATTGCCCCCTAAATTTGGAATTCAAATTTGAATATTGTGAATTTTAGATAACTGGTGGCAGACTAAAACATGAAAAATCAGTTAAAAGCTCATGATGTGATTCTGCTAACCAACATTATCACGTGGGTTATAAAATTCACCCTATGCAACATGGTAACCCAAGGAGTGGCTCCCCACTTACAATGTACATATCAAAATTGGGTACCCCTTTCGGGTGGTTTCCACAATCTTTATGAGAGAGTGAAATCACTAAAAATATCCTCTATCTCCACTTGACCAAATGTGCATCAGTATTGGCCACATAGTTTGCCATGCTTTACTGCCAAAGCCATATTCCTTCCCAGAACCACAGACCAGAAACTAACTAAACTAAACTCCCACACTAAATAGCAAAAGTAGTAGTAAAAAAAAGGGGCAAACTCCCTTTGATGCTACAGGTATATGTGATCTGTCATAAGAGGGTCAAGCATCCAGGCTTTACCCATGCAAGAAGGGCACACAATGAGCTGATCTGCACAAACATATGTCCTATATGCTGATGACTTCCATCAGACTGAAGGGTAGATGTACTAAGCAGTAAAAAAAAGTGGAAAAGTAAGCCAGTGGCTGCTCGGTATACTTTTAAAGTATGCAAATTTTAGATGTTATGTCAGTGCTGATTGGTTGCCATGGGCAACTTTTCCACTGGCTCACTTTTCTACTTTTATCACTTAGTACATCTCCCACCAATGCCTGGATGAAATCCTCCAACAGCCAACTGTAGCAGCTGATGTTGCAACTGATATGTGGAAATAACAGGTACTGAATTGCAGGGGTGTGTCTAGGGGTCTGAGTGCCCCTGGCAAAGGACTAGTGCCCCACCTTCGCACATATTTGAAATATCGAAGGCGTGTGTGCCAAAAAAAGGGTTGTGGCCACTGAATAATACCCAAATACAAATTACACCACACAGTAACATCCATTACTAACACTGCACTGCACAGCAACATCTGTTATCTTATACACATTATGCCACACAGTAGTGCCTATATATCTCCAAAAAATGCTAACCCAGTATACCACATCGGGCTATACAAAATATATCCATTCCAATAAGAAGAGGTGCACTCAGCAGGGACTTTTCAGCAGGTTTTATTTACTCACATCACCAGTGTAGACAAAAACATAACGTAACCTTTCTCAAGACATCCCACCAGTAGAAGAGACAGAGACATGTCTCTGTCTCTTCTACTTTTAGGATGTCTTGAGAAAGGTTATATTATGCAACTGAAACGTTGACACTGGTGATGTGAGTAAACTATATATAATTACCCCTCAGGGTAACGTGTTCCAGGGCTCTCCTAGGGGGTATGTGCCCCCAAATATGCAGGCAGGAAAGAACAGGCATACCTCGGAGACTCCAAATTAGTAAAATTTCCCAACAGGTTTGTTTAATTAATCTACGTTTCTGGGATGGTCTCCCTTTTCTGTTCTGAAGAAGGGGAGACTATCCCCGAAACATAAATTGATATGTGTTTGTATAGAGATAACACTGTTTGCATGCAGTGTGATTAAGAGGGCACCGGAGCTTCTACTTTTTTCCTTCTGCTAACATTGTGTGCCGGATTCAAAAGTGACATATGTGATATATATATATATATACACACACAAGGTAGAGAAAACCGGCTGCGACACTCGGAGACTTAAATAGAAGACATGTATGTCAAAGCAAACTCCAACATTTCGGGGCTGTCCTGCCCCTTTGTCAAGGTGAATAACAAATAACAAAGTGTGTTACCTACTTAAATATACGGAGAAGGCCGCCAGTGCTCAGTGCCACCATGTGTACGCCTTCCTGGTACCGGCACCTTCCACCGTCATTGGTGATGTGGCCACCAGTTGTCCTGGTAACCAAGATGCGAGGCTACCATCTCGCACTGGAATTAAACATAGTGACTGTTTACAGAACCCGTATATCCCGTCATAACTCCATTGCAAGCAGGAGCACTCAAATACATGTTAGTGTTTTAGTGAACACCATATTGGAGGGAAATAAGGGTATTATCTACCACACTCTTATCGTAATGCTTGAGTATCAAGCCCAAAAGAAAATAAATAAGGGCTGATCCATATTGCTTTCTAAAAAATGTATCACATCCACATTAGGTTAATTTATTATGGTCACTTGTACTAAACAGTGCTGCCTCTATTTTTGATTAAAGTGACCTATAAAAAAGTATAATACTGCATGTTAGTGTTACTGGTTATTGATATAGTAATAGTATGTGTTAATATTAGCCATATGCAGTTAAAATATTAATATGGAAGTGAAAAAAAAGAAATTTTATATATATATATATATATATATATGTGTGTGTGTATATAATAGTTGTTTCACCTTATTCCACTTTCAGAGGAAGTAGCTGTCCACCCCCGAGCACCCCCTCCCCCTATTAGTTCCTCACCAGCACTTACACCCAGGATCGACCTTAGCAGACAGCAGTGTCAGCCATTGTAATTGGCGCCAGAGTCAGTGGTCCGCAGTGTGCGCCACAATCAAGAAACTACGTAAACTACACCTCCCAGCATCCCTTGCTGCATTGAGCTCCCAGCAGCAAGGGCTGCTGGGAACTGTAGTTTATGTACAGATAGAGCCACCTTTATCTTGGCCTTTAATAGGATTAACTGAGCCAGGCAGTGAGACCTAATCCCCTGCTGTAATGACTTGTTTAACAGACAGTGGATCCAGTCAGCAAAAAGCCATCCAAAGCTGTACAGCGTGCCATTACATAGGGAGAGGAGGAATGTACCTCACTCCAGTGCAGTAGAGAATGCTTTATGTGTTATGCAAGGTGCCTCAGGCCCGCCATCAGGGGGGTGCTGCAGGCACAGCTGTCCCAGGCCTGGCCTCTGTAACAGAGAGGGGAGGGCCCGGGCCGCTCATCCCGCTGCCCGCCCCATGCCGATAGTATGCTGACACTGCAGTTGATTGCCCAGCCTCGGCGCCTGCAGGCTATTGAAATTGGTCCCCTCTCAAGATGACCGATGCCTCAGATGAGGCAGTTATTAAAGATACTAGAGGAGGCTCTAGTATCTTTAATAACTGTCTCCTATGAGGCAGCAGCTATTTTGGGAGGGACACATTCAATAGTTTTAATTGAAGCAGGCTGCTGAACAGTCTGCTGCTGCGGTGGCGGCAGCAGGGGGGAAGGGCGAGCAGAACCTTGGGCTCTGACAACAATACCCCTGACAATGAGCAGGTACAGGGGAATTATTGTGTGGGGTAGCATAATATGATGCTGGGGGCAAAACTGTGGGGGACACGGGATTTTTCTTTTTAACAACAAAAAAATAAATATTAAAAAAAATTTAAATAAATAAATAAATTACATATATATATATTTTTTTTTTTTGTGTGTGGTGGGGGGGCTGCCTGTTTTGCCAGTCCCGAGCCCCATCATTTCTGATGGCAGCCCTGTTGTGCTTAAATCTGTGAAGTGAGTTCATCCACTGCCAGCTTGAGTCAGGTGATTCCCCTAGTTAGACTTTTAGAAGAGCAGCTCGAGAAAATGAAGGAAGAGATAAAACAAAGCGATTCTGCTAAATTTATTGGACTTGTAGAACAAGCCATTTATTAAATTCACCAGGATCCAAGGGTCAACAATATATTTAAATCACTATATTTTGCCAGCTGTACTTGTTCCTATGTTTAAGTTATATGTTGTGTATTTATTTGCAACAGATGCAGATCTTAAGAGATGCAAAATGCTCCTGGTAAGCAAGTTCTCATCTCCACTGGTATGTGACATGAGGACAATGTCTCCTCCTTTACTTTCTACAGCAACAGATGCTGCTAGGAAATAACCTCAGCTTTCCCAAGAGATCCACCAGGGATGCAGAATTGAAACAATACAACCTCATGACATCTTTGGCACCTTGAAAAAGACCCTAGGGAAGGGTAGAAATGCATTGGGGTGGTGTAGAGGCGTTCCAATTTTGATTAACAGTGCTGATTACCTGGACAGCGGTGTGCCTGTGGGAAAATCCCAGGATTTTTTTTCCCACTGACTCTCATGCTGTTTTGAACTGTTCCAACATCTCTGGTAATTATTCTCTGTACTGAGTGACTGGAGGATTGCCACTTAAAGGGCTACTGCTATAATTTGTTGTGTACCAAGAATCTACGTTGTTTAAAAGATTTTTGTTGTTGTGCTATATATGTTAATAAATTGTACTTCACTATATGCACTTTTCCTTATTTGCATACTGGCATGAATCCTTTTCTGAAAGGAGAAAGGTGTCTGAAAGCACCAAAGAGCTAATATGACCAAGGAGCACTAGTTAAGTCATTTTCTACATTTTATATATACTGTATTATGACATCTGTTTGGGTATAAAAAAATTGTCCAAAATTAGTGACACCTCTACCATGACTCCATCTCATATGGTCAACATCCAAAGAATGGTGGTGGATTATGTTAATGACAGCATACAAATAGGCATGTCATACAGTCCCATTGAGCACTGAAAAGAAAAAATGGTAAGTTGGAGGCCCTTGTGCAAACTGGCTTTGCATTACTTAAGCTGTCCACCCTCCAATATGTACTCTGTAAGAGTTGTCAGCACAGCCGGGAATCTTGTCAGCGATCGACAAAGAAGGCTAATTTCTCGAAATGTGGAAAATATGATGTTTATAAAAATGAACTACCAATTCCATGAGGAAGACCTTTACTGCCAATTGCATTACAGTACAAAGACACCTGTACTAATGGATTCCAGCAGGGATAAATTAATATTGTGTGAAGATGAAGTACACACTGATGAGGGTGATGATGAGGATGATGTAGAGCCTCTGTATAGATCATTACCAGCATGGTCATCTGCACATTGGTAGTTTGTTTTGTTGGGGCCCAAACAAACCAAGCACTTCAGGACATGGGTGGGAGGGCCCCAGAATTAATTATCAGCTGTTTGCTGGTGAATTTTGGAATAGTTTTATTTTCTTGGCTTCATGAGCCTTGTCAGTAATTCTTTCCTATTAAAATGGTATTTTTCTTTGGTTATTAAAAACGTGTTGCAAATTAGTAATGGCTGAATTCATGTAATAACCAATATTTTTTTGGGTCTATGCAGAAAACACAGTCACAAATGTCTCCAATGATTAATTAAACAAATTAAATTAACTTACTAATAAATCCTTCCTTGAACTGCCTTCCACTACATACATATTGTACCTCCCTTAGACCTCTAGTTCTTGATTAATAAAAACATTATTGGTTTCTGTGGGATCATATAGTTGATTAAACTGCCATCCTGTCTGCCACTGCAGTGCCACTCTGTTTCCTATATATGGCATGTTTTAAGTTGAACTGCCATGTGCCTGTGCCACCCACTGCTGTTGCTTAACTTAGTTAGCTAGATAAACTGGATGAAAAATATATTGTTAGCTGTGATGTGGTCAAAATAGAGTAGAAATGACTAAAAATTAATGTTATTGAGGTAACTAATACTGTTAGGAGCAAAAATAGGCTCATATTATGTGGTTTTAGCTGTTTTTATCATTTTTTGTAAAAAAAAAAATATAGATCCAATACAAGAAATAAAAACAAAACACGTGAGAGTGGTTTTGGCAAAACCAAAACCAAAACCTGATGACAAACTAGAACCAAAACCAAAACATGGGGATCTGAGCCATTGCCCTATTAATAATCCTACACTCACATCTTCATGGTAAACCAGCATTGGGGTGCACAACAGTGGACCACACTGGTAGCCCACAAGTAAAAATAAATCCAAAAAGTTTTTGGAAAAGAAAGCACTCACCAACAAAGTGTAAAGTTCTTTTAAGGTTTCATATGCATGAAATCTGCAATACATTTCATTAGCCATTAGACTAATTGATTGACATCCTGTTCTTTAGCAATTTATGAGTTTGATTGGGAGACATTCACTGTCTACACCTGCTATATGTACCTGTTGTCCTGCTGTCTGTTATCGATTTGAAATGGTCTTGATAATGATTTGTCAGAATTGAGACAGTGACTAATGGTTTATTGAGTGTATGGCAGAATTCATGCATGTGAAGCAGTAAAAGAAAATAATAAATTTTTGGTGAGTGCCTTCTTTTCCAAAAACTTTTGGGATTCTATTTATATGCTTTTTGGACACATTGTACTTTCTAACCAATATACTTTAACACAAAATTTCAGTAGACCGAGATCTGTGCATACACTATACTGGACAATTTGATTTTCTACAGTACAATGGAAACTATTCCAGTACACAATGCCTTCCTTCTTTGCAACTCTGTCTGTTACCAATTTTTGCAGAATGTAGAATCTCTTGATAAATTAGTTTGGCAACTCACCCTATTGCCCTCCATATTGTGTGTAACAGCAAAACAATTTAGGCGGCTAACTGCAGTGACCCTTTGGGGACACTTTGTTCAGGCAGTGGATCCATCTAGCTTCTACCTTCTTTCTTTAAAAGTATTAGTCCTCTGTCACCTCCCACCTCCCCTCTTTAGCAGGTGAACTCATCTATAATAATATTTTTCAAAGTGGTCATTTGGTGGCACAGTAGTAGAATATGAGCAGCTACAGGCTTGTCAGTATTTCCTTTCTCATAAGCCAATTTTATGTCAGAACTATGTTGAGTCATTCTGACCTGAAACGTTCTTGTGGTTGTGGCTATATACATTAAGCATGTCTTGATATACAGGGGCATGTCAAGAAGTAAACCCCATATTCCATCAAGCATGTCAGTCAATACTGTAGGAAATATCTCTTACAACTCTGCCAATGTGTAAATAATTGTCCTACAATATGTACTCTGCTTGTAGTGCATCCAATGCAGCGGAAACACCCCCTTCTTGGTGATCATCCAATTAGTCTTACTGGATGTTGTAGGCGTCATCTGGGTCCTATTTGACAGGTACTTCAGTTTTGAACCATCAGACACTCAGTAGGGGCGGTGCTGTTCCTATTTTACCAGGGCTTGGGACAAATGCCAAAAGTGGCTAATTCATCTTTATGGACTGCTGTGTAGTGTGTAAGTTTGTATTACACTTCACACCCAAGGTAATTATTTCTTAATTCTGCATTCTTGTTGACAACCTTGACATACCATCAAAGATTTTTGGTGTCCTGATGAGGCAGCCATTAACAACATTGCTCCTGTATCCTCTTACAAGAAATCTTTGACTTCTGCCAGTTGGGTTTCAACAAGACCACTTTCCAATTTGTTCCTTAATACTCATAGAAATTGGGGCACAGGAAGCTAATTCTAAAGAGCATTTGTATGATGGCTTGTTAAAACAAGGAGAGTATTGTGGTCAGTTAATTTATGATATAAGGTATATGTCAATCTATTGTCTCTTAAAAATTAGAATATCTAGAAACTTAATTCTTTTGTGGTCTGGAAAAGCAGTAAAATGTATCAGACTGTTCAACTCATTGAGGACTTTTAAAATTGGTCTTTGTCACCACACCAAATGACAAAAATGTTTTCTAGGAAGCGTTTTAAGAATAGAATGTTACTCCCATACCGTGACATGATGTGTTAATTTTTGTAGTGCACCATAAAAATGTTAGCACATGCATGGGCAATGTTAGATCCCATTGCTGTCCCTTAAAACTCATCTACCTACATAAAGTGATTACATTACAACACCATTTGAAGTAATGAAATTATAAATTCAACAGGAAGACCAGAGTAGGGACCACTCAATAGTGATGTGCATACAGCCTTTATCCCAGCAGCGGTGGAATAACTGTATAAAGGGAACATACATCTAATGTTGCCAATAATTAATCACACGGCAGAATGGTAGATGTATTAAATGTATTAATCCCCTTTAGGAAAATCTCCTGTGTCTTTGATATGACACCCTATATGCTTAACACAATTTTGCAAATAAAAATTAACCAACTGTGCCAATAGCTGCAATACTGACTCTCATTCAGATATTACTGGATGCCTAGGGGGATCCACTAAGGTTTTGTGAATCTTGGGGACACTATATAAGATTGGGTGCACTGGTAATTCCACAATCAAAAATCTCTTTAGAGCTTCATCAATCCAATCATTTGTATAAGCCAAATTTAGTCTGCCTATAAAGTACACAATTATGTATTATTTCACAATTAACCCCATACTCACCACCCAGGGGTGCACAGAATAGCCCCAGGATTTCAGCCATGTGGGCCCCCCTTTTTAGTGTTTCCAACCTCCTGAGGAATTCCAGGCCTGGGTTGATCAGTTTCGGGCTGATTGCTACTATGGCAGTGGACCCTAAGCTGTGTTTCCAGCTTTCTATAGCAAGAACCCCCTGGAAGGTTCTGATTAATAGTTCTCCCAAACTTGCCTGCCTCAGGCAGGTCTATTGTTTGGTCAAATTTCCCATTGTTTTGCTGTAAGATTTTAATCGGTTTCAAATCCGTCCATTAGTAATCCACAGATTCTATTTTTGTCTATGTAAGAAAGTCATGTTTTTGTTTTTTTCCATCAGTTTTATCTTTAGTAAATGGTAATTTGGAAAATCAATAGAAAATTTACCAAAATTCCCAAATAAACCTTTACTAAAACCTTTACTACTTCACCTGGTTAAGTGAATTTCACCAACTCTCCAGGACCACTTTAAGCCCTGGTCAGGACAATGAGTAAGCAACCTTAATCACAGCAATCCATGCCAACAATTTGAAATCAGAGAGTAGCAGGTTATGCAGCAAGTATCTCACAGGTCGCAGGCAATCTAACTAGTACTGAGTGTTTTGACATCCTGTCTTAAATACCCAAAGTCTGCAGGGCATTGGCTGGGACAAGGAAGTGATCAGAGAGTAAATGACAATTAAGTGATACAAGATTACTAGAATAAAAAATAAACTAAACAGCAGCTGCTAGAGTTACATTTTCAGAATTGTTGACCTCTAGACCACAAGTTTCCAGGATCAAATCTGATTAAGCAAACACTTCTAACATTAAGTTACCATTTAAAACAAAAAATATGCCTGAACATATTTTCAAATATTCAGTTTAGGTATATGTCAAAATAATTGAATGGATACAGCTATATAAAATTGTGAAAATCTTTAATTACTTCTAAATTCATATAGAGGTATCAAACAACAAAATTATTTTATTCCTAACTCACAAACAACCACTGTTATTTCATGTCTGCCGCAGTGCCTTAAAAATATTAATATTTGGTTTTCAGAGCCTAAAAAAAGCTCTCAAAGAGGATTTATAACTGTTTAACACAGTGAGAGCTTCTTAACCTTGGCAGCTATTAAATGTTAAGATGAAACGCGGAACATTTTCAAATCACTACTAAAAAATAAGCTGACTGTCTCTCCACTGATAGATTTAGGATTCTTCTTGCTGCAGAGTCTAATTCACGACAGCCAAGGGGGAGAACTACACATTTCAGGTGCTTAAGATTATACAGAGAACATTAGTGGAGATTATATTTAAACAGAATATTACTGTCAGGTTTTATCTGGATTTAAAATACTTTTTTGATAGTCAACTTACTAGGAAATTCCTTTACCTCTTTTTTACTGTGGGTTTTTGTAATGATGGCCTCTAGCAGACCTTAGTTGCAGATATATACAGTAGATCTACCACTGAATTCTAATATGTAGCATTACTTTTGATATTTTAATAGTTGATGATACTGTACTTTGTGATCAGTTAATATACTGCTATGAATTCTATATCAATTACTGTTAGAAACATTAATTAAGAAGAAGGAGGTAGAATTACTTTTCAATTTACTAATGAATTGTTTATTGTATCATTTGCATTAACAATGTCTTTTACATAACACAAAAAGAAAAGCTTGGATCTTAAACAATAGTAAGGGTTGTGATCAATCAGGAAAGTGATGACACATTGCCCAAAATTGGAATGACCTTGTCCAGTTATGTATCTGAAGGGCTCTGGCTCACCTAGCATCTGATACCCTTTCAACAATTTCTATAATGAGACATTTTCCTCTGCTATTATTTATAAATAATTTAGGGATCTATGTATCAAATCTTAACTCTGCAAAAAACAGCAGTTTTCATCAAAGAGAGGGTAATATTCAATTTAGGAGTATGTTTTAAATCCATAATGCTGTAGAAATAATTGACCTTTCCAAATTACCCAATTTATTTTGTTCCTGAAGCTAATGACATCTTCACAAGGCATTTAGGGGGTCCTTCCGAGTTGATCGCTGGCTGCTGTTGTTCGCTGAGTAGCGATCAGTGGAAAAAACAGCTAATCTGCGCGTGTGTATGCACCGCAATGCGCACGTGCGTTGTATGGGTACGAAATCCATTGTGGTTTTGCACTGGTTCTAGCGACAATTCCGATCGCAGAACCGAACGCAGGAGATTGACAGAAAGAGGGCGTTTCTGGGTGTCAACTGACCATTTTCTGGGAGTGTTTTGAAAAACACAGGCATGGTCGGGCGTTTGCTGGGTGGGTATCTGGTGTCATAACCGTGTCACTCGTCGCAGCAATCATCGCACAGGATAAGTAACTACAGGGCTGGTCTTTTTTTGCACAAAATGTGTTTGCAGGTGCTCTGCTGCACAGGCATTCGTACTCCTGCCAAGCGAAAATACACTCCCCCGTGGGCGGCGACTATGCATTTGCATGGCTTCTAAAAAGTGCTAGCGAGCGATCAACTCGGAATGACCCCCTCAATTCCTTTGCCCATTTAGACAACTCCCACAACAGTGAGCTTTACTGTTTATGAGTGTGTGGCAGAAACCCTGCACTTTTAGTGACCATCAGGAAGTAACCTCTTTTACAGTTGCATTAAGGTGGTTGAAAAAGATTTTTAATAAAAAAGTGCTTCATCAGTACAGTCTCTTTGGAAAGTGCTGCACAGGCAAAGAAGCATTGTTAAATAGCTCTGATAAATCGAGCTAAACTATAGAAAATTATTTGTTATAGTTAATTTTGGGGAAGGACCCTGTTAAAAATAGTCAATTTAATGTGCTACTGCTAGAACTAACCTACCTTCAGCAACATACACTACTCTAATTATTATTTGGATTAAATACAAATCCTTACTTTTAATTCATCTCGGGTTTTTTTTTGCAGCTTTCAGCTCTTTTGCTTTTCTTTCAGAAGAGGATAGAACTCATCACGGAAGTGTATACTGTTTTGCAGAGAGTGATGTATATACAGCCTTCATAGATTCTTATATCTCCTTTGAACTGATTTTTTTATTATTTGAGTTTTTGTTGTTAGAATTTATAACTGCAACCAATAGAATCCTATAAATCCTCACTAGGTAAGCTCATTAGTTATTTTGGCTTCCAATATCATCTCTATGCTGATGACACTCAAATCTATCTTTCCTCTCCAGACCTCTCCCCTGCTCTCCTCACTCGTATCTCCAACTGTCTCTCTGCTACCTCTTCCTGGATGTCCCAGCGCTTTCTTAAACTTAACATGTCTAAGACCAAGCTGATCATCTTTCCTCCCTCCCGCATAACCTCACCTCCTACAATCTCATTATCTATTGATGGCACTACTATCTCCTCTAGCCCCCAAGTGCACTGTCTTGGAGTAATCCTTGACTCCCTCTCCTACAAACCACACATTCAGCACCTCTCACAAACCTACCGTTTTCATCTAAAAAATATTTCCAGGATCAGACCCTTTCTGACCCAGGATGCTACTAAGACTCTTATCCACTCACTGGTCATCTCCAGACTGGACTACTGTAATCTCCTCCTGGCTGGCATTCCTGACAAACACCTCTCTGCACTCCAATCTATCCTCAATGCTGCTGCCCGGCTCATTTTCCTCACCAAACGCACTACGTCTACCTCTCCTCTCCTACTAGACCTTCACTGGCTCCCCTTCCCTTTCAGAATCCATTTCAAGCTTCTCACACTCGCTTACAAAGCCCTCACCCACTCCTCTCCAACCAAGCCCTTACCCACTCCTCTCCCACCTACATCTCTGGCCTTATCTCCCTTTACACTCCCACCCATCCTCTTCGCTCTGCTAATGCACAACGACTCTCCTGCCTACGGATTACTTCCTCCCACTCCTACCTCCAAGATTTTTCACGTGCTGCACCACATCTCTGGAATTCCCTACCTCTCCCCCTCAGACTCTCCACTTCTCTACAAAACTTCAAACGGGCTCTCAAGACCCACTTCTTCACCAAACCCAGCCAAATCTCATCCTAAGCCTCTGTTCCACATTCTCTATGTACCCCATCTGTGTCACCCCTGTCTGTCTACCCCTCCCCTTTAGATTGTAAGCTCTCATGAGCAGGGCCCTCTTCCCTCATGTGCTTATCCTTTGTCTTACTGTAATAACCTTCAACTGTACCACATCCAGCAGTCTTCTGCCACCTGATACTTATTCCAGTGTCATCTGCTGATGTAACTATGTTTATTTACCCTGTACTTGTCCTATACTGTCATCAACTGTAAGTTGCTGTTTTCCTGTTTGATTATTTATGTACTCAGTAATTGTGAGAAAAGAGAATGCACTAAGCGCTTAGGTGAGTATAACTGCAGTATGATTGTCAGCAGCCTCTTTTAAAGGGAATTGCCAATCCCTTAAAACACAAAAATACCAAAGAAAACCAAGTGGCGCTTAACAATCATGTAATAAGATACATTTAATAAAAATACAAATAAAGTACAATACAACAACCTCCCGGGGGTGTGATACAATGTTAAAACATCACAATAATGTTAATAAACAATGTGATATACCAAAACACCTGGTATTTGATTGGAGCACTTGGAGACATATAATAAGGATTCAATTGCCAATGTTATCATGGGGAGTCTCAGGTTTGGGCAGAGAACCGTATATACACACTGGAATGTGCAACTGCAGGGTATTATCCAAATAAATAGCTCACAGTGGCGTGCCCACAGGTTGTTACCCGTGACCCGGGTTGAGATGTGTTTATTCAGCCAATGTGAGCAATATGAGCAAATGTTGAATCAATGGAAATAAGAGTACCTGTTATCGCTGGGCAGGAGCTTTCGATTCCTGCTCCCTGGTGCTGTCCCGTTAGCCAGGGAGATGTTAAACACCAGAGCCTCAGCGATGGATGGAGAGCGGTGCTATGGTGCACGGGGAACCCGACTAAGGCCGTCTTCACCGAGACGCTGCCGCATCCAAGAGCTCTGTATCCCCCTGCACGGAGACCGACCACCAATGGAGCCGGAGTGGTTGCAAAGGTCAGGCCAAGTGCACTGACCAGCGGCCCGTCTGACGCTCGTGCTGCCGGGCAGTGTGGAGGCAGCTGTAGCTGGAGCCGTGTAAGTTGGAAGCTGCGGACTGGGATGCCCGAGCCGCAGCCGTCAATCTGGGTTCCCGTGCACGGCTCTGGTGGGGGATGGACGTACACAGCGGTACCGGTCCTCGTAGAATGTCCTGTATTCCTTAACGCGTTTCAAATCCAACAGTGCCTTTTGAGAAAGATGCCCTGTTGGCGTTGAAACGCGTTAAGGAATACAGGACATTCTACGAGGACCGGTACCGCTGTGTACGTCCATCCCCCACCAGAGCCGTGCACGGGAACCCAGATTGACGGCTGCGGCTCGGGCATCCCAGTCCGCAGCTTCCAACTTACACGGCTCCAGCTATAGCCGCCTCCACACTGCCCGGCAGCACGAGCGTCAGACAGGCTGCTGGTCAGTGCACTTGGCCTGACCTTTGCCACCACTCCGGCTCCATTGGTGGTCGGTCTCCGTGCAGGGGGATACGGACCTCTTGGATGTGGCAGCGTCTCGGTGAGGACGGCTGAGTCGGGTTCCCCGTGCACCGTAGCACCGCTCTCCATCCATCGCTGAGGCTCTGGTGTTTAACATCTCCCTGGCTAACGGGACAGCACCAGGGAGCAGGAATCGAAAGCTCCTGCCCAGCGATAACAGGTACTCTTATTTCCATTGATTTCAACATTTGCTCATATTGCTCACATTGGCTGAATAAACACATCTCAACCCGGGTCACGGGTAACAACCTGTGGGCACGCCACTGTGAGCTATTTATTTGGATAATACCCTGCAGTTGCACATTCCAGTGTGTATATACGGTTCTCTGCCCAAACCTGAGACTCCCCTTAATAACATTGGCAATTGAATCCTTATTATATGTCTCCAAGTGCTCCAATCAAATACCAGGTGTTTTGGTATATCACATTGTTTATTAACATTATTGTGATTTTTATTAAATGTATCTTATTACATGATTGTTAAGCGCCACTTGGTTTTCTTTGGTACTCAGTAATTGTGCACTGCGGAACCCTTGTGGCACCATATAAATAAAGGATAATAATAATAAAGTCAGCGAACTCCTTTGGCACCCTCTGCAGCTGTCCTACAGTATGCACTCAGTTGCTCTTTCATGTTATTGTTCACATTAGTTCCTGCCACTGGCGTTTCTATAATGGGTGCAGTGTGTGCAGTGCACACAGGCCCCTGAGTCCAGGGGGCCCACACTGCACCCATATCTCCTATACTTACCTTTCCAGAGTCAATCGCTGACCGTGTGTGCGCCCCCTCCTCTCCCGTAGCAATCGCGACGCTGCTAGTGTACTGAGCACTAGAGACTCTGGCACAGTGCCAGAGACTACAGCGAATGCACAGGACTTTGAAAAAATGGCGCGGTGGCCATTTTTCAGAGTCCTGCGCATGTGCTGTAGACTCTGGCACTGTGCCAGAGTCTACAGCGCTCAGAGCGCTAGCAGCGTCGCGATTGCTACGGGAGAGGAGGGGGCGCACACATGGTCAGCGATTGACTCTGGAAAGGTAAGTATAGGAGATATGGGTGCAGTGTGGGCCCCCTGGACTCAGGGGCCTGTGTGCACTGCACACACTGCACCCATTATAGAAACGCCAGTGGCAGGAACTAATGTGAACAATAACATGGAGTTTTTGCCAAAGTCAATGTCTGCTTATGCTGATGCAGTTTTACTGGCCTCAGCTGCGGATCTGAGATGAAAATCTGAATAACTTGAAGGTTATTCAGATGACTGATGCTCATGCAGAGTGATCCGATGGTGCATCTTCAGATGCAGCAGTCAATCACGGAAGCAGGCAGGAGATTTCTATTTCCACTATATGCCCCCTGCTGCATTATACTATTAGATAGATGGTATTGCACCGTCTCCCTGTGGCTGTGCAATAATGTACAACTCTTAATCAGACCAATAGAGATACAGTAGCTCCATAATACATAGTAGGAATAGCATCACATGGTTTGGGAACACCAGCTTTCCCACAGTGATCAGAGAAGCATGGAGCATGCCCCTACAAGTTGAAATCAGCAACCACCCAGGCTACAACAATAACCTCCATGCTAGTTGCAGCAGTCTATAACTGAGCACCCTTACAACATGGAAGATTGGTAACCATGCGGGCAATAACCATGTTCTGCATAACAGTAAGAGCAGGGGCATGTGCGGGAACTCAAACAATGCAGAGCCTCAGCTTCAATGGGATACTGGTGGCAAGAAACCAGAGCAACCCAAAATACTCCAGATATAAAAACCATGCCATCACTTTGGAAAGCAGTAAGTCCCATGTGAACTTGCCACTTTGGGCCTTATTTGGCAATATTTGTATGGAATTGCACAGCTGTTGTAAAATTCCTTAAAAATAAAATGCCTCAGGGGCATCTGTAGGAGATAGACACCTTCTGCATGCATCTGTGACATCTGAGTGCTGGGTCTGAGGGTGCAGTATCAGATCCCCATTGAAACCATTGGTTGTGGCTCATAATGGTATAGACCAAGAACAGTATGTGTAAGCTAAATCTTACTCAGACTGGTTGTAGGATCCAGAAAACTGTGTCCAGGAAGTTTAGGAGGGCCTGTTACGCCTAGAAAATGGGGGCAACAATCATGTTGTGGCTAAGTGGGGGCAGTGAACGATATCACAAGACAAGTTCTGCACATGCACAGATTGGGTCTTGCACGTGCAAATAACTATCCTTTAAAGTTGTATGTAAACTGTTGGGTTTGCATATAAATAAAAATCAGGTACAAATCCATAATGGGCAGATAAAGGATAAATAGCCAATGTGAAGCATGACAGTACAAATGGGAAAAAGAAGCAAGAAATTAAGAAAAAAAAAAAAAAAAGATAAAGCCAAATGGGGAAAGAGAGCAGAAGACGAAAGAGACAGTAGGAAGCGTCTACCTTGCAGAAGATCATTTGAAAGGAGGCTGATTTCTGGTAATATTGATAATAAACAATTACTCTTCGCACTATGGCCCTCATTCCGAGTTGTTCGCTTGCAAGCTGCTTTTAGCAGCATTGCACACGCTAAGCCGCCGCCTACTGGGAGTGAATCTTAGCTTATCAAAATTGCGAACGAAAGATTTGCAATATTGCGAAAAGACTTCTCTGTGCAGTTTCTGAGTAGCTCGAGACTTACTCTGCCACTGCGATCAGTTCAGTGCTTGTCGTTCCTGGTTTGACGTCACAAACACACCCAGCGTTCGCCCAGACACTCCTCCGTTTCTCCAGCCACTCCCGCGTTTTTCCCAGAAACGGTAGCGTTTTTTCAAACACTCCCATAAAACGTCCAGTTTCCGCCCAGAAACACCCACATCCTGTCAATCACATTACGATCACCAGAACAAAGAAAAAACCTCGTAATGCCGTGAGTAAAATACCTAACTGCATAGCAAATTTACTTGGCGCAGTCGCAGTGCGAACATTGTGCATGCGCAGTTAGCGGAAAATCGCTGCGATGCGAAGTAAATTACCGAGCGAACAACTCGGAATGACCACCTATATTACCATTGGCTAACTATTTAAACATAACTCCCAAATCATAACACAAAGCCAGGAGTTATCAGTCAGTATCAGGTTTTAGTCCCCTTCAGACTTATGGGAAGGTTTTTATCAACATTTCGTGTTCTTCTCCACTAGTAAACTACAGCCATTGGATTTGAAAATAATTCATGCTTTTATGCTTACTACAGAAGAATGCTAGTGATTATGGCTATCAGAGAGCTTGATTATGGCAAAGAAAATGAAAATCACTGTGTAGGATGCATTAGCTTGTAGCTTTATCAAGCAATCTACTATTATTAGCTACAGTACTTCAAGAAATCTGTATTTTATGCTGACTATACTAAGGAAGTGCCTCCTGAAATCCCGGAAAAGAAAGTAATATATATTTTTTTAAAGAAGTTAAAGAAAATTCAAACAGGATAAAATGAAGAATTATTTGTTACTTATGATCAGTAAAACCTGTCAGCCACCTGTCAGCTGAAAATGTCTGCACCTAGGTAAAACGCCTTAAACCAAACCTCCCAACTTTGAAAAACGGACAGCTGAGCAACAAAAGCATACATGGGACAGCCCACAATGATAAATGATAACAAGACTCATGATGGTTCTTCACCAATGTTACCGCAACCCACAATTTGCATATAGAAAGCATGCACCCTCCAGCTGTACAGTAGACATGTCAGTAATCGTTGGCAGTTCCTTCAGTCCGGACCAGATGTCAGCACTAATAAATACAAGATACACAGTATGCCGCAGCCTGATTTGCGCACGTGGTATCTCCCATTGGCAAGGTACCCCATTAGGGTTGTGACGCAAGCTATACTGCATCAATGGCTTTGAAATAACTGTATCACCAGCATCATATGCATCCTCTAATGATGATGATGTTGTGCCAAGAACACGACCACCACAGCACATGAAAACAAAACTAATAAGGATGCCTAACCACATGGTCTCCAACCAGAAACCATCTCAGATACCAAAGCACAGCAGCCTAGAAAGCACCACAGTTTGACCAGGAGTGATGTCTTGTGGAAAAAGAAACAGTACAAAGCCCCATATCCACAATATCAGCCATGGAAATAAAACAAAAAATTTACTCCAAAAGACAAAATGGACAAACAGGTATTAAGTAATGCATGGAAGAAGGGCTAAACAAGCAACCCATCTCAAGGTAAAAAGTCCCCCAAAGCCCTGGGTTACCATAAACCATTCCTTCTTTATTAAACTGTCACACTGACTTTGTAATCAGTAATACTTGTGAGGAGATAAAAAAAGGTAAAAATACCTCAAGCTCCCACTGAAGGGAAAAGTGGCTAAGTTATGCAGGGGCACCCTCCCTAACTCAGTGCAATCTGCAAACTTGATAAGCAGCAGATTTTCTCCTCCCAAGTCTACAAAAGCAACTACATTTGAAGAACCTGAAGCCATACAGTACTAAAAATGTAGCACAGTGGGGACCTATCAGCGCATGCCAAATGTCATCAAATGCAGGACAAATTGAAGGCTGTTACTCTATTTTAATTTGTTATGCAGTTATTCAATCATTATGTATCAATTTTATTTGTTAATTCTTTTATTGATTAGTGTCCACAGGCCACTACCATCACCCTACCATCCAACAACAGTACAAAACAATGTAATGTCTATTTGTGGCAACACGACAAGGACCACAGATTATGAAAAGAAAAACGAATGGAAAATTCAGGAATGGCAGCACACTGACGGGCACCAGGGAAGAGAAACTACCCACTCTCAGCCACATACATGTTTCAGAGCATACCACGAGTTCCCAATTATTATTATTTTTTTGTCCGGTTATAAGCTACAGTACAGCAGCCCACAGCCTCTCCTGTCCCATGCAGCAACAAAGCCAGACTACGTCATGGACAACAAAAGCTTAAATCATTTCAGGGCTCCTAATAACAGACAAAGTGCCAGAGAAGCAAGTCTGAGTCTCCAACAATCTATCCTATGCCGCTCTGCAAACATCAGCGTTATAAAAGGGCATCCCCTTAAATTTTTAGAGGAATTGGCATCTCCAACAGCTGTGGGCACAGAAATGCTCCCCTGTAGACTCCAGACCCATTCCCATGCTAAAATACATGCAACCTCACCTGCTGTAAGCATGGACTATCCACCAGAAACTGCAAAAAGGCAACTCGGGAAATAGGGGAAACTACACTGCCAATTAACACACTAAAGGAGGAGGCAAACTGACTGCATCCTCCACCTGATACCACCCTCCAGAAATCAACATAGCATGTAAGATTCTGCCCTGTATGCAGCTTCCCTACGTTCATACATTTGCCACATGAAACATAAAGCACAGCTGCTGTTTTTCTGTACGCAGCAGCTATGTGATAACATGCTAATACCGCAGGAGGTGCCTGTAAATAGATGCCTCCTGCATGCTTCTCTGATCCACTGCTGCATCTGAAATGACAAATGAATGTCAGACAACTGTTCATGTTTTCATGAAGCAGAAATTTACAGTACAGAGTGTAGGGTTAAGTGGAGTTCATCAGATTAAAATTGTTCTTCTTACTGAAATACGGAAGAATTGCACCCGTGTTCATTGTTTGGCAGCAATGAGATTTCAGGTTCATGAGTGAGCTAAGATCAGGTGAAGAAGTCAAGAGGCTGTATTTTAGTGCCAGGCAAAATTATGAACATCCACTTACAAACTATAAAATGATTTCACTTTTGAAATAGTGAGGTTGAGACTCATCCTATACTTGGCGAGTATTTGGGAAGGATTTAGGAAGCACAGTGCACTGTGTACTAAAATCAAGTTTTTATAAAATATCCATCTCAACTGTAGACTGAATACATATACAGTATCAATTAAGTTATGCAAATATATGGCCACAACATAATTTACAATAATATAGATATATTAGTGATTTATATATATATTAAGTTGGATGGGTTCAGACACAATCCACTAATTAGAAGTAGCTGCTGATTGTCGTCGTCGTCATCATCATCATCATCATTAATGCATGTTTTGTAACAGGAATCAAGCGCACACTAGAGATATAACTCCTATTACCTGGTACAGTATTAAGTACCTAGGTCAATCTTGCTTAATCAGGCCTTTACTCCACATATGCTTCACAGACCCCTCCCATCCTCATTATATCACTCTAACCATAGGAAAGTAAAAGCTTAAGGGGGAGATGTACTAAGCAGTGAAAAGAGTGGAGTAGTGAGTTAGTGGAGAAGTCACCAATGGCAACCACTCAGCATTGAAGTAACTTTTATAATTTGCATACTATAAAAGTATACAGAGCAGCTGATTGGTTGCTATGGGCAACTTCTCCACTGGCTCACTTCTCCACTTTTAACACTGCTTAGTACATCTCCCCCTAAATTAAAAAAAAATCTGCATAGGGTTCATAATTTTTGTGTGCATTCACTGTATAGAAATGCATGTTTTATGCAAAAACTAAAATATTAATATTGTACACGAGCCCTAATCAGCATCATATATTGTTACTAACATCTAAGAAGAAGTGGGATAGCACTAATTGGCTGAGAGTCATGACACATGGCTCCCTCTGCCAATAGGGGTCTGATGTACATGGGACTTCTAAAATTGGCTCCTGATGCAAATCCACGAGGTTTTGCCTCAGATAGGGATCCAGGGCAGACAGGGAGATCTGAGCTGTTAACTGCTATTAGCGGGGAGTGGCTTGGCAGCATTAATTAGGTCAGAGGTCTATTGAAAGTGCAGTGGCCGGTGATCGGATCAGGTATGTGTGTGGCATCCCACAATGCTGGTTACCTGTCCGTATTCTGAGGGGGAGCCAAAGCCGGGCTGTCCTCACCTCAAGCGCGGCTGTTGTATGCTTGGACTGTGGATGTTTGTCAGTCGAGGATTCCAGCTACCCGCATAAGCCACTGCCGCCTGGCTCAATAATTTGTCTGTTGCTCCCCAGATCAGTCCGGACGTGAAGACAGAGTGAGGGTATCCAATGTAATGGATCGAGTGGTGAGGTGTGACTTTCTCAAAGGTGTCTGAGAACAAATCAACTTTCATTGATAGCCCGCGACATAACATACCAACGGCACAGATGTTTTTTGTATTCACTTCAGGCCACCTCCCAGTTACTAGCAAGAAAAGAGAGCTTGGGGTATCTGGATGAATTTACAAAAGAATAGACTGCAGTTAGGATATGAACATACAGTATTTAATACATCAAATAAATAAAAACAAATATATATATCTATTGATCTGCTCCTGACGAAGGTGTAGGTTATTCTACAAAAAAACGCGTTGAGCTTTTATTGAACACTATGCAATACTGTACCTTATACTACTGACCACCTCCAATCTGGACCAATTTATACCTGAGAGGAGATAACAACTGGAGTCCTAGGAGTTTACAAATCCACCTGCAGTTTGTGAGTAATCCCTTGCAGGCAGGATTATATGGACATTCCAATCATCAATTGAACTACATTCTCACGACTTGCTGGGTAATATACTGTACTGGAGACTTTTTTAATACAAATGTGGAATCAGATTGGCATTGCCTCCGAAAGAGATTAATATAGCTTAGTCCTCTATTATATTACGAGGAATTGAAATTGCCTGGTACATACTATATCAGTTTATATGACATCAGAACTTGCTGATATTGTCCAGTAGTGTTTTTTTATAATTAGATATACATATATTTTATTTATTTGCTGTATTAAAATATGTTCATATCCTAACTGCAGTCTATTCTTTTGTAAATTCATCCAGAAATCCCAAGTGCTGTTTTCTCGCTATTTTCTACTATATTCTAATAGGAGCATCACACACTCCTAAGCAGCTGCTAATAACCGCGCCATATTCAGCATATCCTCTCCATTGTTTTCACCTCCCAGTTACTGCCCAGGAATGCCCATCCCTTTGCCTTTTATTTTCTAAAATCAAGTGACACAATCACAAAAATACCTTTGTGTGTACACTCAGGGTAACGCATGAATTATTTGCGCATGCGTAGTAGAAAATATTCATTCAGCTACATGAACATCGGCATTACATTTGGTTTGCATCCAACTCAGAATCAGGCCTATAATTTTTAAAATGAGGGTGTGCAGTCTAGTCCTCCCCAGTATACAACTTTTTGTTTTATGTAACTTGAGTTGACTCTAAGAAAACAATTCGAATAACAATATGGGCAATACTTCAAAATTCATGCCCTACAGAACATTTAACTGAGAAACTTCATTACTTAACTGAGCCAATTCACGACACAGCATGAAGGAGCACAACATCAGAACAACTCAGAATGAAGAAGTGACAGTGGGAACAGATGAGGTAGCACAAAGGTATTTAATAACTTTTTACAATGATTATAATCTACAGTATTTTGCTTTTTTAATAAACAGTTTTAAAAAGTAATGCCGTGTGTTATACTGTATGTGCACACAATCATTGCAAAAACCCTATTTGAGCTCAGAACCCTATTTTACCACAAGAAGCCTGTTCTAATTGATCAACTCAGGTAGCTCATCTGGAATAATGGAATTGCTCAGTGAAAATGCTCACAAAGTATGCAAGGTCAAATATTTCTGCTACCACTTCTATGCTAAACTAGTGAAATACCTTTGACATTACACTCAGAGTACATAATATGATAGCACGTATTTTTACTGCTAGTTTGTCTAGAAAATACTCTAGACTGTATGTTTATTTCTTCTTATTTCAAGTAGAAGATAATATTAACATTTTGCATACTTTTATCTGAAAATAAAAGTAAAAGGTGTAAAAAAAAGTAATAGGTTTTAATTAAATCATTCAGTATGTTTACATCATGCCAAACATCTATTTTCCTCTTTGCCTCCCAAACATTTGACCAGCTTGTCTTCAAGTCAGTCCAGAGTTTCTCTTGCGTCTAAACCTCTCATTGACTCTCTTCATGCCTCCGATATTTCACTACTAAATTTATCAAAGTAACCAGTCACCTATTTTTAGCTAAGTCAAATGGCTTCATCTTCCTTCTTAACCTTGAACTTTCCACCGCTTTTGACACTGTAGATTATTTTTTTCTCATTGACACCCATTTCCCTGTGTCTACATATGATTCTTACTTTCATTCACTTGAGCCAAATCTACATTTCCTCCCAGACTCCCTCCCCCTCTGTCCTATATCATGCCATATTGCCTCTATACCATCTCCACCTGGATGAACCAGGTGAAGCTTACCCTAGGGGAGCTTACAATCTATTTTCCGTACCACATGGACACATTAGGGTTATTTATAAGAATGAATAGTATTGTCTTTGGAATGTGTGAGAAAATGGAAGCATCCAGGGAAAACCCACACAAGCACTGGGAGAATTGATGGTGTAATGATTAGCATTACTGCCTCACAACACAGAGGTAATGGGTACAATTCCCACCATGGCCCTGTGTAGAGTTTGTATATTCTCCCCGTACTTGCATGGGTTTGCTCCGAGTACTCTGGTTTCCTCACACAATCCAAAAGTATACTGGTAGGTGAATTGAGTCCAAACAGAAAAAAAAAAATAACTTTAGTGTGCAAGTGTGTGCTTGTGCATGTGGTAGGGAATATATGTAAGCTCTACTGGGGCAGGGACTGATGTGAATCTTTGTCACTATGCCATGCTTGCTGAACGGCCAAAATATTGCCAAAAAATAACTCAGAAAGTTACTTAAGCCCCAGTTTATTTTCTCTTGTCTCTAATACTCTAACCTAGTGTAGACTAATCTACTCCATCCACTCATTTTACAGTATGCTGCCCCAATTTGTAAATTCCTTGACTGTCTCTCTATTGCTTTCAGAATTAAGTTCAAGCTGCTTAACCTTTCCTACAAGTTCCTTACTAACACTTCCCTTCTACATATCTCTGAACTGGTCAAGAGATACATCCCAGCTATATCGCTCCACTCCACATCAGACATTCAATTGTCTTCAACGCTTATAACCTCCTTCCACTTCCATTTTCAAGAGTGTTCCGTCCCACTATTGGAACCCCTTGCTTCAGACTGCCTGACTCTCCCCAACCTACTGTAGAATCTGTCATATGCTCTATCAAAACTCACCCCATCGTGCTTGTGTACCCCGTACCCTCCTAAACCCTGATGTTCACTTTCTCTAAATCTACCATCCACCACATCCAATCATGTAATATTTGCATCCACTGTCTCTAATGTAAGCTCTGATAGTTGGGGTTCTCTCTCTTCCATATTGTTTAATTTTCTCCACCTTGTACAACATTTGATGTTTGTTCATTCACTTGCATTAAATCAATGTCTGCATCTCTTCTAGGGTGTAATTTTCTAGCTCAAAACTATCCTTGTGTGTATTATTATGCAGAGCCATAACTACGTTTGTGCCAGGTGTCCCCCTCCCTCCTCCTCCTTCTCCCCTGCACGGGATCTGCTGCATGAAGCCTGCACCGAGGAGCCTGACTGCCTGTGCCAGCGGGGAGAGGGTAAGTATCTAATGTATCTGTCTGTCTATCTATCTATCTATCTATCTATCTATCTATCTATCTATCTATCTATCTATCTATCTATCTATCTATCTACAGATGTGTCCACTTACATCTTTGCTTTTTTACAAATTTGGCACAACATGCAAAACACGGCTAAGCTGTTTATCACGAGTAGCGAGTGGATGAATTGTAAAATTTTTGTTTGCCATAATAGAATATGTATAAAGTAACATATTATAGAGGCAAATTAAGAAAATTAACAAGGCATGGCTAAATCTTTGAGTCTAAGGCATGCAAAACTGTGCCATACATGGCGGGATATAGCAAAGATGTATGTGGACACATCTGTATCTATCTATCTATCTATCTATCTATCTATCTATCTATCTATCTATCTATCTATCTATCTATCTATCCATCTCTGTCTCTCTATCTCTCTCGTAATGTGTAAAAAGGGGATGCTGTCTGCCATACTGTGTAAAAAGGGGACACTGTCGGCCATGATGTGTAAAAAGGGGGATGCTGTCTGCCGAAAAGGGGGACACTGTCTGCCATAATGTGTAAAAAGGGGGACGCTGTCTGCCGTAATGTGTAAAAAGGGGGATGCTGTCTGCCGTACTGGGTAAAAAGTAGTGATAAGCGAGTTCGGTTTCTCGGAAACCGAACCCCCCGAACTTCACCCTTTTTACACGGGTCCGAGCCATACTCGGATTCTCCCGTATGGCTCGGGTAACCCGAGCGCGCCCGAACGTCATCATCCCGCTGTCGGATTCTCGCGAGATTCGGATTCTATATAAGCAGCCACGCGTCGCCGCCATTTTCACTCGTGCATTGCAAATGTTAGGGAGAGGACGTGGCTGGCGTCCTCTCTGTTATTGTTGAATTTGATTGTGCATTATTGCTTAATTCATTGTGGGGAGGACTGGGGAGCAGCTGTATAATATAGGAGGAGTACAGTGCAGAGTTTTGCTGATCAGTGACCACCAGATATCCGTTCTCTGCCTGAAAAAAATGCTCCATATCTGTGCTCAGTGTGCTGCATATATATCTGTGCTCACACTGCTTAATTGTGGGGACTGGGGAGCAGCTGTATTATATAGCAGGAGTACAGTGCAGAGTTTTGCTGACAATGACCACCAGTATACGTTGTCTGCCTGAAAAACACTCCATATCTGTGCTCAGTGTGCTGCTTTATTTTAATGTGGGGACTGGGGACCACCAGTATAATTAATATTATATAGGAGGAGTACAGTTCAGAGTTTTGCTGACAGTGACCACCATTATACGTTGTCTGCCTGAAAAACACTCCATATCTGTGCTCAGTGTGCTGCTTTATTGTGGGGACTGGGGAGTCGGGACCACCAGTATAATATTATATAGGAGGAGTACAGTGCAGAGTTTTGCTGACACAGTGACCACCAGTATAATATATATAGCAGTACGGTACGGAAGGCCACTGCTGTACCTACCTCTGTGTCGTCATTAAGTATACTATCCACCTACATTCTATACCTGTGGTGCATTTTAGTTTTGCAGTTTGCTGACACAGTGACCACCAGTATACTATATATAGCAGTACGGTACGGAAGGCCACTGCTGTACCTACCTCTGTGTCGTCATTAAGTATACTATCCATCTACATTCTATACCTGTGGTGCATTTCAGTTGTGCAGTTTGCTGACACAGTGACCACCAGTATATATAGCAGTACGGTACGGAAGGCCACTGCTGTACCTACCTCTGTGTCATCATTAAGTATACTATCCATCTACATTCTATACCTGTGGTGCATTTTAGTTTTGCAGTTTGCTGACACAGTGACCACCAGTAAACTATATATAGCAGTACGGTACGGAAGGCCACTGCTGTACCTACCTCTGTGTCGTCATTAAGTATACTATCCATCTACATTCTATACCCGTGGTGCATTTTAGTTTTGCAGTTTGCTGACACAGTGACCACCAGTATATATAGCAGTATGGTACGGAAGGCCACTGCTGTACCTACCTCTGTGTCGTCATTAAGTATACTGTCCATCTACATTCTATACCTGTGGTGCATTTTAGTTTTGCAGTTTGCTGACACAGTGAACACCAGTATACTATATATAGCAGTACGGTATGGAAGGCCACTGCTGTACCTACCTCTGTGTCGTCATTAAGTATACTATCCATCTACATTCTATACCTGTGGTGCATTTTAGTTTTGCAGTTTGCTGACACAGTGACCACCAGTATACTATATATAGCAGTACGGTACGGAAAGGCCACTGCTGTACCTACCTCTGTGTCGTCATTAAGTATACTATCCATCTACATTCTATACCTGTGGTGCATTTTAGTTTTGCAGTTTGCTGACACAGTGACCACCAGTATACTATATATAGCAGTACGGTACGGAAGGCCACTGCTGTACCTACCTCTGTGTCATCATTAAGTATACTATCCATCTACATTCTATACCTGTGGTGCATTTTAGTTTTGCAGTTTGCTGACACAGTGACCACCAGTATACTATATATAGCAGTACGGTACGGAAGGCCACTGCTCTACCTACCTCTGTGTCTTCAAGTATACTATCCATCTAGATTCTATACCTGTGGTGCATTTTAGTTTTGCAGTTTGCTGACAGTGACCACCAGTATATATAGCAGTACGGTACGGAAGGCCACTGCTCTACCTACCTCTGTGTCGTCAAGTATACTATCCATCCATACCTGTGGTGCATTTCAGTTGTGCGCAGTATATATAGTAGTAGGCCATTGCTATTGATACTGGCATATAATTCCACACATTAAAAAATGGAGAACAAAAATGTGGAGGTTAAAATAGGGAAAGATCAAGATCCACTTCCACCTCGTGCTGAAGCTGCTGCCACTAGTCATGGCCGAGATGATGAAATGCCATCAACGTCGTCTGCCAAGGCCGATGCCCAATGTCATAGTAGAGAGCATGTAAAATCCAAAAAACAAAAGTTCAATAAAATGACCCAAAAATCAAAATTGAAAGCATCTGATGAGAAGCGTAAACTTGCCAATATGCCATTTACGACACGGAGTGGCAAGGAACGGCTGAGGCCCTGGCCTATGTTAATGGCTAGTGGTTCAGATTCACATGAGGATGGAAGCACTCATCCTCTCGCTAGAAAAATGAAAAGACTTAAGCTGGCAAAAGCACAGCAAAGAACTGTGCGTTCTTCTAAATCACAAATCCCCAAGGAGAGTCCAATTGTGTCGGTTGCGATGCCTGACCTTCCCAACACTGGACGGGAAGAGCTTGCACCTTCCACCATTTGCACGCCCCCTGCAAATGCTGGGAGGAGCACCCGCAGTCCAGTTCCTGATAGTCAAATTGAAGATGTCACTGTTGAAGTACACCAGGATGAGGATATGGGTGTTGCTGGCGCTGGGGAGGAAATTGACAAGGAGGATTCTGATGGTGAGGTGGTTTGTTTTAGTCAGGCACCCGGGGAGACACCTGTTGTCCATGGGACGAATATGGCCATTGACATGCCTGGTCAAAATACAAAAAAAATCACCTCTTCGGTGTGGAATTATTTCAACACAAATGCGGACAACAGGTGTCAAGCCGTGTGTTGCCTTTGTCAAGCTGTAATAAGTAGGGGTAAGGACGTTAACCACCTCGGAACATCCTCCCTTATACGTCACCTGCAGCGCATTCATCATAAGTCAGTGACAAGTTCAAAAACTTTGGGTGACAGCGGAAGCAGTCCACTGACCACTAAATCCCTTCCTCTTGTAACCAAGCTCCTGCAAGCCACACCACCAACTCCCTCAGTGTCAATTTCCTCCTTACCCAGGAAAGCCAATAGTCCTGCAGGCCATGTCACTGGCAAGTCTGACGAGTCCTTTCCTGTCTGGGATTCCTCCGATGCATCCTTGAGTGTAACGCCTACTGCTGCTGGCGCTGCTGTTGTAGCTGCTGGGAGTCGATCGTCATCCCAGAGGGGAAGTCGGAAGACCACTTGTACTACTTCCAGTAAGCAATTGACTGTCCAACAGTCCTTTGTGAGGAAGATGAAATGTCACAGCAGTCATCCTGCTGCAAAGCAGATAACTCAGGCCTTGGCAGCCTGGGCGGTGAGAAACGTGGTTCCGGTATCCACCGTTAATTCAGAGGCAACTAGAGACTTGATTGAGGTACTGTGTCCCCGGTACCAAATACCATCTAGGTTCCATTTCTCTAGGCAGGCGATACCGAAAATGTACACACACCTCAGAAAAAGAGTCACCAGTGTCCTAAAAAATGCAGTTGTACCCAATGTCCACTTAACCACGGACATGTGGACAAGTGGAGCAGGGCAGACTCAGGACTATATGACTGTGACAGCCCACTGGGTAGATGTATTGCCTCCCGCAGCTAGAACAGCAGCGGCGGCACCAGTAGCAGCATCTCGCAAACGCCAACTCATTCCTAGGCAGGCTACTCTTTGTATCACCGCTTTCCATAAGAGGCACACAGCTGACAACCTCTTACGGAAACTGAGGAACATCATCGCAGAATGGCTTACTCCAATTGGACTCTCCTGGTGATTTGTGAAATCGGACAACGCCACCAATATTGTGCGTGCATTACATGTGGGCAAATTCCAGCACGTCCCATGTTTTGCACATACATTGAATTTGGTGGTGCAGAATTTTTAAAAAAATTACAGGGGCGTGCAAGAGATGCTGTCGGTGGCCCGAAGAATTGCGGGCCACTTTCGACATTCAGCCACCGCGTGCTGAAGACAGGAGCACCAGCAAACACTCCTGAACCTGCCCCGTAATCATCTGAAGCAAGAGGTGGTAACGAGGTGGAATTCAACACTCTATATGCTTCAGAGGATGGAGGAGCAGCAAAAGGCCATTCAAGCCATTCAAGCCTATACATCTGCCTACAATATAGGCAAAGGAGGGGGAATGCACCTAACTCAAGCGCAGTGGAGAATGATTTCAATGTTGTGCAAAGTTCTGCAACCCTTTGAACTTGCCACATGTGAAGTCAAATCAGACACTGCCAGCCTGAGTCAGGTCATTCCCCTCATCAGGCTTTTGCAGAAGCAGCTGGAGAGATTGAAGGAGGAGCTAAAATGGAGCGATTCCGCTAGGCATGTGGGACTTGTGAATGGAGCCCTTCATTCGCTTAACCAGGATTCACTGGTGGTCAATCTGTTGAAATCAGAGCACTACATCTTGGCCACTGTGCTCGATCTTAGGTTTAAAGCCTACGTTGTATCTCTCTTTCCAGCAGACACAAGTCTGCAGAGGTGCAAAGACCTGCTGGTGAGACACTGGTCAAGTCAAGCGGAACGTGACCCGTCAACAGCTCCTCCTTCACATTCTCCCGCAACTTGGGCTGCGAGGAAAAGGTGAAGAATTCCGAGCCCACCCGCTGGCGGTGATGCAGGGCAGTCTGGAGCGAGTGCTGACATCTGGTCCGGACTGAAGGACCTGCCAATGATTACTGACATGTTGTCTAGTGTCACTGCATATGATTCTGTCAACATTGAAAGAATGGTAAAGGATTATATGAGTGACCGCATCCAAGTATGCATGTCAGACAGTCCGTACGTATACTGGCAGGAAAAAGAGGCAATTTGGAGGCCCTTGCACAAACTGGCTTTATTTTACCTAAGTTGCCTCCCCCCTCCATTGTGCACTCCGAAAGAGTGTTTAGTGCAGCCGCTCACCTTGTCAGCAATCGGAGTACAAGGTTACTTTCAGAAAATGTGGAGAAGATGATGTTCATCAAAATGAATTATAATCAATTCCTCCATGGAGACATTCACCAGCAATTGCCTCCAGAAAGTACACAGGGACCTGAGATGGTGGATTCCAGTGGGGACGAATTAATAATCTGTGAGGAGGGAGATGTACACAGTGAAAGGGGTGAGGAATCGGACGATGAGGAGGAGGTGGACATCTTGCCTCTGTAGAGCCAGTTTGTGCAAAGAGAGATTGATTGCTTCTTTTTTGGTGGGGGCCCAAACCAACCAGTCATTTCAGTCACAGTCGTGTGGCAGACCCTGTCGTTGAAAGATGGGTTTGTTAAAGTGTGCATGTCCTGTTTATACAACATAAGGGTGGGTGGGAGGGCCCAAGGACAATTCCATCTTGCACCTCTTTTTTCTTTCATTTATCTTTGCATCATTTGATGTTTGGGGACTATTTTTTGAAGTGCCATCCTGTCTGACACTGCAGTGCCACTTCTAGATGGGCCAGGTGTTTGTGTCGGCCACTTGTGTCGCTTAGCTTAGCCATCCAGCAACCTTGGTGCACCTCTTTTTTTCTTTGCATCATGTGCTGTTTGGGGACTATTTTTTAAAATGCCATCCTGTCTGACACTGCAGTGCCCCTCCTAGATGGGCCAGGTGTTAGTGTCGGCCACTTGGGTTGGTTGCTTAGCTTAGCCATCCAGCGACTTTGGTGCACCTCTTTTTTTCTTTGCATCATGTGCTGTTTGGGGACTATTTTTTGAAGTGACATCCTGTCTGACACTGCAGTACCACTCCTAGATGGGCCAGGTGTTTGTGTCGGCCACTTGGGTCGCTTAGCGACTCTGTGCAAATTTTAGGACTAAAAATAATATTGTGAGGTGTGAGGTGTTCAGAATAGACTGGAAATGAGTGGAAATTATGGTTATTGAGGTTAATAATACTATGGGATCAAAATGACCCCCAAATTCTATGATTTAAGCTATTTTTGAGGTTTTTTTTTAAAAAAAAACACCCGAATCCAAGACAAAAAAGTTTCAGGGAGGTTTTGCCAAAACGCTTCCGAATCCAAAACACGGCCGCGGAACCGAATCCAAAACCAAAACACAAAACCCGAAAAATTTCCGGTGCACATCACTACTCTAAACACAATTTTGTGTGAAGGAGATATATGCATGATCTTTTCTTAGTGTGGACAGGTGGGGGAGAGTTGTTTTCAAAGCTTATCGAGTGCCACAATGTATCAGATTGTTTTGCCAAACTGATGTATTCAACACATGCTTACACTGTGAATTTTCTTGATGTATGTATTATGTTGAAAAATGACAGATTGGAGACCTCTCTATATACTAAAGAAACTTATAGTAACACCATGGTTAGATTTAACAGACATCACCCCATTTCTTCCCGATGGGGGTTATCGTACTCTCAATTTATTAAGATACAGTGCATATGCAGACACAATGGGTGGAATTCAATTGTTTAAAAAAGTCGGTTGGGTGTCTGTTTTTTCCTGTCTATTAAATAGGAAAAAATAGACACCCAACTGACTTTTCAAACAATTGAATACCCCCCTATGTATCATCTAAACCTAATGTTCAATCAGTTTTTAAATAGGGGCTATAAGTGCAAGGATTTGGAATTTGCTAAAACCATAGCCCTAAGACTGCCATGACAATCTCTGTTTTAATCGCATTCCAGTACATTGCCTAATAATACACTTGTGTGTGTTTACAAATTTAACTCTAAAAGCTCTGCTATGGTTCAAAATACACGTAAACTGTGGCCACTAGTTTTCTGTGGCCAATAGTAGCCAATGGGAGTTGACAGTAAATTAATTGATGTAACTTTAAGAACTTTCTAGTAATATAAACTACGTAATTTCTTAATTCATAACATCAGGACCTAGAGATTTCCGGCTCCGCTCTCATGCTATGAGGATGTCTCCCTGCACAGCTCCGGTGGACGCGCTGCATCCTCGCTTTTAACAGCCGTTTCACGGCTTCCATCAAGGCTCCACTCCGCTCCAGCCCTGCCTGTCACCCGATGGATAAATACTTGGCTCCGGGTGCCACTGCGAAGCCCTCCTCTCTCCCACAGCCGCTGAGGCAGGAAAAGAGACGCACTGACTCTAACATGGCACCGGGCATCACAACGCCACCAGCATCTCCTGCAGCCAAAAAAGCAGCTGCTAACACACGCGGGCAGATGATATCTCAGGTCAGTCAACCTCCTGATGCCCCAATCACATACACTGACCTAGTAGCCACAATTTCCAGCACCATGGGCCCCCTCCTCACTACAGCAGTGGCAGACATAACACAGCAGCTACAGCACCTCACTCACAAGGTATCACTTCATGAGAACCAAATTGACTCACTCAGCCATGATATGGCCATAGCACAGGGGTCCATTATCCATTTACAAAAAGAAAACCACCATTTATGGAATCGTCTGGAAGATGCAGAAAATCGTAGAAATAATGTTCGATTGGTGGGTTTCCCAGAAACAGTAAAGGGACCTGCTATAGCTACATTTGTACAAAATACGCTTCCGTCCTTTACTGGGCATTGCTGATGACTGCAAGGATCTAGTGATCAAAAGGGTACACAGGATGGGCCCCCCACCTCGCACTCCTCATGGCCGTCCTCATGTCGTCCTCTTTCGCTGTCTCAACTATTTACATAAGCTGGCATTCTGGACTGCATCACGCAAACAATGTTTTGTGCTATGGGAAAATATATTCCGAGTTTTTCTGTGGAAATCACAAAAGCCAGAAAGGCTTTTATCCCGATTTGTGCTAAGTTAGTCCAAGCCAAACGCAAATTTACCCTAATGTATCCCGTGAAGCTTTGCATTTACGGCAATGGCAGCCCAGTGGATTTCACGTCCCCAGATGATGCTATTTCCTATTTACGTGAATTGGATACTGATGTAGGAGACGATATAGCTGATACCCCTACGGAAGCAGGTCCCTCCGCCTCCTCTGTCCCAAAATAGGACTATGAAGGATTGATGTATTCCCACTTCCTGTGCGTCCTGGTAACGAAGACCGTTTATGCACTTGATATAATGACTTTATACCCCTTACATTCTGATCTCACGGAACTCTCCATTTCCCAGTGTGAGAGACCTGATGCTCTGCTTCATGTTTAATGTGCTAGTACTACTTTTTTCCCTGGTTAGCCTTTTCTATTTCAGATACTGTACTTCCCAATGGTAGCTGCGTCTTCTGGAGAGCTGCGTCATGAATATGGCTTCCTGGTATATGTTGTTACATGTTTTCTTTATACCGGATTTCTGGCTGTGTTATACAGCCATGGTGTCACAACTGAGGGTTTAGGCTGACGGGAGGAAGCCTCAGTTGTAGGGGCTGAGATGAAGTTAAACCTGGGAGGTTTAATCAGACCCCTGGACATGTAAGTGCAGATTGATTATCCGAAGGTGTGACCATGACAACCAGTTTAAAATTCAAAATAAAAGTTTATTTAACAGACTCCGTGAAATGACAAGCAGCATTCAAAGTAAATCAAAGATAGTGGCAAATAACACAGTTCCTGGAACACGTAACCGTAGAAGGTATTGCAGAGCACTGGTAGGTTAGAACAGATGTTAAAGTCCTTTGATAGTAATCCTTACCAGGCCTGGTTGTAGTAGTGGAGATAGCCGAGGAACATGCCAGTAGTTGTAACAGGTGAATCTGGTAATTTGAGTAAGCTGCTGTATCAGCTGGATGGAACCAGCCAGGTGGTAAAACACGGAGTGGATGCTGAATGGAATCAGCCAGGTAATGAAACACAGAGTGGGTGCTGAATGGAATCAGCCAGGTACTAAAGTCACGGAATGGATGCTGGATGGAACCAGCCAGGTGATGAACACAGAGTGAATGATGTGAGATGCTAGTGAGCGTAGAAACAGAATAGCTGAGAGATGATTACCGGTGGTAGTGGATACTGCTGGTAAGATAGGATCCGCTGGATCAGCACCGGTGTTTGGTAGAAGCTGGAATCAGTTGAAAGCTGGCTGCTTGGAAGCAGATAGTAGATAGCTGGAAACTGGACAGCCACGGAAGGCTGTAGAGTCAGGCTGCACCTGCAGGATGGAAAGCAGGTGCGGGTCTCTTTGTGGATGCTGGAGACAGGAACTGGAACCTGGAGAAACAAGCCACAGGAGAGAGAGACTGGAACAAGGTATGACATTCAAAGCACTGACATCTATCTGGCCCAGACACAGGATACTTATACCTGCTGCTATGCAGGCATTGGCTGGGCAATTATGCAGATTCCAGAGACGGTGGATTGGAGGAATTGGAGCATGTGATCAAATCCAACATGGCTGCGCCCATGCTGGAACCTGGAGGGAAAACTGGTTTGAAATGAAATGTGCAAACATAGTGATAATGGCGGCGCCGGCCGCGGAGGACCGGAGACGCCAGATGACTGTTAAATGCTGAGACACTTGGAGGGCAGCAGAGGCCGCGGCAGGCATGATACATGATTCTGAGAACCTGCAGCAATAACACAGTAACGGCGGCAGAGGCCGCGGAGGACGGGAGACGCCATGTTGGATTCAAACATGGCGCCGCTGTGGTAGTATCTCAAAATGACAGGAGGGATGTGCAGAGTGTTGACACAGATGAGATCCGGATTTGGAACGCTGGGCCAGTCTCAGAAGACACCTAAACGGCAGATAATGGCGTCCAGATACCCGGATCGTGACACATGGTACATAATTTGTTTTGTGATGTTGTTTTTCTCCCTTTGTACCACCCCCTTCTCTCCCCATTTCATTTATTATTGCATAGGAAATATTATTTGCCTCTTCGCTGGTACCTATCACTACTTTTAAACCTAAAGGCTTTCGTAGATGACTGAACTTAAAATAGGCTCTCTCAATGTGGGGGGCATAAATTCCCCTGCCAAGCGGCATAAAATTCTTCAATACTTGAACAAACAAGATATTGATATTGTTTTTATTCAGGAATCCCATCTAACTCAGACAGAGACCCTCAAACTCCAGATGCTTCAGTGGACTTTATTAGCTGCTGCCCCCTACAACTCCAAGGCACGAGGCGTCGCTATTTTGGCTAAAAGACACATCCCTGTCTCCATTGTCCGGTTTGATGCTGACCCCTCTGGCAGGTATCTTTTGGTTTAAGTTACCCAACTCGCTGTCCCATTCTTATTCTGTAACATATATGCCCCTAATGTGTACAGCAAAACATTCTTTCAGATGTTAATTTCAAAAGTATCCCCGCACATCACAAAAATTTAATTATTTGTGGAGATTTTAATCTTATCACCTCCCCTTACTTAGACCGGTCTAATGCCTCCAATAGCACGGTACACCTCTCTAGACTAGGCATTCCTCATTTAGCTACTTCTTTACAGGTCACTGACGTTTGGAGGGCGTTACACCCCACTGACAAGTACTACACTTGTCTTTCTGCTGCTTATAATACACTGTCACGCATTGATTACACCTTTATTTCTCATCACTTATTTCCTAAAGTTATAGAAGCGGATATTGAATCAATAGCTATTTCGGATCATGCCCTAATCTGGTTTTCTTTCCTGGTTAAACCTGACTGTAAACCCCCTCCACAGTGGCGCTTCCCTTCTCACTTAATTAATTCCCAAAAATTTTGCGATATGTTGCATGCGGCTTGGGATCAATTCACTTCTAATAATACACATCTCAGACCCTTCCCTATTTTGGCAGACATCTAAGGCAGTATTGCGTGGTGAAATCTTCTCCTATACAGCCGCTTCAAAAAGAAAATATGCCCTCTCTTATCTTTCTGTACAACAAGCCCTCACAGACGCATTTCAGCAATATAAAACTGCTCCTACTCCAACTAACAAACACTCTTATCTCACACAAAAATTACACTTTGATGAATTTTTAAGTGCTATGGGTGACCAATACAAATTAAAGGTGGACTTTAGGTTCCACAAATTCGGCAATAAAACAGGTAAAATGTTGACAAACCTCCTGAAAGGATCTTGTTCCCCTATGTTAGTACATCCACTAAAGTCTGTAGAAGGACATTTGACCACTGATCCTCATCAGATTTCTAATATTATGAGATCCTTTTACGAGTCTTTGTATTCTGAACCCCTTCTTTCAGACTCCCCTAGTGCTGATGCCTGGCCCTCTTCTTCGTCTTGGGAATATCCGATCCTTACACATTTCACCGCTGATGTCTTCCCTCCCATAATGTCCCCGATTACTTGTGAGGAGGTCCGAGCTGCAATTTCCCGACTGAAACCTTCTAAGGCCCAAGGCCCAGATGGTCTCTCAGGGGAATTTTATAAATGCCTGCTTCCAAAAATAGAGTCCCCCTTAACGGCTTTATATAATCATATCTTACATTCTAACACACTTCCCCTTCATTTCAACTCCGCTATTATTAAAGTCCTCCCGATACAAGGCCGTGACCTTTCTGACCTTGCTTCATACCGCCCTATTTACCTTTTAAATCTTGACTACAAAATTTTGACAAAAATAATCGCTGATCACCTCAAATTTTTTCTTTGTCTCATGTGATTCACTCAGACCAAACAGGATTTATTTGTGGACGCCATTCAGTTTTAAATGTTAGACGAGTGATTTCAGTTATTTCTAATCTAACCTCCTCCTCTGTCCCCATAACCTCCCACAATGTAGTATTATCTTTAGACGCTAAAAAAAAGGCCTTCAATCTCATTACTTGGCCTTATCTTTTCCACACCTTGGAAAAATTAGGTTATCCTCCTCCATTTATTGCTTTCTTAAAAACCCTTTATACCTCTCCGAGATCACAACTTCTATGTAATGGACACTTATCAGCCCCTTTCACTATCTATAGAGGAATGCGTCAGGGTTGTCTGCTTTTACCCCTACTATTTGCCCTCACAGTTGAGCCCTTAGCCATCACAATTCGCAACTCCCCACTTGTGGAGGGAATTCAGATTGGCAATGTTGTCCTGAAGACAGCTCTCTTTGCATATGACATGCAGCTTTTTCTCTCTAATCCGGAGTTTTCACTCGCTCAAATAATGTATTTGATATATTCATTTGGGGATATTGCGGGCTTCTGGATAAACATTGCTAAATCCGAATTGCTTACCATCACTGCCCCGGCTTCTATGTTACCTTCTTTGTCTTCAACATTCTCCCACTTTTCTAAAACTAACAGTATAAAATACTTAGGTATCCATATCCCTTCGAACCTGTCCTCACTATACGGAAACATTTCTCTCCAATCCTCTCCAAAATTGCTACTTTATATGACTCTTGGATGTCCCTCCCCCTATCCCTTCTAGGCCGTTTAGCTATTGTAAAAAAATATCATCTTTCCAAAAATTTTCTATGCCCTACAGATGTTGCCTATCAGTCTTTCTAAATTGGATTATGCTAAATTTGATCGTCTCACATCCAAATTTTTAAGGCAGCTTAACGCCCAAAAGTAGCTTTTAATAAACTCCAATCTCCACGTATTAAAGGGGGAATGAATGTGCCTAATCTTCACAGGTATTTTCTTTCAATACGATTTAGATACATCTCTGACTGGTTGCTGAACACATCCACCTATACTGACTTGGCTCTTGACTGTGCCATTTTCTCCCCTTTCGCTCCCAGTGTGCTTTTTCAGTCTAAGAAAGGTGACATTCCTCTTTACATTAGGAATCACATATTGTTCCAAGACCTTTATTTAGCCTGGCGGACAATTAACAGGAAACTGACCAGAAATTACTAGTCATCTCCCTTTGTACCGCTTTGGGGTAACCCCTCCTTTCCCCCCACTTTATCAAATTCAGAATTCCTCAACTGAAAATCTAAAGGCCTGATGTTAATCTCACAGGTTTTTGATCCAGGGGGTGCCTTATTACCATTTTCGAACCTAGCGCACACTTACCAGATCTCTAATCGCTCCTTTTATATGTACCTACAATCTAGACCAGGCATGTCCAAACTGCGGCCCTCCAGCTGTTGTGAAACTACATATCCCAGCATGCCCTGACACAGTTTTGCGGTCAGAGAATGCTAAAGTTGTGTCAGGGAATGCTGGGATGTGTAGTTTCTCAACAGCTGGAGGGCCGCAGTTTGGACATGCCTGATCTAGACATTATGCACAAACACTTGATCCCTCCACTAGATTTATTCTGTCCACTGACCTGCTTAAAACTTTACTTAATTTTTTAAAAACTAACCCGTTTCACATGAAATTGTTGTACTCCCTCCTAACGCTGGATTGCACCTCTCTGGCCTGGAAAGCTCTCCTGGCAGCCTGGCAGGAAGATATTTCTTCCTTACCTGTCATCACTAATATAACTAAATACTTTGATAGATCACTGAAGCATCTGAAGTGCTCCTATCTTCAAGAAGTTCACCTGAAAACTATTCATAGGGCCTACGTTTCCCCAATTCAGAGGAAACATGTTCGCTGAGTGCGACGGTTCCTGTCTGAAATGCCATGCTTGAAGGGCCAACTTCTTTCATTGCATGTGGAGTTGTGGCAAAATCAAAAGATTTTGGTGCAAGTTATTTAATGACATTAACTCTATCTTTGGGTTACGTCTTTACCCTAATCCAATAGCCTGTCTACTGGCTGACCTAAAAAATTGGCCACTTGGTAACAAGAAATCTACTATTTTACCATTATTAATGATTATAGTAACAGTAGCCAAGAAAGTAATTCTAGTGCACTGGATTTCAGTGTCCTCCCCGTCAATGCAGGAAGTTGTGCAGAAACTACTCCAACTACTGTATTTTCACAGATGTAATACTTTTCCTGATCTCGATAAGCATGTCGAAAAATTCCATGCTAAGTGGGAACCTTTCATTTCCTCTCTAGATTCTTCCACACAAAATATTATCATGAAAATTTTTGAAAATACTGATTGGCAACTTTGCCGTAATATCTCCTGACCATTATTTTCTTCTTGGTTTCTCCTATTTTATAGCTGGTCATTCACCTTGTAACCCCTTTCTCTTTGTCTCTTCAGATTCATACAGCTCTCGGATACGCTTTAGTGGTTTCATTATATGTCGTTGGTACCTTCATGTTACTATACAGGCCCTCCTTCCCCCCTTCCTCTCCCTTCCCCTTTCCAATTGTTTTTTTGACTTGCTGTGTTTGTTATAAATGTTATAGGACTACAATTGCAGTTCTTATATGATTATTTGACCTGACACACGGGGCATGATATTCCCTTTTTTTTACTTTCCCTTTTTTATTACCCGCTACAGATGACTTTCTTTTTCTTTGTGTTTGGGTCTTTACTCATTTACATGACGATTGTTATCATGTATCCATGTTTCCTTTTTATATTTCTGTAAAATGTACTCCTCATGCTTTTGTGATATTGCAAAAAACAATAAAAAAATTGTTGTTAAAAAAACCATCAGGACCTTAAACCCACTAGTTCAGTTTACCTCCAAATTCGAAAGTGGATACATAACTGCATTCTCAGAGATGGCTTCAAGCATCCTGCAGATACATTTTGCTATGTATGTGGCCAATTTAACAAAATGAGCAAAAAATACTCAATCCAAGCATCTCATAAGGTGTGTGAGACGTACAAAGCATATTTTGACATGTCTGTCGGGATGTAAGATGAAACCTGGATGCCTCATTTTGCCTGCGAGTACTGCAATAGAACTCTGGAAGATAACATGGACAATATTGCTATTTTTTAATTCTAGTTTTGTTTCTAGTTTAAGATGTTCTTTTGTCGTATGTCCCTCAAAGTCCATATTTTGATGCTCATCTTGAGAAATTCAAAGAGAAAATGGGAGTGTACTGGGAGGAACAAGGTGAGTGCTTCCACCAGGATATACTTGAGTTTGAATGCTTCTACCAAGGACAGTATAATGAGAACATGATGGGAGACATCTGCAAAAATCCTGTACTCTATAATCATTTATCTAGAAAAGCTATCTCAAAAAGCTATTCATTTGTAATTCTTTTGTGGTCATGTTTGTGGAAATTTTGGGTCTATTCAATTTTTGTCAGATCCTTTCTGACAGAAAGGATCCAACATTTCAGTATTCAATTTGCGGCCAAATCCGACAGCTTTTGGCTGTTTCCGACAATGTCAATCCGACTTTTTTTTAAAGTCGGATTGACATTGTGGAAATGGGGCTAAACCTGTTGGATTTGGGCCGCTAATCCGACAAAACACGTGAATCCGCAGCTAATCCGCTGATCTACGTGTTTTCCGACAAGTCAGAATTTCTGACTTGTCAGAAAAACAGCAGTTTCATTGAATAGGTTGAATCTGGAGTTGACCTTAAAATGTCGGAAACTGCCGTTTTATCGACAAGTCGGGAATTCCGACTTTTATTGAATAGACCCTTTATATGTTAATTTTTATACATATGTTGATTTTTTTTTTTTTTTTTACATTGTGTAAAAGAAAATGCAAATTTGCCCTTTACTCATCTGAAACAGGTAAATTTCAACTATAAAAGGCCCTGGTCACAAAAGCAAATTTTGAGGGGAAATGTTTATATGTTCTGTACTTTTAAGACATAAGTAATTAAGAAACAGTACTTACCTCTCTTATGTGACTCTTAGTAAGTGACATTATTGGGCCTATTTATCGCAATCCACATTTTTAATGCAGTTGTGATAAGAAATTATTATGTTAATTTGCATAATAAAAATAAATATTTTTATTAGAAATGTGCGGCGGACTCTTTTCGCTTTTGTGTTTTGGTTGTGTATCTGGATCCCCGCTCATGCTTTGACTCTGGATTGGTTTTGACAAGACCTCCCTTTCGGGTTTTGATTTTGGATCTGGATGATTTTTGAACAAAACATAAAAACAGCTAAAATCACATAAATTGGCAGTAATTTAGATCCTACGGTATTATCAACCTCAATAACATTCATTTCCACTCATTTCCAGTCTATTCTGAACACCTCACAACATTGTTTTTAGGCAAAGAGGTTGCACCAACGTAGCTAGATGACTAAGCTAAATGACACAAGTGGGCGGCCAAACACATGGACCATCTATGAGTGGCACTGCAGTGGCAGACAGGATGGCAGTTTTAAAAACTAGGCCCCAAAGAGCACATAATGCAAAGAAAAAAAAGAGGTGCAAGATGGAATTTTCCTTAGGCTCTACCACCCACCCTTATGTTGTATAACCAGGACATGCACACTTTAATAAACCAATCATTTCAGCGTCAGGGTCATGACTGTGGTTGAAAAGATTGGTTTGTTTGGGCCCCCACAAAAAAGAAGCAATTAATCCCCCCCAACCAAAAAAGAAGCAATTATTCTCTCCTTGCACAAACTGGCTCTACAGAGGCAAGACATCGTCCTCATCCTCCAATTCCTCACCCTTTTCAGTGTGTACATCCTCATCCTCACAGAGTATTAATGTATCCCCACTGGAATCCACATCACAGGCCCCTGTGTACTTTCTGGAGGAAATTGTTGGTAAAGGTCTTCCTGGAGGAATTCATAATTCATTTTGATGAACATCATCTTCTCCACATTTTGTGAAAGTAACCTACTATGCCGATCGCTGACAAGGTTACCGGCTGCACTAAACACTCTTTCGGAGTACACACTGGAGGGGGGGCAACTTAGGTAAAGTAAAGCCAGTTTGTGCAAGGGACTCCAAATTGCACATGCCTACTTGGATGCTGTCACTCATATAATCCTCCACCATTCTTTCAATGGTGACAGCATCATATGCAGTGACAGTAGAAATGTCAGTAATTGTTGGCAGCTCCTTCAGTCCGGACAAGATGTCAACACTTGCTCTGGACTGCCCTGCATAATCGCCAGTGGGTGGGCTCAGAAATTTTATCCTTTTCCTCACAGCCCCAGTTGTGGGAGAAAATGAAGCTGTAGATGGTTCACGTTCCACTTGAGTTGACAATTTTCTCACCAGCAGGTCTTTGCACCTCTGCAGACTTGCATCTGCCAGAAAGAGAGATACAACATAAGCTTTAAACATAGGATCGAAAACGGTGGCCAAAATGTAGTGCTCTGATTTCAACAGATTGACCACCCTTGAATCCTGGCAAAGCAAATGAAAGGCTCCATCCACAAGTCCCACATACTTAGTGGAATCGCTCCATCTTAGCGTCTCCTTCAATTTCTCCAGCTGCGTCTGCAAAAGCCTAATCAGGGGAATGACTTAACTCAAGCTGGCAGTGTCTGAACTGACTTCATGTATGGCAAGTTCAAAGGGTTGGAGAACCTTGCACAACACGGAAATCATTCTCCACTGCGCTTGAGTCAGTTGCATTCCCCCTCCTTTGCCTATATCGTAGTTGATGTATAGGCTTGAACGGCCTTTTGCTGCTCCTTAATCCTCTGAAGCATGTAGAGTGTTGAATTCCACCTCGTTACCACCTCTTGCTTCAGGTGATGGCAGGGCAGATTCAGGAGTGTTTTCTGGTACTCCAATCTTCGGCATGTAGTGGCTGAATGTCGAAAAAGTGGCCCACAATTATTCGGGCCACTGACAGCATCTCCTGCACGCCCCTGTCATTTTTAAAAATATTCTGCACCACCAAATTTATTGTATGGGCAAAACATGGGACGTACTGGAATTTGCCCAGATGTAATGTACGCACAATATTGGTGGCATTGTCCAATATCACAAATCCTCATGAGAGTCTAAGTGGGGTAAGCCATTGTGCGATGATGTCCCTCAGTTTCTGTAAGAGGTTGTCAGTGGTGTGCCTCTTATGGAAACTGGTAATACACAGCGTAGCCTGCCTAGGAATGAGTTGGCATTTGTGAGATGCTGCTACTGGTGCCGCTGCTGTTGTTGCTGCAGGAGGCAATACATCTACCCAGTGGGCTGTCACAGTCATGTAGTCCTTAGTTTGCACTGCTCCACTTGTCCACATGTCCGTGATTAAGTGGACACTGGGTACAACTGAATTTTTCAGGACACTTTTCTTAATGTCCCAGTATAGTTCGGGAATTGCTTTCCTAGTGAAGTGTAATGTAGACGGGATTTGGTACCGGGGACATAGTACCTCCATCAACTGTCTAAATCCCACTGCACTAATGGTGGATACTGGACGCACGTCTTACACCAGCATAGTTGTTATTTCCTCAGTAATCTGCTTTTCAACAGTGTGACTGTTGTCATATTTCATCTTCCTCGCAAAGGACTGTTAGACAGTCAATTGCTTAGTTGAAGTAGTACAAGTGGTCTTCTGACTTCCCCTCTGGGATGACGATTGACTCCCAGCAGCAACCACAGCAGTGGCAGCAGCAGTAGGTGTACCACTCAAGGATCCTCCGGAGGAATCCTGGTTAGGAGAGGACTCGTCAGGTATGACAGTGTCATGGCCTCAAGGACTACTTATGTTCCTGACTGAGGAGGAAGTTGATATTGAGGGAGTTGGTGCTGTGGCTTGCAGTTGCTTGAGTACAACAGGAAGAAGGGATTTAGGTGTTTGTGGACTGCTTATGCTCTTACCCAAAGATTCTGAACTTGATAATGACTTCTGAGGGAATGCGCAGCCGGTGACGTATAAGGGAGGATGTTCCTAGGTGGTTAACATCCTTACCTCTACTTATTACGGATTGACAAGGGCAACATACCGCTTTACACCTGTTGTCTGGATTTGTGGAGAAATAATTCCACACCAAAGAGGTGGCTATTTTGGTATTTTGCCCAGGCATGACAATGGGCTTTCTCTTCCCAAAGACAACAACTGTCTCCACTGGTGCCTTATTCAAACAAATCACATCACCATCAGAATCCTCATCGTCAACTTCTTCCTCAACGCCAGCTACACCAATATCCTCCTCATCCTGGTGTACGTCTATAATGACATCCTCAATCTCAATATCAGCAACTGGACTGGCGGTGCTCTTCCCAGCACTTGCAGGGGACATGCAAATGGTGGTAGGAGCCTCGTCATTCTATATAGTCTTGGGAAGGTCAGGCCTAGACATTGCAACCGCGGACACACTTGTACTCTTCTTGGGGATTTGTGATATCTCTGAATGCCCAGTTGTTTTTTCCTGTGCTTTAACAAGCTTAATTTTTTTAATTTTTTGAGAGGGAGGAAGGCTTCCATCCTCATGAGAAGCTGAGCTGCCAGCCAAGCTCTTAGCCTTTCCTTGCCATTTCGTGTTGTGAATGGCATATTGCCAATTTTACATTCTCATCAGATCATTTATTTTTTCTTCTGATTATTAATATTTGCTTCTTGGATTTTACATGCCCTCTATCACATTGGGCATCGACCTTAGCAGACGACGTTGATGGAATTGCATCATCAATGTCAAGACTGGTGGCAGCAGCAGCTTCAGCTCTAGTACTAGGGCCGGGAAGTGGTTCCTGAGCTATCACTATTTTTTCATCCAAATTGTTGTTCTCCATTTCACATGACAACACCCATTTATTATTACAGCACACAGAACAGTGCCCCTTTATTTTCACAGCACCTCTGTATTCTTACAGCATACAGGACCAGTGTACTTTTATTTTAATAACTGCACCCTTGAATTTTTACAGAATACAGGGACAGTGTAATGTTATTTTAACATCAGCACCCCAATATTTTTACAGCATACATGACCAGTGTGCTTTTAATTTTTAACAACTGCACTCTTGAATTTTTACAGCATACATAACAAGTGTGCTTTTAATTTTTAACAACTGCACCCTTAAATTTTTACAGCATACAGGGCCAGTGTAATGTTATTTTAACAGCAGCACCCCTATATTTTTACAGCATACAGGACCAGTGTGCTTTTAATTTTTAACAACTGCACCCTTGAATTTTTACATCATACAGGGCCAGTGTAATGTTATTTTAACAGCAGCACCCCTTTATTTTTACAGCATACAGGACCAGTGTGCTTTTAATTTTTAACTGCACCCCTGAATTTTTACAGCATACAGGGCCAGTATAATGCTATTTAAACAGCATCACCCCTATATTTTACAGCATACAGGAGGACAGTGCCCCTGCACCCTGTAAGACACAGTGACAGCCAGGACAGCAACACCCATGTACAGCTGCAGCACCCATAACAGCACATGAAACACAAGTGACAGCCAGGACAGCTACACCACAGTAACACAGCACAGCTACACCACAGTGACTGCAGCAGCACCCCTACAGAGCATACACTAACCCTACCCAACGCCACCACCCTCAGAGAGACAGAGTTCTCTCTCCCTCACTCTCCAAGTCTGGAGTGAAAATCGCGGCGATGCGCTGCGGTTTATATGAAATCCAAAATTCCAACAGCGGGATGATCACGTTTTGCCTCATTCTGGTTTCCAAGTCTGGCAGGAAGTCCTGATCTGGGCTCGGAGCATGAAGTTCAGGGGGGGAGGTTTCGGTTCTCTGGGAACTGAGCCCACTTATCTCTAATTTTTACAAGGATTGACCATTTCTCTTGGCAGGACATCTGCTCTGATAAGTGCCTGTCCAGATGAAGAGCTGGAATCAGATTGATGACTATACCTAAGTACTAACTTTGTTCCAGATTTGGACACAGCCAGCCTAACATGCTTGCTCAATCATTGGTGGCCAATGGGCAGGGGTCTGGTGAATGTACTGAAGTAACCCATAGCTTACTATGGACTATTGTGACCAAAAATGGGTCCTGCCCTAGATACATGGGGATGTTTAAAATTTTTGGATTTCCCGCAAATTCATTTTGATAAATATGCCTCTATATCTTTGCTGCTATTTAATTTCTACAGTACAAAACAATTTCACATTTGCTTTATTATAGTAACTATCAGCAACACCTGATAGTAACTATAATGTTAAATTAAAAAAGGAATGTGCAATCTTAGAAGATATTCAGTAGCTTATGTTTGCATACATGTAAATGTATGATATTGTATTTTGTATTGTATATGTTGTGATGATGGCATTAAGCACAATATCTTCATATAATTACACCGACTGTACCTGTAGAATCATTTTCCAGTGCCCTTGCCCTACTATATATAGTACATCTGTCTTCTTAGCACATTCTTGTACAGCAGTCCAGATTTGCTGATCACATAGAGAATCATTAAGACATTTCCCTTTCTGAATTTGAAACATGTTCCCTTCTGCTGCCTCACACAAATGAGCTTTTCCCAGGTGGCTCTCTTTTACAGACAAATCTGATACCCTGTTTCATTTGCATATCTGAATTATTAAAAAGTATCTTATCAATAATTAAACCCAAGCATGTTTTGCTGGCTCTTTTCTTGTTTTTCCTGCTCCTTAATGACACCGGAGAGAGATGAGAGATGTTAACTCTTTTGCATACCGAAGACTCTGTATGTAATTGAAATAATAGCTTTTACCTTGGAATGGCTTGTTTTGGCATGTAAGACTAGTTAAGCCTACTACTAGCACTGTGCTCAAATAGCATCAGGAGAATACATTATTATTGGGTTTTATTAATTGTTTTCATAACTGGACATTACCTGAACATAGAATTTGTGCAGTGTGTAATTAATGTATTGTACAAACAAAGTACTGTATATTGGCCCTCATTCTGAATTGATCGCTCGCTAGCTACTTTTAGCAGCCGTGCAAATGCATTGTCGCCGCCCACAGGGGAGTGTATTTTAGCTTTGCAAGTGTGCGATCGCATGTGCAGCCGAGCGGTACAAAAACAATTTGTGCAAAACAAGACCAGCCCTGCAGTTACTTATCCTGAGTGATGATTCTAGCGTTGGAGGTCCAGGAATTGACGTCAGATACCCGCCCTGCAAATGCCTGGACACGCCTGCGTTTTCCCTACCACTCCCAGAAAACGGTCAGTTGACACCTATAAATGCCCTCTTCCTGTCAATCTCCTTGCGATCGGCTGTGCGAATGGGTTCATCGCTAGTAGCATTGCACAGAAACAATGCTGTTTGTACCCGTACGACGCGTGCACATTGCGGTGTATACGCATGCGCAGTTTTGCAGTTTTTTTACTTGATTGCTGCGCTGCGAAAATCGGCATTGTGCGATCGACTCGGAATGATCCCCATTATTCTTTATTTCTTAATAAATTGCACAGTTCCTTCTACAAATTCTAGCAGTGGCTCACCAGCTTTTGTAAAATTACACTTCCCAGCATGCCCTGACACTGTTTTAGCATCCCCTAATAGCAAAACTGTGGTAGAGCATGCTTGGACACAAATGCTAGAGAGCTACATGTTGACCAGACCTGTATTATATTATCGCTTAACTCCTTTAATTTTTGAGAAAAACTTAGTACTACTATACATCACCACTGGGGCTCTGTACCGACTGAAGGGCTGAACAGGGCTGATCCAGACCTACTAGCAACATGTGCGAGAATATTTGGAGCTCCCCCCAAATATGTGTCTGTGGTATGTTACTGGTCGAACATGCCTCGAGCTGGGCCTGGGTCTACAGCCTTGTATATTACTCAGGTGATTCCACTTTTGTTGAATTTAGGGAATTTCCTTCCAAAACTTAAGTGAAAATGGAGCAGTTTGTGAAATTCCACTAGTGCCAGCTCCAGGCCTAATAGCACCCTGTGCTAGGATTTTTAGAGTACCCCCCTCCCCAATATATATCTGTGATGGAGTGTTTTTTGTGAGTGCCAAAGGCTTGCATATTCCTGGAAAAGTGGGCATGTCCTCACAAAATGGTATGGTCTCGCAACAAGGAGCATGGCCTCAAAGGCATTGCCGTATCTGTATGACACAGAAAGAGATATGCTTTGGAGAGGCTGAGGGTGACAGGAGAGAAAGATTGATGGGAAGGTAGTGATGCTGTAGAAAGGCAGAGGGTGAAACAGTGGGTTGCCCTTAACACATTACACTCATACAGTAGTAGTGCCCCTTACCCATTATGCCACTAGGGCCGTAACTAGGTGTGTGCAGAGGGGGCACTGCACATAGCGCTGCAGGGTAAGTGGCACTGTTGGTGGCACTTGTCAATTATCTGTTTTAATTACTTTCACTTGCAGCTTCCCCCCCCCCTTTTTGAAGCCCAGCATCTAGTGACCGCTCCTGTCTCCTACCCTGACCCATTCTGTCACGAATACCTATACAACATTCATGAACTCAACTTGAGATTTCTTTGTTATCCAGTCACACTGTCCTTTATTGCATTACCCAGGATTTGAACCCATTGCCTGTGGCATCGCAGTCTATCTAATTGAGCTATCTGCCCTTGCATAGAAAGGTAGATAATTCTAAGCTAGAGAAGTCTAACTATTTGAAGCTTACCTTGCACTTTGTGAAAAAATTATCAGCATTACAGCTGGGCAGATCTAGGTAGTGTGTGGTTGCAACTTGCAAGAGATTGGATGTGTGGCTGCACACTACATACTGTAGATCTGCTCAATTGCAATGCTGATTATTGTTTTACAAAGTACCAGTAGCTTCATATAGTGTTCATAGTTTTTATTCAGGATCAAATTGCTCAATGAGTGGGGTGTTTGATTAGCATTCAACAGGTAATAGGTTTGAATCCTGGGTAAGGCATTATATTGAAATGTGTTATTTAATAAAAGGTATTGTAACTGAATAACAACAAGCTCTCAAGTTAAGTGCATGAATGTGGTATAAAGAGGATTTGTGTCCAAAACCATTTTTTTGATGTTGAGGATGTTAATTATATTACAATCTTGCAAAATACATTTCACGAACTTGCCACAAATTATGTAACATGGAGGAGGTGCCTAAATGGCTAACATCCCTACCTCTACTAACTTTGGCCTTTCAAATGTAGCAGATGTCTTCAAAAACATTGTCAGGATTTGGGTAGAAATAATTACACACCCAAGAGGTGGCTTTTTTGGTCTTATGCCCAGGCATAACAATGGCTTTATTTTTATAACAGGCATGAACTGCATCCAATGGTGGCAGACTTACACACACAACATCATCAACATCCTTAGTATCAGATAGTAGTAGTATACACATATCCCCCTCATCCTGTTCCACTTATACACATAAATCCTCAATTTCTATTATGCCCTCAACACCATCTTTACTTGTACTGCTCCCCACATGTGCAGATGGAGCAAAAATGGTAGAAGGAGGTGAAAGAGGCTTCTTTATGAGGACAGTGTGAGAAATGTCAGACACACACATAGCTAACATGGATACCTCTTATCATTCCTCAGGAATGTGTGATGGTTCTGATTGTACAGTTTGTTCTACTGCCTTAGTGATTTTCAATTTTTTTGCAAATCATAGATTCTGAGTGCTCTTGTATCATCAGAAGATGCCTCACTGACAGTTGCAGAACCACCACTTATAAATAAAGGCCAAGACCTGAGTCTATGTTTCTCTGCAGCTAACTTCCCATTTGATGTTTTTTCCTTTATCACTGTAAAATTATATTGCTTCTTTGATATTACATACAGTGACTTAAGCCCTCTATGCCCTTGGGCATCAGCCTTAGTAAATGGCGTTGACAGATTTGTATCGTCATGACCGTTAGCAGCAGCTGCAGCACTAGTATGTGTTCCCTGCTCTCCTCTCAAATGTTCTTCCTCCATATATATCAACAAACATCAATGAAGTGGAGTACAGCACACACCACAGTTTGCAAAAACAATGTACCACCTACAGTGTACCACAATACGAGTAGGAGTCAGAATTAATATTACACTTCAGTTCATTTCTACCTTCAGTATCATACAATACATGTATTAGTTATAAATAATAATATAACACTGCAGTTTACTTTTAACTACAGTGTCAAACAAAACATGTATGACTCAGAAATAATAATCTAACACTGAGGTTTTCTTTTACCTACAGTGTCACACCATAAGTGTATGAGTCAGAATATATTGTATGTTACACTGCAGTTCACTCCCACCTATAGTGTCACACAATATGTGTACTGTATGAGTCAGAAATAATAATATAACATTGTGGTTTACTTTCACCTACAGTGTCACACAATATGTGTACAGCATGATGCACTGTGGACTGACCAGCATTGTCACAGAAAAATAATAGTATGTTATACTGGGGTATAGCACAAAAAAATAAAAATAAAATTATATATATTTATGGTTCAATGGCAGATCAATAATGACACTCCTGAGGCATTTTAAAGATGTAGAGAATCTGGTCTTTGTTAGTCAATTTTTCAAGGCATAATCCCCTTTGTCAGTACACACCAGAAAAGGGGCATATGCCTCGAAATGTTGACTAACAAAGACCAGTTTTTCTACATCTTTCAAATGCCTCTGGAGTGCCATTATTGATCTGCCATATGGATTTGAGCACCGAAGCTGCATGCTTATCATAAAGAGGGAGTGCCAGCTGAGTTGGCATAGTATATATATATATATATATATATATATATACACTGCTCAAAAAAATAAAGGAAACACTAAAATAACACATCCTAGATCTGAATGAATGAAATATTCTTATTAAATACTTTGTTCTTTACATAGTTGAATGTGCTGACAACAAAATCACACAAAAATGATCAATGGAAATCAAATTTATTAACCCATGGAGGTCTGGATTTGGAGTCACCCTCAAAATTAAAGTGGAAAAACACACTACAGGCTGATCCAACTTTGATGTAATGTCCTTAAAAAAAGTCAAAATTAGGCTTTTTAGTGTGTGTGTCTTCCACGTGCCTGTATGACCTCCCTACAATGCCTGGGCATGCTCCTGATGAGGTAGCGGATGGTCTCCTTAGGGATCTCCTCCCAGACCTGGACTAAAGCATCCGCCAACTCCTGGACAGTCTGTGGTGCAATGGATGGAGCGAGACATGATGTCCCAGATGTGCTCAATTGGATTCAGGTCTGGGGAACGGGCTGGCCAGTCCATAGCATCAATGCCTTCATCTTGCAGGAACTGCTGACACACTCCAGCCACATGAGGTCTAGCATTGTCTTGCATTAGGAGGAACCCAGGGAAAACCGCACCAGCATATGGTCTCACAAGGGGTCTGAGGATCTCATCTCGGTACCTAATGGCAGCCAGGCTACCTCTGGCGAGCACATGGAGGGCTGTGCGGCCCCCCCAAAGAAATGCCACCCCACACCATTACTGACCCACAGCCAAACCGGTCATATTGGAGGATGTTGCAGGCAGCAGAACATTCTCCTTGGCGTCTCCAGACTCTATCACGTCTGTCACATGTGCTCAGTGAGAACCTGCTTTCATCTGTGAAGAGCACAGGGCGCCAGTGGCGAATTTGCCAATCTTGGTGTTCTCTGGCAAATGCCAAATGTCCTGCACGGTGTTGGGCTGTAAGCACAACCCCCACCTGTGGACGTTAGGCCCTCATACCACCCTCATGGAGTCTGTTTCTGATCGTTTGAGTAGACACATGCACATTTGTGGCTTGCTGGAGGTCATTTTGCAGGGCTCTGGCAGTGCTCCTCCTGTTCCTCCTTGCACAAAGGCAGAGGTAGCGGTCCTGCTGCTGGGTAGTTGCCCTCCTACGGCCTCCTCCACATCTCCTGATGTACTGGCCTGTCTGCTGGTAGCGCCTCCATGCTCTGGAAACTACGCTGACAGACACAGCAAACCTTCTTGCCACAGCTCGCATTGATGTGCCATCCTGGATGAGCTGCACTACCTGAGCCACGTTTGTGGGTTGTAGGGAGGTCATACAGACACGTGGAGGCCACACACACTACTGAGCCTTATTTTGACTTTTTTTAAGGACATTACATCAAAGTTGGATCAGCCTGTAGTGTGTTTTTCCACTTTAATTTTGAGGGTGACTCCAAATCCAGACCTCCATGGGTTAATACATTTGATTTCCATTGATAATTTTTGTGTGATTTTGTTGTCAGCACATTCAACTATGTAAAGAACAAAGTATTTAATAAAAATATTTCATTCATTCAGATCTAGGATGTGATATTTTAGTGTTCCCTTTATTTTTTTGAGCAGTGTATATATATATATATATATATATATATATATATATATATATATATATATATAGAATATACAGTGCTTGGAGTGGTCCAGTATACACCGGTATGGCATACCTGAACTTCGAGCACTGAAGAGCACTGCCTCCACCGCTTTTCCAATTCCACGCTGTTCAAGGGCCAATTGGAGCTCTGGATCCAGCGCCAATCAGAAGCGGCCACGTGGCCGCTCCTGATTTGCTGCCGGTCCGTGGCAGATTTCAAATGGTGGACTACACCAAAGCTGCATCACCACTGCCCAGAGCCTTACCCTCCCCACCACCACTGCCCAGGGCCTTTACCTACTCACTGCCGCTGCCCTCCTCTGCACCTCCACTGCCCAGGGCCTTCTCCTCACAGCCGCTGCCCACGGCCTCCTCTGCACCGCCACTGCCCAGGGCCTTATACTCCTCACCACTGCTGACTACAGACTCTGCACCGCTGCCTACCACAGCCCCGTCCGCTGCTCATTAGGTACTTTTACCCTGTGTTCCTCTGTCACTCTTTCTGTCCCTCTGTCACTCTCTCTGTCCCTCTGTCACTGCTGTCACTCTCTCTGTCCTTCTGTCAGACTCTCTGTCCATTTGTCACCGCTGTCACTCTCTCTGTCACTGCTGTCACTCTCTCTGTACCTGCTGCCCCTGTCTCTGTCCCTCTGGCACTGCTTTCACTCTCCCCGTCACTGCTGTCTCTTTCCCTCTTTCACTGCTGTCACTCTCCCTGTCCCTATGTCCCTGCTGTCACTCTCCCTGTCCCTGAAATTTGTCTCATACTGTGTGGTGCACAGTCTCTGTCCCTCTTTCACTGCTGTCACTCTTCCTGTCCCTATGTCTCTGCTGTCACTCTCCCTATCCTTGAAATTTGTCTCATACTATGTGGCGCAATGTGAATTTTGGCTCATACTGTGTATTGTAATGTGAATTTTGGATCACACTGTGTGGCAAATTGTGAATATGGGATCATACTGTGTAGTATATTGTAAATTTTGGCTCGTTCTGTGTGGCGTAATGTGAATTTTGGCTCATTCTGTGTGGTGTAATGTGAATTTTGGCTCATTCTGTGGGGATTTTGGCTCATTTAGTGTGGCATAATGTGTAAGGGGCACCAGTACTTATTGCATAAGGTATCCTACTATTGTGGTCCATAATGTGTATTATTATTATTATTATCCTTTATTTATATGGTGCCACAAGGGTTCCGCAGCGCCCAATTACAGAGTACAAATGCACATAATCAAAACAGGAAAACAGTGACTAACAGTTGAAGACAATTTAGGACAAGTACAGGGTAACTAAGCATAACTACACCAGTAAATGACAGAGATAAATTCCAGGTGGCCAAAAAACTGCGTGATTTGGGCAGTTGAGGATTATTAAAGTAAGAAAAGGATAAGCACATGAGGGAAGAAGGCCCTACTCGTGAGAGCTTACATTCTAAGGGCTATAAGAGGTATATGGTGTGGTACATTACACTTAAGGACACACCCCTTTTGAGTGGCCGCACCCCCTTTTCTGGAGCGCTCACACCTTTGCGGTCATAATTACAACCTTCACTTTTCCAAACCCCCACTTCAAAATTTCCACTTCGACCACTGTATATACTTTATAGCTATATATATTTCTGTATCTGTGTATATATATATATATATATATATATATATATATAGCAATTATATTTTTTGCACTGGGGTCGTACCCCTACATAGAGAGAGCACCCCTTAATGGACAACACAGCACCCCTGGATGGACTCAGCATGGACAGAGTACCCCTGGAGGACAAAGCAGCCCCAGCCTCTTGATAACACACGGCAGCACCCCTGGATGGACAACACAGAACCTATGGATGGACAAATCACAGACAGATAGAGCACCCCTGGACAATGCAGCCCCAGCCCCTTGATTTACATATTACAGCACCTCTGGATGGACAACACAGTTTTCCTGGATGGACACAACATGGACACATCCTCTCACGACAAAGCCGGAGTGAAATGGCGCCTATCACAGAGTGTCTTACATAGAATGTAAAATCAGCGATAATCTGACAGCAGGAGGTTGACATTTTGGGATCCGTGTCAGGTGGAAAACCGTGAGCTGAGCTTGGATCACATCTCAGAATGCTATGTTCGGGTGGGTACGGTTCTCGGAGAGCTGGGCCCGCTCATATACTGTATAGTTTTTGCTCTAATTTGGCAAATCCACCCTAACATGTTTTTGTTTTGGAAATTTATTTTTTAAATGCTAAAAACAGCTAAAATAACTGTAATTTGGGCTTATTTTTGTCCCTACAGTATTATTAACCTCAATAACATACATTTACAGTCAATTACAGTCAAATCTGACCACCTCACAGACAAAAATATTGTTTTTACCAATATATAGTAGACCAAAGGCTAGCTGGCTAAACTAAGTGACAGAACAGCAGCACAAATGCTCAGGTTAACACATTCATTTGGCTTTGTATAATAATGTTATAGATAGCATCACGTAGCCCAAGAAGTTCGGCACATGCGGTGCGCTGGCTTGGTGGGCATACTAAGGGGTTCTATTACCAGATAGGTTCAGGTATTGTCACAGGTAATTTTTAGTTTGCTGGGGGGGATACCAGGTGAGGAAAAAGCACCCCCCCCTCTGTCTGCTGTTTGTTTGTGACCCCTCCCCCTTTCTAGCACCTGATATATAATTATATCCAGGAATGGTTGAGCAACTACCACTGTTTGGCTGCATGTGTGAGAAGGCATTGAATGGGAGCAGTATTTGGAATGCATGCTGTTCCTTGTAGTGCTAATGGGAGATCATGGGGGTGGCTCCCAGGTAAGTTAGCCCTCTGTCTGGATGCTTTTTTAGTATGAGCCTTTATCATGAGGTCTTACTGTAGACAAATCACATGGCCCTATGTGGGCACTGCCATTATGTAGTGTTAGGACTGCTGATATCGGAGAAATTCTATTACCAGATAGGTTCAGGTATTGTCACAGGTAATTTTTAGTGTGCTGGGGGGATACCAGGGCAGGGGAAGGCACTCCCCTCTTTATTTGCTGTTTGTTTGTGACCGCTCCCCCTTTCTAGCACCTGATATATAATTACCTCCAGGAATGATTTAGCAACTACCACTGTTTGTCTGCATACTAAGGTGTGTGTCAGGCCGTCTGCACACATATCACTCATTGCTGTCATGGGTAAAAGGGGCAATTTATACGAGTTGGAAAAAGGGATGACTATCGTCATTCAGGCCAAGAGTGGCACTGTTTCTGAAACAGCAAAGTTTGTGAACTGTTCGCATGCTGATGTGGTGAAGGTGTATTGTGACTGGACAAAGGACACCATTGTGAAAAACAAACATGGAAACTGTAGAGCACCATGAGCCATTGATGTGAGAGGTGAATGTTGGCTACAAAGGTGCGTGACGGCTGACCGACGCGCTACAGTGGAGAAGCTCACTGCCAAAATGATCCTAGGGGCTACGGGCTACCAGACGTGTGTCTAAAAAGAAAGTTCAGCCTGTCTAGCTGCTGTCCATGCTCACACAACGCTTACTCTGGCTATTAGCTGGTGGTCATAATAATGTGTATTATAGATACATGTACTGTACTATGGCTGTTCATATTGTATTATGGCTGTGTATTAATTAGACATGTGTGGTTCAGTTTTCCAGAAGTCGTAACCCACAGAATTTTATGGATCAGAACTGAACCAAACCCAGCCCGGATCTCTGGAGAAGATCTGAACTGTGGGGGTAATTCCAAGTTGATTGCAGCAGGAATTTTGTTAGAAGTTAGGCAAAACCATGTGCACTGCAGGGGAGGCAGATATAACATGTGTAGAAAGAGTTAGATTTGGGTGGGTTATTTTATTTCTGTGCAGGGTAAATACTGGCTGCTTTATTTTAACACTGCAAATTAGATTGCAGATTGAACTCACCACACCCAAATCTAACTCTCTCTGCACATGTGAAATGTGATGGGGATGGCCATGGGGACCAGGTTCGCCCCCAGCTATGCTAACCTATACATGGGAGACCTAGAGGACACACTTGTGTGGGGAAGCATCTGGGAGGGGAACCTGGTCTTCTATGGCCGTTACATTGATGATCTTTTTATTATTTGGTATGGAGATCTGTCTAGTATTTCTTCCTTTGTTTCATATCTCTATCACAACACTTATAATCTATCTTTCACATCCACTCATAGTAGGGAACGCATTGACTTCTTGGATGTGACCCTCGAGATCATGGGTAACCAAATTTTTACATCAAATTATATAAAATCTGTTAGTACACATTCCTATTTACATTTTGAGAGCACACATTATGCCCCGTGGAAGCGTAATATTCCGAAGGGGCAAATGATGCGACTCAGACAAAATTGTTCCAATCTTGACACATTCTCACTGCAGGCGAATTAATTAATGGACTCACTGAGACGAAGGAAATATCCAGAACGTTTATTGAAGCAAGCCTTCGATGAGGTTTATTATATGGATAGAACTAAACTCCATATTCCTAAGAATCAGGATAAAACAAATGAAAATAAAAAAGATAGTGTCAATAACGAGAGACAATTAGCCTTTGTATATAAATACAACAACTCGGCTCATGAAATAAGATCCATTATTTCCAAAAATTATAGAGTCCTGAAACAGGATCGGATCCTTAACAAAATATTGCCCTCCAAACCTTTAATGGTCTTTAAGAAAAATAAATCTCTAAAATCCATACTAGCCCCTACTTATTTGGACCCTAATTAGAGGAAAAAAGAGACACCCATGGGATGCAAGTGGTTATCAACCAAACCTATGGGGTGTTTCAATTGCGGAAAAACCCGCTGCACAACATGCACCTACATGCAGAGAAAAAAATTTTCTTTGACTTTACCCAGTAATAATGAGAAATATAAGTTAAAGTCTTTTATGAATTGTGATACCAATTATGTATCTATCTATTAACCTGCGGCTGTGGCCTCCACTATGTAGGGAGGACCACCAGGTCAGTACATGTTAGATTTATGGAGCACCGCAGGAATATAATCAAAAGATATGAAAATCACAGTGTATCAAGACATTTCACACAGGCTCACTCTGGAGATCCTAAGAGCTTATCTTTAGTTTGTATTGAACATATTGCCCCCACAACTAGGGGGGAAGACACATTTAACAAGCTCTGTTGTAGAGAAATATACTGGATGCTGAAATTCGGCTCCTTACATCCGGATGGGCTAAATGAGAGCATTGAATTGAATACAATTCAAAAAGAACCTGAGATATCCATCATGTATACCTTGTTTGGGTTGATCATATGTATTGAGATAAATTTAAGATCAGCTTTTACTAACTATTGATCATCTTTTTGAGAGTTATGTGTTTATATATACACATTAATTTTGAAGGCTGTTTCCCTTTCCTATCATACTGTATGCGCCCTTTCTTTATGTTATGCCTCCTCTTTTGTATATAAACATCTATGAATCCATCTAAATGGATTAAATAACATCATGTGTGATTTATTGGAGTTTGCCCCAGTGTGGTAATATATTATGTTAACGTATATATATATATATATATATATATATATATATAAATAAAGAAATAGAGACCTAGGCGCTAAAGTACAGACGTGCAGTGGAAACAATAATAAAAAAAACACTCTTAACCCTTTTAAGAGTAGCAGCTCGTAATACAAGATTAGTGTATGGTGTACACATAAATAAAAATAGGTAGTGGAGAAAAACAAGCGCTAATGAGTGTAGTGACAATTATAACGGAAATAATCAGGTGGGTTAGAATACTAAAATATTAATATGGCCTTGGGCACTTATCTGGTGAACAAGAACTTCCAGCCGATGTTCATCATTTTAGGATTAACATGTAAAAAGAAGAAACAGCAAACATAGTGTGTATCGTTCATAGATTAAAATAATGCCTTTCGCAATATAGGGCACGGACTTAGGGAACTAGCTTATTCCCAATAAAATGTAATCCGTAAAATCACAACATAAAATACAGATTTAATGAACAATCAGATAAAAAACGGCTAGACAACACACGTACAAGATTTAAAATCATAAAAGCTTATCTGTCCATTATGGGAATAGGGAGGTCAGCAACAAACTGTCCCAGGGAGACAAGATAGCCAAAAGTTAAGCGTACAAGATAAAAGAGTTCAAACGCTTATCTGTCCATCAAGGGGAGTTTCAGCAGCAAACAGTCCCAACGCGTTTCGTCCTTCCCCTTGAAGAAGTCCACACCTTGAAGGACGAAACGCGTTGGGACTGTTTGCTGCTGAAACTCCCCATGATGGACAGATAAGCGTTTGAACTCTTTTATCTTGTACGCTTAACTTTTGGCTATCTTGTCTCCCTGGGCCAGTTTGTTGCTGACCTCCCTATTCCCATAATGGACAGATAAGCTTTTATGATTTTAAATCTTGTACGTGTGTTGTCTAGCCGTTTTTTATCTGATTGTTCATTAAATCTGTATTTTATGTTGTGATTTTACGGATTACATTTTATTGGGAATAAGCTAGTTCCCTAAGTCCGTGCCCTATATTGCGAAAGGCATTATTTTAATATATGAACGATACACACTATGTTTGCTGTTTCTTCTTTTTACATGTTAATCCTAAAATGATGAACATCGGCTGGAAGTTCTTGTTCACCAGATTAGTGCCCAAGGCCATATTAATATTTTAGTATTCTAACACACCTGATTATTTCCGTTATAATTGTCACTACACTCATTAGCGCTTGTTTTCTCCACTACCTATATATATATATATATATATATATATATATATATATATACATATACAAACAAAGAACCCAGCACTCACCAAAGTAAACTCACTTATCCTCAACAATTCAATAAATAGATGATGGGGGTTTAGTTGGTGGATTGGCCAATGCACGGAAGCCTGCATACCGATTTTTAAGGTACCCCACCTTCATGCAGGTCCTACACTATCACACAGTCTTAAAACCTGACTACTTCACTGCTGTTACACAACTCATCTGCCTGCTAGATTTAATGTGTACCTGCCACAGACTTTATGGCTTTTAAAGGCACACTAGTCACCTATTGCACTGGCTCAAAGATGATTGCTAAGAAACAGCTGAGACAGGTTCAGGATAATAAAGTCCACACAGGGGTGCATGAGAAAGCTAGTGGCCACGGTTAATAAGAGCTAACCATAGATTAACCCCATCGTATACACACAGAAAAAACCACAGCACTCACCACACCAGAAGCGGGGCACAGCTATGCACTTACCACTCACAGGGTGGGGTGCATGTAACACAGCACTCTCCACCACAAAAGCGGGGTACACAGCTATACTTACCACTCACAGGGCGGGGTGCATGTAGCCCATGACCACATCGCTCTAATAAATACAAACAAAGAACCCAGCACTCACCAAAGTAAACTCACTTATCCTCAACAATTCAATAAATAAATGATGGGGGTTTAGTTGGTGGATTGGCCAATGCACGGAAGCCTGCATACCGATTTTCAAGGTACCCCACCTTCATGCAGGTCCTACACTATCACAGAGTCTTAAAACCTGACTACTTCACTGCTGTTACACAACTCATCTGCCTGCTAGATTTAATGTGTAACTGCCACAGACTTTATGGCTTTTAAAGGCACACTAGTCACCTATTGCACTAGCTCAAAGATGATTGCTAAGAAACAGCTGAGACAGGTTCAGGATAATAAAGTCCACACAGGGGTGCATGAGAAAGCTAGTGGCCACGGTTAATAAGAGCTAACCATAGATTAACCCCATTGTATACACACAGAAAAAACCACAGCACTCACCACACCAGAAGCGGGGCACAGCTATGCACTTACCACTCACAGGGTGGGGTGCATGTAACACAGCACTCTCCACCACAAAAGCGGGGTACACAGCTGTACTTACCACTCACAGGGCGGGGTGCATGTAGCCCATGACCTCATCGCTCTAATAAATACAAACAAAGAACCCAGCACTCACCAAAGTAAACTCACTTATCCTCAACAATTCAATAAATAAATGATGGGGGTTTAGTTGGTGGATTGGCCAATGCACGGAAGCCTGCATACCGATTTTTAAGGTACCCCACCTTCATGCAGGTCCTACACTATCACAGAGTCTTAAAACCTGACTACTTCACTGCTGTTACACAACTCATCTGCCTGCTAGATTTAATGTGTACCTGCCACAGACTTTATGGCTTTTAAAGGCACACTAGTCACCTATTGCACTGGCTCAAAGATGATTGCTAAGAAACAGCTGAGACAGGTTCAGGATAATAAAGTCCACACAGGGGTGCATGAGAAAGCTAGTGGCCACGGTTAATAAGAGCTAACCATAGATTAACCCCATCGTATACACACAGAAAAAACCACAGCACTCACCACACCAGAAGCGGGGCACAGCTATGCACTTACCACTCACAGGGTGGGGTGCATGTAACACAGCACTCTCCACCACAAAAGCGGGGTACACAGCTGTACTTACCACTCACAGGGCGGGGTGCATGTAGCCCATGACCACATCGCTCTAATAAATACAAACAAAGAACCCAGCACTCACCAAAGTAAACTCACTTATCCTCAACAATTCAATAAATAAATGATGGGGGTTTAGTTGGTGGATTGGCCAATGCACGGAAGCCTGCATACCGATTTTCAAGGTACCCCACCTTCATGCAGGTCCTACACTATCACAGAGTCTTAAAACCTGACTACTTCACTGCTGTTACACAACTCATCTGCCTGCTAGATTTAATGTGTACCTGCCACAGAGTTTATGGCTTTTAAAGGCACACTAGTCACCTATTGCACTGGCTCAAAGATGATTGCTAAGAAACAGCTGAGACAGGTTCAGGATAATAAAGTCCACACAGGGGTGCATGAGAAAGCTAGTGGCCACGGTTAATAAGAGCTAACCATAGATTAACCCCATTGTATACACACAGAAAAAAACCACAGCACTCACCACACCAGAAGCGGGGCACAGCTATGCACTTACCACTCACAGGGTGGGGTGCATGTAACACAGCACTCTCCACCACAAAAGCGGGGTACACAGCTGTACTTACCACTCACAGGGCGGGGTGCTTGTAGCCCATGACCTCATCGCTCTAATAAATACAAACAAAGAACCCAGCACTCACCAAAGTAAACTCACTTATCCTCAACAATTCAATAAATAAATGATGGGGGTTTAGTTGGTGGATTGGCCAATGCACGGAAGCCTGCATACCGATTTTCAAGGTACCCCACCTTCATGCAGGTCCTACACTATCACAGAGTCTTAAAACCTGACTACTTCACTGCTGTTACACAACTCATCTGCCTGCTAGATTTAATGTGTACCTGCCACAGACTTTATGGCTTTTAAAGGCACACTAGTCACCTATTGCACTGGCTCAAAGATGATTGCTAAGAAACAGCTGAGACAGGTTCAGGATAATAAAGTCCACACAGGGGTGCATGAGAAAGCTAGTGGCCACGGTTAATTAGAGCTAACCATAGATTAACCCCATCGTATACACACAGAAAAAACCACAGCACTCACCACACCAGAAGCGGGGCACAGCTATGCACTTACCACTCACAGGGTGGGGTGCATGTAACACAGCACTCTCCACCACAAAAGCGGGGTACACAGCTGTACTTACCACTCACAGGGTGGGGTGCATGTAGCCCATGACCACATCGCTCTAATAAATACAAACAAAGAACCCAGCACTCACCAAAGTAAACTCACTTATCCTCAACAATTCAATAAATAAATGATGGGGGTTTAGTTGGTGGATTGGCCAATGCACGAAAGCCTGCATACCGATTTTCAAGGTACCCCACCTTCATGCAGGTCCTACACTATCACAGAGTCTTAAAACCTGACTACTTCACTGCTGTTACACAACTCATCTGCCTGCTAGATTCAATGTGTACCTGCCACAGACTTTATGGCTTTTAAAGGCACACTAGTCACCTATTGCACTGGCTCAAAGATGATTGCTAAGAAACAGCTGAGACAGGTTCAGGATAATAAAGTCCACACAGGGGTGCATGAGAAAGCTAGTGGCCACGGTTAATAAGAGCTAACCATAGATTAACCTCATCGTATACACACAGAAAAAACCACAGCACTCACCACACCAGAAGCGGGGCACAGCTATGCACTTACCACTCACAGGGTGGGGTGCATGTAACACAGCACTCTCCACCACAAAAGCGGGGTATACAGCTGTACTTACCACTCACAGGGCGGGGTGCATGTAGCCCATGACCACATCGCTCTAATAAATACAAACAAAGAACCCAGCACTCACCAAAGTAAACTCACTTATCCTCAACAATTCAATAAATAAATGATGGGGGTTTAGTTGGTGGATTGGCCAATGCACGGAAGCCTGCATACCGATTTTCAAGGTACCCCACCTTCATGCAGGTCCTACACTATCACAGAGTCTTAAAACCTGACTACTTCACTGCTGTTACACAACTCATCTGCCTGCTAGATTTAATGTGTACCTGCCACAGACTTTATGGCTTTTAAAGGCACACTAGTCACCTATTGCACTGGCTCAAAGATGATTGCTAAGAAACAGCTGAGACAGGTTCAGGATAATAAAGTCCACACAGGGGTGCATGAGAAAGCTAGTGGCCACGGTTAATAAGAGCTAACCATAGATTAACCCCATCGTATACACACAGAAAAAACCACAGCACTCACCACACCAGAAGCGGGGCACAGCTATGTACTTACCACTCACAGGGTGGGGTGCATGTAACACAGCACTCTCCACCACAAAAGCGGGGTACACAGCTGTACTTACCACTCACAGGGCGGGGTGCATGTAGCCCATGACCACATCGCTCTAATAAATACAAACAAAGAACCCAGCACTCACCAAAGTAAACTCACTTATCCTCAACAATTCAATAAATAAATGATGGGGGTTTAGTTGGTGGATTGGCCAATGCACGGAAGCCTGCATACCGATTTTCAAGGTACCCCACCTTCATGCAGGTCCTACACTATCACAGAGTCTTAAAACCTGACTACTTCACTGCTGTTACACAACTCATCTGCCTGCTAGATTTAATGTGTACCTGCCACAGACTTTATGGCTTTTAAAGGCACACTAGTCACCATAAAGTCTGTGGCAGGTACACATTAAATCTAGCAGGCAGATGAGTTGTGTAACAGCAGTGAAGTAGTCAGGTTTTAAGACTCTGTGATAGTGTAGGACCTGCATGAAGGTGGGGTACCTTGAAAATCGGTATGCAGGCTTCCGTGCATTATCCATGGACTCTATTGCTTCCACCGGATAAAATTCCAACACAAGTTTTTTCACAGACCCAGACCTATCCCTGTTTGCTATTTGGATCTTCGTTTCAAAGGAGATACCTAGGGGACCTCTCCGGAACAAGTCTGGTAAACAATCCATTCATCAATTGAACTTGTGAGCTTTGTGGAATAGAGTCCTAGTCAGTTTCATGTGGACATTATATTCAGAAGGGACAACCCAGTGGTATCCTATATTTTAACTATTTCAGTCTTTTAACAATTGCTTTGATTCATCCAATGAGGAGTGGAACAAACCTCTTTTTTCTGAATGTGCAATAAATTATAAATTATTATTATTATTTTTTTTAAGTATTGGTCTAATTGTCCATTATTATTTGAAATAACAGCCGGCGCCAGTATCTTTCTACTTTATTTTGCAAACAGGGTTTAACTTCTCCATAGACCACTAAGCTCCAAGGCCCCCAACAGTAACCACCCTCTGGCCTATCACCTGGGCGACTAGTTCACTATCAGGAGCACTGTTCCTTCTCTCTGATACCTTTTTAAAGCAACCTGACAGGTGTCCACAATCAGAATTCCTACACTTTATCATATGGAATATCTGGTCTGGAATCATTCCAACCACACCCTGCTTTTCTAAATTCATTCCAGGTCTGTTCATGCTGACCCTGTCACAATTCTTCTCCCTTAGCTTCAACCATCCTGGTGAAGCTAAGTTCTACAAGTGAAGACACTACCCTGCTACCTTTATTGCCATTATCCATCTGGGAAGATGCCTCTTCTTCACCTCCTTCCAGAGTCCCACCTCATTAACCTCTTCCCCCACCCCTAGCTTCACAATAGGGTTGACTGTAGGATTGTGATTCATACATTTCCTTGACAGAGCATCTGCATTAAGGTAGAGTGATGTTGTACCTCAAATTTGAATGGCAGTAGGGCCAAAAATCAGCTGGTCACACAAGCATTCTCCTCTTTGTTTGTGTGCATCCACTGTAAGGGTGCATGATCCATAATAAGCTGGAACTCTCTCCCTAACAGATAGTGCCTTAGGGACTATACTGCTCATTTAATTGCCAATCATTATTGTTCTACTGCTGAGTGTTTGCGCTCTCTGGGTAATAATTTTTGACTAACAATAAGATTGGCTTTTTCTCACCATTAAGCTCTTGGGAGAGGACTGCACCTAACCTTTTTCCAGAAGCATAAGTCTGCAATACAACCTGCAATGTTTCTGAATGTCAGGTACTTGCAACTCAGGCTATGCACATAATGCTTGCCTTAGGTCTTGCAGGCAGCTTCTGTCGGTTGAGATCAGTTTATCTTATCAGGTGAATTTTTCTTTAAACACTCCGTTAGTGGGGCTTCTCTAGCTGCAAAGTCAGTAATAAACTGGCAGTAATAACTCACCAGACCAAGAAACATTCTGATCTGAAACTTTTTTCTGGCTTAGGCATTTTTCTATGGTTCAAAATGCTTAAGTAAAATGGCTATCGGGGACCCCTGGATGGACTAACGTTGACACATTGGAGGCCTTTTGGTACATTTGGACTGAGACCACTGGTACCGGAACTTGATGGTATTCATGAAATTGCCCATTAAAAGCTGTCATGATGCACTCCTTATGTCCTGTGGGGAAAAAATCACACTTTTCTGGGTGTAGCCATAACCCATGCTCCTGAAGAGAATGCAACACTGCCTCTAACCTTGTCAAGTGAGTCTTCCAGTCTGAGCTGAAGATGACAATGTTATTGTGGTAAGCCATTGCATACTCCAGATGAGGCCAAAGCAATTTGATTATGCCCCTCTGGACAGTTGCAGGGGCTCCATGTAAACCAAAGAGTAACACTTTATAGTGGAACAGTCCCTGGAGTAAAGAACGCTGTTTTTGTTTTGCTTTGTATCAGTTAAGAGTATCTGAAAGTACCCTTTTGTTAAGTCAAGTGGTTAAATATTAGTTTTTTTGCAAGGTTCTCTATCAACCTGGGGGATAGGTTAGGCATCAAACTGGGAGAACTTATTTAGTTTCCTAAAATCACTGCAAAACCCCCTAAGGCTTGGATACCAGCACAATAGGACTATTACAGTCACTGTTTGACTCGTCTATTATACCTAGACACAACATCCCCTCTACCTCTTAATTTACCGCTGCCTGTTTAGCCTCGGGAATACAATAAGGCCTTTATTTTATCACAATCCCTGGTGGCATAATACTGTCATGCTGTATTATCTGGGTTTTCCCAGGGATGGCAGAGAAAACATTCTGGCTTCGTGCTACCAAGTCTATAACCTATTGCTTTTGACTGGAATTCAATGAGGTTTCAAGGGGCAACTGACAATCGGGAGTTTTCATGGCCAACAAAGAAGGTTGGTTGGTACTTTCCTTCCAGGGCTTTAACAAATTAACATGACAGATATGTACCTCATTCCTTTTACCCTCTTGGTGTACTTTGTAAACAACAGGCCCTATTGCCTCTATAATCTCATAAGGACCCTGCCAATGGGTATACAATTTACTTTCAGTTGTGGGAACCAAAACCAATACCTTGACCCCTGGCTTAAAGGAGCAGTTCACTGCCATAACATTTGACATTGCTGAGCCAAGGCCATGTGTTCTTTTACAAGTGTCTCAAGTGACCATAAAGTTGAGACACAGATTTCACAATGTTAGATTCTTGGTACGGTTGTTGTTCCCACCCTTCCTTTAAGAGATCTAAGATTCCTCTAGGTTGTCTACCATAAAGGAGTTCAAAGGGGCTAAACCCCATAGATGATTGGGGTACATCCCAAACTGCAAACAATAAATAAGGTAAGAGCAGGTCCCAGTCTCTCTTATTTTGGGATGTTACCCACCTTACCATTTGCTTTAGGGTACAGTTAAAGCATTCTACCAATCCATCTGTTTGTGGATAATACACCAAGTTATTTTATCCTTCAACCCAGTGGCGCACCCAGGGGGGTTTCCGAGTACCCAGAAACCCCCCTCCACCCAAAAAAACAAAAATATTCTTGCTGCATGAGTATTATTAATGGCTGTCTAGCATCCTCTGCAGCCTGATTTCTTCCTGGTGGCACTTGTAAGTGCTTAATAAAAGTTTACTTTATTTTAATTATAGTACATATATACCCATGTGCAATTCGTGCATACATATATACACATGTATATACATACATACATACATACATATATGATATATATACATGCATATATATATATATATATATATACGTGTACTGTATGTATGTATATATATATAGATAAATATCAGGAGCACTCACCAGTCTTCATAAGCCTTTTTTATTAGTAACATCAGGAAATCAGCATAGGGGTATATATATATATATATATACGGAACAAAGGTGTCCGGCACTCCAATAGTATAGCAACTGGTCCCGGTGCCAGGGTCAATAATGGATAGAGCAATGTAGAAAAAAACGGCACTCAGGAAACTTCCAAGGTAATATAAAGTCGGTCTACGTTTCGGAGACCTTTAATCTCCTTCGTCAGGACAATACAGAACAATGATAAAAAACATACCTTTATTGAACTCACCCAGGTGCACGTGAAGCCCGTCGGCCGCTTCCCGTCGCTGTCCCGCTGGCGTCACCGGAAGTGAATCCGCGTCACACTGTTGGTCCAAGCTTGGTAGGCGGCCGGGGCGTTACTATAGTGATACCCAACACCATGGTAACGATACTAAACAATGAGAGCAGAAAGAATACAATCAAATATGCAAATATGTTGGAAATTGAAAAGCAGCGGATGCAACCAAATGCAGCTATGGTACTAACGTCATGTTCTAAACATTACAATCTATATTATTAAGCACGAGATAATTTAATTTAAGGGAAAAATAATAAAAATTATGAATCAAGGAAACATGTATAGGACAGATGTTCATTAAGCCCAAATGGCTGTACTGTTTGTAGCTGGTAGATCCATTTTGTCTCTAGCTGTAATAATAGGTTGTCCCTGTTACCACCTCTTTTACAGGGAGGTACCCAATCTATCATTTTATACCTTAGAGTGGCAAGACTGTGACGGGAATCTCGAAAATGTCTAGCAACAGGTTGATCATTCATTTTGTTTTTATTTTTAAGGGCAGTGTCCGCACTCTCTATTGCCTTTCTAATTCCTGACCGATGGGCAGCCATCCTTTCCTTAAAGCTACAAATTGTCTTGCCCACATATAATAAGCCACATGGGCATTTGATATAATATACTACATGTGTGCTGGAGCAGGTTAAGGGGTAATTGATTTTATACCTTTTGCCTGAACGTGGATGTGAAAAATAGGCCCCTGTCTCCAGATATTGACAGGTTGTGCAATTAATGCATTTAAAATTGCCTGGTTTTCTAGACAAGAAATGGGTCTGTGGGTGGGCTACAAAACCCGTGATGTCATTGCGAACAATGATATCTTTAATATTCCGACCTCTACGGAACCCCGGCATTAACGATTTATTCAATAAGCCAGGTAGAGTTTGGTCACTATTGACAACGGGCCAATATTTTTTTGCTGCTGACACAAAAGATTCTGAATTTGCTGAGTATTGTTGAGGCCAAATCATTTTATTGGATGTTCGCGAAGCTTGGTGCGACGCAAGATCCCATCGCACATCCAAGCAACTGGATGTACAATGAACCATCAAAAAGAAAATAATTTCTCTTTAGTGTCAGTTCCATCAATGTGAGAAACAAGTCTAGGTCTGGACCTTTGTAATGTACATTACCAGTCCTTTCTGACTGGTAATGTACATTACAAAGGTCCAGACCTAGACTTGTTTCTCACATTGATGGAACTGACACTAAAGAGAAATTATTTTCTTTTTGATGGTTCATTGTACATCCAGTTGCTTGGATGTGCGATGGGATCTTGCGTCGCACCAAGCTTCGCGAACATCTTTATGTTTGCTATCGAAAAGGCGTTATTTTTTTCAGATCCCTTTAGGCAACAATATATATCTTTTTGTTGTCGCTACATCGATGATGTATGCATGTTCTGGACTGGCCCAGAACCTGAACTTAGACAATTCCTAGTTGACCTCAACACAGGAGATGAAAACATTAAATTTACATCAGAGTATAGTTTTCAAATTATACACTATTTGGATGTTTCGGTCTCCTTGGTTGATTGTCAACTTGTGACTAATGTTTACCAGAAAATGGTTGATCGCAATACATATTTGCAGGCAGACAGCCAGCACCCCCCGGCCCTTAAGCGGGGTTTGCCTTTTTCTCAGTTCTTACGAATTATCCGCATTTGTTCGCACCATCAAGATGCGGTATTACAAATTAACTTAATGTTAAATAAATTCCTACTGAGGGGTTATCCACCTAAACTGTTACGTGAAGCAAAAGCAAAAGCGTTGTCATACCCAAGAGAGCAGGCATTGAACCAGAGTCGGGTATCCACATTACCCAATAAAATGATTTGGCCTCAACAATACTCAGCAAATTCAGAATCTTCTGTGTCAGCAGCAAAAAAATATTGGCCCGTTGTCAATAGTGACCAAACTCTACCTGGCTTATTGAATAAATCGTTAATGCCGGGGTTCCGTAGAGGTCGGAATATTAAAGATATCATTGTTCGCAATGACATCACGGGTTTTGTAGCCCACCCACAGACCCATTTCTTGTCTAGAAAACCAGGCAATTTTAAATGCATTAATTGCACAACCTGTCAATATCTGGAGACAGGGGCCTATTTTTCACATCCACGTTCAGGCAAAAGGTATAAAATCAATTACCCCTTAACCTGCTCCAGCACACATGTAGTATATTATATCAAATGCCCATGTGGCTTATTATATGTGGGCAAGACAATTTGTAGCTTTAAGGAAAGGATGGCTGCCCATCGGTCAGGAATTAGAAAGGCAATAGAGAGTGCGGACACTGCCCTTAAAAATAAAAACAAAATGAATGATCAACCTGTTGCTAGACATTTTCGAGATTCCCGTCACAGTCTTGCCACTCTAAGGTATAAAATGATAGATTGGGTACCTCCCTGTAAAAGAGGTGGTAACAGGGACAACCTATTATTACAGCTAGAGACAAAATGGATCTACCAGCTACAAACAGTACAGCCATTTGGGCTTAATGAACATCTGTCCTATACATGTTTCCTTGATTCATAATTTTTATTATTTTTCCCTTAAATTAAATTATCTCGAGCTTAATAATATGGGCCCTCATTCCGAGTTGATCGGTCGCAAGGCGAATTTAGCAGAGTTACACACGCTAAGCCGCCGCCTACTGGGAGTGAATCTTAGCTTCTTAAAATTGCGACCGATGTATTCGCAATATTGCGATTACTAACTACTTAGCAGTTTCAGAGTAGCTCCAGACTTACTCTGCCTGTGCGATCAGTTCAGTGCTTGTCGTTCCTGGTTGACGTCACAAACACACCCAGCGTTCGCCCAGGCACTCCCACCGTTTCTCCAGCCACTCCTGCGTTTTTTCCGGAAACGGTAGCGTTTTCAGCCACACGCCCCTAAAATGCCGTGTTTCCGCCCAGTAACACCCATTTCCTGTCAATCACATTACGATCGCCGGAGCGAAGAAAAAGCCGTGAGTAAAAATACTTTCTTCATAGTAAAGTTACTTGGCGCAGTCGCAGTGCGAACTTTGCGCATGCGTACTAAGCGGATTTTCATTGCGATGCGATGAAAAATACCGAGCGAACAACTCGGAATGAGGGCCATAGATTGTAATGTTTAGAACATGACGTTAGTACCATAGCTGCATTTGGTTGCATCCGCTGCTTTTCAATTTCCAACATATTTGCATATTTGATTGTATTCTTTCTGCTCTCATTGTTTAGTATCGTTACCATGGTGTTGGGTATCACTATAGTAACGCCCCGGCCGCCTACCAAGCTTGGACCAACAGTGTGACGCGGATTCACTTCCGGTGACGCCAGCGGGACAGCGACGGGAAGCGGCCGACGGGCTTCACGTGCACCTGGGTGAGTTCAATAAAGGTATGTTTTTTATCATTGTTCTGTATTGTCCTGACGAAGGAGATTAAAGGTCTCCGAAACGTAGACCGACTTTATATTACCTTGGAAGTTTCCTGAGTGCCGTTTTTTTCTACATTGCTATATATATATATATGCATGTTTAATATGCTATGTGTATATGTGTATACATAGGTGTATATACGGTATATATATATGTGTAGATATGTAGAGATATACATATATATATATACATATATATATATATATATATATATATATATATATATACACACACACACAAACACACTAGTTTTACGGACCCAGCATATACTGGGTTACCTCAGTCCCCACCCCCGTGCTTGTCTCCACCCAGTTCTGGAAACCCCCCCATGCAAATCCTGCATTTGCCACTGCAACCCACAACAGATGGCACAAATCTTTCATTACCTTAGACATAAAAGGTGTCCTCTGGTTAGTCAAGACCTCTTTTGGGATCCCCAAGCATGTATAAAGCATAACCAATGCTTAGGCTATAGTGATAGACTCAATATTACGTAGCGGTATCGCCTCAGGGTACCAGGTGGCATAGTTGACCACCACTATTATATATTGGTGCCCACAAGCAGATTTTTCCACCAGACCTACCAGGTACATACCAATCCACTTGACTGGATTATCCTTAAACCTATGCTTTCTTTAGCTGTCCAGCGCTTTCTGGACTTTGAACTAGTGGACTTCCCAATCTTCGGTATATATGACAATGTCGTCTAAATAGGCTATAGTATACCACTGGTGTGGCCACAGTAGGTGATCCATGGCATGCTGGAATTTTGCTGGTGCCCCATGAAGCCCAAAAGGAAGTACTTTATATTGATACAGGCCATCAGGCATCGAGAAGGCAGTCGTCTCCTTGGTAATCTCACTTAGGGGAATTTGCCAATACCCTTAAGTGATGTCTAAGGTAATAAGATACTGGCTACTTGACACATTTTCCACCAGTTTGTCCACCTGAGTTAATGGATAACCATGAATCTTGATTGAGACGTCTAAAGTCATTACAAAAACGTATTGTCCCTGTAGGCTTGAGGACTAGGACAATGGGACTTGACCAGTTACTCAGGGACTCTCAATACCCCAAGCTGAAGCAGCTCCTTCAATTTTTGTCAGACAGCTTGATGCCATGCCTTAGGAATGTGATACGGTTGCTGCTGTATGACCACCCCTTCAGGGATACTTATGTCATGCTCCACCAAGGTATAGCATCCAGGCAGAGGAGAAAACACATCCTGGTTATTGCAGACCAAGAGCCCTGCTTCTTTTTGTTGTTCCACTGACAGCGCATCTGCCAAGGGTCAGCCAAAGGTCCAGGCAAACTAGAAAGGTGCTCAGGAACCAGAAGAAAGGTCCTTGGCCTCACATGTGTTTTGTATAACCTACTTGAGGAAAGTTTTTTTTTGCTGGACCAGGGCAAAGTTTTACAGATTTATATCATTCAAGAGTACCAAATCTGGAGCAATAGTATTCTTATCTGGCACTGGTTGTTCAGAGGGTTCTTCTCCGAAGAGCAATGATCTTTTTATTACACCCCCCTCCACTTTGTGAGGTAGCGCATTAGAGATTTTATACTTTATACCTGTCTCAGAGGTTCCTTCAAGAGCTCACTGAACCCTGGGAAAATGCATTGAAAAATAAGTGGGTAAGGTACATTGGGCCCAACTGCAGCAACTACCTTATAAGTGTGCCCCTTTAGGGTGAGACACACTTGTACATGGGAAAAGTTTTTCATGGATCCACATAAACAAAGCTCTTCAACTAACATTGGCACTTTTTACTGGCTTAGGTACTACAGCAACTGAAATCATGGTTTATTCACTCCCAGAATCTATTATAGCCAGTAGTTCTCGGCCACACAGCGAAACAGAATCCCACATCAATGAGGTTCTGGAGACTTTGGGTACCATAGTACTACAGAAGGCTGGATACATAGCGCCCGCATTGGCCACACCACTCTCCATAGACTCTGCTTTTTTTTGCCCAGGCTTGCCTGATGTGTCCTGGCTCTCTGCACTCATAGGGTCTCTGTTGGGGTCTATACCAATAGTGGGTGTAGATGGGGTCAAAGGCCAATGGGGTGCCAGCTTAATTGGACGCACATTACCTGGTCTCTTTTCTGGAATTTTTGCTATATTTCCTGTAGTTTCATACCACTTTAACACTATAGATAATGCCTCTAGGTTCTGAGTGTGAACACCTAGTGCTGCATACTTTGACCTAAAGTCCTTATGCACTGGTCGACAACTTCCATCTCCACAATCTGTTGCAGCAGTGTGAACCTCCGGCTATAGCAATCTTCACCCCTGTCTTGTGAGTTCTGCAAGTAAGGCCAATTTGTGGTAGCCCTACATCTTCCCAGGTGGTGTGAGCCCTGATTGGGCCAGAATGATACTTTTTACCAGATCATACTTCTCCGCATCAGTGGAATACAATAAAGCTTTTTGTGCCTCGCCAGTGAGATAGGGAGCAATTTTATCAGCCCAAAAAGGGGCTGGCCACTTTAAACATTATGCCACCGTCTCAAATATCAATCAATATACAGTATGCCTCTGGGCTTCTGAGGCAGACATTTTCTTTAAGTGCCCTGCAGCTGTTACTCCCACTGGGTCACCGGCTGTAACATTTGTTCCTCTGTCCTCTGGTGAGAGGCTAACAAATTTGCCATGGTGGGAAATACCTCCTCCAAACTGGAGGTTTATGCAAGAGTTGATATTTTTTCAAATAAGAGCAATAAGAAGCCATGTTTTCTAACAACAAATATATAGGTGTGGAGAAAACATGTATAACTTCCCATACAAACACTGTTTCTTCTTCCAGCAATGCAATAATGAAATGTTTCAGCAAAACATAACTGAAGCACCACAGTAATGTAAAGGAAAGAAATTAATTGTAACAGACACGGCACTTTATAAATCCCTGGCACTAATGAGACTTCAGCCAACTTGCTGACCGCTTTCTGCCATTAGTGCCCAGATCACAGAGCAGATCAGGATTTTAAATGCTCCCTGTCATTCAATGATGACTTCCAGCTGGGCATCCCACCATAATATATATATATATATATATATATATACATACATATATTAGAGATGTGTGGCTGGCACTTTTCGTGTTTTGTGTTTTGGTTCTAATTCCACTTTCGTGTTTTGGTTTTGGCTTGGTTTTACCAAAACCACCCTTCCGTGTTTTGGTTTTGGTTTTGGATCTGGATGATTTTTGAAAAAAACATAAAAACAGCTAAAATCACAGAATTTAGGGGTAATTTTGCTCCTATGGTATTATTAACCTCAATAGCATTCATTTCCACTCAATTCCAGTCTATTCTGAACACCTCACACCAATATTGTTTTTAGGCCTAAAAGTTGCACCGAGGTGGCTGTATGACCAAGTTAAGCGACCAAAGTGTGCGGCACAAATACCTGGCCCATCTAGAAGTGGCACTGCAGTTGCAGACAAGATGGCACTTTTAAACTTTTAAGTCCCCAAACAGCACATGATGCAAAGAAGAAAAAGAGGTGCACCGAGGCTGCTGTATAACTAAGCCAAGTGACACAAGTGTGCGGCACAAACACCTGGCCCATCTAGGAGTAGCACTGTAGTGTCAGTCAGGATGGCACTTTTAAAAAACTAGGCCCCAAACAGCACCTCATGCAAAGATGTAGAAGAGGTGCAATGAGGTAGCTATATGACTAAGTCAAGCAACACAAACAATTCCCACTGGAATTATACGTCAAAATCACTGGAATTATATGTCCAAATCACTGGAATTAAATGTCAAAATCACTGTAATTATACATCCAAATCACTGTAATTATACATCCAAATTACTGTATTAATACGTCTAAATCACTGGAATTATAAATCCAAATCACTGGAATTAAATGGCAAAATCACTGGAATTATACTGCAAAATCACTGGAATTATACGTCCAAATCACTGAAATTAAATGGCAAAATCACTGGAATTATACAGCCAAATCACTGGAATTATACAGCCAAATCATTGTGGCAAAATCACTGGAATTAAATGGCAAAATCACTGGAATTAAATGGCAAAATCACTAGAATTAAATGGCAAAATCACAGGAATTAAATGGCAAAATCACTGGAATTAAATGGCAAAATCACTAGAATTATACATCCAAATCACTGGAATGAATGGTAAAATCACTGGAATTATACTGCAAAATCACTGGAATTATACATCCAAATCACTGGAATTATACGTTCAAATCACTGGAATTAAATGGCAAAATCACTAAAATTATACGTCCAAATCACTGGAATTAAATGGCAAAATCTCAGTATCGCCTGCCTAGTGAAGTGAAATCTAGATGGGATTTGGTACCGGGGACACAATACCTCCATCAATTATCTAAATCCCACTGCACTAATGGCGGATACCAGACGCACGTCTAACACCAACATAAGTGTCAAGGCCTCAGTTATGAGGGCTTCCATCATCATGTGAAGCCGTACCACTAGTCATGAACATAACCCAGGGCCTCAACCGTTCCATGTCACTCTGTGTCGTAAATGGCACATTGGCAAGTGTATGTTTCTCCTCAGACCATTTAAATTTATTTTTTTGGGTCTTTTTACTGAACTTTGGCTTTTTGAATTTTACATACCCTCTACTATCACGTTGGGCATTGGCCTTGGCAGACGACATTGATGGCATTTTATCATCTATGCCATGGCTAGTGGCAGCAGCTTCAGCACTAGGCTGAAATGGTTCTTGATCTTTCCCTATTTTATCCTCCAAATTTTTGTTCTCCATTATTTTTCTTGAGTTATATAACACAATATGCAGCACAGGAATGACTGATGGCTGATGCACAGGACACTACCACTGGTCTGATGCAGGACAATACAGAAACACTGTAAGGGACTTGTTGTTATTATTATTATTACTTTGATTAGTATTATTATATGGCAGCAGTGGACATATAGCAGCAGCAAATACCACTGTGAATGCCTTGTCACTGGAATGTCTGATGACTGATGCACAGGACACTAGCATTGGTCTGATGCAGGACAACACAGATAATTATACAGCAGCACTGGGCATATGGCAGCAGATGACACCGCCACTGTGAATGGTCACTGGACTGACTGATGCCCAGGACACTACCACTGGTCTGATGCAGGACAACACAGCAACACTGTAAGGGACTTATTATACAGCAGCACTGGACATATGGCAGCAGAGGACACCACCACTGTGACTGGTCACTGGACTGACTGATGCATAGGACACTACCACTGGTCTGATGCAGGACAACACAACTAATTATACAGCAGCACTGGGCATATGGCAGCAGATGACACCACCACTGTGAAGGGTCACTGGACTGACTGATGCACAGGACACTAGCACTGGTCTGATGCAGGACAACACAGCTAATTATACAGCAGCACTGGGCATATGGCCGCAGATGACACCACCACTATGAAAGGTCACTGGACTGACTGATGCACAGGATACTAGCACTGGTCTGATGCAGGACAACACAGCTAGTTATACAACAGCACTGGGCATATGGCCGCAGATGACACCACCACTATGAAAGGTCACTGGACTGACTGATGCACAGGACACTAGCACTGGTCTGATGCAGGACAACACAGCTAATTATTCAGCAGCACTGGGCATATGGCAGCAGATGACACCACCACTGTGAATGGTCACTGGACTGACTGATGCCCAGGACACTACCACTGGTCTGATGCAGGACAACACAGCAACACTGTAAGGGACTTATTACATACAGCAGCACTGGACATATGGCAGCAGTGGACACCACCACTGTGACAGATGCAGCACAGCACACCACCACTGAACTGATGCAACACAACACAGCACCACTGGATAGCACTGGACATATGGAGAGGACACAAGCACTGTGACTGGACAGATTCAGCTCAAGACACGGACACTGAGGACACTGAGAGAACGGAGACACGTCCTCTCTCTACACTCTCCAATGCCGGAGTGAAAATGGTGGGGACGCGCGGCTCCTTTTATGGAATCCAAACCCCGCGAGAATCCAACAGCGGGATGATGGCATTTTGCCTCGTTCTGGTTTCTGAGTCAGGTGGGAAAACCGGTGCCTGGCTTGGAACCGGACTCAAATGGTGAAGTTCAGCAGGGTTCGGTTATCTGAGAACCAAACCCGCTCATCTCTTTTATATATATATATATATATTAGTGATGAGCGGGTTCGGATCCTCGGAATCCGAAACCCCCGAACTTCACCCATTTTACACGGTTCCGAGGCGGACTCGAATCTTCCCGCCTTGCTCAGTTAACCCGAGCGTGCCCGAACGTCATCATCCCGCTGTCGGATTCTCGCGAGATTCGTATTCAATATAAGGAGCCGCGCGTCACCGCCATTTTCACTCGTGCATTGGAGATGATAGGGAGAGGACGTGTGCAGCGTTCCCTCAGTTGTGTTCAGTGTGCTGCAATTATCTGTGCTCAGTGTGCTGCAAATATCTGTGCTCAGTGTGCTTGCAAATATCTGTTCTCAGTGTGCTGAAAATATCTACGTTCTCTGCCTGAAAAACGCTTCATATCTGTGCTGCATTATAGTATATAGAAGGAGGACAGTGCAGAATTTTGCTGACCAGTGACCACCAGTATTATATCAGTATGGTACAGTAGTCCACTGCTCTACCTACCTCTGTGTCGTCAAGTATACTATCCATCCATACCTGTGGTGCATTTAAGTTTTGCGCAGTATATAGTAGGAGGACAGTGCATCATTTTGCTGACCACCAGTATATAATATATAGCAGTACGGTACAGTAGTCCACTGCTCTACCTACCTCTGTGTCATCAAGTATACTATCCATCCATACCTGTGGTGCATTTAAGTTTTGCGCAGTATATATAGTAGGAGGACAGTGCGTAATTTGGCTGACCACCAGTATATAATATATAGCAGTACGGTACAGTAGTCCACTGCTCTACCTACCTCTGTGTCGTCAAGTATACTATCCATCCATACCTGTGGTGCATTTTAGTTGCTGTGCGCAGTTTATATAGTAGGAGGACAGTGCATAATTTTGCTGACCACCAGTATATAATATATAGCAGTATGGTACAGTAGTCCACTGCTCTACCTACCTCTGTGTCGTCAAGTATACTATCCATCCATACCTGTGGTGCATTTAAGTTTTGCGCAGTATATATAGTAGAAGGACAGTGCAGAATTTTGCTGACCACCAGTATATCATATATAGCAGTACGGTGCAGTAGTCCACTGCTCTACCTACCTCTGTGTCGTCAAGTATGCTATCCATCCATACCTGTGGTGCATTCAAGTTTTGCGCAGTATATATAGTAGGATGACAGTGCATAATTTTGCTGACCACCAGAATATAATATATAGCGGTACGGTACAGTAGTCCACTGCTCTACCTACCTCTGTGTCGTCAAGTATACTATCCATCCATACCTGTGGTGCATTTTAGTTGTTGTGCGCAGTATATATAGTAGGAGGACAGTGCATAATTTTGCTGACCACCAGTATATAATAATAGGATTTTGGTACTTACCAGGTAAATCCTTTTCTTTGAATCCATAGGGGGCACTGGAGTACTCTTGGGATATGGACGGTTCCACAGGAACTAGGCACTGAATAGTTAAAATTTGACTATACCTCCCCTCCATATCCCAGAGTACCTCAGTGTTTTTTTACTGAGCCGAACTGGAGCTATAGAGGTTGACAATGGAGAAATACATATAACCAAAAACGGACAACAATAAAGTTGACACAAAACGAAACTGACAACTAACAGTTGACACCAACCCGATAGAATTTCTAATTTGAAACAGTCGGTAAGAGTGTGTTACCATAATATTCCCTGCACTTACCACAACCAGGTAAACAACTGCTCTGGGTGGGCGTCCAGTGCCCCCTATGGATTCAAAGAAAAGGATTTACCTGGTAAGTACCAAAATCCTATTTTCTTTTTCATCCACTAGGGGTCACTGGAGTACTCTTGGGACGTACCAAAGTTTCCCTCGTGGGCGGGAGAGCTATTTGGCACCTGTAACACTAAACGGCCAAAGCTAGATGCTGATGCCGCAAAAGTATCAAACTTATAAAAGCGCACAAACGTGTGCACTGACGACCATGTAGCCGCACGGCAAAGCTGTGTCATAGAAGCTCCACGACCAGCTGCCCATGAAGTTCCCACAGCACGTGTGGAATGAGCTGTTACCGATGTAGGCGGCTGTAACCTAGCCTGAAGGTAAGCCTGACGTATGGTCAGTTTTATCCATCTGGATAAGGTCTGCTTAGAGGCTGGCCAACCCCTCTTGGCAGCATCATAGAGAACAAACAACGTATCCGTCTTACGAACTGTAGACGTTCGGGATACATAAACGCGTAATGCGCGTACCACATCCAGAGTTTCAGGATGTCCTGTTAACACAGGAACTACTATTGGTTGGTTGATGTGAAAAGATGACACTACTTTTGGTAGGAAAGCGGGATTCGTCCGAAGTTCCGCTCTGTCATCATGAAACACCAAATATGGTGGCTTGCAAGACAAGGCACCCAAATCTGAAACACGCCTTGCCGAAGCCAAGGCTAGGAGAAAAATTGTTTTCCAAGTGAGAAACTTAATATCCACTTGTTGTAAGGGTTCAAAATGAAAAGACTGTAAGAAATCTAAAACCAGATTCAAGTCCCATGGCGCAGTAGGTGGAGTGAATGGAGGTTGTACTCTGAGGACACCCTGCATAAAGGTGTGTACCGACGGCAATAGAGCCAATCTTCTTTGGAAATAAAGTGACAACGCAGATATCTGCACTTTTAGTGTGGATAAACGTAGACCTCCATCTAACCCCATGTGTAGAAATAACAAAAGACGTGATAACTTGAAAGAAGATGTCGGAAACTTCCGAGCTTCACACCAACCTATATAGGCACGCCAAATTCTGTAATAATGAGCTGCCGTAACCGGCTTCCTAGCTCTTAACATGGGCCCTCATTCCGAGTTGATCGGTCGCAAGGCGAATTTAGCAGAGTTACACACGCTAAGCCTACGCCTACTGGGAGTGTATCTTAGCTTCTTAAAATTGCGACCGATGTAATCGCAATATTGCGATTACAAACTACTTTGCAGTTTCTGAGTAACTTCAACCTTACTCTGCCTGTGCGATCAGTTCAGTGCTTGTCGTTCCTGGTTTGACGTCACAAACACACCCAGCGTTCGCTCAGACACTCCCCCGTTTCTCCAGCCACTCCTGCGTTTTTTCCGGAAACGGTAGCGTTTTCATCCACACGCCCATAAAACGCCGTGTTTCCGCCCAGTAACACCCATTTCCTGTCAATCACATTACGATCGCCGGAGCGATGAAAAAGCCGTGAGTAAAAATACTATCTTCATTGTTAAATTACTTGGCGCAGTCGCAGTGCGAATATTGCGCATGCGTACTAAGCGGATTTTCATTGCGATGCGATGAAAAATACCGAGCGAACGACTCGGAATGAGGGACATGGTTGGAATGACTGATTCTGGAATGCCCTCTCTTCTTAAGAGGGCGGTCTCAACAGCCACCCCGTCAAACGCAGCCGCGCTAAATCGGGGTAAAGGAATGGACCCTTGTGTAACAGGTCCGGACGTAGTGGGAGCGGCCAAGGATCGTCTGCGAGTAATCCGCGAAGATCCGAGAACCAAGCTCTCCGAGGCCAATGAGGCGCCACTAGTATGACTGTGACGGACTCTCTCTTGATCCGTTTTAGCAACAGAGGGAGCAGCGGAAACGGTGGAAACAGATACACGAGGCTGTACGGCCACGCGACTGTGAGAGCATCCACCGCCACCGCCTTTGGATCTCTCGTTCTGGACACATACTGGGGTGTTTGATGATTGTGGAGAGATGCCATCAGGTCCACCTGCGGGTAACCCCACTTCTGGACCAGCATGTGAAACACTTCTGGATTTAATGCCCATTCTCCTGGATGAAAATCCTGACGACTGAGATAATCCGCCTCCCAGTTGTCCACTCCCGGAATGAACACTGCCGACAATATCACTTGGTGATATTCGGCCCAATTGAGGATTCGAGCTACTTCCCGCATTGCCATGCGGCTTCTCGTTCCGCCTTGTTTGTTGATGTATGCGACCGCCGTCGCATTGTCTGACTGCACCTGAACAGCCTGAGCCTGCAGCATGTGCACTGCTTGTCGCAATGCATTGTAAATTGCCCGGAGTTCCAGGACATTTATAGACAGCAATCTTTCGTGATCCACCCAGAGACCCTGGAGCTGAAAATTTTGAACTACAGCTCCCCATCCTTTGAGAATTGCGTCTGCCGTAAGAATTATCCAATTCCAGGCGGTGAACCGTTTCCCTGTGGTTAGATTCTGTACTTTGAGCCACCAGAGTAGAGACACTCTGGTCCTAGGAGACAACCTCACCCTGTGGTGTATCTGTAAATGCGAGCCCGACCACTGTGCGAGCACATCCAGTTGAAAAGGACATGAGTGAAGTCTTCCGAACTGAAGCGCTTCGAAAGCCGCCACCATTGTGCCTAAGAGGCGAATGCACAAATGAACCGAAACCGTGCGTGGCTTGAGCACTAATTGTACCTGATGACAAATGACCTGTACTTTCTGTTCGGGTAGGTAAATTCTTTGATCTACCGTATTGAGAACCATACCTAGGAATTGAAGTCGTTGAGACAGAACTAGATGTGATTTCTTGAAGTTGACAATCCAACCGTGGTGAACCGGTACATTGTATGTCAGCAATGCCTGTTGAAGGAGGATTTGTTGAGACGGAGCTTTGATGAGTAAGTCATCCAAGTACGGAACTATTATCACTCCTAGGGATCTGAGATGAGCTATCATCACAGACATCACCTTGGTGAATACCCGAAGCGCTGACGAGAGGCCAAATGGTAGAGAATGAAACTGGTAATGGTTCTGTCGTATCGCAAACCGCAAAAACCTTTGATGAGGAGGCCAAATCGGAATGTGTAAGTACGCATCCTTGAGATCCAGCGCAATCATAAATTCCTGTGGCTCTAGACCTGCAATTACTGACCGTAGAGATTCCATCTTGAATCTGTAGTAAGTGACGTACTGATTGAGGCCCCTTAAGTTCAATATTGGCCTGACCGAGCCATCCGGCTTCGGTACCACAAACAGACTGGAATAATAACCCTGACCCTGTTGGTGCACAGGGACCGGAATCAAAACTGCTGCATCCAGAGGAGACTGAATGGCAGTCTGCAGAATCGCCCTCTTGCCGTCCGACAGAGGCAGTCCTGTTCTGAAAAACCGCATTGGCGGGAGACAGTCGAACTCTATTTTGTAACCTGTTAAAACTAAATTGCGGATCCACCCATCTGTGGACGTCTGAAGCCACGCCAACTGGAATGACTGAAGACGTGCTCCCACAATAGGAGATCCGAGATGGGCTGGGAGCCCGTCATGCCACTGGCTTACCGGTGACTTTAGTATCCTGACGAGTGGTATTGGTTCATTGGAAACTATGTCCCCGACCTCGTCTACCTGGTGTGGCCGTTCCCCTGCCACACCCGCGAAAGAACTGAGGTGTAAAGGATTTGAACGCCGGTCCAGAATACCTTTTTCTAGGAACTGTTGGAGGAAATGGTAAGAAAGCTGACTTTCCTCTCGTGGCCTCAGAAATCCATTTGTCCAATTCAGGACCGAATAACTTCTCGCCCTCGTAAGGTAACACTTCTATTCCTTTTTTGACATCTGTCTCCGCTCGCCAAGAACGTAGCCAGAGCGCACGTCGTGCTGTGACTAGCGATGATGAAAGGCGAGAAGTGAGCTGACAGACGTCAGTAGAAGCTGTACATAAATAGTCAGCCGCTTCCCAGGTTTGATCAGCGAGAAGTATAAGAAGATCATCAGTTAAGGCAGATCTGAGTTCTGTTATCCATACCATTAGAGCCTTAGTTACCCAAATGCCACTCAACCCAGGTCTAAGCAGCACTCCTGCTGCTGTATACATGGATTTTAGCATAACGTCTATTTTACGGTCCGAAGGGTCCTTGAGTGTAGTTGCAGCTGGTACTGGTATGGTCAATTTCTTTGTAAGTTTAGACACAGATGAATCCACCAACGGCGGATTCTCCCATGTAGCTGTCATAGACTCTGAAAACGGATAACTAGACCTAAATCTGTGAGGTACAGAAAACCGTTTATCCGGATTCTTCCTTGTTTCTAGTAACATTTTATTAAGAGATTCTGAAACAGGGAAACATTGGAGTTCTCTGTCGTTTAGTAAAAACGACCTCATCATTTGTCAGAGGCTCCTCAGTCTCTGTAAAATTCAGAGACTGACGCACCGCTCTGATGAGATTATCAATGCCCGGGCTGTCGAAATCGTCACCATCTGACTGGTCTACTTCGCCCTCCTCAACCACATCTTGTACAGTGAGGTCTGGCGAAGAATCATCAGACAGTAACATAGCAGAAACCGGTAGTTTATAAGAAAAATGAAACTTATCCCCCTTAGTCAAAGAGGATCTGGACCTTTGGTAAGGCTGAGACCCCTCTGGTAGTTCTAGCGGTCTCAACCTAGATTCAGATCTTGCCGCCTCTCGCTCCTGCCGAGAGGCGGCCAACTCTGATTGCAATCCAGCTAAGACATCTGCTAATATAGCCCATGGCGGGTCTGGGGTTGAATTTGGATTTGAAACCGGAGCAGACATTGTATTTGTTTCTGAATTTACAAAACATACTTTACATGTGGTAAATCCATCAGGTAATACACCCTTACAGACATGGCAGCAAAACTGCTTTTTGGACTTTGCTGGTGTTTTACTCATTATGCAAACAGACAATACAAAATACAAAGACAAACAACTTGCGCGACTCAGTAAATAGCACTAAGGTGTCTCTATATCTCTGGCCAAGTGTGCCAGCAATATGCCTGATCCCAAATTCCCCCTAACACCCCTGTGTCCAATGGTGGAGAGATGTAATACAGGAATTCTGGAAAAGAAAACAGGAACAACAGGAAGCATTGTTAATATGTCCCCATGCTCACAGTATATCACAAAAGTGCAGACTTATAACTTATGTAGCAGATTTATAATTCTTTATATGCTTATATGCACATTCCTGTTACAAAGGTTTAAAAACCTATTCATGCAGCGCTGCTGGCCCTGTGCTAGGCTAATACCATACACACTCGATATTAAGTGTGTCTCCCCCTCTCCCCCGTGCTCCGTGTACCACTCTCTGTACACGGAGACCGGGCTATGACACTGCGCCTTCCGGAAGCGCATTGGAGCAGGTGAACATGCCGCATAGAGCCGTGGAGTGGCCTATGCAAAATCAAAAGACCGGCGTGGCTCAGAGCGGCAGGAGAGGCACTTACACAGCGGCGCTGAAAGCGGCGGCAGGCGGCTGAGGGCAGCGGTGGGCGGCACATACACACACAGTAATCTCACACAGCGGGGCGGTAGCATGAGCTGACCGCCCCTATCAACATACCTGGACCCTGTGGTGAGGGCAATGACGGGGCTTCTCTGTAAGCACTATCAGCCTTTTACTGCAGGAGTCCTGCACGTGGTAGTGAGGGAGCTCTTCTAGAGAGGTCCGACACCCACAGCTGCTTCAGCAGCTTTCACTATCCCAGACCCTGCCTTCCTGGAAGGGGGAAAGGGATGTGGCTTCAAACAAAAAGAAACAAAAAATCAATAATTGTGGACCAACTTCCACAAGCCTAGTTGCTCGGTGAGCACCGAAAAAACTCTGAGGTACTCTGGGATATGGAGGGGAGGTATAGTCAAATTTTAACTATTCAGTGCCTAGTTCCTGTTGAACCGTCCATATCCCAAGAGTACTCCAGTGACCCCTAGTGGATGAAAAAGAAATATAGCGGTACGGTACAGTAGTCCACTGCTCTACCTACCTCTGTGTCGTCAAGTATACTATCCATCCATACCTGTGGTGCATTTTAGTTGTTCTGCGCAGTATATATAGAAGGAGGACAGTGCATAATTTTGCTGACCACCAGTATATAATATATAGCAGTACGGTACAGTAGTCCACTGCTCTACCTACCTCTGTGTCGTCAAGTAAAATATCCATCCATACCTGTGGTGCATTTTAGTTGATGTGCGCAGTATATATAGTAGGAGGACAGTGCATAATTTTGCTGACCACCAGTATATAATATATAGCAGTACGGTACAGTAGTCCACTGCTCTACCTACCTCTGTGTCATCAAGTATACTATCCATCCATACCTGTGGTGCATTTAAGTTTTGCATAGTATATATAGTAGGAGGACAGTGCATAATTTTGCTGACCACCAGTATATAATATATAGCAGTATGGTACATTAGGCCATTGCTATTGATATATTACTGGCATATAATTCCACACATTAAAAAATGGAGAACAAAAATGTGGAGGGTAAAATAGGGAAAGATCAAGATCCACTTCCACCTTGTGCTGAAGCTGCTGCCACTAGTCATGGCCGAGACATTGAAATGCCATCAACGTCGTCTGCCAAGGCCGATGCTCAATGTCATAGTAGAGAGCATGTAAAATCCAAAAAACAAAAGTTCAGTAAAATGACCCAAAAATCAAAATTAAAAGCGTCTGATGAGAAGCGTAAATCTGCCAATATGCCATTTACAACACGGAGTGGTAAGGAACGGCTGAGGCCCTGGCCTATGTTCATGGCTAGTGGTTCAGATTCACATGAGGATGGAAGCACTCATCCTCTCGTTAGAAAACTGCAGTGCCACTCCTAGATGGGCCAGATGTTTGTGTCTGCCACTTGGGTCGCTTAGCTTAGCCATCCAGCGACCTTGGTGTACCTCTTTTTTTCTTTGCATCATGTGCTGTTTGGGACTATTTTTTAAATCTGCCATCCTGTCTGACACTGCAGTGCCACTCCTAGATGGGCTAGGTGTTTGTGTCGGCCACTTGGGTTGCTTAGCTTAGCCATCCAGTGACCTTGGTGCACCTCTTTTTTTCTTTGCATCATGTGCTGTTTGGGGACTATTTTTTAAATCTGCCATCCTGTCTGACACTGCAGTGCCACTCCTAGATGGGCCAGGTGTTTGTGTCGGCCACTTGGGTCTCTTAGCTTAGTCACACAGCGACATTGGTGCTCCTCTTTTTTTCTTTGCATCATGTGCTGTTTGGGGACTATTTTTTTGAAGCGACCTCGGTGCAAATTTTAGGACTAAAAATAATATTGTGAGGTGTTCAGAATAGACTGGAAATGAGTGGAAATTATGGGTACCCGAAAAATGTCCGGTGCACATCACTAATATACAGATACAGATACACAGAGAGATAGATATACCTATATATATATATATATATATATATATATATATATATATAAAATGTGTGTGTTGTGCCACAGTACTATATGTCATGTTTCACATTGTCTATTTAGTGCTTAGGCATTGCTGCCACTGAGGGGGTTTGTGTGTGTGTGTGTGTGTGTGTGTGTGTGTGTGTGTGTGTGTGTATAGGTGTGTCTATCTGTATGTATGTATATATCTATACATCTATATCTGTACAGATGTGTTCACAATCATACACCTTTGTACATATCGCACTAAACAGCCCCATTACTGTGCCACAGACTTTGCGATTTAGCCGTACCAAGTTACTCACCAGAGACTTTTTTCACAAAATGGGTGATTTATTTGCATCACTAATGGGTAATGATTTTCCCACTGTAAGTAATATAGACATTAGAGTCACAAAGTAGCTTCCTGGCCACAGAAATGAATGAGGCATGCTCAAATGCAGGTCACAGCCTCCCAGAGTGGTAACTGAAATACTTTCAAGTACAGTAGGTTAGGCAAAAGCCCTATACACAAGTTTTCTAACAATTACTAAGCTTGTGACATAAAAATTCAATGATTGCAAGCACTGGCATCAGTATTCAATATTTAGTAGTCTATTAGTTCCATACTATTGTGTATAATAACTTAGAAGTCTAAATAATATATTATGTTTTAACAATTTCAGACTTTTCATTCAGTTAAACAGAAAGAGAGTTCAAAAGCTCTTTCAGAACCCGTAGGTACCTCCATGATTGGCCACCCTCCTTCTGCCATCCCCATTATCTGCTACCATCCTTCTATCCCTTGTCACCTCCACTATATGCCACCCCTGCCAGCTACTCCATTATCTGCTATCCTTTGCCAGTTACTGCCATGTTATGACACCTTCCCTCTGCCACCTCCTGTAAGCCCCCATTATCTGCCAACGCCTTATCTCATCCATTACATGACTGGTGACCACTGGGAGATTTTAATAGGAAGTGACTGGAGACCTGGAGTCTAGAGAGAAGAGGAGCCAGAGAAAATGACAGAAGTGTCAGCAACTTGGAAGTAGAAGGAAGGCATCTGGGGAATCGAACTGGAAGATGTAGGAAAATGGTAAGTGGTGTTTTTTATTAATATTATTATTATTATTATTATTATTATTATTAGTAGTAGTAGTAGTAGTAGTAGTAGTACTAGTAGTAGTAGTAGTAGTAATAGAAATAATAATATATCTTAATTATTTTTATATATTAAATTAGTCAATTTTAAGTTTTTTTATGTATGGCTTGGAGAAAAAACAAAAAAGGAAGAATATGGGAGGGGGGGGGGGGGCAGTCCCTTACTTTGCCATGGGTGCTCGGACCCCTAGATACACCCCTGCCCCAGATTACCTAGGGACAATCTGCAAGTGCCTACTTAGCATATTTCCCTGCTGAGACAAGCCCTGGATTTTTTATAGCAACATGATCCTGCCTTAAACATTTCTAGAAAGTAATCTTCCATAATACACTGTGCATAGCATAGCTTATATACAGTATGAATAAATCCAAAGCAATTAGACTGCCCTCCAAATAAGTACCATTCTACTATGATGTCCTTTAAAATAAAAGTCTGAGAAATATCTGAATTAGAACTGATTGCATGGCTCTTCAACTAATTGACAAGATATGGAATAAAATTACATTTGATGTTGTAGTGTTCTTGCAGAACAAAAGAATGTCACTCCTGTTTCTGAGGGAGACTGATAAAGGACAGTTTTGATACCATAAAACCATGTTTTTTGGCATACTTTTTCTAGCTTGCTTTCTCAATTACGCTCACATTTCCTTTTCCTATTTTCACAGAAACCCTTTTCAATTCTTACAATAATACAGAACTGTTTAACCATTTCAAAGTCCATGTATTGATAACAATCAACTGGTATTTATATATATATATATATATATATATATATAGCCATTTTTGTCAAACCGGCACTCCCTTATAAATTGCAGTCAGCTCCGGTGCCCTCAGATCCAAAGTTGTAGAGAAAAAGATAAATCAGTGCGGCACTCTGAGACTTAAACAGGACACAATGTATTCAAAATGCCAACATGTGAACTCCAACATTTCGGGGCTCACCTGCCCCTTTGTCAAGGTGCATATATGTATCCTGACAAAGGGGCGGGTGAGCCCCGAAATGTTGGAGTTCACATGTTGGCATTTTGAATAAATTTTGTCATGTTTAAATCTCCGAGTGCTGCAATGTTTTATCTCTCTCTTTCTCTCTCTCTCTCTCTCTCTCTCTCTCTCTCTCTCTCTCTTCTCTCTCTCTCTCTCTCTCTCTCTCTCTATATATATATATATATATATATATAGTATATCATGCATAGTAAATACTTGCTGCTATTGCATTTAAAGGAAAAGGGGGGACTTGGATTGTACACCATATTTTTAAACATAATAAGAGGTGCTACCATGCTGAGGCTTCTAGTACTATGCTGGAAAAATAAAAATGCCAGCGCACACTCTAAGCACTAAGAACACTGATAGTCAAAATACTTTTAATAAACTCAGACAATTAACATGGAGTACAGTATAAGTGAAGTTTGAAGTTCAAATTTGGCCATGTCCAGGTGAACTTCATCAACTGGGTCCTTAAAATTCCTAATACTAGCCACAGCTTTATTTTTATACTGCAATTTAGTTTGGACTCGCCTCTCCCAAACCCACACGTCTTAGCAAGATAGCACCTCTTACTACTATATGTTTGAAATTAGGGTGTACTGTACAGTCCGAGGTCATATCCCCCCCCCCCCCCCCCAATCTAAATCTCTTAGCACATGTTATATGTGCCAAATCGGCAGTGCAACATGGTTTTTCCAAGGTACAAAGTAATTTGATTTTTTTTTTGCTTTGCTCCCTTCTCAGAATTATCCTCCATGTGTCATGAACACACAACAATTTCTTTAACATCCACTGGTATATCACACACTCACTTTACTGTACCCCTGCACCACAGTCAAAAATAAATGATAATATATGCAGTTTACTACCAAGTAAAAAGGAATGTATTGGCAAATAATTGTTTCTTTTAGATGTATTCTTACAATTATGTGTTGTCCGTATAATCATTTTTGTTCTAAATTGATGCAAATAACCCCTTTATCAAGTAAATTATTGTGACTGGGATTAACCTCTTTACCAGTATACTTAGCATATGTTCTATATATATATATATATATATATATATATATATATAATTATACTTCCCAAGTTATATAATATTATTAATTCCTATTTCTGTGTGTTCTTTGTTTATAGATTAACAACCACTCCATCCCAAAGATGCCCAACCATAAGGCATTTGGAGCACTGGCCATATATCAGTCCATGTGTCCACTTTCTAAGTGGCTCATTGATAGAGGTACATTATGTCTAGACTCCTGCTGTTCTCTTTGCTTGTTTTCTTGAACCTTACCTGAATCAAATCTCAATGTGTTCCTAATACTTTAAAATACATGCCCAAGATGCCATGTGACAAGGTTCAAACAATGATATCTTTATACTCGCGTTGAATATGTACCACATTGTTCCTGTTAGTGCTTCATAATCATAAGATATTCTACTGTCTATGAGCCAGTCAGCAATGAAGATATAACTTACAACATTCTGAAGAATAAAAATAAAAACTCTGTTATAGTCCATATTGGGGTGGGGGGGGGATTGGGGGGAGTCTGATTCTGAAAAATATTAATGCACCTGGTAATGACAGAGTGCAAAGTAAATTGTTAATGGAATGCCAATGTTTGTTAATGGAATGCCAATGTGACTATACCCATCCTTATGCGTAAGTATCTATGTGATGGTACTGCACTGCACTTCCATGCCCGAGTCTCTAAAGAGTCTTGAAGTATCAGCATCTTTATCTTTTGAAAACATTACCAATAGTCCAAGGTACAGTGTCAACAACATAAAAATGTGATCTATTAGTGCATGGATGAGGAGGTTGAAGAATGACTTTGTATGTGACTTAATATTCGTATTGTGTTACAGTATGGCCCAGTCTGATGATCACTTTTATCTCTGTCTACTTGAGTTTCTTCAGGATGTCCTTGTTTTCCTAACAATCAAGAACCCTGCTTCTAAACTATATGTCAAAGCCAAGTAGAATCTACAGAAGTGTCACAAGTATATTTTTGCAGATATCCAGTCTCTGCTCTTTTTTTATGGGTATTATCACTTTTCTGTTCCTGAACAAATATTTAGGATACGTGTAAAACACTCAGGGAGAACACTTTCTGAGGTCAAGTAGTGCCAGCTTTGCTTTATGAGTTCTACTATCTACAGTTATAACCCTTGATCCTGGGAGCACCCCAATTTGACACAATCAGCAGCCATAGGACTTTTTTCCAAATTGGATCTATGTGTAGCCTAAGAATTAAATTTGGTCAAGAGTGGAAGACAGCATTTTACAACCATAATGGGCATTATTAATATTTGGTCATACCATTCAGATTAAGTTATGCACTAACTGTCTTCCAAAACTATATGAACAACATATTCCAGGATCTCCAGTATAAATAAGTTGTGGTCTGCGACATTCTTTTTTCCAAAGATTTGATCTCTTATCGCAAGCATGTACTGTCATTATCGCAAGCAAGTCATTCTATAACACATCTTTGAAAATTTGTAACATTCTTTAGGCATACTGTATGTTTGTATACTTTTTCTTACCTTTAGCTATCATTATTATCCATTATCTATATATGTTTAATTATGGGCAAAAGTAGCAAGAAATGAAATAAAAAATTCAAACACAATGCCAAACATAGAAGGATACAAGCCAAATAAAATTACATCATATACAGTACAGTACAGTCATGACCACAAGCATCGCCAGCTTAACCTGAAGTTACAGAACTGCCAAATGAGAGGAAATGAAGTTATTAGTGAATAAGAGAAGAGCACTTGAGAGAAAAGGGACCTGCTTAAAAGAGTGCACAATCTATAATGAAGGGTAACAGAAAGGGGAGAGACAGTTTATGAGGATCACATAGTAATGTTTCAAGATGAAAGGTAGTAGGCTTTACTAAATAAATATGTTTGAGAGTCCATTTGAATATTTGGGGAGAGGTACAAAGTCTGAGGAGAGATAGAAAGTACCAGTTTTGAGGAACAGGAGTAGGAAGAGCTATTAATTTTGGAACAGAAGCAAAAGTCACTGGTGGAACACAGTGTGTGGAAGTGTAGAGGGGTGTAAGGTTAGATATGTAGGAGCAGAGGATTAGATGAGGTTTTTTTAGATGAGTGTGAGGAGTATTAATTGGTTCTGTAAGTTAAGTGAAGCCAGTAAAGGGAAAGGGGAGTCAGAATCAGCTCAGTTGGAGAGAAAGATGATGTAAACTATGGCATTGAGGATGAACTGAAATGAAGACAGGTGGGGGTCAGGAAGACTAGATAAGATTAGATTGCCATATCTATCTGAGACTCTTCCAGATGGTTTTTGTTGACTTCATGAAATAATCTTTAATCTTAGAGACACTTTGGGGGAGATTCGAATGTTTGAAAAGTCAGTTGGGAGTCTGTTTTTTCCTATCTAATAGACAGGAAAAAACAGACACCCAACCGACTTTTCAAACATTTGAATCTCCCCCTCTGAAGGAAGAACAGGGTCAGAATATGGCAATTGAAGGAAAAGGTGGAATCAAGGATCCAAAACAGCAGTTTTGTGGGGCAGAAAAGATTTTGATACTGTTTCTAGATAAGAGAGTTCAATCAGGCTATCATCGGCTTAGAGATGACATTGGAGGTCAAAAGAGCAGATTTGCATGCAAGTGGGAAGGTATAATGGAAGAACAGAAAAGGGGTGTGAGGCAAGGATAGAATTTACAAGGACAACAACAAGTAACAGGAGAGGTGTGGAGGTGAAGTCACGAGGAGAGACAGAAAAGAGTGATTAAAAACATAGGAGGACAACCAATAGAGGTCAATGTCACACCAAACATGCAAAGAATTTGCAAGAGAAGAATATGGTCCACTGTGTCAAAGGTGGCATTATGCTTAGAAAATACTGCAATTATAAATACTGCTAAAATACTTGGTATTTCTTATTTTATTTTGAGTTAAAGATAACCCAAGAGTGTGCAGTGAGGAACAATTGATCCAAGTTCTGTAGAGCAATGGAGAAAGTAATACTCCTTTGCTGAATTAATGGTGACCTTGTGAAATTTCTCCCGTTGTCTTTCTGGTTAGCATACTATGGGCCTAATTCCGTAAGGATTGCAAATTCTGCTAATTAGCAGAATTTGCAATCCTTTTCCTAGCCTGCTGGGGGCCGCCAATCGCAGAAAAAAGGCTGCCCAGAATGCTGACTGGAGCCTCTCCCCATTGAACAAGCAGAAATTGCCAACACATACCAATTTCTGCTTGTTAGCAGAAACCAAGGAAGCCTCAGGCTAGTGCAGCTTAGCTGCACCCCAGGAGGCCCACCGCCATCTTCCCGATCACGGCAGCTGCGTGTGACATCACGCAGCCGCCGTGATCGCGCTCCCATTTGGCCGCCTCTGCCCCCCTTCACGCCACACCGCCCCAGCAACGCTCCGTCTCCTCCCTGGAAACAGATCGTTGCCCGCTCCCCCCACCCCGCGACAACCTCTGACTGATTGATAGGCAGAGGTGATCGCATTTTTTGTGCCCCCCCTGCAGAAAATGCAGATGCATGTGCAGGACGGGCGCTGCGCCCGCATTTTTTTCTCAAAATTTAGGGTTGGATCGCAGCTGCGATCCAACCTGAATTAGGCCCTTTGAGCAGATAAGCAATTAACTGTTTTCAACATTGTACGTGCAATTCTATTGTATAAATGTCATTGTGAACAAAGGGGGTAATTCAGACCTGATCGATGCTGTGCGTTTTCCCATAGTGGGCAATCAAGTCCAAACTACACATGCGTATACACCGCAATGGTACAAAGCGGATCGCCGCTCAGCTATGGGTTTGTGCGACGGATCCATTCACATGGGCGATCAGGGAGTGTTTGGCAAAACGCAGGTGTGTACATGCATTTGCAGGGAGGGTTCCCGACGTCAATTCCGGTCCCGGACAGGCTGATGTGATCGCAGCGGCTGAGTAAGTCCTGGGCTGCACAGAAACTGCACAAAATCTGTTTGTACACTCTCCCTGTAGGCGGTGACTATCTGATCGCAGCAGTACAAAAATTTCTTGCCAGCGATCAGGTCTGAATTAGGCTCAAACATTTCTTACAGAATTACACTGTACTGAATATGTATATATATGTATATATACTGTATCTTTCTATCTATCTATCTATCTATCTATCTATCTATCTATCTATCTATCTATCTATCTATCTATCTATCTATATCTTGTTTAGGAGGTGTAAATGCAAAAATGCAGCACAGTGTTGTTATTCACAGCCAGTTTTACCCTTTGGTGAACTTATACATTCTCCTAGGGAGATAATGTTCCAGTTTCATTTAACCAGTGGACATCATATCTAGTTTCAAACAAAACAACAAACAAAACCAATCAAACGTATTTTCAAACATATTTTGTATAAGGAGCCCATAACTTTATTGTGATTACATAAACCTTTCTTAAGCTAGCTTATCACTAAAATAAAACGACACACACACACTGAAATAAAGACACAGACACGGTAGCTGGAATTAAAGGTCAGACGATATTTATTGATCGCTGACCAACTCTTTAAACTATAATTGTAACTGAATTGGAATTAATTTAGATTGCAAAGTTAAATTTAGCTTGGAGGATGACAAAGGAAAAGTCGCTACCAGACACCAGCTCCAGTCACTTGGATGAAATCCACCAACCAAGGAGGGGAGTACCCAAACCCCGCCTACTTCCTGCATAACCCGCATTGTGCTGGCCTCACCACTCTTTTCTCTGGCAAACGTTCTGTTCCCGCAGGGGAACGTCTAAATGTCCAACCGCAAGAGAAGAACACACCTGCCGTCCTTCTAAAGAGGGTGCCCCACAATGACCACTTATGCCCGTTTGACCGCTGGTTGGTAGTGACTTCCCGCCAATCTGGCTGTCAATAGCAAACTGAAGAGAACAAAACAAATCAAATATAATCAGGGAGGGCAGGAGGGCATACAATAAATGGCAAGAGGAAGTCTGAGGCACATGACCCTGCCCTATATACTATCCTGAGACCAACCCCTTAAAGCTTGACGGACAACACTCTGATCCTATAGGAAAAACCCTCCGGAAACATGATCTGCCTAGCAACTGCTAGGTCATAAAACAACCAATCACCAAAAGTTGGGCTCTTATATGGCCTCAGGCTTATGCAGCCTTCAGCTAATCTAAGGCGTCCATAACTTTATTGTGATTACATAAACTCTTCTTAAGCTAGCTTATCTCTAAAATAAAACGACACACACACTGAAATAAAGACACAGGCACGGTAGCTGGAGTTAAAGGTCAGACGATATTTATTGATCGCTGACCAACTCTTTAAACTATAATTGTAATTGAATTGGAATTAATTTAGATTGCAAAGTTAAATTTAGCTTGGAGGATGGCAAAGGAAAAGTCGCTACCAGACACCAGCTCCAGTCACTTGGATGAAATCCACCAACCAAGGAGGGGAGTACCCAAACCCGCCTCCTTCCTGCATAACCTGCATTGTGCTGGCCTCACCACTCTTTTCTCTGGCAAACGTTCGGTTCCCGCAGGGGAACTGTCACAATCCTGACTGTAATTCTCATATTTGGTGACTTACCCCTGCTTTCTGTCCTGGATCCTGTGTCTTTTCACTCACGGAGTTAAACAGCTTGTCAGCACTGAGTTTCCTGAGTTCTCTGCCTGAGAGGTAATCAGCTCCACCTGTGGTGATCTCCTGTGTGAGGCTGAATTCAGTAATCTAAAAGCAAGCATCCTGTGTTTTGCAGAAGTCCAGGCTTCAGTGTTCTCTTGGCCTGCTAGGCCTCATTCTACATCACAGCCTTGGCTAGAGTAGTCACATGACAGTGACATCACCTAATCCTGCCCACCAATCATCAAGGACCAGGAAGTATAAATCAGGAGGCTGAGTTAGGAATCTGGGCCAGTTCCTCGTGTCACATACAGCCTTGTGAGAGTCTTTATGCTGAGCTCCCTTAAGGTAACCATTGTACCTAAGTTCCTGTGGAAACTCTGTTCCCTTGTTCCTGTATGGTTACTTGTGTGTTGCCATTTGATTTCACCATTTCCCTGAGTCTCAATGTAAAGGCACAGCTGCAATGTTTCGTCTTAAAGGCACAGTACTGAATTCCATGTTCTCCACTGAAAACCACAGCTGTCGTGTTTCAGTTTTACTACTGTTGTAGTTGGGATCTCCAGAGCTCAGTACTTCCGTGCTTCCAACACCTCCGTGCCTCCGTGCTTCCAGCAGCTCCGTGACTCAGCATCTCCGTGCCTCAGCATCTCCGTGCCTCAGTACCTCCGTGCCTCAGGACCTCCGTGCCTCCGTGCCTCAGTACCTCCGTGCTTCCAGCACCTCCGTGCCTCCGTGCTTCCAGCACCTCCGTGACTCAGCATCTCCGTGCTTCCAGCACCTCCGTGCCTCCGTGCTTCCAGCACCTCCGTGACTCAGCATCTCCGTGCCTCAGCACCTCCGTGCCTCAGTACCTCCGTGCTTCCAGCACCTCCGTGCCTCCGTGCTTCCAGCACCTCCGTGCCTCCGTGCTTCCAGCATCTCCGTGACTCAGCATCTCCGTGCCTCAGCACCTCCGTGCCTCCGTGCCTCAGCACCTCCGTGCCTCAGTACCTCCGTGCTTCCAGCACCTCCGTGCCTCAGCACCCCAGTGTCTCTACGCACTCCAGTGTCTCTACGCACCCCAGTGTCTTCACGCACCTCAGTGCCTCTACGCACCTCAGTGCCTCTACGCACCTCAGTGCCTCTACGCACCTCAGTGCCTCTACGTACCTCAGTGTCTCCAAGTACCTCAGTGTCTCCAAGTACCTCAGTGTCTCCAAGTACCTCAGTGTCTCCAAGCACCTCAGTGTCTCCAAGCACCTCAGTGTCTCCAAGCACCTCAGTGTCTCCAAGCACCTCAGTGTCTCCAAGCACCTCAGTGTCCCCAAGCACCCCGTGCCCTTTAGCACAGTTGTACCTGTTATTCTTCACTGATTCATCAGCGCCTTTCCAGTTCTGTCTTTCAGGAGACCTTCAGCGCCCACACGTGCTTCCTGTCTGCCGACCTCATCCTGCATGAGGAGAACCTGGATTCGGCCATCTCTGCCGCGGTTCCTCTTCCCAGTCACCGGAAGAGACCCCGAGTCCACAACACTTCCAAAACCAGGTCAGTGGTGGTATTCGTGTAGTTCTCCAGTCGCCCGCGCAGACTTCGCTAGCACCGGGTTCACAAAAACCTTAGTCATGACAGTAGGAACTGGCCCCATGGACCCGGCCGAAAGTGTTTGTCTGACGCAGGACCTCCTAAGCAATATTGCAGGACGCTTGGAAGGTCTGGAGTCGACTCAGCATCAATTGGCACAGTGTCTGCAGCGGAATTCTTTCTCCAGAGATTCTCTGACCTTCTGCTCTAAGACTCCTGACCAACTGCAGATATTCTACCAGATGTTATTACAGTTACAAGAACTTTTGCCTAGTATTCTCTCTGTAATGCCTGATTTCCTCAGGAATACTACCAACGTTGTTGATCCTGTTTTGTCCCAACCAGTTAATAGAGTCTCTTCCTCTGTGCAAGGAAAAGTTGTTCATCAGAGCTATCCACGGCCCAAGCTCTCTGAAGCTGAACGTCAGCGGCGTAGGGAGCTACACCTCTGTCTTTACTGTGGAAATTCCGGTCATTTTGTTAAAGACTGCATTCTTCGCAAGCCAGGGAATGGTGACAAATCGCAGTATCACAGTGCTCATGTCTACAAGTCATCCACAGTAGCCGATCCTGCTACTGCTGACGGGGGTATCAAGATGGCTACTCGGAAAGAGACTCAAATTTATGACTGGGGTCCGGTGATTAAAAGACCTTATCCCAAGTTGGGTGTCCAGAGAAGAATATTCAAGCCATTTAGAGTCACAGAGGAGTCAGAGTGTCCAGCCCCAGGGGGGGCGTCCGTGTCTTCAGCCCCAGGAGGGGCGTCTTCAGAGTGTCCAGCCCCAGGAGGGGCGTCTTCAGAGTGTCCAGCCCCAGGAGGGGCGTCTTCAGAGTGTCCAGCCCCAGGAGGGGCGTCTTCAGAGTGTCCAGCCCCAGGAGGGGCGTCTTCAGAGTGTCCAGCCCCAGGAGGGGCGTCTTCAAAGTGTCCAGCCCCAGGAGGGGCGTCTTCAGAGTGTCTAGCCCCAGGAGGGGCGTCTTCAGAGTGTCTAGCCCCAGGAGGGGCGTCTTCAAAGTGTCCAGCCCCAGGAGGGGCGTCTTCAAAATGTCTAGCCCCAGGAGGGGCGTCTTCAGAGTGTCCAGCCCCAGGGGGGGCGTCCGTGTCTTCAGCCCCAGGGGGGGCGTCTTCAGAGTGTCCAGCCCCAGGGGGGGCGTCCGTGTCTTCAGCCCCAGGGGGGGCGTCTTCAGAGTGTCCAGCCCCAAGAAGGGGTTCTTCAGAGTGTCCAGCCCCAAGAAGGGGTTCTTCAGAGCGTCCAGCCCCAGTGAGGGGTTCAGAGCGTCCAGCCCCAGTGAGGGGTTCAGAGCGTCCAGCCCCAGTGAGGGGTTCAGAGCGTCCAGCCCCAGGAGGGGGTTCTTCAGAGGGCACAGCCCCAGGAGGGGGTTCTTCAGAGGGTCCAGCCCCAGGAGGGGGTTCCGAGGGTACAGCCCCAGGAAGGGGATCCGAGGGTCCAGAGCCAGAGGGTCTACAGAGTGCTGCCCAGCCAGAGGGTCTACAGAGTGCTGCCCAGCCAGAGGGTCTACAGAGTGCTGCCCAGCCAGAGGGTCTACAGAGTGCTGCCCAGCCAGAGGGTCTACAGAGTGCTGCCCAGCCAGAGAGCCTTCAGAGCGCTGCCCAGCCAGAGAGCCTTCAGAGCGCTGCCCAGCCAGAGAGCCTTCAGAGCGCTGCCCAGCCAGAGAGCCTTCAGAGCGCTGCCCAGCCAGAGAGCCTTCAGAGCGCTGCCCAGCCAGAGAGCCTTCAGAGCGCTGCCCAGCCAGAGAGCCTTCAGAGCGCTGCCCAGCCAGAGAGCCTTCAGAGCGCAGCCCAGCCCCGTGAAGAGAGGGCTCTTGCCTCAGCCCAGCCCCGTGAAGTGGGGGCTCTTGCCTCAGCCCAGCCCCTTGAAGTGGGGGCTCTTGCCTCAGCCCAGCCCCGTGAAGTGGGGGCTCTTGCCTCAGCCCAGCCCCGTGAAGTGGGGGCTCTTGCCTCAGCCCAGCCCCGTGAAGTGGGGGCTCTTGCCTCAGCCCAGCCCCGTGAAGTGGGGGCTCTTGCCTCAGCCCAGCCCCGTGAAGTGGGGGCTCCTGCCTTGGTTCAGCCCCGGGAAGAAAGGACTCAGTCCGTCCCGGTTCCAGCCGGTCCAGCAATACTCCAGGCCCAGCCTGGTCAGTCCGTCCCGGTTCCAGCCGGTCCAGCAATACTCCAGGCCCAGCTTGGCCAGTCCGTTCCGGTTCCAGCCGGTCCAGCAATACTCCAGGCTCCGCCTGGTCAGTTCGTTCCGGTTCCAGCCGGTCCAGTGTTACTCCAGGACCAGCCTGGTCAGTCTCCTTTGGTTCCAGCCAATTCAAGCATCCCCGGATCCAATCCAGTCCTACTCGTCCAGTCAAAGATTTCTCCAGTTTCAGCCTCTAAGCTTTCGTCTGATGGTTTACCACCTATTTACTTCGATGGAGATTTACTGCAATATGCCGCTTTGGTTGAACAATTTCTGTCTCGGATGGAGTCTGATCCTTCAGGTGCAGTAACTCCTTCCAACGTTACTCGATATCTGTTCCTGGCATTCAGAGGAAGAGCTTTGGAGTGGGCCAACATGCTTTTTGAGAGTAATGATCCTGTGTTCCATGACTTACAGAATTTTAGTAATGCTGTGGTTAAAGAATTTGGTCCTAAACCTATGGAATCTGACTCGGTAAAGAAATCAGGCTCTAAAGGGAATGCAGAAGGAAGTTTGTGCTGTCCTCCCAGGGATAATCTAAGAATCTCCTTCAGTAAGAATCCGACCATTAAAATTGCTCATGTTGGAGTCTCTCCTAGCCCAGAGAATTTAAATCTCCAGTGCACCTCATTTTCATCTGCAAACTGTGTATCTATGGGAGATTCATATCTTCCATTAGACTTGGACTCAGACTCTGAATTTGATCCAGTCCATGATGCTACTCCTTTCTTGGGAGCCCCCATGTTTTCTAAGGAAGGTTTTTCTTTACAGGAGATCCCGCGGTCCTTGGTCAAAACCAAACGTTCCCATAAGAAGAAGAGGCATCAACGAAGGTCCTAAATTCTTCTGTATGAATTTCTCAAGTTCCCCTAAGATTAGATGGGTGTCCGGAGTCCACCCTCGAAGAGGGGGATACTGTCACAATCCTGACTGTAATTCTCATATTTGGTGACTTACCCCTGCTTTCTGTCCTGGATCCTGTGTCTTTTCACTCACGGAGTTAAACAGCTTGTCAGCACTGAGTTTCCTGAGTTCTCTGCCTGAGAGGTAATCAGCTCCACCTGTGGTGATCTCCTGTGTGAGGCTGAATTCAGTAATCTAAAAGCAAGCATCCTGTGTTTTGCAGAAGTCCAGGCTTCAGTGTTCTCTTGGCCTGCTAGGCCTCATTCTACATCACAGCCTTGGCTAGAGTAGTCACATGACAGTGACATCACCTAATCCTGCCCACCAATCATCAAGGACCAGGAAGTATAAATCAGGAGGCTGAGTTAGGAATCTGGGCCAGTTCCTCGTGTCACATACAGCCTTGTGAGAGTCTTTATGCTGAGCTCCCTTAAGGTAACCATTGTACCTAAGTTCCTGTGGAAACTCTGTTCCCTTGTTCCTGTATGGTTACTTGTGTGTTGCCATTTGATTTCACCATTTCCCTGAGTCTCAATGTAAAGGCACAGCTGCAATGTTTCGTCTTAAAGGCACAGTACTGAATTCCATGTTCTCCACTGAAAACCACAGCTGTCGTGTTTCAGTTTTACTACTGTTGTAGTTGGGATCTCCAGAGCTCAGTACTTCCGTGCTTCCAACACCTCCGTGCCTCCGTGCTTCCAGCAGCTCCGTGACTCAGCATCTCCGTGCCTCAGCATCTCCGTGCCTCAGTACCTCCGTGCCTCAGGACCTCCGTGCCTCAGTACCTCCGTGCTTCCAGCACCTCCGTGCCTCCGTGCTTCCAGCACCTCCGTGACTCAGCATCTCCGTGCTTCCAGCACCTCCGTGCCTCCGTGCTTCCAGCACCTCCGTGACTCAGCATCTCCGTGCCTCAGCACCTCCGTGCCTCAGTACCTCCGTGCTTCCAGCACCTCCGTGCCTCCGTGCTTCCAGCACCTCCGTGCCTCCGTGCTTCCAGCATCTCCGTGACTCAGCATCTCCGTGCCTCAGCACCTCCGTGCCTCCGTGCCTCAGCACCTCCGTGCCTCAGTACCTCCGTGCTTCCAGCACCTCCGTGCCTCCGTGCCTCAGCACCCCAGTGTCTCTACGCACTCCAGTGTCTCTACGCACCCCAGTGTCTTCACGCACCTCAGTGCCTCTACGCACCTCAGTGCCTCTACGCACCTCAGTGCCTCTACGCACCTCAGTGCCTCTACGTACCTCAGTGTCTCCAAGTACCTCAGTGTCTCCAAGTACCTCAGTGTCTCCAAGCACCTCAGTGTCTCCAAGCACCTCAGTGTCTCCAAGCACCTCAGTGTCCCCAAGCACCCCGTGCCCTTTAGCACAGTTGTACCTGTTATTCTTCACTGATTCATCAGCGCCTTTCCAGTTCTGTCTTTCAGGAGACCTTCAGCGCCCACACGTGCTTCCTGTCTGCCGACCTCATCCTGCATGAGGAGAACCTGGATTCGGCCATCTCTGCCGCGGTTCCTCTTCCCAGTCACCGGAAGAGACCCCGAGTCCACAACACTTCCAAAACCAGGTCAGTGGTGGTATTCGTGTAGTTCTCCAGTCGCCCGCGCAGACTTCGCTAGCACCGGGTTCACAAAAACCTTAGTCATGACAGTAACGTCTAAATGTCCAACCGCAAGAGAAGGACACACCTGCCGTCTTTCTAAAGAGGGTGCCCCACAATGACCACTTATGCCCGTTTGACAGCTGGTTGGTAGCGACTTCCCGCCACCAAAGGTTTACAAAACCGCCACCGCCATCTGAACCAACAAATAAGAACAAACTAAGAACAAAATAAAGAGCCCTAATGAAAAGGACCAAAAACATCCTACAGGAAAAACTGCACTCCGTCTGGAGAAAGATGAACCCCATCCTCCTTGTAGAACTGCCGGTTACACAGCACAAGTAAAGGATGCCTGACAGCTACTCACCCTATGGCCCTAACAAACAGAGATACCGCCGCATTCACCTTCTGGCGAGCTTTCTCCAGAGCTGAGAAACGCACCGCACCCCGCCAAAGAAAATGCGGAACTATCTCCGACCACACAATACAGCCTCTTGGCCAGTGACAACGAATCGCCACCAATTCCGCCTTAATGGACAAAATTAAATCTATGCCCTTAACTCGGCCCAAATCATTGCCACCTAAATGCTGGACGATACAACTGGGGCGACCCCAGCGGCGCTCACGATGAAAAAGGAGCCGCAACAAATCACCCCAAAGCAAGCCCCTGACACCTACCCAACGCAACTCCCTAGCTCCGAAAACATCAGCCGCCCTAAGTGCCATAGGATGCCTCGCCTCCCAAAAAACATAAGAATGTCCAACCAGCCACACATGCTCCCCACTGAAAAAGAAAAACAGCTGAAAAAGACAGCTGAAAAAGAAAAACACCCTAACACAGAAATTTGAACACAAAACATAGATAATGCAATAAACAAAATAACCCAAGTGAAGGAGAAAACTCAAAAAACCTCACGTGGACCTTAAGAGAACAGCCAATTGAAATGAGGCCCCCTCGGAGGAAAATTTAAAAATTCACTTCACACCCTCGATTCCTGAACGGTAAGCATTCAATAAACAAGTTATAGGGTTTGCGCAACTACATCTAATCAAAATGGACATAAGACTTATAGGAGGCAAACTTCCAACCGCCCAGCACCCGAACAGCCACCGGGGAGGAGCCCGTAGCCGCAGCATGTGTAGCCACCCCAAACCGAAAGGAATGGGTACCGAAGTCCGCCCCGCGCAAGCCTAGCGCCTCCAAACATTTCTTAAACACTGCAGTAAATTGGAACTTATTCAGTGGGCCAACGTGCGCATGCACTAGCAACTGGTCGCCACCCGAAGGCCTCAACCGGAGATACTCCCGCGCCCGTCGCAGCGGGCAAGCACTCCATCCTCCCGGACCTCCAAGGACACCCAACGACCCCGACCTGTTGATCTGTCTTGGACCGCACAATCCTACAGAGCAACAGGCCATCCTGCAGGTGCACATTCCTGTAAAGCATACCGGACTCACGAGATGTCTTACTGCACGCCCCTAACTCGCTCACTCAGAAAGCCCCAAAGAAAGCTAGGGCAAAACACAACACACTCTGTTAGAAGCTGCAAAGTCACGGGTCTGCGGGAGTTCGCGGGCGCCGGTCGCATCCTAGCCCATCCTTCAAGTGCTCTGGAAAGGACAAAGGACCCGGGGTCCTTCATTCCGTGGAGCTGAAAGTGACAGGAAAAATTGCCCGCAAGGGAAGAAGACATGCCCGCTTTTGACCCACCCCCTCGATAAGGCTCCCAAACAAAGGCCATCACAACGTCCGCCGGGAAATCCCCCGCCACACCGTACCTACTTAAAAGGCCGACCAATCACGCCAGGCCGCATCATACGCCTTGAGCGTGGAAGGAGCCAACGCACACTTGGCCAGAGCAGCTAACCCGACTCGACAACCCGCCAGACAGAAGGCGGGCACGGTAAACCCTCCGCCGCCGTTCCCGGAACCAATGCCCGGAATTTATCAAACTGGAACCGAGCCAACGCCTGCGCAACTCCGTTGATGATTCCGGGAACGTGACGGGCCCCGAAATTAATATTGGACCGCAAGCAAACCAGCACCAGATGTCGCAAAAACCGCAAAGCCTGTGGAGAAGAAGAACGCTGATTATTGATAGCGTGCACCACTCCCAAATTGTCGCAACAGAACGAGATGTCCCGATTCGAGACTGGCAGGCCCACAATTCCAGGGCAACTATGATCGGGAACAACTCCAGCAAGGAGGTTCTTGGCGAAACCCCGTGCCACTCAAGAGGACGGCCAAGCAGCAGCGCACCACGACCCGGCAAAAAATGCCCCAAAGCCATGACTGCCCGAGGCATCAGTGAACAACCGGAGCCAACCGTTGGAACAACAAGGGGGAGGCCGCAAAAACCTCCCCTTTGAAGTACACCCGAGAAGAAGCCCAAAATCGCAAATCATCCCTGATCTCGCGGGAGAGGTACACGGTATGATGCTGCCCGACCGTACCCGCCGTGGCCCGTTCAAGTTTGCGACAGAAAACCTACCCATGGGGCCAATCCGGCACGCAAAGTTGAAGGAACCGAGCAACGCCTGTATCTGCTTAAAACGAACCCTGCGCCTGTCCAAACAATCGTGAATTAAACCCAAAAGCTTACGCACTTTATCCTCAGGGAGGCGACAGCAACTCGTCACTGTGTCTATTTCAATTCTCAAATAGCTAAGACAACTACAAGGGCCCTCCCACTTGTCCGTCGCGATGGGAAACCCCAAACTTTTGAACAAGGACCTGGCAACCGACAGAATATCGCCCCAGACCGAAATGCCCCCTGGGCCCACAAGAGAAAATCGTCCCGGTAGTGAGCCACCCCGGGGTGACCGGAGGCGGCCTGGACGGACCAACGCAAAAAAGTGCTAAATCTCTCAAAATAGGCGCAGGAGCCTGAACAGCCCATGGGGAGACACCGATCCACATAAAACTCTGCCCCCAATTTGAAACCCCGAAACCGCAGGGAATACGGGTGCAGGGTAAGGCGCCGAAAAGCCGATTCCATGTCTAATTTTGCCAAACAGGCCCCCTGGACCACCGTCCCGAACCCAGCGCAGAGCCTCATCAAAGGACTGATATCGCCCCTGCAAACGGCCTCGGGAATGGAGTCATTAACCGAACGCCAGGAGGATGCGATAAGTGCTTTATCAGGCGGAACTTACCCGGGGCCGTCTTGGGCACCCCCCCATGGGGGAGATGCACAAGGAGGGCAGTGGGGGAAAGGCGTGGGGCCCACACATGCGCCCCATGCCGATCTCCGCGTCCTCTTTCCGCCGGACTACGTGCGGGAATTCGCGAGCCGCATTCAAATTCCGGCGCGCCACCACGTGCACCGAATCAGAAATGGGCAGGCGAAAACCATGACTAAAACCCTCCAAAAGGAAAAACGCTGCCGGCTTGTCGGGGTATAAACTAAGCCAGCGGCGCAATTCGGGAACCCGAATAGAGGAGGGAGCCTTACTTAACAACTCCCCTGGCCTCGGCAGGAGCGGAGGGCTTACCGCTCGCCGCCGAGGTGCAGTCCCTTGCCGGGTGCCCAGCCCCGTACAACTTGCACGAGTGGCGAAAACAACAATCTACGCCCCTAGTGCATTTACCTTCATTATGGCAAAACCCTTGCCGTTCTTCGAGGAGCGGGAACCGTAAACACCGGACGCCACGGGCATTTTGACAGTGGCATCCGACGTGGGCTTGACCTGCTGCGTGACCTCCAACCAAACCTCGACATCTTTGATACCCGCGGACAGAATGGGGTTGCCAACCCGGTTACGACGGAATCTCCCGTCGCAATCTAGCCAAGCGGAGCCCTTGGACTTCAAGTACATGTCATGCACCAAAAAGCGATATTTAACCACGGTGGGATACTCTGCGGGCCGCGATTCGGTGTAGCAGCCGTGAAAACCGAGAAACCCCGCAACCACAGGTGAACAGTACGAAAAGCATTGTCCCCCGTTTTCTTAGCTGCGGCAAAATTCTACCGCGTCTCATCCATAAGGGTGAAGACGTCGACGTACTTCCCTTTCCCGATTGTCTCCCGCAACCGCTTGCGAACACCCCGCGTAACGGCCGTATTGGCGCAACGCACCATTACCGGATAACTGGGGGGCTAAAGAGGGAACCGATGTCGCCGGCGCCATCCGCGCTGCCTTAGCCACGCAATAAGACTAGCAAGTTTACGCGGGCGCCAAGGGGAACCTGAAGAAACACTACTAGAAGAGGTGGAAGAAGTGCTAATATAACAATGAGAAGGAAATCGCATGCTCACCAGCTCCTGAAGGACCCGGAACAGCATCATCCGCTTCACCCGCCCCCGGTTGGGGCGGAACATCTCCCGTCGGTGCAGCGGCCGCCACTCTTCCCGAGCTCCGGCCCCTCCGTGACAAAGACCCCGATGTCCCCGAACTCGCCATCATCTGAGCAGAGGAAACATAAGGTACAACAGGTGCAGGAGAAACCTGCGCATCAACAGTAATGGGGGAAACAGGCGGGGGCGGGGGCACAGCAGCCTCGCTCGATGGCGGGGGGGGGGAAGGGGCAGAGGCGGGAGGGGGCAACCCGCTGGGGGGGAAGGACCACCGTGGGAGATGGCCAGACCGACTGCCGGCGCAAACCCGCTGTAGTACGCAGGCAGCCACGTGGGCGAGGGGATGTAGCCAGTCGACCCAGGAAACACTGCTGAAAGGGGGGGGGGATTGAGCGGGGGAGGGGGGCGGGTGCCAAAATTGGGCCAATGAGGCTGGAGCGGCCGGGGAAGGCCCGAGATATGGGCCCGAAAATTCTGGCGGTGGAAGTGCAACGCCGGTGCAGCTGCTGACCACGCCAGCGACCGGATTAGCGAGGCCTGTACCAAATGCGGCGCGGAGGAAACTGGGGGGCCCAGCGGACATCGCCCATGATGTTGCGGGTAACGCCTGCGCGACGGGCCAGGGGAGGCCACCGGGGAACCGCTGACCCCCGGTTAACCCCCCAGGCGCAGGAAGTACGGAGGAGGGCGGGAAAGTGGAACGCAGGGGGGGTATGGGGGCCGTGCGGAAGAGCCCCCCGCCGGGGGCACCCCCGTCAGGGACCCCCTAACTGGCGGAGCGGACAAGGCAGCAATACCCCTGGCAGTGCCGCTGCCCACCCCATCCACACCAACACCAACTATATCTGCTGGGCGAAAAGGCTCCCCGCCAGGGGGAGGACAAGACAAACCGGACCCCTTTAACTCAAGAAGGGGCACAGGAAAAACCCGTTGCCCCAGAATCACACTGACTTCCACCGGTGGCCGCCCCCCTCCCTCCCCGCAGCCCGCCCGCGAACGCCGGGCGCCACGTGGGCGCCGGAGCCGCCCGTGGGGAAGAGACGGGGGAGGCGCTGGAAGCCGCTGGGCTGGCGAGGCAGCCGCCAGGCGAACACCGCTCGCCGGGGCAGCCCGCGCCCGGAGCCCAGCATGGACCTAACCCGTCACGGCCGGGGCAGCGCGTTCCCTGGCTGGACGAGAGGAAGGGAAGCAGCAGCGCCACGGGCCGCAGAGGTCAGACCCCGCCGCGAACCCGTGGTAGCAGGGACCAACCTGGGGGAGGCTGCGCTCGGGGAATGGGAAGGCTGGGCGCACGAGGCAGCACAGAGGCGCCGGGAGGGGAGAGCGGACCTGCGGGGCCGTGGCATGCCGGAGGTGGGGGGGACAAAAGGGGGAAGCAAATGGTTTGAGCAAACAGGGGGAGGGGGTGCAAATTAAAACTGAACAATACAAATAAAGGAGAAGAAAAAACAGAAAAACTAAAACCACAATGTCACTTATCTGATAAAACAATTACTCATCCTTCCAGGATCATACAATAAATGGCAAGAGGAAGTCTGAGGCACATGACCCTGCCCTATATACTATCCTGGGACCAGCCCCTTAAAACTTGACGGACAACCCTCTGATCCTATAGGAAAAACCCTCCGGAAACATGATCTGCCTAGCAACTGCTAGGTCATAAAACAACCAATCACCAAAAGTTGGGCTCTTATATGGCCTCAGGCTTTTTGCAGCCTTCAGCTAATCTACTCAAATGTTATTGTATTAAACGTGAATCGAACAGTATACATGAATTGAAGCAACACAACAGTACAATGAGTAAATTCTTATTCTAGAAAACATACACATTTTTATCATGGAAAACAGGCAGGCAAAATCATCATAATCTTGTGAGTTTTACAGTTTAATTTCCACTTCATCATTAATCTTAACCATTATGCAGTATGTGCTTTACTACATGCTAACTTTGAATGTGAATTTAGGGGCCAATTCAGTAAGGATAGCAAATTCAGCAGAATTTGCTATCCTCTTGCACACATTCTGGGGGCCACCCAGCGCTGGGCAAGGCCGCCCAACATGCTGACTGCCCCCCCCCCCCCCCCCCCTACAAGCAGAAATTGTGTTCGCCCCTCAATTTCTGCTAGTTAGCAGAAATGAAGGTTGACTCGCCCCCGACACGCCCCCATTTGTGACGCACAACCCACCGTTCAGGTTGCCCCGCCCCCGCAATGCTCCATTTCCTCCCTGAAAACAGAGCGTTGCCGCCCCCCTCCCTCCCCGCGACAGCCTCTGCCGGATTGACAGGAAAAGGTGATCGTATTTTCTGTTGCCTCCCACAGAGAATGCGGACGCATGCGCAGTAGGGCCCGCTGTGCATGCGCCCGCGGCACCCCTGCAATAATTCTGTATGAATTGCGACCTGCGATCCATACTGAATTAGCCCCTTAATGTACAGTATATATTCACCTACTGATTGCACTGCTCACAAGAGGTTTTTAGTTGTTTCCTTCTCTCCTCAAGTGATGGACATCTGGCAGTGTACAGTTGAACCAAGGCCCCCACATATACAGGGCTGGATAAATAGGGGGGGGGGGGGGGAACACAGTACTGGTCCAGCACCTGTATAACTAATGGATACTGCAGGCCCAACAGCTATACCACAGTGCTACTGTGATGATCATATTGCAGCAAGGTTGATTTTTCCTTAACATGTGATAGTGCAAGAAGGCAGTTCGTGGGCAGAAATGTTGAGGATTTACGTTTACATAAAGGCAATGTGGGGTACACAGGTGAGCATGGGTTGGCATGTGTTGGAAAAGCTGGGGGCAGGAGGGCATGCTAGAGAAAAGCTGGTTGGCAGTAGGTCCTGTTATGGAAAAGTTGGGGGCTGGAGGGCATGATAGTAAAACTGATAGTAGAGCAGCATGTGATAGAAAATCAGGTAGGCAGAGGGGCATATAAGTAAAATCTGGTTTGCAGGGGATATATAAGGAAAAGTCTGATGGGAAGAGGATATCTGTCAGGGAGCGTAAAGATAGTGTGCAAAGGGGTACATACAGTATGGGGCAATTCTGGTGGGGAGCAGTGGACATATTTAAAAAAGATAATGGGCAGAAGGGCATGTGACAAAAGCTGGCAGGTACAGTGCCATGTGAAGAAATAACTGGTAGTCAGAGGGTCATGAGGGGTATGTGATGAAAAAGTTGTTGAGCAGAGGGGCATGTGAGCAAATGTCCAGAGGGCAGAGAGGAAACTGAGGGAGGATCAGATGGAAAAATAGCTGATGAGCTGAGGGAGGATCTGCTGGAAAAATAGCTGATGAGCTGAGGGAGGATCTGCTGGAAGAATAGCTGATGAGCTGAGGGAGGATCTGCTGGAAGAATAGCTGATGAGCTGAGGGAGGATCTGCTGGAAGAATAGCTGATGAGCTGAGGGACTGTGAAGGCAGTGGAGGTTTACTAATTTTCATTATATAGTTTTCTGCTTTAAAAATACACTGCATGTGCTGTGCAAGTATGCAGACATTTTGTGGTGCCTTTGAATAAGTGTAAAATACGTAGACAAGAGTTTCAATGAAATCATCACATAAAAGTGTTTTCAGAAGCTAACATTTGCAATCACCCCATGTCTGGAAATCCTGCATTTGTACCTGGGCAGCAATGGATTCTGGATAGCATTCTGCATAAAACATCACTGCATCTGATGAGATTCTAATCTTGCTATCAACACATTTTGACCGTCAGAATTGGAAACAAAAACAATTCTTGTAAATATTGAAAATATTAATAGGAGCGAGTGCACTAAAATATGAAAAAGTAAATTGTTAACAAAACTTTAATAATGTTACCTGTATTGCTGGTTTTTGTATGTAAGCATAACTTCTAGAAATGTGCGGCGGACACATTTCGGGTTTTGTGTATTGGTTTTGGATCTGGATCCCCGCTGCTGTTTTGGATCTGGATTGGTTTTGCCAAAACCACCTTTGCGGGTTTTGGATCTGGATGATTTTTGAAAAACAAACAAACATAAAAACCACTAAAATCACAGAATTTGGGGGTAATTTTGTTCCTACAGTATTATTTACCTCAATAACATTCATTTCCACTCATTTTCAGCCTATTCTGAACACCTCACACTCACAATATTGTTTTTAGGCCAAAAGGTTGCACTGAGGTAGCTGGATTACGAAACTAAGTGACACAAGTGGATGGCACAATCAACTGGCCCATCTAGGAGTGGCACTGCAGTGTCAGACAGGATGGCAGTTTTAAAAACTAGGCTCCAAAGAGCACATAATGCAAAGAAAAAAAAGAGGTGCAACGAGGTAGCTGGATGACTATGCTAAGCGACACAAGTGGGCGGCACAAACACCTGGCCCATCTAGGAGTGGCACTGCAGTGGTAGACAGGATGTCAGTTTTAAAAAATAGGCCCCAAGGAGTACATAATGCAAAGAAAAAAAAGAGGTGCACCGAGGTCGCTGTATGACTAAGCTAAGCAACACAAGTGGGTGGCACAAACACCTGGACCATCTAGGAGTGCCACTGCCGGGGCAGACAGGACTGCAGGTTTTTTTTAAAGAGCCCCAAAGAGCACATAATGTAAAGGGAAAAAAAAGAGGTGCAAGATGGAATTGTCTTGTGCCCTCCCACCCACCCTTTTGTTGTTTAAACAGGACATGCACAGTTTAATAAACCCACCCTTTAAGTGACAGGTGGTCCCCCTAGAGAAAGAATGCCAAGTTCTCAGAATCATATCTAGCTACAAACATACCACCTCCATAGTTGATGACTTTTCACATTATGAGAAGAGGCAAAAGGAAGAGGACAGTGTCAAGAAGGTGATTAAAAATTTGAGAGGCACATGGAATCAGGAACAACACACAGGCTTTCAGCTCCACTCCTATATTGGTGTGGAATAGAAAGGACTTCAACCAAGCAAATATATAATTATTATTTACCACATTACTGGACAAACTGAAAAACTAGGGGCCAAAGCCTCCAAAATTGTACCCCCTTTTTCATTTTCAGGGATTACGATAATCTCGGATTTAATGCTGGGATGCAAATACACTGGTATATACCCCAGGATCAAGATTGGATATTTTCCCCTACACAGATTCTGGAGACTTATTTCGTGAAAATCTCGTGGGCTTCTTTCCCCCCCCCCCCCTTTTTTTATTGCATTTTTATTTACATATTTTGTGGCAGATGCCTTACTTTTGTTTTTCACAGCTCCCAGTTACACGCATGGGAGCATACCTGTGTGTCCCAGTTACACGCATGTAAGCATACTTGTGTGTCTTGTTTATTTTATTCATATTTTTTTTTTTTTTTAAAGCAGCCCCTTGGATGTTTTAGCAAACCCTCCTGAGACCCCACAGCATGGGGCAAGTTGAGTTCGGGTGGGTTCGGTAATGTACTAAGCACGATTGTGCAGTACATTTTTTTGTTATTGAGCCCCTGCTCTAGTGGAACTTACCACTCTACAGTACAAACTCCTTTCATACTATAAGTAGGACTGTGGGGGGAAGCAATGCTAACCTACATGCCCACAGCATGCCTCAGCCTGGCAAGACAGACATCTTCCTGGCTGTAAGCCACCATGAGACTCCATACTGGGCCTTATTAAGTAACTGTTTGTTCCTCACAGGAGCTCCTGGGCCATCTAGTGCTGCAGTGCAATGGAGAGCTGATGCAATGCAAGATAACTAAAACTCTGTTCTTCTAACACCTCAAGGTCTTGCGATAACCCTACACAGCGCTTAGGAAAAGAAGATCCCTGTACAACAAATGCGCATCTTCTAAATAAATAATCGCAAAATGTGGAACATCAATAATAAATCAATATCAAGGTTGACTAATTGGAGCCAACATTAAATAATTGAGAAGAACCTCTCTATAATGATCCAGCAGAAAACATCATGTTTACCTCTCCGACAGTTGTACTGGATTATGATTCAGTCTCTACTGAGTCACACTGACTTTGGCCACAATTGTGGTCTATCCCACCTTATTTAAAAACACTTTCCATTTCCATTTCCACCTTTGTGGCTAGTTTTCACAAATCTGTGTGTGATGCTTAAGCTTGTTTTATATCTGCTCTAGGCTTTCATTTAAACCTAGGATCAAGTACAGCAGCACCCATGGACTTATACAGCATAGGCAGCACCCCTGTAGAATTACACAGCACAGCAGACAGGCAACAGCACCCCTGGACTTTAATGGCAGTGGGGCAGCACCCCTTGACTGATATGGTTGAGGGGCAGCACCCCATATTGTGCAGCACTCCTGGAATGATGTGGCAGACAAAGAAAAGTCGTGCAAGATGGAATTGTCCATGGGCACTCACACTCCCACCCACCCTTATGTTGTATAAACAGGACATGCACACTTTAACAAACCAATAATTTCAGCAACAGGGTCTGTCACACGACTGTGGCTGAAATGATTGGTCTGTTTGTGCTCCCCACCTAAAAATAAGCAAATAATCTCTCCTTGCACAAACTGTCTCTACAGTGGCAAGATGTCGTCCTCATCCTCAGATTACTGCCCCCCTACAGTATTTACATCCTCATCCTCACAGAGAATTAATATTCAAACAAACAAAACTACATCATTTAGGTCAGTGGACTGATTACGCTATTATCAAAAGTTTATGAACTTTGAAAATTACTTATGATGAATGTGCTGCAGGTGACGTATAAGGAAAGATGTTCCAAGGTGGTTAACGTCCTTACCCCTACTTATTATGGATTGACAAAGGCAACAGATGGCTTGACACCTGTTGTCTGGATTTGTGGAGATATAATTCCACACAAAAAAGGGTGGCTTTTTTGGTATTTTGCCCAGGCATGACAATGGAATATTTTAACTCATGGACAACAACTGTCTCCACTGGTGATTTATTCAAACAAACCACATCACCATCAGAATCCTCATCGTCAACTTCCTCCACAGTGCCAGCTCCACGCATATCCTCCTCATCCTGGTGTTCTTCTACAGTGACATCCTCAAACTCAATATCAGCAACTGGACTGGCAGTGCTCCTCCCAGCACTTGCAGTGGGTGTGCAAATTATGGTAGGAGGCTCCTCTTCCCATACAGTGTTGTGAAGGTCAGGCGTAGACATCATAACCGCAGACAGTGCCAGCACCCCTGTATTTTCACAACACCCCTGTAATTTTACAGCATACAAGACAGGACCAGTGAACATTGATTTTCACTGCACCTTAGAATTATTACAGCATACAAGACAAGGCCAGTGTACATTGATTTTCACTGCTCCCCTGAATTTTCATAGCATAAAGGGCCAGTGTAATTTTATTTGAACAGCAACACCCCTATATTTTACAGCATACAGCAGTGTGCTTTTAATTTTTAACTGCACCCCTGAATTTTTACAACATACAGGGCCAGCAGCACCACATTATTTTACAGCATACAGGAGCAGTGTGCTTTTAATTTTTAACAACTGCACCCTTGAATTTTTATAGCATACAAGGGCCAGTGTAATGTTATTTGAACAGCAACACCCCTATATTTTACAGCATACAGCAGTGCTTTTAATTTTTAACAACTCCACCTCTGAATTTTTACAACATACAGGACCAATCACCCCAATATTTTAAAGCATACAGGAGCAGTGTGCTTTTAATTTTTAACAACTGCAACCCTGTTTTTTACAACATACAGGGCCAGCAGCACCCCTATATTTTCCAGCATACAGGAAGACAGTGCCCCTGCACCTAGTACAATGCAGTGACAGCCAGGATAGCAACACCCATGTACAGCTGCAGCACATGAAACACGAGTGACAGCCAGGACAGCCAGGGCAGCACCCCTTACACAGCACAGGTACACAACAGTGACTGCAGCAGCACCCCTACAGAGCACACACTAAACCCACCTGACACCACCACCCACAGAGAGAGACAGCTGTCTGTCTCCCTCACTCTCCAAGTCCGGAAGTGAAAATGGCGGCTGTTTATATGGGATCCAAAACTTGCGAGAATCTGATGATGATGTTTTGCCTCGTTCTGGTTTCAGAGTATCACGGGAAGTCCCGAGCCGGACTCAGATCCGGGCTCGGGACGGAATGTTCGGGGGGAACCGAATCCGCTCATCTCTAATTACTTCATTAGCTTTTCCTATCCCAGATAAATGATGACACATAAATAAACCAGAAAATTTTTACTTAATGATAAATAAACTAGCACTTCATCATAGCAGTTGTAAAACATAATGTCTACAGATACGAGCTTTAGCTAGATGGTTGAATATGTTTGTTTCCTTTCCACTGGTTTTGACTTATTTTCACATTAATAAGAAGAAACAGATAAAGCAAGGTAAAAAAGAGGCTAGTAAACTTACTCCTTGAAGAGGAAAACACACACACACACACACACACACACACACACACACACACACAAAATAATCACCTGGTGTTTTACGCTGTATTATATATTTTGATCTCAAGGGTAATATAAATGAAAATGAACAAAATAAATGTCAAAGTAGAGTTGGGCAAATCAGTCCCTACTGAAGCTGACATAAGTAGAATTTTTTATTGCTAAGTTATATTTGTTTTGTCCTTCTTTTGTGGTTCCAGTGTTTTGTATAGATCTGCAATTCCAGCTGATGTGTCCCTGGATAATTCAATCCCCAAAATGAAGTTTGATGACCTGAAAAGCCAACAATTTAAGGATAGTTTTAAGATAGTTTCAACAGAAAACTATAATGAAAAAGTTTTTTTATTTAAATATAAGAAAGTGTTCTGCTCAGTCCAACTACATCACCATGCACCCTTAAGTATAATACTAGAGGCATGTGTATTAGTAATAAAAAAAAATGAAGCAATTATTAACATTCCGCTTCGCAGTAGATATTTTAATTTTAATTAAAATATCCCGCTATGTATGTGGGGAAACCTGCAGGGGCAGTGGTAGCTATAACCATTGTCTCTGCAAGTTGCCTCCACAGCATTTTGGAGGGTTTTTTTATGTGCACAATGTCAGTTTCCAGAATAGGGGGTGGGGCTGTATGGAGGCTCAAAAGATCTCTCTGCTGCAGGGTTGGACTGGCCCACAGGAGTACAGGGGAAACTACTTGTGGGCCCCACTGCCAGTAGCCCCCACCTCCTTCTCTAGGGATCAGGTTCCAGACTGTGCACTTGAATTATACATTATACATATGTCATATTATTCTACACAGGACTATAGTATATTCTCTACAGTGCATTGCTGTTGTTAATCTGGTACATTATCATTATGCACTAGCAGTATTTACTATATCTCCTATATAATAGCCCTATTCTGTGACCTTGTGATTCATTTGCTAACGCTGGGCGGAGTTACAACACTGGGCGGAGTTAGTCAAATGAGTCACAGAGATCTGGCCAAATCTACAGGAGACTAGGAGCAGAAGCAGATAGCATGGGCATTGGGCATGGCACAGGCAGGGGTGCAGACCTCCCAGCTTTCTGCAGGAGCTTTATCCAGGCAGAAGGAGGGAAACACACTTGGCGAAAAGGGGGCGTGGCTTCACGGGAGGGTCCCCATTTTCGTCAGTGAGGGAGCATGCCCAGTGCTCTGTGAGCTGCTGGCATGCTCCCAGGTAGCTGATTATGAGTCCGGGGGGCCCAGGGCACTTGTGACAGGGGAGCCCTATCTCATTGCTGTGCCTGCTGTGAGTTGGGGGCGTGGTCTAATCGCGCCCGCGCGGCCACGCCCCCTTATGCAAATTTCTATTTTTATTTTTATTTTTTTGATGGGATTTTGGCCCCTCAGCTAGGGCTAAATCCAGAGGAGGTGGTCGCTCACCCCTACACACCCGCACAGGGAGAAGAAAGCAGGGAGACTGCTGCCTCCCTGCAACACCACAGACCTGCCAATACGCAGCAGCTTGTGCTGCTGACTGTAGCACAATGCCGCTGTTACTGGCAGGACGGGGGGGGGTAGCTTCTGAGCTGGGACAGAGCTACTCCAGCCGGGGGGTCCCCTAAAACTGTGGGGCCAACGGTACGTATCCCCTGCCCCCCCCCACCTTAATCCGGCTCTGCTGCTGGAACCCCCCCATTAATCCGTACCCCATGATGCCCCCTCTCCCTCTGTCTCCACTATTCACCGCTGAACAGCGAGTACAGGAGCTTTCCAACTGCCCCCCCCCCACCGCCGGACACTGCGACCCGCGGGTGGGACAGCGGGACAGACCCCAAAAAATGGGACTGTCCCGCGAAAATCGGGACATTTGGGAGGTATGGGGGCGTGTGAGGGGTATGTCATACAGACAGATGGGCACCGGCTCACTGTGTGCTTGACCCCCCACATCAGCATACTCAGCAGGGTCTCTCTGATGCGGAGGAGCGTCACTTTCTGGCACACTCCACGCTTCTTAGCTGCAGTTTAGTGGGGCACCTGCCGCTGTGCAGGTTCCATACTGCCTCTGTTATCTCCAGCCCCGGCAACCCCACCGCTAGCTGCAGCGCTGCCACCCGCAGTGAGGTGCACCCATCTCCTTCACACACTTTAGCTGGCGGGTAGCGCTGCAGAAATCCGAGCTGCTTGCAGGCTCTGACCCACTCCTCCCTCCAGCCGCAGCATCTCCTGGTAGCTAACCAGTCACTCCCAGTCTCCCCTTACCACAGTGCCCGGAAGCCGTGAGGTCCGCGCCACGTGCATGCTATGACCCCCTCCTCCCTCCAGCCGCAGCATCTCCTGGGGGCTAACCAGTCATTTCCAGTCTCACCTTACCACAGTGCCCGGCAGCTGCGCGAGGTCTGCGGTGTGTGACTGAGGAGGGGGGGAGGGATGCGGACGGGCAGAGGAAGCAGGACTCCAGCCTGAGAGAGTCAGCCATGCCAAGTCTCCAGCAGCAGCAGATCCCAACAGGTTGGAGTGGAACAGCAGCAGCCAGCAGCAGTGACTCCGGTAAGACACATCTGTCTGTCACCACTGTTTTGTCCCTAATACCAATCTCTCCCGTGTCCTGTGTTCTGTCATGTCCCTGTCACCCCTGGCCTTGCCCTGCCACCCTTATCCTGGCCCTTTCACCCTTATCCTGGCCCTGTCACCCTTATCCTGTCCCTATCATTTCTGTCCTGGCCCCGTCACCCCTGTCCTGGCCCCGTCACCCCTGTCCTGGCCCCGTCACCCCTGTCCTGGCCCCGTCACCCCTGTTCTGACCCTGTCACCCCTGTCCTGGCCCCGTCACCCCTGTCCTGGCTCTGTTACTGCATACCCTCCAACTACCTTTTATGGCATGTACAGTACCCGCAGCACCTCCAGACCTCTTCCCAATGCACCACACCTCCGCACCTTCCCCTCCACCACATGCGGCACTCCACCCCTCCCCCACATGCTGTGCCTCCAGACCCCCTACACCACCCGTGGCTCCCACTCCTCCACCCCTTCACCACCACAGCACCTCCAGGCCCCTTCCACCATTCACCCCCCTTATATGTCTCCCACCACACCTGCCCCCCTCCACCCGCAGCATCTGCAGACACCCTCCTCCATCAGCGGTCCCCCTCTCACCCACCCCTCCCCCACCAATGGCACCCCCGCACCTGCCCCTCCACCACCTCCGGACCTCCTTTCCCATCCGCCGCAACACCCGTACCTGCCCCTACCCTACCCATGGTGCCTGCGGTCCCCTACCCCACCCCCGGCACTCCTGTCCCTTCCCATCCAACAGCACCTTCGGAACCCTTCATCCATCCACAACATCCCCACACCTGCCCCTCTCCCACCCGTGGCACCCCTGCCCCTCCCCCACCTTCAGTGCCTCTGGACCCCTCCCCCATCTGCATCCCCCACTCCTCTGCCCCTCCCCCACGCGCAATATGAATGAAAAAGGGCGCCTCATAGTGCATGAACCAGTTTTAAACAAGGATTTATTTTTCACTTCTTTATACACACTCGGTTTAAAAGTGACGTACCAGATGCGGCGGTCTCAACCACCGTAAGTATATACGTATAGTAACAAATGAGTGGGTATACCACCAGCAGTATCGATCAGCAGGCTCACCACCGACGTCTGCTCCTTCACGCCAGGCCACACCCCTACGCGTTTCGTCACGATGAACTTCGTCAGAGGGTTGGCCCGGCGTAGCACAACCTTCCAATATATAGTAACACTCATCCAATCTAGATAACGGCATTATTACCACATTTAGATAAAAATAGCATCAACATGAAGCAATTCTGCTCCTATTTAAATATACATCTATACTTTTACATTTAATACCAGCCATAAACAATTCTAATACTTTAACAATGAAAAATAATCCAAACATTAAAACTTTAAACTATTCAGTTTAAAATATCAACACCTTGGTAGAAAGGTTTTTTAGCTAATTGGAACTAATGGGTGTGTTTAATGAAACTACCCACAGGTGGTTTTAAAATAGATTTTAAAGTTTAAAGGTTGTGCTACGCCGGGCCAACCCTCTGACGAAGTCCATCGTGACGAAACGCGTAGGGCTGTGGCCTGGCGTGAAGGAGCAGACGTCGGTGGTGAGCCTGCTGATCGATACTGCTGGTGGTAAACCCACTCATTTGTTACTATACGTATATACTTACGGTGGTTGAGACCGCCGCATCTGGTACGTCACTTTTAAACCGAGTGTGTATAAAGAAGTGAAAAATAAATCCTTGTTTAAAACTGGTTCATGCACTATGAGGCGCCCTTTTTCATTCATATTGTAGAAATCATTGTCTGCCGGTAGTGGATACTGGCTTAGAGGAGACGCCGATCTCAAAGATCTAATGTGCAACGGAGACCTATAGACACCATAGGATACACCTGGTTGGTCTTGGAAATTATATTCTGGAAGCTGGGACTTGTGGTTCCACGGATTGGAGAATAGACTTGCACACGGATTTTTTGTATATATATATATATATATATATATATATATATATACATTAGTATATACTAATATAATATATATTAATATACTAATGTTATATAATTAATATACTAATATACTAATTAATATACTAATGTATATATAATATATATATATACATTAGTATTTACTATATATATATACATTTATCAAGGGATCCAGACAATGCACTCTACAATGGTTACCAAGGCTCTGTGGCAGCTGGTCGCACCCCCTCTGGAGACTGGCCACAGCCCTAAAAATGGGCCATTGCCACCATATTTCCCCGGTGGGCCCTTCATGCCCCAGTCCAACACTGCTCTGCTGCTACTATGCCTTCAAATGCTTAAAGCAATTTACACCATCTGAAGATAGTGTAAACTAACATGGCCAAACTCTGAAAAGCTTTTCAGGGTTTAGTACATAGGGATCACATCATAGTCCCCATTGACAATAGAGAAGTGTGCTGACCCCTGTGTTTTGTATTTTTGGTTCTAAATTTATGTTTGGTCTTGACAAAACTGTCCTCACGTGTTACATGTTTTGGTTTAGGTTCTGTTTTGTTTTATTGATAAAACAGCTAAAATTACATATACAGATGTGTCCTCTAACATCTTTGCTTTTTTACATATTTGGCACAACATGCAAAACACGGCTAAATTGTTTTTCATGAATAGCGAGTGGATGAAATTTTTAAATTTTTGTTTGCCATAATAGAACATGTATAAAGTAACATATTAAAGAAGCAAATTAAGAAAAATCACAAGGCATGGCTAAATCTTTGAGTCTATGGCATGCAAAACCGTGCCATACATGGCGGGATATAGCAAAGATGAATGTGGACACATCTGTATGGGTCTTTTTTTCCTTACATTATTATTATAAACAATATTGTTTTCATCAATATTGGCCAAAGGATGCAGTGAGCTAACTGATTACTGAGTGACAGAGATGCAGCAATACATTTTATAGCACATCTACAGTATGAAACATTGACACACATCAGTGGCAGAAAAGAAAAGTGGTGAAAGATGGAATTGTCCTTGAGCCCTCCCACCCACCCTTAAATTGGATATTAAAATTGACTTGCACACTTTAAAAACCAAGCACTTCAGAGACAGGGACTGATACTTTTGTGGCTGAAGTTTTTGGTTTGTTTGGGCTCCCACAAACTACCTCCGAACACTATTGAGGAAGTTGATGATGAGGATGTTGGCAGTATAGTCTGGTCCACACTGCTGGTAGCTGATACGTGACTTCTTATTATTTTACAAATTATTCTAATTTTGTAGAATAAATTTCATGAACTTGTCGCAAATAATATAACATGGAGGAGGTGTCTATATGGTTAACTTCCCTACTCCTGCTAACTTTGGCCTCACAAATAAAACAGATGTCTTCACAAACATTGTCAGGATTTGGGTAAAAATAATCCCTCACCCAAAAGGTGGCCTTTTTGGTCTTATGCCCAGGTACTGTATCGCAAGGACTTTCTTTTTATAATGGGCAGAAACTGGTGCCACAAATGATATCAACATACTCATCATTCTCATTTCTCAAATTACCCTCATCCACTTACACAATAGCATCCTTAATTTCTATTATGTCATCATCACATCTTTACTTGTACTTCTCATCCCCACATTTGCAGAGGGTACGAAAATGATGGAAAGAGGCTTCTCTACAGGTTGGTAGTGGTTTGCCGACACCCAGGATCCCAGCAGTCAGCATACCAACCACAGGATCCTGGCAGCAGAATGCCGTAGGGTGGCTCGAGTACAACAGAGCCCCATGTGGGTTCACTGCGCTCGCCGTGCAGTGGGCTTGGTTGCACGCTGCACTAGCCACAGGTTCTATTCCCACTCCATGGATGTCGTGGAAACCCACAAGTGGGAATAGACACTGTGTGTTGCCATTCCGTCGTGCGGCATTGTGATCACCTGGGATCCCAGAGTCGGCATGGTGACCACCGGGATACCAAGTGCTGGTCACATGACCACATAACTTCTCTACAAGTACAGTATCAGCAATGTCAGACTCACACATACTGTAGATAACATGGGCACCCGTAGACTTTCTTCAGGGATTTGTGAACACACAGTTTGTTCTACAGACTTAGTGTTCTTTTTTTGGGGCACTGATGATTTGTCAGTTTTTAAGGTGACACCTCTACCTCAATTTTTAACATTGTGAAACATTTCAGTTTCAGGTGCCCTTTTCTAAACGTTCTACCCTCTGGACCACCTTTAGTAGATGTTGTAATACTTTAATAACTGCCAGCAGCCATAGCACTAATACATGGTTGCTGCTCCTGTTCTGGTATTGGTGGTCATTCCAAGTTGTTCGCTCGTTGCTGTTTTTCGTAACGCAGCGATTAGTTGGAAAATGCGCATGCACATGGGGGGTCATTCCGAGTTGTTCGCTCGTTATTTTTTTCTCGCAACGGAGCGATTAGTCGCTAATGCGCATGCGCAATGTCCGCAGTGCGACTGCGCCAAGTAAATTTGCTATGCAGTTAGGAATTTTACTCACGGCATTACGAGGTTTTTTCTTCGTTCTGGTGATCGTAATGTGATTGACAGGAAGTGGGTGTTTCTGGGCGGAAACTGGCCGTTTTATGGGTGTGTGTGAAAAAACGCTATCGTTTCTGGGAAAAACGCGGGAGTGGCTGGAGAAACGGAGGAGTGTCTGGGCGAACGCTGGGTGTGTTTGTGATGTCAAACCAGGAACGACAAGCACTGAACTGATCGCAGATGCCGAGTAAGTCTGGAGCTACTCAGAAACTGCTAAGAAGTGTCTATTCGCAATTCTGCTAATCTTTCGTTCGCAATTTTGATAAGCTAAGATTCACTCCCAGTAGGCGGCGGCTTAGCGCGTGCAAAGCTGCTAAAAGCAGCTTGCGAGCGAACAACTCGGAATGACCCCCATGGTACGCAGCGTGCATGCGCTTAGTAATTTAACACAAAACTTGGTAGTTTTACACAAGCTCAAGCAAAGTTTTTTCATCGCTCGAGTGATCGTAGTATGATTGACAGGAAGTGGGTGTTTCTGGGCGGAAACTGGACGTTTTCAGGGAGTGTGCTAAAAAACGAAGGCATGCCAGGTAAAAACGCAGGAGTGGCTGGCCAAACGCAGGGCGTGTTTTTGACGTCAAACCAGGAACTAAACGGACTGAGGTGATCGCAGTCTAGGAGTAGGTCTGGAGCTACTCAGAAAATGCAAAGAATTATTTAGTAGCAATTCTGCTAATCTTTAGTTTGCTATTCTGCTAAGATAAGATACACTCCCAGAGGGCGGTGGCCTAGCATTTGCAATGCTGCTAAAAGCAGCCTGCGAGCGAACAACTCGGAATGAGGGCCCTTGACCGATAGTGATCCATATAAACTCAGTGCTTATATTTATTAACACAGTGGGGCACGACACTTACTGGGCTTTATTGAATGCAGAACTTATACAAAAAGAAAACAACAGCTTTTCTTTGCTTTTTCGCACATGACAAATTCACACTGTGGACTCACAGTGCTTACATTTATTAATGCAGAAGGGCACGGAACCTACTGGACTTTATTGAACACACAAGTTGTACAAAAACCCCGCACTTTTTTCTGTTTTAACACATTCATCAAAAACATTTGCAGGCACCAGCATGCATTATGCACCAACAAAGGATTAATGCTTGCCTGTATTATGAGTTCTGGGATGCAATTTAAGCAGTGACAAAAACACCAGTGCGCACCAAGGGTTAATGCTGCCCCTGTATCAGGAGTTCTGGGGTGCACTGCAGGCTTATACCACCAGTGTGACTGACTGCTATAGCTGAAAAATGGCACTCATTCAGCTTGGATTGCTATTGAAACTGAAATTGCAATTGTCTCAAAACTGCTACTGCAAAAAATTGCATGTGAAGTGCTGCCCAGAAATGTTAAAAGATGCCCACCGATGCAATCACAATTCTGCATATGTAGTCACATAGTTGCGATCCAGAAACTGACTACCATCTAGTAGAGATGAGCGGGTTCGGTTCCTCGGAATCCGAACCCCCCCCGAACTTCAGCCCTTTTACACGGGTCCGAGGCAGACTCGGATCTTCCTGCCTTGCTCGGCTAACCCGAGCGCGCCCGAACGTCATCATCCCGCTGTCGGATTCTCGCGAGGCTCGTATTCTATCGCGAGACTCGGATTCTATATAAGGAGCCGCGCGTCGCCGCCATTTTCACACGTGCATTGAGATTGATAGGGAGAGGACGTGGCTGGCGTCCTCTCCGTTAAGATAGAGACACTTGAGTTGATTTACTACTAAATTTAGTAATTTTGGGGAGCATTAGGAGTACTCAGAGTGCAGAGTTTTGCTGATAGTTACTAGTGACCATCAGTTTTATTTATTATTTATAATCCGTTCTCTGCCTGAAAAAAAACGATACACAGTCACATACCGTATCTGTGCTCAGCCTCAGTGTGCTGCATGATAATATCATCTATATGTATATCTGACTGTGCGGCTGAGTGCTCACTGCTCACACAGCTGAATTGTGGGGGAGACTGGGGTGCAGTTATAGCAGGAGTACAGTGCACACTTTTGCTGCCAGTGTGACTGACCAGTGACCACCAGTATATTGTCTGCCTGAAAAAGTTAAACACTCCTGTGGTGTTTTTTTTTTTTAGTCTATAAACGCATTCTGCTGACAGTGTCCAGCAGGTCCGTCATTCATTATATTATATAAATATTTACCTGCAGTAGTGTTATATTTTTTTTGTTCATCTCTATCATCTTTATCATCTCTATATTAGCAGACGCAGTACGGTAGTCCACGGCTGTGGCTACCTCTGTGTCGTCAGTGCTCGTCCATAATTGTATACCTACCTGTGGTGGGGTTTTTTTTTTCTCTCTCCTTCATACTAGTAGTTTAGGAGTCTGCTGACAGTGTCCAGCAGGTCCGTCATTATATTATATATATACCTGCAGAAGTGATATATATATATTTTTTATATCATTATCATCTCTATACTAGCAGACGCAGTACGGTAGTCCACGGCTGTAGCTACCTCTGTGTCGTCAGTGCTCGTCCATAATTGTATACCTACCTGTGGTGGGTTTTTTTTTCTATCTTCTTCATACTAGTAGTTTAGGAGTCTGCTGACAGTGTCCAGCAGGTCCGTCATTATATTATATATATACCTGCAGTAGTGATATATATATATTTTTTATATCATTATCATCTCTATACTAGCAGACGCAGTACGGTAGTCCACGGCTGTAGCTACCTCTGTGTCGTCAGTCACTCGTCATCCATAAGTATACTAGTATCCATCCATCTCCATTGTTTACCTGAGGTGCCTTTTAGTTGCGCCTATTAAAATATGGAGAACAAAAATGTTGAGGTTCCAAAAATAGGGAAAGATCAAGATCCACTTCCACCTCGTGCTGAAGCTGCTGCCACTAGTCATGGCCGAGACGATGAAATTCCATCAACGTCGTCTGCCAAGGCCGATGCCCAATGTCATAGTACAGAGCATGTAAAATCCAAAACACAAAATATCAGTAAAAAAAGGACTCAAAAATCTAAAATAAAATCGTCGGAGGAGAAGCGTAAACTTGCCAATATGCCATTTACCACACGGAGTGGCAAGGAACGGCTGAGGCCCTGGCCTATGTTCATGGCTAGTGGTTCAGCTTCACATGAGGATGGAAGCACTCTGCCTCTCGCTAGAAAAATGAAAAGACTTAAGCTGGCAAAAGCACAGCAAAGAACTGTGCGTTCTTCGAAATCACAAATCCACAAGGAGAGTCCAATTGTGTCGGTTGCGATGCCTGACCTTCCCAACACTGGACGTGAAGAGCATGCGCCTTCCACCATTTGCATGCCCCCTGCAAGTGCTGGAAGGAGCACCCGCAGTCCAGTTCCTGATAGTCAGATTGAAGATGTCAGTGTTGAAGTACACCAGGATGAGGAGGATATGGGTGTTGCTGGCGCTGGGGAGGAAATTGACAAGGAGGATTCTGATGGTGAGGTGGTTTGTTTAAGTCAGGCACCCGGGGAGACACCTGTTGTCCGTGGGAGGAATAGGGCCATTGACATGCCTGGTGAAAATACCAAAAAAATCAGCTCTTCGGTGTGGAAGTATTTCAACAGAAATGCGGACAACATTTGTCAAGCCGTGTGTTGCCTTTGTCAAGCTGTAATAAGTAGGGGTAAGGACGTTAACCACCTCGGAACATCCTCCCTTATACGTCACCTGCAGCGCATTCATCATAAGTCAGTGACAAGTTCAAAAACTTTGGGCGACAGCGGAAGCAGTCCACTGACCAGTAAATCCCTTCCTCTTGTAACCAAGCTCACGCAAACCACCCCACCAACTCCCTCAGTGTCAATTTCCTCCTTCCCCAGGAATGCCAATAGTCCTGCAGGCCATGTCACTGGCAATTCTGACGAGTCATCTCCTGCCTGGGATTCCTCCGATGCATCCTTGCGTGTAACGCCTACTGCTGCTGGCGCTGCTGTTGTTGCTGCTGGCAGTCGATGGTCATCCCAGAGGGGAAGTCGTAAGACCACTTTTACTACTTCCACCAAGCAATTGACTGTCCAACAGTCCTTTGCGAGGAAGATGAAATATCACAGCAGTCATCCTGCTGCAAAGCGGATAACTGAGGCCTTGGCATCCTGGGCGGTGAGAAACGTGGTTCCGGTATCCATCATTACTGCAGAGCCAACTATAGACTTGTTTGAGGTACTGTGTCCCCGGTACCAAATACCATCTAGGTTCCATTTCTCTAGGCAGGCGATACCGAAAATGTACACAGACCTCAGAAAAAGACTCACCAGTGTCCTAAAAAATGCAGTTGTACCCAATGTCCACTTAACCACGGACATGTGGACAAGTGGAGCAGGGCAGACTCAGGACTATATGACTGTGACAGCACACTGGGTAGATGTATTGACTCCCGCCGCAAGAACAGCAGCGGCGGCACCAGTAGCAGCATCTCGCAAACGCCAACTCTTTCCTAGGCAGGCTACGCTTTGTATCACCGCTTTCCAGAATACGCACATAGCTGAAAACCTCTTACGGCAACTGAGGAAGATCATCGCAGAATGGCTTACCCCAATTGGACTCTCCTGTGGATTTGTGGCATCGGACAACGCCAGCAATATTGTGTGTGCATTAAATATGGGCAAATTCCAGCACGTCCCATGTTTTGCACATACCTTGAATTTGGTGGTGCAGAATTATTTAAAAAACGACAGGGGCGTGCAAGAGATGCTGTCGGTGGCCAGAAGAATTGCGGTACACTTTCGGCGTACAGGCACCACGTACAGAAGACTGGAGAAACACCAAAAATGCCTGAACCTGCCCTGCCATCATCTGAAGCAAGAAGTGGTAACGAGGTGGAATTCAACCCTCTATATGCTTCAGAGGTTGGAGGAGCAGCAAAAGGCCATTCAAGCCTATACAACTGACCACGATATAGGAGGTGGAATGCACCTGTCTCAAGCGCAGTGGAGAATGATTTCAACGTTGTGCAAGGTTCTGCAACCTTTTGAACTTGCCACACGTGAAGTCAGTTCAGACACTGCCAGCCTGAGTCAGGTCATTCCCCTCATCAGGCTTTTGCAGAAGAAGCTGGAGACATTGAAGGAGGAGCTAACACTGAGCGATTCCGCTAGGCATGTGGGACTTGTGGATGGAGCCCTTAATTCGCTTAACAAGGATTCACGGGTGGTCAATCTGTTGAAATCAGAGCACTACATTTTGGCCACCGTGCTCGATCCTAGATTTAAAACCTACCTTGGATCTCTCTTTCCGGCAGACACAAGTCTGCAGGGGTTCAAAGAACTGCTGGTGAGAAAATTGTCAAGTCAAGCGGAACGCGACCTGTCAACATCTCCTCCTTCACATTCTCCCGCAACTGGGGGTGCGAGGAAAAGGCTCAGAATTCCGAGCCCACCCGCTGGCGGTGATGCAGGGCAGTCTGGAGCAACTGCTGATGCTGACATCTGGTCCGGACTGAAGGACCTGCCAACGATTACGGACATGTCGTCTACTGTCACTGCATATGATTCTCTCACCATTGAAAGAATGGTGGAGGATTATATGAGTGACCGCATCCAAGTAGGCACGTCAGACAGTCCGTACGTATACTGGCAGGAAAAAGAGGCAATTTGGAGGCCCTTGCACAAACTGGCTTTATTCTACCTAAGTTGCCCTCCCACAAGTGTGTACTCCGAAAGAGTGTTTAGTGCCGCCGCTCACCTTGTCAGCAATCGGCGTACGAGGTTACTTCCAGAAAATGTGGAGAAGATGATGTTCATTAAAATGAATTATAATCAATTCCTCCATGGAGACATTCACCAGCAGCAATTGCCTCCACAAAGTACACAGGGAGCTGTGATGGTGGATTCCAGTGGGGACGAATTGATAATCTGTGAGGAGGGGGATGTACACGGTGATGAATCGGAGGATGATGATGAGGTGGACATCTTGCCTCTTTAGAGCCAGTTTGTGCAAGGAGAGATTAATTGCTTCTTTTTTGGTGGGGGTCCAAACCAACCCGTCATTTCAGTCACAGTCGTGTGGCAGACCCTGTCACTGAAATGATGGGTTGGTTAAAGTGTGCATGTCCTGTTTATACAACATAAGGGTGGGTGGGAGGGCCCAAGGACAATTCCATCTTGCACCTCTTTTTTCTTTCATTTTTCTGTGCATCATGTGCTGTTTGGGGAGTGTTTTTTGGAAGGGCCATCCTGCGTGACACTGCAGTGCCACTCCTAGATGGGCCAGGTGTTTGTGTCGGCCACTAGGGTCACTTATCTTAGTCACACAGCTACCTCATTGCGCCTCTTTTTTTTCTTCTTTGCGTCATGTGCTGTTTGGGGAGTATTTTTTGGAAGGGCCATCCGGCCTGACACTGCAGTGCCACTCCTAGATGGGCCAGGTGTTTGTATCGGCCACTAGGGTCGCTTAGCTTACTCACACAGCTACCTCATTGCGCCTCTTTTTTTCTTTGCGTCATGTGCTGTTTGGGGAGTGTTTTTTGGAAGGGCCATCCTGCGTGACACTGCAGTGCCACTCCTAGATGGGCCAGGTGTTTGTGTCGGCCACTTGGGTCGCTGAGCTTAGTCATCCAGCGACCTCGGTGCAAATTTTAGGACTAAAAATAATATTGTGAGGTGTGAGGTGTTCAGAATAGACTGAAAATGAGTGGAAATTATGGTTTTTGAGGTTAATAATACTTTGGGATCAAAATGACCCCCAAATTCTATGATTTAAGCTGTTTTTTAGGGTTTTTTGAAAAAAACACCCGAATCCAAAACACACCCGAATCCGACAAAAAAAATTCGGTGAGGTTTTGCCAAAACGCGTTCGAACCCAAAACACGGCCACGGAACCGAACCCAAAACCAAAACACAAAACCCGAAAAATTTCCGGTGCACATCTCAGTTGCGGTTGGCCCATGCCTACTCAGAATAATGTGGATACATGGACCCGCACCATGTTTTTACCCACAAGCGATCGCAGCTGACATCAGATGCATGACCCGAAAAATGGCCATGACATGCCTGCATTTTTCAATCCCCACAAATGCCATGTTAAAACTCACGAATGGTCACTTCCTGTCAGTCACTCTGCAATTGCATTTTGATTTGTGTTTTTGCAATATAGCGATCTAAGCTGAATAAAGGCCAATGTAATTAAAATTAAAATAAATAATGCTGCCCTCAGGAGCTCTGGGCTGTGTGTCAGTGCCCCAGTATGGATGATAATATTGTTGAAATTTTCTCTGGCAGTCTAGTGGCTGTCTTCTCAGAATGGAGTCTGCTGTGAAATGACACCCAAATCACCATGGGAAGGACTTATACTGAATCCAAAACACTCGGGATCCAATGCTAGGAAGATGACGTTTTGCCTCATTTTGGAATCTGAGCCTCGTGGGAAAAAATGAGCAAGGGGTCAGATTCCCTCAGATCCCAGAAGTTCAGGTGGGCTCAGTTCTCAGAGAACAGACCTGCTCATCTCTAATTGATAATAATGGGAACCAGGGCCGGACTGGGACTAAAAATAGGCCCTGGCATTTTTGAAGCACACAGGCCCACCTCAGTGACTCCTCCCCTTACTATTCCTGACTCCTCCTACTTCTTAGTCTATGCACTTACAAATATAATTAATATTATAACAACATACAAGTGTACATCATTCTCTATTAAAATACACGCAACCAGTGGTTCAAGTGGAATTTTTGAAGTGGGAGTATGGAAAAGTGAAGGGTAATTAAGTGCATGCCTTCAGTGTGTGCGCTTCAGAAAAGGGGGTGTGGCCACTCAAAAGGGGGCACGTCCTTCAGTGTAGTTTACCACACCATATACCCCTTATACAAATTATGCACCACAATAGTAGGTCCCCTTATACTATCTAGTACTGGTGCCTCTTTCACATTATACCACACAGTATGAGCAAAAATTCACATTATACCACACGGTATGAGCCGAAATTCACATTATAGCACATGGAATGAGCCAAAATTCACATTATAGCACCCGGTATGAGCCGAATTCACATTATAGCACCCGTATGAGCCGAAATTCACATTATAGCACACAGAGTGAGCCGAAATTCACATTACAGCACACAGAATGAGCCGAAATTCACATTAAAGCACACGCTATGAGCCGAAATTCACATTACAGCACACAGCATGAGCCGAAATTCACATTAGAGCACACAGAATGAGCCAAAATTCACATTATGCCACATGGAATGAGACAAAATTCAGGGAGAGTGACAGCAGGTTCATAGTGACAGGGAGAGTGACAAAGGGACAGGGAAAGTGACAGCAGGGACATAGGGACAGGGAGAGTGACAGAGGGACAGGGAAAATGACAGCACGGACATAGGGACAGGGAGAGTGACAGAGGGACAGGGAAAGTGACAGCAGGGACATGGGGACAGGGAGAGTGAGAGGGACAGGGAGAGTGACAGAGGGACAGGGAAAGTGACAGCAGGGACATAGGGACAGGGAGAGTGACAGAGGGACAGTGAAAGTGACAGCAGGGACATAGGGACAGGGAGAGTGTTAGAGAGAGGGACAGCAAGGGCATACAGTAGGGACTAGGGAGAGAGAAAGGCAGCAGGGTTACCTATTTAGCAGCGGCGGTGCTGAGGATGCTGTGGTGTGGTGGATGAGGAGGCTGTGGTCGGCGCAGGGTGAAGGAGGCTGTGGGCCTCAAAGATAGGGCGGAGGAGAAGACTGTGGGAGCTGGCGGTGCAGAGAAGGACTGAGGGCATAGGTCTGTCCAGTTTAGCTCCTCACTGTACGAGAGAGAGAGGTGAGTATGAGAGAGAGAGGGGTGAGGACAAGAGAGAGAGAGCGCGAGAGGTGAGTACAAGAGAGAGAGAGAGGTGAAGACGAGTAGGAGAGAGGTGAGGACAAGTAGGAGAGAGGTCAAGGCCTGAGAAAGAGGTGAGGGCATGAGAGAGAGGGAGAGGGGAGTGCAAGAGAGAGGTGAGGATGAGAGAGAGAGTGAGAGAGGTGAGGACAAAAGAAAGTAAAAGAGGTGAGGACAGGAGAGACAGAGGTGAGAACGAGAGAGAGCGAGTGAGAGAGGTGTGAACAAGAAAGAGAAAGAGAGGCAAGGACAAGAGAGTGAGGGAGGTGAGGACAAGAGACAGGTGAGGACGAGATAGAGAGAGAAAGGTGATGACAAAAGAGAGAGTGTGAGAAAGGTGCAGACAGAGAGAGAAGTCGGGACTTGAGAGAGAGAGAGAGACAGAGAAAGAGGGGTGAGGGTGATAGAGAGAGGTGAGGGCAAGAGAAAGATAGGGGAGGATGAAGTGAGAGCTGAGGGCAGGAGACAAAGAGGACGGGAGAGTGAGAGAGAGGTGAGGACAAGAGAGAGAGAGAGAGAGAGAGAGGTGAAGACGAGTAGGAGAGAGGTGAGGACAAGTAGGAGAGAGGTCAAGGCCTGAGAGAGAGGTGAGGGCATGAGAGAGAGGGAGAAGGGAGTGCAAGAGAGAGGTGAGGATGAGAGAGAGAGTGAGAGAGATGAGGACAGAAGAAAGTAAAAGAGGTGAGGACAGGAGAGACAGAGGTGAGAACGAGAGAGAGCGAGTGAGAGAGGTGTGAACAAGAAAGAGAAAGAGAGGCAAGGACAAGAGAGTGAGGGAGGTGAGGACAAGAGACAGGTGAGGACGAGATAGAGAGAGAAAGGTGATGACAAAAGAGAGAGAGCGTGAGAAAGGTGCAGACAGAGAGAGAAGTCGGGACTTGAGAGAGAGAGAGAGAGAGAGAGAGAGACAGAGAAAGAGGGGTGAGGGTGATAGAGAGAGGTGAGGGTAAGAGAAAGACAGGGGAGGATGAAGTGAGAGGTGAGGGTAGGAGACAAGAGAGAGGGATGGGGTGAGAGGTGTGGACAAGAGAGTGAGAGAGAGGTGAGGACAGCGAGAGAGGGTGAGAACAATAGAGAGAGAGACAGACAGCCATGGCATGAGTATACCCATACTCACCCTGGTGGGGGTCTGCGCTCTCTCTGCAGTGCTGATGCTGCAGCTGGCCATGTGCTGTGGTGCTGCTGTGGCCGGGTTCCGGGACTGTGTGGGTGGCGTGTCTCCTCCTCAGGGCCAGGGGCTCAGGCAGGCTGTAAACTGGGTGATTGTTGGCAGACGCCGTGCTGCTGCTCCTAGGACTTCTCTCCCCCATAGCCACTCCCAGAATGCTCTGTGCTCTGACGATAGAGAGAGGGGTGAGGCAAAAGGGGGGAGAAACTAAGAGATAGAGAAGTGAGGGCAAAAGGGGTGGTAAAGATGAGAGAGAGGTGAGGACAAAAGAGATAGAGAGAAGTGAGGACTAGAGAGAGGGGGAGTGAGGACAAAAGAAAGAGAGTGGTTGAGGACAAAAGAAAGAGAGGGATGTGGATGGGAGAGAGGGGGGAGGAAAATAGAGAGGGTGACGACAAAAGAGAAATAGAGAGAGGTGAGGACAAGAGAGGGTGAGTGAGAACAAAAGAAAGAGAGGTGATGACAAGAGAGAGATAGAGAGAGGTGAGGACTAGAGGGAGGGGGAGTGAGGACAAAAGAGAGGTGAGGACAAAAGAAAGAGAGAGGTGATGACAAAAAGTAGGGGATGAGATAAAAAGAAAGAGAGATCAGGTGAGGACAAAAAAGAGGGGGTGAGGACAAAAGAAAGAGAGAGGGTTAAGTACAAAAAAGAGAGAGGGATGTGGATGGGAGAGATGGGTGAGGAAAAGAGAGAGGTGAAGGCAAGAGAGAGGGGGGGCTGAGAACAAAAGAGAGAGGTGAGGACAAGAGAGAGGGGGTTGAGAACAAAAGAGAGAGAGAGGTGAGAACAAAAGAAATAGAGAGAGAGAGAGAGAGAGAGAGAGAGAGAGAGGTGAGGGGGGGTGAGGACAGAGAGATAGAGAGAGAGAGAGAGAGAGAGAGAGAGGGAGGAATCAGCCATAGCATGTATACACTCGCACTCACCTTGGCCAGGGGACAGCACACTTCCTGCAGTGCTGATGCTGCAGCTGGCCATGTGTGTGCTGCTGCTGGGGCCGGGATCTGCATGGTGCGGGACTTCTCCTCAAGGGCTCAGGCAGGCAGCAGACATAGTCCTTGCGTGTAGTACATGCCATGCTGGGGCTGATGCTGCTGCTGCTCCCCGGCCTTCTCCCATCACCGCAGCTGCTCCCAGAATGCTGTGCGCGATGATGTCGCGCCCCCATCAGCATTCTGGTAAGGTGGGAAGAGAGAGAAGAGGACTTTTATGCGGAGCAAAGTGGCCAGAGCGAGGAGGTGGGAGTGTCGAGAGGGAGGGGTTGCTGCAGCCAGAACGGCCCACCTGGCCATCGGCCCTTCTGGCATGTGCCAGAAGTGTCAGATGGCCAGTCCGGCCCTGATGGGAACTGCGATCTGTAGTGCGAACTAGCATTCTGAAGGAAATTTCACAAAAGTCTCCTGCACTATGCTATCAGTACATGGGGCCTAATTCAGACCTGATCGCTCGGTTGGGTTTTTTTGCACTGCTGCGAGCAGATAGTCGCCGCCCATAGGGGAGTATATTTTCGCTTTGCAAGTGTGCGATCGCATGTGCAGCCGTGCTGTACAAAAAATATTTGTGCAGTTTCTGAGTTGCCCAGAACTTACTCAGCCCTTGCGATCACTTCAGCCTGTCCGGTCCTGGAACTGACGTCAGACACCCGCCCTGCAAACGCTTGGACACGCCTGCGTTTTTCCAACCACTCCTAGAAAACGGTCAGTTAACACCCACAAATGTCTTCTTCCTTCTTCCTGTCCAATGCCTTCTTCCTGTCCATTCGCACAGCCGATCCTGTGATCGGCTGTGCGATTGGATTATTCGTTAAACCCATCGCACAGCAACGATCTGCTTTGTACCCGTGCAACACGCCTGCGCATTGCAGTGCATACGCATGTGCAGTACTGACCTGATCACAGCGCAGCGAAAAAACCTAGCGTGCGATGCGATCAGGTCTGAATGATCCCCATGGTCACAAGCCATAAAAATATTTCCCCAGTTCTACATAATTTTATGGGAAAAAAATGCTTGATAAATAGGTCCTTTAATGTAAGATTTATGAAAGTATCAGTTATTTTTCTTTATGGGTTTTAGATTTGTTTATTCCATCTAGAAAAAAATCAAGATAACACTATCACCAATTACTAATAACCCATATTAGGACCCATATAATAATTGGTATAACAAAAACTGTATTGAACTTTAAATTGTAGAACACATTAAGATGCTTATTCATAAATAGCCATTACAAAAGTGTGAAATGTTACTTTATTTTTACATTTTATTCATAGATAACATACGGATGGTGTAATGGTTAGCATTACTGCCTCACAGCACTGAGGGCATGGGTTCGATTCCCACCATCGCCCTAACTGTGCGAAGTTTGTATAATCTCCCCGTACTTGCGTGGGTTTCCTCTGGGTACTCCGGTTTCCTCCCACAATCCAAAAATATACTGGTAGGTTAATTGGTTCCCAACAAAGGCCCTCATTCCGAGTTGTTCGCTCGCAAGCTGCTTTTAGCAGCTTTGCACAAGCTAAGCCGCCGCCTACTGGGAGTGAATCTTAGCTTAGCAAAATTGCGAACGAAAGATTTGCAATATTGCGAAAAGACTTCTCTGTGCAGTTTCTGAGTTGCTCGAGATTTACTCTTCCAGTGCGATCAGTTCAGTGCTTGTCGTTCCTGGTTTGACGTCACAAACACACCCAGCGTTCGCCCAGACACTCCTCCGTTTCTCCAGCCACTCCCACGTTTTTCCCAGAAACTGTAGCGTTTTTTCAAACACTCCCATAAAACGGCCTGTTTCCGCCCAGAAACACCCACTTCCTGTCAATCACATTACGAACACCAGAACGAAGAAAAAACCTCGTAATGCCGTGAGTAAAATACCTAACTGCATAGCAAATTTACTTGGCGCAGTCGCAGTGCGAACATTGCGCATGCGCAGTTAGCGGAAAATCGCTGCGATGCGAAGAAAATTACAGAGCGAACAACTCGGAATGACCACCAAAGTTAACCCTAGCGTGAATGTGTGTGCATGTACATGTGATAGGGAATATAGATTGTAAGCTCCACTGGGGCAGGGACTGATGTGAATGGGCAAATATTCTCTCTGTAAAGCGCTGCAGAATGTGTGTGCGCCATATAAATAACTGGTAATAAATATCGTTTATCGGAACATATGGGCATGTGATTTTTTTTCTCCTATTTCACTATGATTCCAAAGACTATTTTTATGGTGGCTTTTAGCACGTGGGAGCATTATGGGGGATACACACATAGAGATGTGTCCCAGAGATGTGCATACTTCCCAACATGAACCTCTCCACGAGGGACACAATGCTCTGCTTCTGGACTTTTCTCTTACTGTATGATTGTCAGCACCTGTGTTGAACAGGTTAATGGATAAGAAAGGTGTTAAGCACAGGTGATGGCAATCGTACATTAAGAGGGAAGTCCAGGAGCAGAGCATTCTGTCCCTCCTGAAGAGGGTCATGTTTGGAGGTATGGATGTGTGCTGAGCGATCTAGCACAGATCGCTTAGCACACATAATGTATCTGGATGCTCAGCACACAGTGGGATGTGAGCTGAGTGAGGGCAAAAAAAACCCCAAAACGCTCACTTCATCCAGCGGTAAAGTGAGTGATCTAACTAAATCTGGCATGCATGCAGGCCAATCTAGAGTTAGAGATAGCGATGTGCAGGGCTGCGCATTGCTATCACTATGGGGAATACACACGGAGCAATGTGTGCTTAATTTTTAAGCAATCTAGTCAGATTGCTTAGAATTTAAGCACACATCTCTATGTGTGTACCCCCCTTACTTATATTTCAGTCATTTGGTGGTATTTTTTGCATACCTCCCAAGATGACCCTCTCCAGGAGGGACAGAATGATCTGCTTATGGACTTCCCTCTTCATTTATGATTGATATCACCTGTGGTAAAGCACCTTTCTTATCCAGTTACCTGGTCAAAACAGGTGCTGGCAATCATAAATGAACAGAAAAGTCCAGAAGCATAGCATTCTGTCCCTCCTGGAGAGGCATACTTCCCTACCTGACCCTCTCCATGAGGGAGAAAATGCTCTGTTCCTGGACTTTCCTGGTACTGTATGATTGCCAGCACCTGTGGTGAGCTAGTTAATTGATAAGAAAGGTGTTTCACCACAGGTGATGGCAATCATACATTACCAGGAAAGTCCAGGAACAGAGCATTTTCTCCCTCATGGAGAGGGTCAGGTAGGCAATTATGTGGAGAGGGTCATGTTGGGAGGTATGTTTTTTGTCATGTTAATAAAAGGGGTACTGTATGCAGTAGCGGCTCTTGCCACAGGCAAGCAGGTTTTTTGCCTGGTGCGCCACTACCCCGAGGACGCCGCCATGGCAAGAGCTGCTACTGATCCACCCTCCCCGCTCCCCGGCTGCAGAGAGTGCCATGTGTGCCCGCTGCAGCCGGCGTCGCTGACTGATGCTAGAGGTCAAAATTGACCCCTAGTGTCAGTGCGGCGCTGCTATGGGAGAGACATCATGAAGTCTCTCCCATAGAAAGGAGCCGGCGCCCGGAGACAGCAGCAGCAGCGGCAGCAGCGGTCCGGAAGCAGGAGTGAGGCTGGTAAGTATTGTGTTGTTTTTTTTTTGAGTTTCAAAGCGGCGCTACTACAGGGGGCACATACAGGGGGCACTACTACTGGGGGCACTACTACAAGGGGCACAGCTACTGGGGGCAGATCTACAGGGGGCACAACTACAGGGGGCACATACTGGGGCAATGCTACAGGGAGAACAGCTACTGGGGGCACAGCTACAAGGGGCATAGCTACTGGGGGCACTGCTACAGGGGGCACTGCTACAAGGGGCACTGCTACAAGTTGGCACAACTGCTAGGGGCACAGCTACAGGGGGCAGTGCTACAGGGGAAACAGCTACTGGGGGCAATTTAACGGGGCACAACTACTGGGGGCACAGCTACAGCGGGGCACAAGTACAGGGGGATAACTGTGGCCATGCCCCTTCCCTATGAAGAAGCCAAGCCCCTGTCTTGGGGCGTGCACCAACTGTATTTTACCTGGAGGAGGGGGGGGCGCCACAGGAAACTTTCACCCTGGGCGCCACAAGGTCTAGAACCGGCCCTGACTGTATGTTCAAATGGCCCCTTCCAAAGAGCTCCAAAAATAATGAAATGTCTAAGGAAAGAAGCAAGGAAGCCTGCATTAAGTTTTTAAAACAATCTGTACCAGTTCAAGCACCTGCAATGGGTGTATTTAAACCACCTACACATTGCTGACAGCTAGATTTCTTACTTTCATAATGAGAGAGCTTCATCACATGATTTGGAGGTCAAAATCAGTGATTTGCAGTGGCCAAAAATGTGCAATCTTTTACATTCCACCAGGGCCGCCATAAGGGGGTGCTGGGAGCACAACTGTCCCGTGCCCGGCCTCTCTGACAGTGAATGGAGGGCCCGGGTCGCATGCCACCCGCCAGCAGTGCATTGGGCTGGACTCTTGCTAAACAGGACCCCTTTCTTATTAGCGGCCTGATGTTCTGGAGAGCTTGTCAGACTACCAAGCCTGATCAACACAATTGTGGTTGTAATTACCAGTAAATACGGCATTGAAAATCTTTTATTACAATATCATATTGGCCTGATCTATTGTCAAAGATTGACGAACTCAGTGTCCTTGTTCTGATGTTTTTATACTGATATTTCTGTGGGAATAACAATACTGTGTAATTGGTGACTGACCCCATAGAACTCTTCCCACAACCATTGATATGAACCCCTGATGAAGTCCTTCGGGACGAAACGCATTGGGTTGTGGTTCAGATGTGAGAACATCAGGCATCTATTGAAAGACATTATTGGATGAACTTACCTAGCTATTTTATGTCAGGTTCCAAATTGAAGTCTGTATTTTAATTTTGTCATGTACACAATGTTGACTGCAAATGTACTGTCTAATGGCAATATGTGAATAAATTGAACATATTTTAGTCATTTTGTGGTCAGATAATCTTGATAGAGATTTAAAGGTTTTAATCATACAGCTCCCTTACACATCTTTTTTACCTATATATATATATATATATACACACACACACACACACACACACACTTCACTTATCACTGTTGTGTGCCCTGATGACGGTGCCCCTGTGCCTACAAACATTGTTTTAATACACTACCATTTTACACTGATTCAAGTCTCCAGAGTGCTGCCTTATTTCTACTGAATAATATATATATATTTATATATATATATATATATATATATATGTGTGTGTTGTGCATATATGTATAAGACGCTGCCCCCTCCAAATGTCCCACCCACATTTAGGGCTGCTCCCAAAAATTTCCCAGGCTGGATTTCCATCCCAGTCCGCCCCTGAAGCCCAACGCACACTGCTGCGCACTACTGAGTGAAAATGTCCCTCCCATTTTAGGGTTTTTTTGGGGGGAGGGGGAGGGGAAAGGGGGGGGGGTGCCTATTTTATCTGTCCCGTGCCCCACGATTTCTGATGGCAGCCCTGCATTCCACCCAGTGTGGTTTGCTGTCAACAATAAGGCATACTTACTAATAAAAGATAAAAAAATATTGCCTTAAAAAGCACTTACACATCACAATGCAATATTAAATTGTTAACGCATAAAAATATATACATAAATAAGATAAAAAGCAATATCAAGAATAAAAGTACACAATCCCACTCAATCTGCAGAACTAAGCAACAGATTTAGAATAAAAAATTATTACTGAACCTGCATCCAAAAGTTGATTTGAATATGAGATTATAGTTTATACTGAATTACATTTCTTGCTGGCCAATTTTGGAAAAGCTATTTAACACGTCTATAGCAAAAACATTTATTTGTAACAATAAAAGGCAACAAAAGTTCTTAACAGCGAGTGTAGTTATGATTTTGTATATGGACTATTTACATTAAATATGAGGCAATGAATATTTTTTGGAACAAATAAAACAAGCAAATTAAACATAAATAATCATATTTAAAACATATAGCAATATTTGTGTGCTAAGTCGTTTATACTAGAGGCCATACGGATGGTATAATGGTTAGCATTACTGCCTCACAGCTCTGAGGTCATGGGTTAATTTCCCATCATGGCTCTAATTGTGTGGAGTTTATAAATACTCCCCGTTCTGGTGTGGGTTAACTCCGGGTACTCCGGTTTGCTTCCACAACCCAAAAATATACTGTACCAGTAGGTTAATTTGCAGCAGGCAGATAAGTGGTTCTTATCTGGTGACAAATTCTATATTTAAGTATGTAATAACTGAATTGAATACAGCATCACCATTTACATAATATACAGCAGCTGTTGATGACATCATATTGTATAGCATGTTCTGTAGCAACATATGAGAGAGTAGTAGCAGTACATGTTGCATACTAAGCATTGGATTATATGTGTGTCATTTTATAATACAGTTAAAAGTCACTTTGATATATGAAGTCATATGCCTTATAAATGAAATGTTTATATTGACTGAGAACAAAACGTATACATACTGTATGTAAGCAATCAAATTCAGTGTCCTTTTTTCATCGTCATTTTGTTAGTGGCTAAAGGAACAGGGGCTCACTGATGGGACATGAGCGGTAGTTATCAGTAACAGCTGAGCATATGCTCAGTCTGTACTAAATCTCTCCCAATGGCTATGTAATTGTGCCTCTGTGGCCCAACTCTTGTGAGTTGCTTCTGGCTTTATTTCCCTGTCTCGAGTATAGTGTGCTTTCTGTCTCTTGCCTTTCTTGGTCGCATGTTCTACTGAATCAGAGATTGAATACCAGAAGGTATCAGCTAGAGTATGTTTGCTGCTAATGAGGCCTCCCAGGATCTATATAGCTCACTTTTTCCCTTCTATCCTCTTATGTGTACACAGGAGGTTTCAGCATACTATGTATTTGCTTATCGACAGAAGCTTCAGTGGTTGTGAGTTGAAAAAGTTTCCATAACGTCTAAGCATTAACTCTTTCCTCTCCTGGAAAGATATTTAACATGCTTCACTGCAGTGGTATCTAGCTGCAATAAAAGCTAAACCAGTGCAAGAAATATTCCTAAAGCACCAATAGTGAGCCAGTAAGTGTAATCATTAATGGTCTTACTTCTGCCTACCACCATCATATTACATTAAATTGACACCAGTAAGAATACAGCTGGTGTTCTTACATCACTATTGTGAATATTTTTGCAGAATACAGTAATACTCCAAAGGAATTTTTAAAATCCATCACAGTCGCATTGTATTACCTATTGTCTTGAAATATTGTGGAAGAAGTAAATCCTAACATAATGCTTGCTTTCTAGTGGTGTGTCTACAGTGTAATGGCAGCGTAATGTGCGGTGCATATGATCCATACTTGCCTACTTTTGAAAAAGCATTTCAGGGAGATTGTGAAAGTAACAACTAAAAGCGCGGACGCCTACTGCTACATCGGGGAGGCGTGTTATGAAAATTACTTAGATCCAAATGTAAATGAGCCCCAAATTTAGTAAGATTTATTTGCTGAAGAAAAGACACTGACATTTTTCAGGATTTGTTTGTGTATTGTGATTTACAAGAGGTTCCAATGTAGGGAAATGGCACTGATGTTCCCATTTGAATGTATTTATCTCTTTTTTCTTTTTTCCCCCTAAGAATGTAATAGCTACAATGAGGATAAGGTGCAATCAGGGAGATTGCTGGACTATTCAGGGAGTGAGGGAGATTGCTTCTATTTCAGGGAGTCTCCTGCAGAATGAGGGAGGGTAGGCAACTATGATATGATCCCCTGGTCACAGGGACCTCATGCATATATGCTGCACACATAACAAACTCTGCTGCATGCCATGTCCCTATTATGTATTCTGCTGGAGTATCCTTCTTCCAGGTGATATTTTTGAAAGCTGGTGTCAGCGCAGGTGATATCACAGACTCTATCACTGTCCCAGAGCCTTTGCTGTCTCCTGCACATGGGGGGGTCATTCTGACCCGATCGCTTGCTGCAGTTTGTCACAGCGCAGCGATTCGGGTCGGAACTGCGCATGCGCCGGCGCATGGCAGTCGTTGATGCCTAGCGAACGCCTCTGAGACAGAGGCGGTCGCTGGGCGGGAGGGGGCTGGGCGGCGGCATTAAGACGCCATTTAGGGGGAGCGGTCTGGCCAACGCAGGCGTAGCCGGACCGTTGGGGGGGTGGGCCGCGATGGCTGCGTGACGTCTCATGCAGCCACTGCAGCCAGCGGCAGTGACAAACAACTCTCGGCCAGCCGCAGGAGCTGCGCTGGCCAGGAGTTACTCCAGAAATACAAAAGCATCGCCGCTGTGCAATACTTTTGTATTTGTGCGGGGGGGGGAGGGGTGACTGTTTTGCAGGGCAAACTAGCACTGTACTGGGCATCCCCCCACATGTCAGGGAAGATGATCGTAGCTGTGCTAATTTTAGCACAGCTACGATCAACTCGGAATGACCCCCTTGAATCATTGTTAAGCTGCATACAAACGGTGTGATATGTAGTAGCGATATTGACTATATAGTCCATATCGGTAGAAAACATGGTACTGTACATATCGTACTGTTTGTAAACAGCTTGTGATGCCGATGCACGCTCCCGTGGGGTCAGTATCGCAGGAAAAAGTAGACCGTGCATGCTGCTCAATTTTGACTAGAAAGTGTACAATCAACAATGAGCTATTTCTAGTATAGTCAAAATCGTCCATAGCCAGAATCGCACCATGGGGTCATTCCGAGTTGTTCGCTCGTTGCCGATTTTCGCAATGGAGCGATTAAGGCTAAAATGCGCATGTGCATGGTACGCAGTGCGCATGTGGTAAGTATTTTAGCACAAAACTTAGTAGATTTACTCACGTCCGAATAAAGAATTTTCATCGTTGAAGTGATCGGAGTGTGATTGACAGGAAGTGGGTGTTTCTGGGCGGAAACTGGCCGTTTTCAGGGAGTGTGCAGAAAAACGCAGGCGTGCCAGGAAAAAACGCGGGTTTGTCTGGAGAAATGGGGGAGTGGCTGGCCGAACGCAGGGCGTGTTTGTGACGTCAAACCAGGAACGAAACGGCCTGAGCTGATCACAATCTGTGAGTAGGTCTGGAGCCACTCAGAAACTGCTAAGAATTTTCTATTCGCAATTCTGCTAATCTTTCGTTCGCTATTCTGCTAAGCTAAGATACACTCCCAGAGGGCGGCGGCCTAGCGTGTGCAATGCTGCTAAAATCTGCTAGCGAGCGAACAACTCGGAATGACCCCCCATGTATATAGTCAATATCGGTAGTTCTGGGCTTCAGGGAGATGAAGGGAAATTGCATAGTCAAAATCATCCATAGGCAGAATTGCACCATGTGTAGGCCAGATTAGTTATATATACAGTATATATCTCAAGCCATTTCAAATTGGAGATGTGCGGTGGGCACTTTTCGTGTTTTGTGTTTTGGTTTTGGATCTGAATCTCCGTTCGTGTTATGGATCTGAATTGGTTTTACTAAAACCACCCTTTCGTGTTTTGGTTTTAGATCTGGATGTTTTTTGAAAAATATATAAAAATAGCTAAAATTACAGAATTTGGTAGTTATTTTGATACTACGGTATTACTATCCTCAAAAACATTCATTTCCACTCATTTCCAGTCTGTTCTTAACACCTCACACCTCACAATATTGTTTTTAGGCCAAAAGGTTGCACCGAGGTAGCTGGATAACTAAGCTAAGCGACACAAGTGGGCAGAACAAACACATGGCCCATCTTGGAGTGGTACTGTAGTGGCAGACTGAATGGCAGTTTTAAAAACTTGGCTCCAAAGAGCACATAATGCAAAGAAAAAAAAGAGGTGCAAGATGGAATTGTCATTAGGCCCTCCCAGCCTTAAGTTGTATAAACTGGACATGCACACTTTAACAAACCAGTCAAGTCAGCGACAGGGTCTGCCACGCAACTGTGGCTGAAATGATTGCTTTGTTTGGGCCCCCACCAAAAAAGAAGCAATTAATCTCTCCTTGCAGAAACTGACTCTACAGAGGCAACATGTTGTCCTCATCCTCAGATTCCCGCCCCCCCTTCAGTGTTTACAGCATCATCCTCAGAGAAATAATATTCAAAGTCACAAACCACATCATTTAGGTATCAGTGGACTGCTTACACTATTACCCAAAGTTTCTAAGCTTGACAATGACTTCTGATGAATGTGCTGCAGGTGACATATAAGGGAGGATATTCCTAGGTGGTTAACGTCCTTACCCCTACTTATCATGGATTGACAAAGGCAACAGATGGTTTGCCACCTGTTCTCTGGATTTGTGGAGAAATAATTCCACACCGAAGAGTTGGCTTTTTTTGGTATTTTGCCGTGGCATGACAATGGGCTTTTTTATCCCATGGCCAACAACTGTCTCAGCTGGTGCCTTATTCAAACAAACCACATTACCATCAGAATCCTCAGCGTCAACCTCCTCCTCAGCGCCAGCTACACCAATATCCTCCTCATCCTGTTGTACTTCTGACATCCTCAATCTCAATATTAGCAACTGGACTGGCGGTGCTCCTCCCAGCACTTGCAGAGGGCGAGCAAATGGTGGTAGGAGCCTCCGCTTCCCATACAGTGTTGTGAAGGTCAGTCCTAGACATTGCAACCCTGGACAGTGCCAGCACTCCTGTATTTTCACACCACCCCTGTATTGTTACAGCATACAGGACCAGTGTACTTTTATTTTAACAACAGCATCCCTGTATTTTTACAGCAAACAGGATCAGTGTACTTTTATTTTAACAACAGCACCCCTGTATTTTTACAGCATACTGGGCCAGTGTACTTTTATTTTAACAACAGCACCTCTGTATTTTTACAGGACCAGTGTACTTATATTTTAACAACAGCACCCCTTTATTTTTACAGCATACAAGACCATTGTACTTTTATTTTAACAACAGCACCCCTGTATTTTTACAACATAAAGGGCCAGTGTACTTTTATTTTAACAACACCCCTGTATTTTGTACAGCACACAGGTCCAGTGTACTTTTATTTTAACAACACCTGTGAATTTTTACAGCATACAAGGTATACATTTATTTTCACTGCACTCCTGAATTTTTACAGCATACAAGACAGGGCCAATGTACATTTATTTTCATTGCGCCCCTGAATTTTTACAGCATACAAGACAGGGCCAGTGTACATTTATTTTAATAACAGCACCCCTGTATTTTTACAGCATACAGGACCAGTGTACATTTATTTTCACAGCAGCACCCCAGATATTTTACAGCATACAAAACAGGGCCAGTGTACATTTATTTTCACTGCTCCCCTGAATTTTTACAGCCAGCAACCCTGTATTTTCACAGCATACAGGAGGACAGTACTCCTGCCTCCTATACAACAGAGTGACAACCAGGACAGCAACACCCATATACAGCTGTAGCACCCCTAACAGCACATGAAACACCAGTGACAGCCAGGACAGCACCCCTAACAGCACAGGGACAGCACAGTGACAGGAACAGCCCCACTATTAAGCACATACTGACCCCCAGCCGATGCCACCACCAACAGAGAGAGACAGAGGTCTGTCTATTTCACTCTCCAAGTCCGGAGTGAAAATGGCGGCAACACACGGCTCCTTATATGGAATCCAAAACCTGCAATAATGGGACAGCGGGATGATGATGGTTTGCCTCGTTCTGGTTTCTGAGTCTGGTGGGAAGTCCCGAGCTGGACTTGCATCCAGGCTCGGAGAGTGAAGTTAGGGGTGGGGGTGGGGTGGGGGGGTTCGGTTATCTGAGAACCGAACCTGCTCATCTCTACTTCAAATACAGACTGTTCCTTGACAGTTATAAAAATGTAAATTAAAATAAATAAATAAATAAACAAACAAACAAGAGGAACAACCATATGAATAAAAAAAAAACATAAGGGCAGATTTTCTAGCACAGCCTGTGAAATGACAGTTACAATATTTTTGGTTGGTACTTTAGCTCTCTCCACTTTATGTACTGTGGCCCTCATTCCGAGTTGTTCGCTCGTTCTTTTTCATCGCATCGCAGTGAAAATCCGCTTAGTACGCATGCGCAAAGTTCGCACTGCGACTGCGCCAAGTAACTTTACTATGAAGAAAGTATTTTTACTCACGGCTTTTTCTTCGCTCCGGCGATCGTAATGTGATTGACAGGAAATGGGTGTTACTGGGCGGAAACACAGCGTTTCAGGGGCGTGTGGCTGAAAACGCTACCGTTTCCGGAAAAAACGCAGGAGTGGCCGGAGAAACGGTGGGAGTGCCTGGGCGAACGCTGGGTGTGTTTGTGACGTCAACCAGGAACGACAAGCACTGAACTGATCGCACAGGCAGAGTAAGTCTGGAGCTACTCTGAAACTGCTAAGTAGTTAGTAATCGCAATATTGCGAATACATCGGTCGCAATTTTAAGAAGCTAAGATTCACTCCCAGTAGGCGGCGGCTTAGCGTGTGTAACTCTGCTAAATTCGCCTTGCGACCGATCAACTCGGAATGAGGGCCAGTATCTCTATCATTTGATATATCTCCCATATATTCCCTCTCTTTTTCTGTATTATTTGCTTAACAAAAATTACCTTTATACTATGTTTTTTGTAACAATGTAAATGCTAATCCATGGAAGAGATGGAATCATACTTGCTTACTCTTCCAGAAGTTACGTGAGACTCACAATTTTTTGTGTATTTCCTCATCAGTGCCGTTTCTAAAGGGGGAAGCTGTGCGATCGCACAGGGCGCCTGACCACGGCACCTTGTGGCTTCCATCCTTCTCCCTCTTCTCCCTCTAATAGTACCCCACTCAGGGGGCGGAGTTTCATGGAATGATGCTCTTGCGTCATGATGCAAGTACATCATTTTGTGAAACTCTGCCCCCCCCCAAGCGAAGTACAATGGGCATGAGGAGGGGGAGCAGAATAGCAGTGCCAAATATGCACCCCTGGCAATAAGCATTACTCTTGGCATTGAGCAGGGATCCCAGAGCATGAAGCCCCTGGAAATGAGCATGACACCCAGTGCATGAAACCCCTGGCAACGAGCATGACACCCAGCACATGAATCCCCTGGCAATAAGCAGGTAATTTAAAACTAATTAGAAGCATTACTGTAGGGCATAATGTATTATGGGCATTGCGGTGTATTGTATAATATGGTGCAAGGGGCATTACTGTTTAGGGCATAATATTGTGGAATGTTGTTTTTTATGTGTTGGCCGAGCTCTGTTGTTGCAGGGTCAAAAACTGTGGTGTAAGGTAGTATTTTCCTGCGAGGACATGCCCATTTTAGCAAGCTGTTGATGACATCATATTGTATAGCATGTTCTGTAGCAACATATGAGAGAGTAGTAGCAGTACATGTTGCATAAGAAGCATTAAATTATATGTCTATGTCATTTTAAAATACTGTAGTATACAGTAGTATATGACAGTTAAAACTCATTTTGATATATGAAGTCATACAGATGGGTCCACGTTTATCTTGGCCTTTAATAAGATTAACTGAGACATGTCAATCAGACTTAATCCCCTGCTGTAATGACTTAATCCCCTGCTGTATTGTTCTCTGTATTGTATTGCAGCTGAGAACATTAGATGAAGGGCTTATGTTAATAAACCATGGTGTGCCTAGGCGCAGCAAAGAAGTAAAGATAAATATGGACCCATCTGTATGACTTATAAATGAAATGTTTACAGAACAAAATGGTGTACTGTATGTAAGTGATCAAATTCAGCGTCCTTTTTTCATCGTCATTTTGTTAGTGGCTAAAGGAACAGGGGCTCACTGATGGGATATGAGCGGTAGTTATCAATAACAGCTGAGCATATAATCAGAATGTACCAAGTCTCTCCCAAGGGCTATGTAATTGTGCCTCTGTGGACCAACTGTTGTGAGTTATTTCTGGCTTTATTTGCCTGTCTCGAGTGTTGTGTGCTTTCTGTCTCTTGCCTTTCTTCAGGGCCGCAACTAGGGGGGGGGGGGGGGGGGCTAAGGGGTCACATGCCCCAGGTGCTGGATTTGAGGAGGTGCCAAGCAGGGCCCCACGAAATCCAGTCTTGACCCCACAAGGCTGCGTTCCCACAGTGTTGGCTGCAGCGCCTGCATGTGATGTACAAACTGAGTGCGCCGGTCAAGCTTCCGGCATCGCTCAACTAGGCGAAAAAACCCAAAACAGGCCAGGATAATGCCCCCTCACTGCCCACTGCCTGGCTACCACTTCACATGGTCTGTGCTACGCTGACGTCATTATGTGGCGCCTGCACCGATCTTTCCCTTCTGTCCCAGCGGCAGTGTATTTTTTTCTAATTTATTTCCATTCTAATTAAATCACTATATAAAATTGCCTTATTTTTTAGTTTATTACTCTCTCATCTCGCTTCTCTCTCTCCCCCTCCCCTCTATCTCTTTCCCTCACCCCGCTCTCCTCTCTCTCTCAACCTTTCTCCACTGTGGGGTGGCTTAATGTTAATGAGCGGTACTTCTGTGCAGTGTATTGAGAGTAAGCCAGTGGCGTAACTAGAAATTTTTCTCCCCCAAGCCAAAAAATACTTTAGCGCCCCCCCCCCTCATAATTGGCAATAGTACAGGGCTAAACATGCACGCGCCGAAGGCGCGTGCCGCCAAAAAGGGGTGTGGCTTTGTTTAAATGGGCGTGGCTTCACATAAAGGGGCGTGGTATTGCAGGAAAAGACTACCTTATACCCCAGTTTTGCAACCTGCACACCCAGACGTTAGCCACCACAGGAATGAAAAATAATCCTGATTCATGCCCCTTACATTATTTGTCATTTTTCCTCCTTATAGTAATGCCCAGTATACATTATGCCACATACTGCAAAGGCCCTCAGACATTATGCCACACACAATAATGCACATGACACAATATGCACACACTGTAATGCCCCTGACACATTATGCCACACACCGTAATGCCTGTGACACATTATGACAGGAATCGCAATGCCCGTTATACATTATGCTACACACTGCAATGCCCCTGATACATTATAGCACATACAATGTCTGTGACACAGTATGACACACACCGCAATGATCCTGAGACATTATACCACATACCACAATGCCCGTGATATAGTATACGACACACCGTAATGCCTGACACATTATGACACACACCGCAATGTCCGTGATACATTATGCCACACACCGTAATGCCCATTACACATTAAGTTCTACAGTAAGGCTTCTAATTACTTTTAAATTACCTGCTCGTTGCCAGGGGTTTCATGCTCTTGGTTCCATGCACGGTGCCAGGGATTTTCATGCTCAGGGTATCATGCTCGTTGCCAGGGGTTTCATGCACTGGGTGTCATGCTCGTTGCTAGGGGGTAGTGCTTGTTGCTAGGGCCGTGCTCCCAGTGCCACATATGCCCCCAGTGCCAGATATTCCCCCACAGTGCCAGGTATATGCCCCCAGTGCCAGATATTCCCCCACAGTGCCACATATGCCCCCTCAGTGCCTGCTCCCCTCAGTGCCAGATATTCCCCAACAGTGCCAGGTATATGCCCCCAGTGCCAGAAATTCCCCCATAGTGCCACATATGCCCCTTCAGTGCCTGCTCCCCTCAGTGCCAGATATTCCCCCACAGTGCCAGGTATATGCCCCCAGTGCCAGATATTGCCCCACAGTGCCACATATGCCCCCTCAGTGCCTGCTCCCCCCAGTGCCAGATATTCCCCCACAGTGCCAGGTATATGCCCACAGTGCCAGATATTCCCCCACAGTGCCAGGTATATGCCCCCAGTGCCAGATATTCACCCACAGTGCCACATATGCCCTCCTCAGTGCCTGCTCCCTCAGTGCCAGATATTCACCCACAGTGCCAGGTATATGCCCCCAGTGCCAGATATTCCCCCACAGTGCCACATATGCCCCCTCAGTGCCTGCTCCCCCCAGTGCCAGATATTCCCCCACAGTGCCAGGTATATGCCCCCAGTGCCAGATATTCCCCCACAGTGCCACATATGCCCCCTCAGTGCCTGCTGCCCCCAGTGCCAGATATTCCCCCACAGTGCCAGGTATATGCCCCCCAGTGCCAGATATTCCCCCACAGTGCCAGGTATATGCCCCCAGTGCCAGATATTCACCCACAGTGCCACATATGCCCCCTCAGTGCCTGCTACCCTCAGTGCCAGATATTCCCCCACAGTGCCAGGTATATGCCCCCAGTGCCAGATATTCCCCCACAGTGTCACATATGCCCCCTCAGTGCCTGCTCCCCTCAGTGCCAGATATTCCCCCACAGTTCCAGGTATATGCCCCCAGTGCCAGATATTCCCCTACAGTGCCACATATGCCCCCTCAGTGCCTGCTCCCCCCAGTGCCAGATATTCCCCCACAGTGCCAGGTATATGCCCCCAGTGCCAGATATTCCTCCATAGTGCCAGGTATATGCCCCCAGTGCCAGATATTCACCCACAGTGCCACATATGCCCTCCTCAGTGCCTGCTCCCCCCAGTGCCAGATATTTCCCTACAGTGCCAGGTATATGCCCCCAGTGCCAGATATTCCCCAACAGTGCCACATATGCCCCCTCAGTGCCTGCTCCCCTCAGTGCCAGATATTCCCCCACAGTGCCAGGTATATGCCCCCAGTGCCAGATATTCACCCACAGTGCCACATATGCCCCCTCAGTGCCTGCTCCCCCCAGTGCCAGATATTCCCCCACAGTGCCAGGTATATGCCCCCAGTGCAAGATATTCCCCCATAGTGCCAGGTATATGCCCCCAGTGCCAGATATTCACCCACAGTGCCACATATGCCCTCCTCAGTTCCTGCTCCCCCCAGTGCCAGATATTTCCCCACAGTGCCAGGTATATGCCCCCAGTGCCAGATATTCCCCCACAGTGCCACATATGCCCCCTCAGTGCCTGCTCCCCCCAGTGCCAGATATTCCCCCACAGTGCCAGGTATATGCCCCCAGTGCCAGATATTCCCCCACTGTGCAACATATGCCCCCTCAGTGCCTGCTCCCCCCAGTGCCAGATATTCCCCCACAGTGCCAGGTATATGCCCCCAGTGCCAGATATTCACCCACAGTGCCACATATGCCCCCTCAGTGCCTGCTCCCCTCAGTGCCAGATATTCCCCCACAGTGCCAGGTATATGCCCCCAGTGCCAGATATTCCCCCACAGTGCCACATATGCCCTCCTCAGTGCCTGCTCCCCCCAGTGCCAGATATTCCCCCACAGTGCCAGGTATATGCCCCCAGTGCCAGATATTCCCCCACAGTGCCACATATGCCCCCTCAGTGCCTGCTCCCCCCAGTGCCAGATATTCCCCCACAGTGCCAGGTATATGCCCCCAGTGCCAGATATTCACCCACAGTGCCACATATGCCCTCCTCATTGCCTGCTCCCCCCAGTGCCAGATATTCCCCCACAGTGCCAGGTATATGCCCCCAGTGCCAGATATTCCCCCACAGTGCCAGGTATATGCCCCCAGTGCCAGATATTACCCCACAGGGCCACATATGCCCCCTCAGTGCCTGCTCCCCCCAGTGCCAGATATTCCCCCACAGTGCCAGGTATATGCCACCAGTGCCAGATATTCCCCCACAGTGCCATGTATATGCCCCCAGTGCCAGATATTCACCCACAGTGCCACATATGCCCTCCTCAGTGCCTGCTCCCCCCCCCCTCCCCCTCCCCCTCCTTTGTGTTGGAGGAACACGGAGTGCACCGGGCGCGCCTCTCCCGTGTCCCTCCTGGCTCTCCGGCGGGTCTAATAAAGGAAGTGCCGGTTCGTGAACCAATCAGAGCTCACGAACGGCACTTCCTTTATTAGACCTGCCGGAGAGCCAGGAGGGACACGGGAGAGGCGCGCGCTGTGCCCTCCGTGTCCCTCCAACACAGCAGCGGAGGGAAGGAGACCGCAGATTGACATGCGGACGCTCGTCCACATGTCAATCTGTGCTAAGTCAGTGGTGCCCCCGCAGCCCCTCGCCCCCAAGCCACCGCGAGCACTGCGGGGGCAGTAGTTACGCCACTGGAGTAAGCTTTCACTACTGTGTGGCGTAGTTTAAAATGTAAAAAAGAAAAATTTTATTCAATTGTTTTGTTTTTATTTCTATATTTAATTATTTTTTTTGGGGGATGGGGACCGCACGCCAAATGACTGCCTTGCCCCAGGTGCCAAAAATCCTAGTTCGGCCCTGCTTTCTTGGTCGCATGTTCTACTGAATCAGAGATTGAAAACCAGAAGGTATCAGCTAGAGTATGTTTGCTGCTAATGAGGCCTCCCAGGATCTATATAGTTCACTTTTTCCCTTCTATCCTCTTATGTGTACACAGGAGGTTTCAGCATACTATGTATTTACTTATCGACAGAAGCTTCAGTGGTTGTTAGTTGAAAAGTTTCCATAACTTCTAAGCATTAACTCTTTCCTCTCCTGGAAAGCTATTAAACATGCTTCACTGCAGTGGTATCTAGCTGCAATAAAAGCTAAACCAGTGCAAGAAATATTCCTAAAGCACCAAATGTGAGCCAGTAAGAGTAATCATTAATGGTCTTACCTCCGCCTACCACCATCATATTACATTAAGGGGTATATTCAATTCAAGTTGAATTTCCCGATTTGTCGGATTAACAGGAGTTTCTGACAATTTAAGGTCGAATCCAGATTCGACCCACTCAATCAAGCTCCCGTTAATCCGACAATATCAGAAAATCCGTCTTGTTGGAAAGCACGTGGATTGGCGGAATAGCTGCCGATCCATGTACTTTTGTCGGAAACGCGGCCAAATCCGACAGGTTTTGGTCCCGCTTCTGACAATCTCAATGCAACTTTAAAAAAAGTCAGATTGAGGAGATGAGACATGTGGACGGGAGAGGAGATGGAGCGGGAACGGGTGAGTATGAGCTGAGAGGAGGAGACGGGTTATGACGGAGCAGGTCATCACAGCGGGGGAAGAGCAAGAACCCCATGCCTGCAGCAGAGTAACAGGAGGATGGGGCGCCGCCGCTCATGGCAGCGTCCACCCTGCTCCAGCAAGCGAGGTCCCGCTTGCTGGAGCCGGGTGAACGCTGCCGTGAGGTCTGGCGGCGGTGCCCCATCCTCCTGCTATGCTGCTGCAGCCTCGGGTGTTCCTTCTCTCCCTGCTGCGATGACCTGCTACCGGGACAGCGCCTGTCTGTGTCCTTTCAGACTCTGTCAGTCGGATTGGCATTGTCGGGAATAGCCAAATCCTGTCGGATTTGTCCGTTCATTGAATAGTGCTTTGTCGGATCCTTTCCGACAATGCTTGTCGGAAAGGATCCGACTTGTATTGAATATACCCCTAAATAGACACCAGTAAGAATACAGCTGGTGTTCTTACATCACTATTGTGAATATTTTTGCAGAATACAGTAATACTTCAAAGGAATTTTTAAAATCCATCACAGTCGCATTGTATTACCTATTGTCTTGTAATATTGTGGAAGAAGTAAATCCTAACATAATGCTTGCTCTCTAGTGGTGTGTCTACAGTATCATGGCAGCGTGATGTGAGGTGCATATGATCCCCTGGTCACAGGGACCTCATGCATGTATGCTGCACACATAACAAACTCTGCTGCATGCCATGTCCTTCTTATGTATTCTGCTGAAGTCTCCTTCTTCCAGGTGATATTTTTGAAAGCTGGTGTCAGCGCAGGTGATATCACAGACTCTAGCACTGTCCCAGAGCCTTTGCTATCTCCTACACATGAATCATTGTTAAGCTGCATACACACGGTGTGATATGAAGTACCGATATTGCCTATATAGTAGAGATGAGCGCCTGAAATTTTTCGGGTTTTGTGTTTTGGTTTTGGGTTCGGTTCCGCGGCCGTGTTTTGGGTTCGAACGCGTTTTGGCAAAACCTCACCGAATTTTTTTTGTCGGATTCGGGTGTGTTTTGGATTCGGGTGTTTTTTTCCAAAAACACTAAAAAACAGCTTAAATCATAGAATTTGGGGGTCATTTTGATCCCAAATTATTATTAACCTCAAAAACCATAATTTACACTCATTTTCAGTCTATTCTGAATACCTCACACCTCACAATATTATTTTTAGTCCTAAAATTTGCACCGAGGTCGCTGTGTGAGTAAGATAAGCGACCCTAGTGGCCGACACAAACACCGGGCCCATCTAGGAGTGGCACTGCAGTGTCACGCAGGATGTCCCTTCCAAAAAACCCTCCCCAAACAGCACATGACGCAAAGAAAAAAAGAGGCGCAATGAGGTAGCTGTGTGAGTAAGATTAGCGACCCTAGTGGCCGACACAAACACCGGGCCCATCTAGGAGTGGCACTGCAGTGTCACGCAGGATGGCCCTTCCAAAAAACCCTCCCCAAACAGCACATGACGCAAAGAAAAAAAGAGGCGCAATGAGGTAGCTGTGTGAGTAAGATTAGCGACCCTAGTGGCCGACACAAACACCGGGCCCATCTAGGAGTGGCACTGCAGTGTCACGCAGGATGTCCCTTCCAAAAAACCCTCCCCAAACAGCACATGACGCAAAGAAAAAAAGAGGCGCAATGAGGTAGCTGACTGTGTGAGTAAGATTAGCGACCCTAGTGGCCGTCACAAACACCGGGCCCATCTAGGAGTGGCACTGCAGTGTCACGCAGGATGTCCCTTCCAAAAAAAACCTCCCCAATCAGCACATGATGCAAAGAAAAAGAAAAGAAAAAAGAGGTGCAAGATGGAATTGTCCTTGGGCCCTCCCACCCACCCTTATGTTGTATAAACAAAACAGGACATGCACACTTTAACCAACCCATCATTTCAGTGACAGGGTCTGCCACACGACTGTGACTGATATGACGGGTTGGTTTGGACCCCCCCCAAAAAAGAAGCAATTAATCTCTCCTTGCACAAACTGACTCTACAGAGGCAAGATGTCCACCTCATCTTCACCCTCCGATATATCACCGTGTACATCCCCCTCCTCACAGATTATCAATTCGTCCCCACTGGAATCCACCATCTCAGCTCCCTGTGTACTTTGTGGAGGCAATTGCTGCTGGTCAATGTCTCCGCGGAGGAATTGATTATAATTCATTTTAATGAACATCATCTTCTCCACATTTTCTGGATGTAACCTCGTACGCCGATTGCTGACAAGGTGAGCGGCGGCACTAAACACTCTTTCGGAGTACACACTTGTGGGAGGGCAACTTAGGTAGAATAAAGCCAGTTTGTGCAAGGGCCTCCAAATTGCCTCTTTTTCCTGCCAGTATAAGTACGGACTGTGTGACGTGCCTACTTGGATGCGGTCACTCATATAATCCTCCACCATTCTATCAATGTTGAGAGAATCATATGCAGTGACAGTAGACGACATGTCCGTAATCGTTGTCAGGTCCTTCAGTCCGGACCAGATGTCAGCATCAGCAGTCGCTCCAGACTGCCCTGCATCACCGCCAGCGGGTGGGCTCGGAATTCTGAGCCTTTTCCTCGCACCCCCAGTTGCGGGAGAATGTGAAGGAGGAGATGTTGACAGGTCGCGTTCCGCTTGACTTGACAATTTTGTCACCAGCAGGTCTTTCAACCCCAGCAGACCTGTGTCTGCCGGAAAGAGAGATCCAAGGTAGGCTTTAAATCTAGGATCGAGCACGGTGGCCAAAATGTAGTGCTCTGATTTCAACAGATTGACCACCCGTGAATCCTTGTTAAGCGAATTAAGGGCTGCATCCACAAGTCCCACATGCCTAGCGGAATCGCTCCCTTTTAGCTCCTTCTTCAATGCCTCCAGCTTCTTCTGCAAAAGCCTGATGAGGGGAATGACCTGACTCAGGCTGGCAGTGTCTGAACTGACTTCACGTGTGGCAAGTTCAAAGGGCATCAGAACCTTGCACAACGTTGAAATCATTCTCCACTGCACTTGAGACAGGTGCATTCCATCTCCTATATCGTGCTCAATTGTATAGGCTTGAAGGGCCTTTTGCTGCTCCTCCAACCTCTGAAGCATATAGAGGGTTGAATTCCACCTCGTTACCACTTCTTGCTTCAGATGATGGCAGGGCAGGTTCAGTAGTTTTTGGTGGTGCTCCAGTCTTCTGTACGTGGTGCCTGTACGCCGAAAGTGTCCCGCAATTTTTCTGGCCACCGACAGCATCTCTTGCACGCCCCTGTCGTTTTTTAAAAAATTCTGCACCACCAAATTCAAGGTATGTGCAAAACATGGGACGTGCTGGAATTTGCCCATATTTAATGCACACACAATATTGCTGGCGTTGTCCGATGCCACAAATCCACAGGAGAGTCCAATTGGGGTAAGCCATTCCACGATGATCTTCCTCAGTTGCCGTAAGAGGTTTTCAGCTGTGTGCGTATTCTGGAAAGCGGTGATACAAAGCGTAGCCTGCCTAGGAAAGAGTTGGCGTTTGCGAGATGCTGCTACTGGTGCCGCCGCTGCTGTTCTTGCGGCGGGAGTCCATACATCTACCCAGTGGGCTGTCACAGTCATATAGTCCTGACCCTGCCCTGCTCCACTTGTCCACATGTCCGTGGTTAAGTGGACATTGGGTACAACTGCATTTTTTAGGAGACTGGTGAGTCTTTTTCTGACGTCCGTGTACATTCTCGGTATCGCCTGCCTAGAGAAGTGGAACCTAGATGGTATTTGGTAACGGGGGCACACTGCCTCAATAAATTGTCTAGTTCCCTGTGAACTAACGGCGGATACCGGACGCACGTCTAACACCAACATAGTTGTCAAGGACTCAGTTATCCGCTTTGCAGTAGGATGACTGCTGTGATATTTCATCTTCCTCGCAAAGGACTGTTGAACAGTCAATTGCTTACTGGAATTAGTACAAGTGGGCTTACGACTTCCCCTCTGGGATGACCATCGACTCCCAGCGGCAACAACAGCAGCGCCAGCAGCAGTAGGCGTTACACGCAAGGATGCATCGGAGGAATCCCAGGCAGGAGAGGACTCGTCAGACTTGCCAGTGACATGGCCTGCAGGACTACTGGCATTCCTGGGGAAGGAGGAAATTGACACTGAGGGAGTTGGTGGGGTGGTTTGCGTGAGCTTGGTTACAAGAGGAAGGGATTTACTGGTCAGTGGACTGCTTCTGCTGTCACCCAAAGTTTTTGAACTTGTCACTGACTTATTATGAATGCGCTGCAGGTGACGTATAAGGGAGGATGTTCCGAGGTGGTTAACGTCCTTACCCCTACTTATTACAGCTTGACAAAGGGAACACACGGCTTGACACCTGTTGTCCGCATTTCTGGTGAAATACCTCCACACCGAAGAGCTGATTTTTTTGGTATTTTCACCTGGCATGTCAACGGCCATATTCCTCCCACGGACAACAGGTGTCTCCCCGGGTGCCTGACTTAAACAAACCACCTCACCATCAGAATCCTCCTGGTCAATTTCCTCCCCAGCGCCAGCAACACCCATATCCTCCTCATCCTGGTGTACTTCAACACTGACATCTTCAATCTGACTATCAGGAACTGGACTGCGGGTGCTCCTTCCAGCACTTGCAGGGGGCGTGCAAATGGTGGAAGGCGCATGCTCTTCACGTCCAGTGTTGGGAAGGTCAGGCATCGCAACCGACACAATTGGACTCTCCTTGTGGATTTGGGATTTCAAAGAACGCACAGTTCTTTGCGGTGCTTTTGCCAGCTTGAGTCTTTTCAGTTTTCTAGCGAGAGGCTGAGTGCTTCCATCCTCATGTGAAGCTGAACCACTAGCCATGAACATAGGCCAGGGCCTCAGCCGTTCCTTGCCACTCCGTGTGGTAAATGGCATATTGGCAAGTTTACGCTTCTCCTCCGACAATTTTATTTTAGGTTTTGGAGTCCTTTTTTTACTGATATTTGGTGTTTTGGTTTTGACATGCTCTGTACTATGCCATTGGGCATCGGCCTTGGCAGACGACGTTGCTGGCATTTCATCGTCTCGGCCATGACTAGTGGCAGCAGCTTCAGCACGAGGTGGAAGTGGATCTTGATCTTTCCCTAATTTTGGAACCTCAACATTTTTGTTCTCCATATTTTAATAGGCACAACTAAAAGGCACCTCAGGTAAACAATGGAGATGGATGGATTGGATACTAGTATACAATTATGGACGGGCTGCCGAGTGCCGACACAGAGGTAGCCACAGCCGTGAACTACCGCACTGTACTGTGTCTGCTGCTAATATATAGACTGGTTGATAAAGAGATAGTATACTCGTAACTAGTATGTATGTATAAAGAAAGAAAAAAAAACCACGGTTAGGTGGTATATACAATTATGGACGGGCTGCCGAGTGCCGACACAGAGGTAGCCACAGCCGTGAACTACCGCACTGTACTGTGTCTGCTGCTAATATATAGACTGGTTGATAAAGAGATAGTATACTCGTAACTAGTATGTATGTATAAAGAAAGAAAAAAAAAACACGGTTAGGTGGTATATACAATTATGGACGGGCTGCCGAGTGCCGACACAGAGGTAGCCACAGCCGTGAACTACCGCACTGTACTGTGTCTGCTGCTAATATATAGACTGGTTGATAAAGAGATAGTATACTCGTAACTAGTATGTATGTATAAAGAAAGAAAAAAAAACCACGGTTAGGTGGTATATACAATTATGGACGGGCTGCCGAGTGCCGACACAGAGGTAGCCACAGCCGTGAACTACCGCACTGTACTGTGTCTGCTGCTAATATATAGACTGGTTGATAAAGAGATAGTATACTCGTAACTAGTATGTATGTATAAAGAAAGAAAAAAAAACCACGGTTAGGTGGTATATACAATTATGGACGGGCTGCCGAGTGCCGACACAGAGGTAGCCACAGCCGTGAACTACCGCACTGTACTGTGTCTGCTGCTAATATATAGACTGGTTGATAAAGAGATAGTATACTCGTAACTAGTATGTATGTATAAAGAAAGAAAAAAAAACCACGGTTAGGTGGTATATACAATTATGGACGGGCTGCCGAGTGCCGACACAGAGGTAGCCACAGCCGTGAACTACCGCACTGTACTGTGTCTGCTGCTAATATATAGACTGGTTGATAAAGAGATAGTATACTCGTAACTAGTATGTATGTATAAAGAAAGAAAAAAAAACCACGGTTAGGTCACTGGTATATACAATTATGGACGGGCTGCCGAGTGCCGACACAGAGGTAGCCACAGCCGTGAACTACCGCACTGTACTGTGTCTGCTGCTAATATATAGACTGGTTGATAAAGAGATAGTATACTCGTAACTAGTATGTATGTATAAAGAAAGAAAAAAAAACCACGGTTAGGTGGTATATACAATTATGGACGGGCTGCCGAGTGCCGACACAGAGGTAGCCACAGCCGTGAACTACCGCACTGTACTGTGTCTGCTGCTAATATATAGACTGGTTGATAAAGAGATAGTATACTCGTAACTAGTATGTATGTATAAAGAAAGAAAAAAAAACCACGGTTAGGTGGTATATACAATTATGGACGGGCTGCCGAGTGCCGACACAGAGGTAGCCACAGCCGTGAACTACCGCACTGTACTGTGTCTGCTGCTAATATATAGACTGGTTGATAAAGAGATAGTATACTCGTAACTAGTATGTATGTATAAAGAAAGAAAAAAAAACCACGGTTAGGTGGTATATACAATTATGGACGGGCTGCCGAGTGCCGACACAGAGGTAGCCACAGCCGTGAACTACCGCACTGTACTGTGTCTGCTGCTAATATATAGACTGGTTGATAAAGAGATAGTATACTCGTAACTAGTATGTATGTATAAAGAAAGAAAAAAAAAACACGGTTAGGTGGTATATACAATTATGGACGGGCTGCCGAGTGCCGACACAGAGGTAGCCACAGCCGTGAACTACCGCACTGTACTGTGTCTGCTGCTAATATAGACTGGTTGATAAAGAGATAGTATACTACTAATATTATATACTGGTGGTCAGGTCACTGGTCACTAGTCACACTGGCAGTGGCACTCCTGCAGCAAAAGTGTGCACTGTTTAATTTTAATATAATATTATGTACTCCTGGCTCCTGCTATAACCTATAACTGGCACTGCAGTAGTGCTCCCCAGTCTCCCCCACAATTATAAGCTGTGTGAGCTGAGCAGTCAGACAGATATATAATATATATAGATGATGCAGCACACTGGCCTGAGCCTGAGCAGTGCACACAGATATGGTATGTGACTGAGTCACTGTGTGCTGTGTATCGCTTTTTTCAGGCAGAGAACGGATTATAAATAAAAGTGGTGGTCACTGGTCACTATCAGCAAAACTCTGCACTGTACACTACTGAGTACTCCTAATGCTCCCCAAAATTAGTAAATCAAGTGTCTCTCTAATCTATTCTAATTCTAAACGGAGAGGACGCCAGCCACGTCCTCTCCCTATCAATCTCAATGCACGTGTGAAAATGGCGGCGACGCGCGGCTCCTTATATAGAATCCGAGTCTCGCGATAGAATCCGAGCCTCGCGAGAATCCGACAGCGTCATGATGACGTTCGGGCGCGCTCGGGTTAACCGAGCAAGGCGGGAAGATCCGAGTCGCTCGGACCCGTGAAAAAAAACATGAAGTTCTGGCGGGTTCGGATTCAGAGAAACCGAACCCGCTCATCTCTACTATATAGTCCATTATTGTAGAAAACATAGTACTGTACATATCGCACTGTATGTAAACAGCTTGTGATGCCGATGCGCGCTCCCGTGGGGTCGGTATCGCAGGAAAAAGTAGACCGTGCAGGCTGCTCACTTTTGACTAGAAAGTGTACAATCTACAATGAGCTATTTCTAGTATAGTCAAAATCGTCCATAGCCAGAATCGCACCATGTATATATAGTCAATATCGGTAGTTCTGGGCTCAGGGCTGTTTCTAGCCAATTTGGCTCCCAGTGCGAGATTTCAAAATGCGCCCCCCCCCCTTTATATAAAAAAAAAATGCGCTCCCTTCCCCCATAGCTATTAAAAGAAAAATCATGAGGGGGCCAAGGCGCTCTCGCTCCCGGCAAGGGGGCGTGACCTCATTAAAATGGGCATGGCCTCATCTGATATCATCACGACCACCGCAGGGGAAAAAATAAAATAAAATCAGAAGTCCCCATTTTACACAGTACGGCAGGCAAGTGTCCCCATTTTACACAGTGCGGCAGGCAAGAATCCCCATTTTACACAGTGCGGCAGGCAAGAATCCCCATTTTACACAGTGCGGCAGGCAAGAATCCCCATTTTACACAGAGCGGTAGGCAGGTATCCCCATTTTACACAGTGCGGCAGGCACGTGCCCCCATTTTACACAGTGCGGAAGGCAAGAATCCCCATTTTACACAGAGCGGCAGGCAGGTATCCCCATTTTACACAGTGCGGCAGGCACGTGCCCCCATTTTACACAGTGCGGCAGGCAAGAATACCCATTTTACACATTGCGGCAGGCAAGAATCCCCATTTTACACATTGCGGCAGGCAAGTGTCCCCATTTTACACAGTGTGGCATGCAATAGCCCCATTTTACACAGTGTGGCATGCAATAGCCCCATTTTACACAGTGCGGCAGGCAATAGTCCCCATTTTACACAGTGCGGCAGGCAATAGTCCCCATTTTACACAGTGCGGCAGGCAATAGTCCCCATTTTACTCAGTATGGCAGGCAAGTGTCCCCATTTTACTCAGTTCGGCAGGCAAGTGTCCCCCATTATGGCAGGCAAGTGTCCCCATTTTACACAGTGCGGCAGGCAATAGTCCCCATTTTACACATTGCGGCAGGCAAGTGTCCCCATTTTACACATTGCGGCAGGCAAGTGTCCCCATTTTACTCAGTATGGCAGGCAAGTGTCCCCATTATGGCAGGCAAGTGTCCCCATTTTACACAGTGTGGCAGGCAAGTGTCCCCATTTTACTCAGTATGGCAGGCAAGTGTCCCCATTATGGCAGGCAAGTGACCCCATTTTACTCAGTACGGCAGGCAAGTGTCCCCATTATGGCAGGCAAGTGTCCCCACTTTACTCAGTACGGCAGGCAAGTGTCAAGTGGGGGGGGGGAGAGGAAGGGGGGGCGAGATTACTTACCCATGAACAGCAATCAGGATCTTCCCGCTCTTCGCGCCGGCCGTCTCCTCGGTTCCTTCCAGCTTGTCTGCTCCTCCTCCGTCTTCCGAGTAATCCTGCTCAGGGGGCGGGGTTTTGCGGAATGACGCGATTGCGTCATGACGCAGTCGCGTCATTCCGCGAAACTCCGCCCCTCGAGCAGGAGTGCTCGAGAAGACGGAGGAGGGGGATAAAGGGAGCTGCAAAGTGCCGCGGCGGGCGCCCCGTGCGATTGCACGGCTCGCCCGCCGCAAGAAACGGCACTGTCTGGGCTTCAGGGAGTTCAAGGGAAATTGCATAGTCAAAATCATCCATAGGCAGAATTGCACCATGTGTAGGCCAAATTAGTTATATATACAGTATACTGTATATCTCAAGCCACAAATACAGACTGTTATAAAAACGGAAATGAAAATAAATAAATAAATAAACAAGAGGAACAACCATGTAATTAAAACAAAAAACATAAGGGGAGATTTTCTAGCACAGCCTGGGAAATAACAGTTAGAATAACAGAATCTTTTTGGTTGGTACTTTGAGGGTCATTCCGACCCGTTCACATGCAGCAGTTCTTTGCTGCAATGCGAACGGGTCGGAAATGCGCATGCGTGGCGGACGCATTGCACATGCGCTTCGTTGCTGGGCTACGATCATCGCCGGGCAACGACGCCGCCAGCGATAAATGTGATCGCAGCAGCGAGCGCATGAAGATGGACCAGTGGGGGGCATTCCGGGGTGGATACTCACCGTTTCCAGCCGTTTTCGGGGAGTGGTAAGAAGAACGCAAGCGTGTCCAGGCGAATGGAGGGCGGATGTCTGACGTCAGGACTGGGACCTTCATCGCTGGATCCGTCGCACTGGGTGAGTAGCTGCAGGGCTAATCTTGTTTTGAGTGAATCTTTTTTAGTATGCAGGGCTGCACAAACGTTCGCAGCCCTGCTATGCTAAAATACACTCCCCCATAGGTGGAGATTAGTTGATCGCACCAGCAGCAAAAGTTGCTTGGTGCGATCAACTCGGAATGAGGGCCTTTAGCTCTCTATCTACTGTATCTCTATCATTTGATAAAACTCCTATATAGTCCCTCTCTTTTTCTGTGTTATTTTCTTAATGAATATAACCTTTATACTATGTTTTTTTGTAACACTGTAAATGCTAGTCCATGGAAGAGATGGAATCATACTTGCCTACTCTGCCAGAAGTTACGTGAGACCTACAATTTTTTGTGTATTCCTTCATCAGTGCCATTCCTAAGAGGGGGCGAGCTGTGCGATTGCAAGGGGCACCCGGCACCAGCACCTTGTGGCTCCTATCCTGTTCCCTCTCCTCCCTTCTAGTTCTAATAGTACCCCACTCGGGGGTGGAGTTTTTTGGAATGATGATCTTGCGTCTTGACGCCAGTGCATCATTTTGTTAAACTCAGCCCCCCCAGGCGGAGTACTATGGGCAAGAAGAGGGGGAGCAGGATAGCAGTGCCAAGTATGCACCCCTGGTAATAAGCATTACTCTTGGCAATGAGCAGGGATCGCAGAGCATGAAGCCTCTGGCAATGAGCATGACACGCAGTGCATGAATCCCCTGGCAACTATCAGGTAATTTAAATGTAATTAGAATCTTTACTGTAGGGCATAATGTATTACGGCCATTGCGGTGTATGGCATAATATGGTGCAAGGGGCATTACTGTTTGGGGCTTAATATGGTGGAATGTTTTTTTTTTTCCTATGGTGGCCGAGGTCTGTTGTTGCAGGGTCAAAAACTGCAGTGTAAGGTCGTTTTTTCCTGTGTGGACACGCCCATTTTAGTAAGGCAATGCCCCCTTGCCGGGAGAGCACATGCCTTCGGCTCGCACAAATTAGGGTTTTTCATGTCTATGGGAGGGACACATTTTTGAACGTCTATGAGGGGGGCACATTTTTTTAATGCTCGCATTGAGAGCCAAATTGTCTAGAACAGCCCTGTCACTCAGACCCCCAGATTAGTGGGCGGACCGCTCGTAACCCGCCTGCTTCCAAGTGAAGCGGTCAGGATGGGGAGATAATCATCAGAATCACAATGCTGTGTGGTGTGGGTGGCGCTCAATTATGTGAATTGTGTCATTTAAGTTCAATCTCCTCCAATAGTCTCTGGTCTGAGCTTTTCCTGAACAGGAGACTCAAGAATTAGGTAAGTATGGATTGAATGGTATTCATGTTGATGATATCTATCTATCTATCTATCTATCTATCTATCTATCTATCTATCTATCTATCTATCTATCCTCTTGCTGATTTTTTCACTATAGTTACTTTATGTTATGGAGTACAAACCAGACAATGGTGGTCATTCCGAGTTGATCGCAGCCAGCAACTTTTTGCTGCTGCTGCGATCAATAGTCCACGCCTATGGGGGAGTGTATTTTAGCTTAGCAAAACTAGACTAGGGCTGGACATACTTACCCTGTGCGATGGATCCAGCTATGAGGGGCCCGGCTTTGATGTCACTCCTCCGCCATCCGTTCTCCTGGGCACGCCTGCGTTATACTCACCACTCCCCGAAAACGTCTCCAAACGATCCGGATCCGCCCAGCTATGCATCCGCCCTGTCAATCTTCTTTGCGGTCCATCCTGCGACCGCTTTCTTCTTTAGACGCGTAGTAAACCGGCGACCTCTGTCGCCGGGCAATGTCGCACACGCGCACAGCGGATGCCGTGCATGCGCATTCCGCACCCATTCGCACTGCAGCGATAAACCGCTGAGTGCGAACGGGTCGGAATTACCCCCAATGGGTCTAATTCAGAGTTGATCGCAACAGCAAATTTGTTAGCAGTTGGGCAAAACCATGGGGGTCATTCCGAGTTGATTGCTCGCTAGCTATTTTTTGCAGTGCTGCGATCAGATAGTCGCCGCCTATGGGGATGTGTATTTTTGCTTTGCAAGTGTGTGAACGCTTGTGCAGCCGAGTGGTACAAAAAAGTTTTGTGCAGTTTCTGAGTAGGTCTGAACTTACTCAGCCACTGCAATCACTTCAGCCTGTCTGGTCCCGGAATTGACGTCAGACACCCACCTTGCAAGCGCTTGAACACGCCTGCGTTTTTCCAACCACTCCCAGAAAATGGTTACTTGCCACCCATAAACGCCTTCTTCCTGTCAATCTTTTTGCGATCGGCTGTGCGAATGGATTCTTCGTTAAATCCATCGCCCAGCAATGATCCGCTTTGTAACCGTACAATGTGCCTGCGCATTGCGGTCCATACGTTTTGCCGAGTTTTGACCTGATCGCAGCGCTGCAAAAAAAAATTAGCGTGCGATCAGGTCGGAATGACCCCCTATGTGCACTGCAGGTGTTTTAGAGATAACATTTGCAGAGAGAGTTAGATTTGGGTGGGTTATTTTGTTTCTATGCAGGGTAAATACTGGCTGCTTTATTTTTACACTGCAATTTAGATTTCAGTTTGAACACACCCCACCCAAATCTAACTCTCTCTGCACATGTTATATTTGCCCCCCCCCGCAATGCACATGAGTGGTCATTCCGAGTTGATCGCACATAGCAACTTTTTGCTGCTCGTGTGATTAACTTGACGCCGCCTATGGGGGAGTGTATTTTAGCATAGCAGGGCTGCGAACACTTGTGCAGCCCTGCTATGCTAAAAAAGTTTCCTGCAAAACAAGACCAGCCCTGCAGCTACTTACCCAGTGCGACGGATCCAGCGATGAAGGTCCCGGCTGTGACGTCAGACATCCGCCCTCCAAACGCCTGGATACGCCTGCATTCGCCTTACCCCGCCCGGGAAACTGTGAGTAGATGCCCCGATCCTCCTTCCCGCTGTCAACCTTCTTGCGATCGGGCCTGCGATAGCTTTTTTTTGGTCCTGGCGTAGTTTCCTGGTGACTGCCATCGCTGGGCAACGACGCACGTGTGCAATGCAGGCACCGCGCAGCCATAGTTCAGACCCGTTCGCACCACAGCGAAGAACCGCTGCTTGCGAAAGGGTCAGAATGACCCCCATGGTTTTGCCCAACTACTAACAAATTTGTTATCAACTCTGATTTAGGCCCAATGCTCTATTGGTCAGAAATGTGCAGTATAAGCTCCTTTTCCCAGCAAAGATATGTTACAACTTTCTTATGGCAAACAACAGTGCACATATGAGAGTCTTGAAATCAGTTATGAATATCCCAATCAAATGCATTTATTGTAGCATTTAATATGTGATTAATTATATTGATAACATAACATGGCAGATGGCAGTAGAACCAGACAGCATAGGTTGTTCCAATGTTTTTACCTTGATTTGTACAGCCCATCAATTAAGAAGGGAAAAACTAGCTTGGTGCAGTTTAGCCAATATTTGTTGCCTATTGGAGATGCTAAATATCTGCAGACTATTCATCCCATGGAGAGCTTTAAACATACAAGTGTCGTGTTCACATGTAATAAAGGGTGTAGTATGGTATGCCGGCGGCAGGGCTCCCGGCGACCAGCATACCGGCGCCGGGAGCCCGACTGCCGGCTTACCGACAGCGTGGCGAGCGCAAATGAGCCCCTTGCGGGCTCACTGCGCTCACCACGCTGCGGGCACGGTGGCGCGCACGCTATTTTATTCTCCCTCCAGGGGGTTCGTGGACCCCCACAAGGAAGAAAAAGTGTTGGTATGCTGGCTGACGTGATTCCAGCGCCGGTATACTGTGCGCCGGTATCCGACAGTCGGCATACTGAAGACCACCCGTAATAAAGACAGTTTCAGTGTCCACTTACACCTCTTAGGGGTCTATTCATGAAGCAATGAAAACTGTGAAGAAGTGAGCAAGTGGAGAAGAACCAATCAGCATTGAAGTAATATTTATAATTTGCATACTATAAAATCATACAGAGCAGCTGATTGGTTGCCATGGGCAACTTCTCTACTGGCTCACTTCTCCACTCTTTTCACTGCTTCATGAATAGACCCATTAATCACTAAACTGAGCAGCATTTTAGGAGGTAAACAGAAAAAGGTTATGGATCAATGGGTCAACCTTACTTAGGTCGACAGCCAATTTGTTGACATGGCCGACACATGAAAAAAGGTCGACACGTCAAAATGGCTGACACGGGACAGTTCGACACATGAAAAGGTCAACATGACATTTTTATACTTTTTTGGTGTTGTTTTTTGCATAACATGACCACAAACCACAAACCACAAGTAGTGCTCCCCATGCTGTGGACAAGGTGCCTCGCTCTCTTACCTCTGCGCTCAGCAAAGGCTATTGTTCACAATTGTAGTCCACGTGGCTGTTAATGTATGAAAAAGTAAAATAAAATAAAAATGTTAAAAATGTCATGTCAACCTTCATGTGTCGACCTGTCCAGTGTCGACCATTTTAACATGTTGAAATACAAAATATTCTCAGTCATCCCATGTGTTGCGCAGTTATGTGGGAGGGCCGCCTTATAATTCCTGCATCCAAAAGAGTGTCTCTCCAAAACACTGATAAATACTATATACCAGAAAAGAAATTGGTTGCAGATATCACTAGGCGCCCAGTGGAAACAACAAATGGCAATATTGATAAACAATGCAACAAATATACATCCCTTATATTGAAGGGTCCAATCCTCAAACTTCAGGCCTCCTCCTCAAAGCATATGACAACATGGATCAGCCAGAGGGTCTGAGAACTGGTAATAAACAGTTCTCAGACAAGTTCTTTAAACACCAAGGATCCGCCCGGGTCTGGAAACTGGGAAACCCCTGGTCCTTGCAAGCACAGCTCGTCTGCTTAAAGCTGAAAACAAATGGTGCTGACCAACGCGTTTCAACTCCTGCTTCCTGGAGTCTTTCTCAAAGCTGAAACATTGTTTATCAATATTGCCATTTGTTGTTTCCACTGTGCTCCTAGTGGTATCTGCAACCAATTTCTTTTCTGGTATATAGCATTTTAACATGTCGACCTTTGCCTGTGTCGACCATGTCAGTGTCGACCAAAAGTGGCCAACCTATTGACTGTCAATCTAATCCATGGGGGTCATTCCGAGTTGTTCGCTCGTTATTTTTTTCTCGCAACGGAGCGATTAGTCTCTAATGCACATGCGCAATGCCCGCAGTGCGACTGCGCCAAGTAAATTTGCTATGCAGTTCGGTATTTTACTCACAGCATTACGAGGTTTTTTCTTCGTTCTGGTGATCGTAATGTGATTGACAGGAAGTGGGTGTTTCTGGGTGGAAACTGGCCATTTTATGGGTGTGTGCGAAAAAACGCTACCGTTTCTGGGAAAAACGCGGGAGTGGCTGGAGAAACGGAGGAGTGTCTGGGCGAACGCTGGGTGTGTTTGTGACGTCAAACCAGGAACGACAAGCACTGAACTGATCGCAGATGCCGAGTAAGTGTGGAGCTACTCAGAGACTGCTAAGAAGCGTCTATTCGCAATTTTGCTAATCTTTCGTTCGCAATTTTGATAAGCTAAGATTCACTCCCAGTAGGCGGCGGCTTAGCATGTGCAAAGCTGCTAAAAGCAGCTTGCGAGCGAACAACTCGGAATGAGGGCCCATGTCATCCTACCATCCAGATACCACAAAAAAGTACATGTAATGAAATGGGCAATTCTGATTTTCACAGGCATTTTTCAGAAGGTATACAGCATGTCCCTTTATGTGCACTGGGAGAACATTTCGATGCATTGGTGCAAAGCCAAGATATTTTGAGCCTGATTCAGAGCCGTAATCATTCCCGATGCTCACGGACTGACGTTTTGCTACTGCATATGAATGAAAGTCCCTAAAAACTGCACCAGTGCATGTGTTATGAGTTTGCTCACGAAGGCGCTACTGCAAATGACGCTGTATCAGAGATGTCTTGTTAAAGTGCTGGGTATTTCTGGGAGGTGGCTAAAGAGACGCAAGGAGATGGGAATGTGGCGGGTGTGTCACTGAAGTGTTTGCGTACACAGATATTCAATTGTTCACTTTGGAGGCTGTACTCAGATGGTAAATCTGCACCTGGCATAAGGCTGGTGCATGTTTTATAGAGCAACTTATGATGGCTTCTAAAGCTGCACTAGGTGGTATAACAGCATTTACGACTACGTATGCTGAAAACTGGGTGTCTTTTTATATGGATGTACACAAGAGAAGGATTTTGCAGCATAAAGTCACAGATGTGCGACCACCACAAGATGCAGCCACAGGCACGTGTGTGTCCACCTTTAATTCAGACCCACTGAGATTCACACCCAGTATGCTTCATAAATGAGATGAGTGTCTTGTGTTGCGAGAAAATTATAGTTTAGTTTTAATACTGTAACCACTGCTTAGTCTTTTATGAGTCCAAAAATATTGTTGCGAATGTGAATGTTTTTCATCGTAACAATTTTCAAGCTAAGCATGTTAAAAGAGTGCTCGTGATAACCTTTAGTAGTGTTTTTTATTCAGTGTGACAGCAATGCTGCTAAGCCAGATTTGTGTCCCTATAAACAAGGCAAAGCAAGCTCACAGTCTGTTTTACAGAGCTCTATCTCTACTTATAAAAATACATAAACCTCAAGTAATAGTGCATCCCTGAGGTACAATGTAAGAGAGCAGGAGCCATGTGTTACACAGATCTTCAGAAAATAGGTTGAAATAACAGGGATGGACCATTTATAGACAATAAAGTACATTTAGTGATGTTATACAGTATTTAGTAGACGCAGATTGGTAAACACTAGAGGAAAAATATTTCCTCTTAAGCTTTATCATATGACATACATATTTTTGCTCATACAGCCATGCTTTTTCCCTATGAGAAATATTATTTCTGGTTAAGATTGCTAACATGAAATGTAATTACTTCTACTGCTATGGGGTATATTCAATTGAAGTCGGATTCATTCTGATATTTATTTGTCGGAATGGATTCGACCTGGGCTATTCAATGTCATCTCAATTCGACTTTAAAAAAAAGTCGAATTGAGATGCGGGAACTGAGACAGGGGAGAGCTACGGGCAGACGGGGGAGAGCAGCGCTACAGCAGCGGCTATATAGCCACTGCTGTAGCGCTGCTCTCCCCTGTCTGGCCACGGTTCAACCCGTCTTCCCCCACCCCGTCTCTCTGCCTCTCCCCATCCCTGCATCACAGCCGCCGCTCACCCCTATAATTGCTAACAAAGAACCCTTTTTATACAAATATTTGATCTCATAAGGTTCATCTACTAGTACTGTGCAGACATCCAAATAGGCAGGGGCATATGTGGCATAACCATTTCCTAGGGCAACCTAGCCCTGAACCCAGAGTAGTGAGGGGGGGGTCGCCATTTACTGTACTGTACCAAGACAACTGTGTACTGTGTTGTGTCCCATTGAGTGTGGCCGGCATGTCAGTAATGAAGAATTGAAAGGGAAGATCCCCCCCATCCAGTTCCTGATCTCTGCAGTGCATGCGCCTGATGTCATATGCAGAGCAGCTGCACTCCAACAAACAGCAGAGGAGTTTAAAAGAAGAAATAAAATACAAACTCTGGGTGCTGCTAGATAGGCAGCATAGATATAAACATACAAACAGGTCACCAAACCTTGTACAAATAGTATCAAAAACAGGAATTTATGACATGTCCTTGCGCCAAACTTTTTCCAAATGTTTTATTGAAAATAGTGTCCAAGGGGTTCACTTCTGAATAATAGTTTTATATTCAGAACTCTTTCCTTTATACCTTTTCAATCCAGTATCGCTCAATAGGGTTTGGAATATGAAAGGAATATGAAAGGAAGAAAAGAAAGGCAATTAGCCCTATGAACACTCACATGTAATTGTTAAGGATAGAATAGACCAGAAACCCAGATTGGAAACATTGGCCCTCATTCCGAGTTGTTCGCTCGCTAGCCGCTTTTTGCAGCAGTGCACACGCTAAGCCGCCGCCCTCTGGGGGTGAATCTTAGCTTAGCAGAATTGCGAACGAAAGATTCGCAAAATTGCGAATAGAAATTTCTTAGCAGTTTCTGAGTAGCTCGGGACTTACTCTGCCACTGCGATCAGTTCAGTCAGTTTCGTTCCTGGTTTGACGTCACAAACACACCCAGCGTTCGCCCAGGCACTCCCCCGTTTCTCCAGCCACTCCCGCGTTTTTCCCAGAAACGGCAGCGTATTTTCACACACACCCATAAAACATCCAGTTTCCGCCCAGAAACACCCACTTCCTGTCAATAACACTCCGATCACCAGAACGAAGAAAAAACCTCGTAATGCCGTGAGTAAAATACCAAACTTCTTAGCAAATTTACTTGACACAGCCGCAGTGTGAACATTGCGCAGTTAGCGGAAACTCGCACCGATGCGAAGGAAAATAACGAGCGAACAACTCGGAATGAGGGCCATTATCTAGGAGAACCGCAGCTCTTTCCCATGGATGGGGAGTGCAGGGTTTACTGATCATAAAAGCTCTACTGTGATATTGTGCAAATAGGAAATGATTGCTCACATTTTGCTTACTTTAAATACAGGTGAATAAAATATTGAAAGGTATCTTTATATTCACAAAATTTCACTTTGTAGAAATATGTGGAAGCTGATAGATGCTCACACTGCTTACTTATTTTACTGCTGTGCTAAACATGTAGCGGTTTCTTCCATCCAAATGAACATGTAACAGACATAGGGGGTAATTCCAAGTTGATCGCAGCAGGATTTTTGTTAGCAATTGGGCAAAACCATGGCCCTCATTCCGAGTCGTTCGCTCGGTATTTTTCTTCGCATCGCAGCGTTTTTCTGCTTAGTACGCATGCGCAATGTTCGCACTGCGACTGCGCCAAGTAATTTTGCTATGAAGATAGTATTTTTACTCACGGCTTTTTCTTCGCTCCGGCGATCGTAGTGTGATTGACAGGAAATGGGTGTTACTGGGCGGAAACACGGCGTTTTATGGGCGTGTGGATAAAAACGCTACCGTTTCCGGAAAAAACGCGGGAGTGGCTGGAGAAACGGAGGAGTGTCTGGGCGAACGCTGGGTGTGTTTGTGACGTCAAACCAGGAACGACAAGCACTGAACTGATCGCAGATGCCGAGTAAGGTTGAAGCTACTCAGAAACTGCTAAGTAGTTTGTAATCGCAATATTGCGAATACATCGTTCGCAATTTTAAGAAGCTAAGATTCACTCCCAGTAGGCGGCGGCTTAGCGTGTGTAACTCTGCTAAAATCGCCTTGCGAGCGAACAACTCGGAATGAGGGCCCATGTGCACTGCAGGGGAGGCAGATATAACATGTGCAAAGAGAGTTAGATTTGGGTGTGGTGAGTTCAATCTGCAATCTAAATTGCAGTGTAAAAATAAAGCAGCCAGTATTTACCCTGCACAGAAATAAAATAACCCACCCAAATCTAACTCTTTCTGCACAGGTTATATCTGGCTCCCCTTGCAGTGCACATGGTTTTGCCCAATTGCTATCAAAAATCCTGCTGCAATCAACTTGGAATTACCCCCATAGAAATCTCTCATGGTGCAGCAAGTTTAGAAAACACACATATTTATTCTCATAAAAACTAGTGATGAGCGGGTTCGGTTTCTCGGAAACCGAACCCCCCCGAACTTCACCCTTTTTACACGGGTCCGAGCCATACTCGGATTCTCCCGTATGGCTCGGTTAACCCGAGCGCGCCCGAACATCATCATCCCGCTGTCGGATTCTCGCGAGATTCGGATTCTACATAAGCAGCCGCGCGTCGCCGCCATTTTCACTTGTGCATTGGAAATGTTAGGGAGAGGACGTGGCTGGCGTCCTCTCCGTTTATGTTGATGCATTGCAAATATTTTGTGCTTGCTTATTACTTAATTGTGGGGACTGGGGAGCAGCTGTATATAGGAGGAGTACAGTGCAGAATTTTGCTGACAGTGACCACCAGTAATACGTTGTCTGCCTGAAAAGCACTCCATATCTGTGCTCAATGTGCTGCATATATCTGTGCTCACACTGCTTAATTGTGGGGACTGGGGAGCAGCTGTATTATATAGCAGGAGTACAGTGCAGAGTTTTGCTGACAGTGACCACCAGTATACGTTGTCTGCCTGAAAAACACTCCAAATCTGTGCTCAGTGTGCTGCTTTATTGTGGGGACTGGGGACCACCAGTATAATATTATATAGGAGGAGTACAGTGCAGAGTTTTGCTGACCAGTGACCACCAGTATATAATATATGGCATTACGGTACAGTAGACCACTGCTGTACCTACCTCTGTGTCGTCATTAAGTACACTATCCATCTACTTTCTATACCTGTGGTGCATTTTAGTTTTTCAGTTTGCTGACACAGTGACCACCAGTATACTATATATAGCAGTACGGTACGGAGGCCACTGCTGTACCTACCTCTGTGTCGTCATTAAGTATACTATCCATCTACATTCTATACCTGTGGTGCATTTTAGTTTTGCAGTTTGCTGACACAGTGACCACCAGTATACTATATATAGCAGTACGGTACGGAAGGCCACTGCTGTACCTACCTCTGTGTCGTCATTAAGTATACTATCCATCTACATTCTATACATGTGGTGCATTTTAGTTTTGCAGTTTGCTGACACAGTGACCACCAGTATACTATAAATAGCAGTAGGTACGGAAGGCCACTGCTGTACCTACCTCTGTGTCGTCATTAAGTATACTATCCATCTACATTCTATACCTGTGGTGCATTTTAGTTTTGCAGTTTGCTGACACAGTGACCACCAGTATACTATTTATAGCAGTATGGTACGGAAGGCCACTGCTGTACCTACCTCTGTGTCGTCATTAAGTATACTATCCATCTACATTCTATACCTGTGGTGCATTTTAGTTTTGCAGTTTGCTGACACAGTGACCACCAGTATACTATAAATAGCAGTAGGTACGGAAGGCCACTGCTGTACCTACCTCTGTGTCGTCATTAAGTATACTATCCATCTACATTCTATACCTGTGGTGCATTTTAGTTTTGTAGTTTGCTGACACAGTGACCACCAGTATATATAGCAGTACGGTACAGAAGGCCACTGCTCTACCTACCTCTGTATCGTCAAGTGTACTATCCATCCATACCTGTGGTGCATTTCAGTTGTGCGCAGTATATATAGTAGTAGGCCATTGCTATTGATACTGGCATATAATTCCACACATTAAAAAATGGAGAACAAAAATGTGGAGGTTAAAATAGGGAAAGATCAAGATCCACTTCCACCTCGTGCTGAAGCTGCTGCCACTAGTCATGGCCGAGATGATGAAATGCCATCAACGTCATCTGCCAAGGCCGATGCCCAATGTCATAGTAGAGAGCATGTAAAATCCAAAAAACAAAAGTTCAGTAAAATGACCCAAAAATCAAAATTGAAAGCATCTGATGAGAAGCGTAAACTTGCCAATATGCCATTTACGACACGGAGTGGCAAGGAACGGCTGAGGCCCTGGTCTATGTTCATGGCTAGTGGTTCAGATTCACATGAGGATGGAAGCACTCATCCTCTCGCTAAAAAAATGAAAAGACTTAAGCTGGCAAAAGCACAGCAAAGAACTGTGCGTTCTTCTAAATCACAAATCCCCAAGGAGAGTCCAATTGTGTCGGTTGCGATGCCTGACCTTCCCAACACTGGACGGGAAGAGCTTGCGCCTTCCACCATTTGCACGCCCCCTGCAAGTGCTGGAAGGAGCACCCTCAGTCCAGTTCCTGATAGTCAAATTGAAGATGTCACTGTTGAAGTACACCAGGATGTGGATATGGGTGTTGCTGGTGCTGGGGAGGAAATTGACAAGGAGGATTCTGATGGTGAGGTGGTTTGTTTAAGTCAGGCACCTGGGGAGACACCTGTTGTCCGTGGGACGAATATGGCCATTGACATGCCAGGTCAAAATACAAAAAAAATCAGCTCTTCGGTGTGGAATTATTTCAACTCAAATGCGGACAACAGGTGTCAAGCCGTGTGTTGCCTTTGTCAAGCTGTAATAAGTAGGGGTAAGGACGTTAACCACCTCGGAACATCATCCCTTATACGTCACCTGCAGCGCATTCATCATAAGTCAGTGACAAGTTCAAAAACTTTGGGTGACAGCGGTAGCAGTCCACTGACCACTAAATAGCTTCCTCTTGTAACCAAGCTCCTGCAAACCACACCACCAACTCCCTCAGTGTCAATTTCCTCCTTACCCAGGAAAGCCAATAGTCCTGCAGGCCATGTCACTGGCAAGTCTGACGAGTCCTCTCCTGCCTGGAATTCCTCCGATGCATCCTTGAGTGTAACGCCTACTGCTGCTGGCGCTGCTGTTGTAGCTGCTGGGAGTCGATCGTCATCCCAGAGGGGAAGTCGGAAGACCACTTGTACTACTTACAGTAAGCAATTGACTGTCCAACAGTCCTTTGCGAGGAAGATGAAATATCACAGCAGTCATCCTGCTGCAAAGCAGATAACTCAGGCCTTGGCAGCCTGTGCGGTAAGAAACGTGGTTCCGGTATCCACCGTTAATACAGAGGCAACTAGAGACTTGATTGAGGTACTGTGTCCCCGGTACCAAATACCATCTAGGTTCCATTTCTCTAGGCAGGCGATACCGAAAATGTACACAGACCGCAGAAAAAGAGTCACCAGTGTCCTAAAAAATGCAGTTGTACCCAATGTCTACTTAACCACGGACATGTGGACAAGTGGAGCAGGGCAGACTCAGGACTATATGACTGTGACAGCCCACTGGGTAGATGTATTGCCTCCCGCAGCAAGAACAGCAGCGGCGGCACCAGTAGCAGCATCTCGCAAATGCCAACTCGTTCCTAGGCAGGCTACGCTTTGTATCACCGCTTTCCAGAAGAGGCACACAGCTGACAACCTCTTACGGAAACTGAGGAAGATCATCGCAGAATGGCTTACCCCAAATGGACTCTCCTGGGGATTTGTGACATTGGACAACGCCAGCAATATTGTGCGTGCATTACATCTGGCCAAATTCCAGCACGTCCCATGTTTTGCACATACATTGAATTTGGTGGTGCAGAATTATTTAAAAAACGACAGGGGCGTGCAAGAGATGCTGTCGGAGGCCCGAAGAATTGCGGCCCACTTTCAGCATTCAGCCACCGCGTACAGAAGACTGGAGCACCAGCAAACAGTCCTGAACCTGCCCTGCCATCATCTGAAGCAAGAGGTGGTAACGAGGTGGAATTCAACCCTCTATATGCTTCAGTGGATGGAGGAGCAGCAAAAGGCCATTCAAGCCTATACATCTGCCCACGATATAGGCAAAGGAGGGGGAATGTACCTGACTCAAGCGCAGTGGAGAATGATTTCAACGTTGTGCAAGGTTCTGCAACCCTTTGAACTTGCCACACGTGAAGTCAGTTCAGACACTGCCAGCCTGAGTCAGGTCATTCCCCTCATCAGGCTTTTGCAGAAGAAGCTGGAGACATTGAAGGAGGAGCTAAAACAGAGCGATTCCGCTAGGCATGTGGGACTTGTGGATGGAGCCCTTAATTCGCTTAACCAGGATTCACGGGTGGTCAATCTGTTGAAATCAGAGCACTACATTTTGGCCACCGTGCTCGATCCTAGATTTAAAACCTACGTTGTATCTCTCTTTCCGGCAGACACAATTCTGCAGAGGTTCAAAGACCTGCTGGTGAGAAAATTGTCAAGTCAAGCGGAACGTGACCCGTCAACAGCTCCTCCTTCACATTCTCCCGCAACTGGGGGTGCGAGGAAAAGGCTAAGAATTCCGAGCCCACCCGCTGGCGGTGATGCAGGGCAGTCTGGAGCGAGTGCTGACATCTGGTCCGGACTGAAGGACCTGCCAATGATTACTGACATGTCGTCTACTGTCACTTCATATGATTCTCTCACCATTGAAAGAATGGTGGAGGATTATATGAGTGACCGCATCCAAGTAGGCACGTCAGACAGTCCGTACGTATACTGGCAGGAAAAAGATGCAATTTGGAGGCCCTTGCGCAAACTGGCTTTATTCTACCTAAGTTGCCCTCCCTCCAGTGTGTACTCCGAAAGAGTGTTTAGTGCAGCCGCTCACCTTGTCAGCAATCGGCGTACGAGGTTACTTCCAGAAAATGTGGAGAAGATGATGTTCATCAAAATGAATTATACTCAATTCCTCCGTGGAGACATTCACCAGCAGCAATTGCCTCCACAAAGTACACAGGGACCTGAGATGGTGGATTCCAGTGGGGACGAATTAATAATCTGTGAGGAGGGGGATGTACACAGTGAAAGGGGTGAGGAATCGGAGGATGATGATGAGGTGGACATCTTGCCTCTGTAGAGCCAGTTTGTGCAAGGAGAGATAGATTGCTTCTTTTTTTGGTGGGGGCCCAAACCAACCAGTCATTTCAGTCACAGTCGTGTGGCAGACCCTGTCGCTGAAATGATGGGTTCGTTAAAGTGTGCAAGTCCTGTTTATACAACATAAGGGTGGGTGGGAGGGCCCAAGGACAATTCCATCTTGCACCTCTTTTTTCTTTAATTTTTCTTTGCATCATGTGCTGTTTGGGGACAATTTTTTTGAAGTGCCATCCTGCCTGACACTGCAGTGCCACTCCTAGATGGGCCAGGTGTTTGTGTCTGCCACTTGTGTCGCTTAGCTTAGCCACACAGCGACCTTGGTGCGCCTCTTTTTTTCTTTGCATCATGTGCTGTTTGGGGACAATTTTTTTGAAGTGCCATCCTGCCTGACACTGCAGTGCCACTCCTAGATGGGCCAGGTGTTTGTGTCGGCCACTTGTGTCGCTTAGCTTAGTCACACAGCGACCTTGGTGCGCCTCTTTTTTTCTTTACATCATGTGCTGTTCGGGGACTATTTTTTTGAAGTGCCATCCTGCCTGACACTGCAGTGCCACTCCTAGATGGGCCAGGTGTTTGTGTCGGCCACTTGTGTCACTTAGCTTAGCCATCCAGCGACCTCGGTGCAAATTTTAGGACTAAAAATAATATTGTGAGGTGTTCAGAATAGACTGGAAATGAGTGGAAATTATGGTTATTGAGGTTAATAATACTATTGGTTCAAAATGACCCCCAAATTCTATGATTTAAGCTGTTTTTTAGGGTTTTTTGTAAAAAACACCCGAATCCAAAACACACCCGAATCCGACAAAATATTTTCGGTGAGGTTTTGCCAAAACGCGTCCGAATCCAAAACACGGCCGCGGAACCGAATCCAAAACCAAAACACAAAACCCGAAAAATGTCCGGTGCACATCACTAATTGAAATAACATCACACACAGCTGTGTGTCTTTTTTTCAATAATTGATTTATTGGAGATATAATTTGGCATTTAGGCGCTGAGATTTTTATATGTGTCAAACATGCATACATACACATATATACACACACATAAATATATATACAGCTTTGGTCACACCCTCATATCAGTAGCCACACCACACATTTTGCACAGAGAGATGGAAAGGTTTTTTCACAGTAAGGAGAGTACGTTCTTTGAATTCTCTGCCTGAGAAAGTAGTAATGGCGGTCATTACTTTTAAGAATGGGCTAAATAAATAACTAATGGATAAGGATATACAGGGTTATGGTGGGTAAATTATGTACTATGGTAATAAAATAAAATAACTGTAAAAACTATATAAAAAAAAGGAGGAATTGACATAATGGTTAAACATTAACCAAAGTAAAAATTATTGATCTCCTATACTGTAATGTTTTTAAGACTAACAGGTTGAACTCGATGGACAAATTGTCTTTTTTCAACCTTAAAAACTATGGCCCTCATTCCGAGTTGTTCGCTCGCAAGGCGAATGTAGCAGAGTTACACACGCTAAGCCGCCGCCTACTGGGAGTGAATCTTAGCTTCTTAAAATTGCGACCGACGTACGCGCAATATTGCGATTACAAACGAGTTAGCAGTTTCAGAGTAGCTCCAGACTTACTCTGCCTGTGCGATCATTTCAGTGCTTGTCGTTCCTGGTTGACGTCACAAACACACCCAGCGTTCGCCCAGGCACTCCCACCGTTTCCCCGGCTACTCCTGCGTTTTTTCCGGAAACGGTAGCGTTTTCAGCCACACGCCCCTGAAACGCCGTGTATCCGCCCAGTAACACCCATTTCCTGTCAATCACATTACGATCGCCGGAGCGAAGAAAAAGCCGTGAGTAAAAATACTTTCTTCATAGTAAAGTTACTTGGCGCAGTCGCAGTGCGAACATTGCGCATGCGTACTAAGCGGATTTTCACTGCGATGCGATGAAAAATACCGAGCGAACAACTCGGAATGAGGGCCTATGTTACTATGTTAACCCCAACATGCTGCACACCCCCTTGCACCAGCACACAATAGGCCCTTCATAAATTTCAGCTCCAGGCCCATGAGGACCTTAATCTGGCTCTGGGTGAGGGGTTTTAAACTGCTAGTGGTGCTATATGTTGCTTTAGGGAGTTAGTTAACAACTTGTGCCCCTAAAGACATAATATTTTGGTTCTTGTCCCTAAGAGCAATGTTTTGATTTTGGAACATCCTTAAAAAAAACTTTTCTTAAAACTAATGTTTACATATCTTTGTACAGTAAGTCTAATATTATTGTCATCATTTCAAAATGACCACTGAAATTGGTATTAAACTTACTAACATTATCATTTAGCAGCAATAAACTTGCATTAATGGCAGGATGGCTGGTGTCACACTTAAGGCCCATACACACTAAACGACCCCCACCAACTCCGATAATGGCAGCGGTGGGGACCCGGCAGGGTGCCGGCATTGGCAAGTGCATACACACTTGCCGATGCCAAAGGGGAAGGGAGCTACGGTGGGTGGGGGGGGGGGGGGGAGGGGTAATGGCTGTCGTTAATGTGCGGCGGGCACTTTTTGTGTTTTGTGTTTTGTTTTTGGATCTGGATCCCTGCTTGTCTTTTGGATCTGGATTGGTTTTGCCAAAACCACCCTTTCGGGTTTTGGTTTTGGATCTGGATGATTTTGGGGGGAAAAACACAAAAACAGCTAAAATTACAGAATTTGGGAGTCATTTTGATCATACGGTATTAATAACCTCAAAAACATTAATTTCCACTCATTTCCAGTCTATTCTGAACACCTCACACCTCACAATATTGTTTTTAGGCCAAAAGGTTGCACCGTGGTCGCTGGATGACTAAGCTAAGCGACAAAAGTGTGCGGCACAAACACCTGACCCATCTAGGAGTGGCACTGCAGTGGCAGACAGGATGGCAATTAAAAAAAATAGTCCCCAAACAGCACATCGTGCAAAGAAGAAAAAGAGGTGCAATGAGGTAGCTGGATGGCTAATCTAAGCGACACAAGTGTGCGGCACAAACACCTGGCCCATTTAGGAGTGGCACTGCAGTGTCAGACAGGATAGCACTTAAAAAACTAGTCCCCAAACAGCACATCATGCAAATAAGTAAAAGAAGTGCAATGAGGTAGCTATATGACTAAGCTAAGTGACACAAGCGTGCAGCACAAACACCTGGCCCATCTAGGTGTGGCACTGCAGTGGCAGACAGGATGGCACTTAAAAAAAACTAGGCCCCAAACAGCACATCATGCAGAGAAGTAAAAGAGGTGCAGTGAGGTAGTTGTATGACTAAGCTAAGCAACACAAGTGTACGGCACAAACACCTGGCCCATCTAGGAGTGGCACTGAAGTGTCAGACAGGATGGCACTTAAAAAAAGTAGTCCACAAACAGCACATGATGCAAAGTAGAAAAATAGGTGCACCAAGGTTGCTGTATGACTAAGCTAAGCGACAGAAGTGTGCAGCACAAACACTGGCCCATCTAGGAGTGGCACGCAGTGGCTGAATGTCAATAGTTTCCGCACTTTTTCGGGCCTCCGACAGCATCTTCTGCACGCCCCTGTCATTTCTCAAAAATGTCTGCACCACCAAATTATTTGTATGTGAAAAATATGGGATGTGCTGGAATTTGCCCAGATATAATGCACACACAATAATGGTGGCATTGTCCAATACCACAAATACCCAGGAGAGTCTAAGTGGGGTAAGCCATTGTGCGATGATGTCACTGAGTTTCCATAAGAGGTTGTCAGCGGTGTGCCTCTTACGGAAACCCGTGATACACAGTGTAGCCTGCCTAGGAATGAGCTGGCATTTGTGAGATGCTGCAACTGGTGCCGTTGCTGTTGTTGCTGCGGGAGGCAATACATCTACCCAGTGGCCTATCACAGTCATGTAGTCCTTAGTTTGCCCTGCTTTACTTGTCCACATGTACGTGGTTAAGTGGACACTGGGGGTAATTCCAAGTTGATCACAGCAGGAATTCTGTTAGCAACTGGGCAAAACCATGTGCACTGCAGGGGAGGCAGATATAATATGTGCAGAGAGAGTTAGATTTGGGTGTGGTGTGTTCATTCCGCAATCTAATTTGCAGTGTAAAAATAAAGCAGCCAGTATTTACCCTGCACAGAAATAAAATAACCCACCCAAATCTAACTCTCTCTGCACATGTTATATCTGCCACACCTGCAGTGCACATGGTTTTGCCCAACTGCTAAAAAATTTCCTGCTGCGATCAACTTGGAATTACCCCCACTGGGTACAACCACATTTTTTAGGACACTGAGGACACTTTTCTTAATGTCCCTGTACTTCCTAGTGAAGTGGAATCAAGATGGATTTGGTACCGGGGACACACTATCTCCATCAATTGTGGAAATCCCACTGCACTAATGGTGGATACCAGAGGCACATCTACCACCAACATAGCTGTCAAATGCCTCAGTAATCCGCTTTGCAACAGGATGACTGCTGTAATATTTCATCTTCCTCACAAAGGACTATTGGACAGTCATTTGCTTAGTTGAAGTAGTACAAGTGGTTTTCCAACTTCCCTTCTGGGATGACGATCGACTCCCAGCAGCAACAACAGCAGTGGCAGCAGCAGCAGTAGGAGCAAGTGGTTCTTGATCTTTCCCTATTTTATCCTCAACATTTTTGTTCTCCATTATTTTTCTGGAGTTATATAACAATATGCAGCACAGGAGGTCGTACCTCTAAACCACACAGGGCAAACCCTGTAAAAATTATTTGGATTAAATATTAATAACCCCTTTATTTGGAGTAATTAATATACAGCACAGGACAGCACTGCTGAACTTATATGGCAGCAGCACTGGACTGGACTTATATGGCAGTACCACTGGACTGGATTTATACGGCAGTACCACTGGACTTATACAGCAATACCACTAGACTTATATGGCAGTATCACTGGACTAATATGGCAGTACCACTGGACTGGATTTATACGACAGTATCACTGGATTTATATGGCAGTACCACTGGACTTATACGGCAGTATCGCTGAACTTATATGGCAGTATCACTGGATTTATACGGCAGTATCACTGGACTTATACAGCAGTACCACTGGACTGGATTTATACAGCAGTACCACTGTATTTATATGGCAGTACCACCGGACTTATGGCAGCACAGGAACACCACCACTATACTGATAAAGGACAACACAGCACCACTGCACTGGACTGGACTTATACAGCAGCACTGGGCATATGGCAGCAGAGGACAACACCACTGTGACTGGACTGATGCAGCACAGGAACATCACCACTGGACAGATGCAGGACAACACAGCACCACTGCAATTTACTGGACTTATACAGCAGCACTGGACAAATAGCAGCAGAGGACACCACCACTGTGACTGGACTGATGCAGCACAGGGACACCAACACTGGACGGATGCAGGACAACACAGCACCACTGCAATGGACTGGACTTATTCAGCAGCACTGGACATATGGCAGAAGAGGACACCACCACTGTGACTGGACTGATGCAGCACAGGGACACCACCATTGGACTGATGCAGGACAACACAGCACCACTGCAATGAACTGGACTTATACAGCAGAGAACCAAACCTGCTCATCTCTATTTTAAAATAGTGCAAGAGTTAGACCTTTGTGGAGTTGACCATCGCAAATATGTAGCATAGCAGAGGCATTTATTAAGAAGGCTGTAAAATGTTCTTTAGATGCAGATTCTTGCCTATGCTCAACTTCCTGACTGTGCTACTTCACCACTTTTTACTTTTGTGAAACCCTAAATTAGATATTTCCAAAGATCTTAAAAAGGTTTATGCAAGAAAGAAAACATGGTAAGGCTTTTAATATTTCTTTGCAAATACTCACTAAATGGCTGTACACATGGAGGTGTCTGTGTGTCCCCATTGTCCACCAGTGGTGCCAACAGGGGAGGTGTGGCCAGGCCTCCTTGCACAATAAGAAAAAAAAACGAATGTAAGCAGCAAATTGCAGGCATGCAGGGGGGGCACCTATATTATATTTGATGGGAAGCAGTAGCAAGTGCGTGTCACGATCCAGGTAATTCCTTATCAGTATTTACCTTCCAAATGCCTCCTGAGACTGTCCCAGCGTTCCAAGCCTGGATTCCATCTGCACTGTCTGTGTGCAGCACGCTGTATCTCTTTGTCTCAAAACTCTTCACTGTGATTCTGGCAGCTTCATGGTTAAAGCTCACATGCAAGTTACAAACAATCTTTCCCTCCAAAAGCAAACATGGGCGCAGCCATGTTTGCTTTCATCACATGTTGCTTTTCAGCCTATCAGCTGCACTCTGCTCTCATCCTGATTACCCAGCAGCTGCACTCTGGTCTCTGGTTAATCAGCCAGCCAATCCCTGTTTCCCAGCTGGTATAAATATCTTGTTCCTGGGGTGGAAAGATGTCAGTGCTTCAATTGTCTTCAGTGATTCCAGTGTGCAGTCCTCCCATGGACTTTCTTTGCAGTACAGCCTGACTCTGCAGTGTCTCATCATTGCATCCTGTGACTGGCAGTTACCTACACCAGCTTCCAGCAGTGCTCTGCCCTGCCAGTAACCATCGGTGTTCCACCATCGATCTCCAGTCATCATCGGTGTTCCGCCATCGATCCCAAGTTACCATTGGCGTTCCGCCATCGATCCCAAGTCATCATCGGTGTTCCGCCATCGATCCCAAGTTACCACCGGTGTTCCGCCATCGATCCCAAGTCACCATCGGTTTGCTATCATCAGTATTCCTCTGAACTGTGTTTCCTATTACCGGTACCAAGTCATCAATATTCCTCTGAACTGTGTTTAATAAAACCTTTGAACTTTCCTTTGTTGTCGTGGTCACGCCTTTGGGCATTTGTTCTAAAGGTTCCCTGCATGTCCAAGAACCCTGTACTGCCTCCCAGGTACACATATACCTCAGCCCCTACAACTGAGGCTTCCCCCTGGTCAGCACCAGCCCTCAGTTGTGACAGTAAGCACTGACCAAGGGGTATAAACTCCAGTTCCTGGCTCAGTCTCATCTCCTTGGACAACACGTCACATTCTGTGAACAGGCGTCTCCTGTTTGCAGTCCTCTGACTGCAGAGAAACCCCTGTGTATTGGACCTGTGGAACTACAGGTCCCAGCAGTTCCAGCATCCTCGGATCAAATCCGGTCCTATCCGTCAGTCCGAGGACTCCTCCGGTTCCAGCCGATTCAAGCTTTTCTGGACCCAATCCGGTCCCATCCGTCTGTCCAGATCAGCCTCCTTCGGTTCCAGCCGATTCCAGTAAGCCTCCTTTGGTTCCAGCCGATTCCAGTAAGCCTCCTTCGGTTCCAGCCGATTCCAGTAAGCCTCCTTCGGTTCCAGCCGATTCCAGTAAGATTCCACTGGTTCCAGCCAGCCTGAGTGGCTCCAATGATGGGCTACCTCCTCCGGTTCCAGCCGTAGGTCCAAAGACTCCTTCAGTTCCAGCTGATTCAACTGTCTCCAGACTCAATCCGGTCCCATCCATCTGTCCGAATCAGCCTCCTTCGGTTCCAGCCGATTCTAGTACCTTCGGATCTAATTCTGTCCTATCCGTCGGTCTAAAGACTCCGCCGGTCTCAGCCGGTTCAAGTTTGTCTGGACTCAATCTGGTCTCATCCATAGGTCCAGTACAGTCTCCTCTGGTTCCAGCCAGTTCAAGTTCATCAGGATTCAATCTAGATTCTTCCGTTTGTTCAGGTAAAGAATTTATAAGAAGTGTCCTGGGGCCACTCCTAAAGGAGGGGGTGCTGTCACGATCCAGGTAATTCCTTATCAGTATTTACCTTCCAAATGCCTCCTGAGACTGTCCCAGCGTTCCAAGCCTGGATTCCATCTGCACTGTCTGTGTGCAGCACGCTGCATCTCTTTGTCTCAAAACTCTTCACTGTGATTCTGGCAGCTTCATGGTTAAAGCTCACATGCAAGTTACAAACAATCTTTCCCTCCAAAAGCAAACATGGGCGCAGCCATGTTTGCTTTCATCACATGTTGCTTTTCAGCCTTTCAGCTGCACTCTGCTCTCATCCTGATTACCCAGCAGCTGCACTCTGGTCTCTGGTTAATCAGCCAGCCAATCCCTGTTTCCCAGCTGGTATAAATATCTTGTTCCTGGGGTGGAAAGATGTCAGTGCTTCAATTGTCTTCAGTGATTCCAGTGTGCAGTCCTCCCATGGACTTTCTCTGCAGTACAGCCTGACTCTGCAGTGTCTCATCATTGCATCCTGTGACTGGCAGTTACCGACACCAGCTTCCAGCAGTGCTCTGCCCTGCCAGTAACCATCGGTGTTCCACCATCGATCTCCAGTCATCATCGGTGTTCCGCCATCGATCCCAAATTACCATCGGTGTTCCGCCATCGATCCCAAGTCATCATCGGTGTTCCACCATCGATCCCAAGTTACCATCGGTGTAACGCCATCGATCCCAAGTCACCATCGGTTTGCTATCATCAGTATTCCTCTGAACTGTGTTTCCTATTACCGGTACCAAGTCATCAATATTCCTCTGAACTGTGTTTAATAAAACCTTTGAACTTTCCTTTGTTGTCATGGTCACTAGAGATGAGCGCCTGAAATTTTTCGGGTTTTGTGTTTTGGTTTTGGGTTCGGTTCCGCGGCCGTGTTTTGGGTTCGAACGCGTTTTGGCAAAACCTCACCGAATTTTTTTTGTCGGATTCGGGTGTGTTTTGGATTCGGGTGTTTTTTTCAAAAAACACTAAAAAACAGCTTAAATCATAGAATTTGGGGGTCATTTTGATCCCAAAGTATTATTAACCTCAAAAACCATAATTTACACTCATTTTCAGTCTATTCTGAATACCTAACACCTCACAATATTATTTTTAGTCCTAAAATTTGCACCGAGGTCGCTGTGTGAGTAAGATAAGCGACCCTAGTGGCCGACACAAACACCGGGCCCATCTAGGAGTGGCACTGCAGTGTCACGCAGGATGTCCCTTCCAAAAAACCCTCCCCAAACAGCACATGACGCAAAGAAAAAAAGAGGCGCAATGAGGTAGCTGTGTGAGTAAGATTAGCGACCCTAGTGGCCGACACAAACACCGGGCCCATCTAGGAGTGGCACTGCAGTGTCACGCAGGATGTCCCTTCCAAAAAACCCTCCCCAAACAGCACATGACGCAAAGAAAAAAAGAGGCGCAATGAGGTAGCTGTGTGAGTAAGATTAGCGACCCTAGTGGCCGACACAAACACCGGGCCCATCTAGGAGTGGCACTGCAGTGTCACGCAGGATGTCCCTTCCAAAAAACCCTCCCCAAACAGCACATGACGCAAATAAAAAAAGAGGCGCAATGAGGTAGCTGTGTGAGTAAGATTAGCGACCCTAGTGGCCGACACAAACACCGGGCCCATCTAGGAGTGGCACTGCAGTGTCACGCAGGATGTCCCTTCCAAAAAACCCTCCCCAAACAGCACATGACGCAAAGAAAAAAAGAGGCGCAATGAGGTAGCTGACTGTGTGAGTAAGATTAGCGACCCTAGTGGCCGACACAAACACCGGGCCCATCTAGGAGTGGCACTGCAGTGTCACGCAGGATGTCCCTTCCAAAAAACCCTCCCCAATCAGCACATGATGCAAAGAAAAAGAAAAGAAAAAAGAGGTGCAAGATGGAATTGTCCTTGGGCCCTCCCACCCACCCTTATGTTGTATAAACAAAACAGGACATGCACACTTTAACCAACCCATCATTTCAGTGACAGGGTCTGCCACACGACTGTGACTGATATGACGGGTTGGTTTGGACCCCCCCCAAAAAAGAAGCAATTAATCTCTCCTTGCACAAACTGGCTCTACAGAGGCAAGATGTCCACCTCATCTTCACCTTACGATATATCACCGTGTACATCCCCCTCCTCACAGATTATCAATTCGTCCCCACTGGAATCCACCATCTCAGCTCCCTGTGTACTTTGTGGAGGCAATTGCTGCTGGTCAATGTCTCCGCGGAGGAATTGATTATAATTCATTTTAATGAACATCATCTTCTCCACATTTTCTGGATGTAACCTCGTACGCCGATTGCTGACAAGGTGAGCGGCGGCACTAAACACTCTTTCGGAGTACACACTTGTGGGAGGGCAACTTAGGTAGAATAAAGCCAGTTTGTGCAAGGGCCTCCAAATTGCCTCTTTTTCCTGCCAGTATAAGTACGGACTGTGTGACGTGCCTACTTGGATGCGGTCACTCATATAATCCTCCACCATTCTATCAATGTTGAGAGAATCATATGCAGTGACAGTAGACGACATGTCCGTAATCGTTGTCAGGTCCTTCAGTCCGGACCAGATGTCAGCATCAGCAGTCGCTCCAGACTGCCCTGCATCACCGTCAGCGGGTGGGCTCGGAATTCTGAGCCTTTTCCTCGCACCCCCAGTTGCGGGAGAATGTGAAGGAGGAGATGTTGACAGGTCGCGTTCCGCTTGACTTGACAATTTTGTCACCAGCAGGTCTTTCAACCCCAGCAGGCCTGTGTCTGCCGGAAAGAGAGATCCAAGGTAGGCTTTAAATCTAGGATCGAGCACGGTGGCCAAAATGTAGTGCTCTGATTTCAACAGATTGACCACCCGTGAATCCTTGTTAAGCGAATTAAGGGCTGCATCCACAAGTCCCACATGCCTAGCGGAATCGCTCCCTTTTAGCTCCTTCTTCAATGCCTCCAGCTTCTTCTGCAAAAGCCTGATGAGGGGAATGACCTGACTCAGGCTGGCAGTGTCTGAACTGACTTCACGTGTGGCAAGTTCAAAGGGCATCAGAACCTTGCACAACGTTGAAATCATTCTCCACTGCACTTGAGACAGGTGCATTCCACCTACTATATCGTGCTCAATTGTATAGGCTTGAATGGCCTTTTGCTGCTCCTCCAACCTCTGAAGCATATAGAGGGTTGAATTCCACCTCGTTACCACTTCTTGCTTCAGATGATGGCAGGGCAGGTTCAGTAGTTTTTGGTGGTGCTCCAGTCTTCTGTACGTGGTGCCTGTACGCCGAAAGTGTCCCGCAATTTTTCTGGCCACCGACAGCATCTCTTGCACGCCCCTGTCGTTTTTTAAAAAATTCTGCACCACCAAATTCAAGGTATGTGCAAAACATGGGACGTGCTGGAATTTGCCCATATTTAATGCACACACAATATTGCTGGCGTTGTCCGATGCCACAAATCCACAGGAGAGTCCAATTGGGGTAAGCCATTCCGCGTTGATCTTCCTCAGTTGCCGTAAGAGGTTTTCAGCTGTGTGCGTATTCTGGAAAGCGGTGATACAAAGCGTAGCCTGCCTAGGAAAGAGTTGGCGTTTGCGAGATGCTGCTACTGGTGCCGCCGCTGCTGTTCTTGCGGCGGGAGTCCATACATCTACCCAGTGGGCTGTCACAGTCATATAGTCCTGACCCTGCCCTGCTCCACTTGTCCACATGTCCGTGGTTAAGTGGACATTGGGTACAACTGCATTTTTTAGGACACTGGTGAGTCTTTTTCTGACGTCCGTGTACATTCTCGGTATCGCCTGCCTAGAGAAGTGGAACCTAGATGGTATTTGGTAACGGGGGCACACTGCCTCAATAAATTGTCTAGTTCCCTGTGAACTAACGGCGGATACCGGACGCACGTCTAACACCAACATAGTTGTCAAGGACTCAGTTATCAGCTTTGCAGTAGGATGACTGCTGTGATATTTCATCTTCCTCGCAAAGGACTGTTGAACAGTCAATTGCTTACTGGAAGTAGTACAAGTGGGCTTACGACTTCCCCTCTGGGATGACCATCGACTCCCAGCGGCAACAACAGCAGCGCCAGCAGCAGTAGGCGTTACACGCAAGGATGCATCGGAGGAATCCCAGGCAGGAGAGGACTCGTCAGAATTGCCAGTGACATGGCCTGCAGGACTATTGGCATTCCTGGGGAAGGAGGAAATTGACACTGAGGGAGTTGGTGGGGTGGTTTGCGTGAGCTTGGTTACAAGAGGAAGGGATTTACTGGTCAGTGGACTGCTTCCGCTGTCACCCAAAGTTTTTGAACTTGTCACTGACTTATTATGAATGCGCTGCAGGTGACGTATAAGGGAGGATGTTCCGAGGTGGTTAACGTCCTTACCCCTACTTATTACAGCTTGACAAAGGGAACACACGGCTTGACACCTGTTGTCTGCATTTCTGGTGAAATACCTCCACACCGAAGAGCTGATTTTTTTGGTATTTTCACCTGGCATGTCAACGGCCATATTCCTCCCACGGACAACAGGTGTCTCCCCGGGTGCCTGACTTAAACAAACCACCTCACCATCAGAATCCTCCTGGTCAATTTCCTCCCCAGCGCCAGCAACACCCATATCCTCCTCATCCTGGTGTACTTCAACACTGACATCTTCAATCTGACTATCAGGAACTGGACTGCGGGTGCTCCTTCCAGCACTTGCAGGGGGCGTGCAAATGGTGGAAGGCGCATGCTCTTCACGTCCAGTGTTGGGAAGGTCAGGCATCGCAACCGACACAATTGGACTCTCCTTGTGGATTTGGGATTTCGAAGAATGCACAGTTCTTTGCTGTGCTGCTTTTGCCAGCTTGAGTCTTTTCATTTTTCTAGCGAGAGGCTGAGTGCTTCCATCCTCATGTGAAGCTGAACCACTAGCCATGAACATAGGCCAGGGCCTCAGCCGTTCCTTGCCACTCCGTGTGGTAAATGGCATATTGGCAAGTTTACGCTTCTCCTCCGACAATTTTATTTTAGGTTTTGGAGTCCTTTTTTTACTGATATTTGGTGTTTTGGATTTGACATGCTCTGTACTATGACATTGGGCATCGGCCTTGGCAGACGACGTTGCTGGCATTTCATTGTCTCGGCCATGACTAGTGGCAGCAGCTTCAGCACGAGGTGGAAGTGGATCTTGATCTTTCCCTAATTTTGGAACCTCAACATTTTTGTTCTCCATATTTTAATAGGCACAACTAAAAGGCACCTCAGGTAAACAATGGAGATGGATGGATTGGATACTAGTATACAATTATGGACGGGCTGCCGAGTGCCGACACAGAGGTAGCCACAGCCGTGAACTACCGCACTGTACTGTGTCTGCTGCTAATATATAGACTGGTTGATAAAGAGATAGTATACTCGTAACTAGTATGTATGTATAAAGAAAGAAAAAAAAACCACGGTTAGGTGGTATATACAATTATGGACGGGCTGCCGAGTGCCGACACAGAGGTAGCCACTGCCGTGAACTACCGCACTGTACTGTGTCTGCTGCTAATATAGACTGGTTGATAAAGAGATAGTATACTCGTAACTAGTATGTATGTATAAAGAAAGAAAAAAAAACCACGGTTAGGTGGTATATACAATTATGGACGGGCTGCCGAGTGCCGACACAGAGGTAGCCACAGCCGTGAACTACCGCACTGTACTGTGTCTGCTGCTAATATATAGACTGGTTGATAAAGAGATAGTATACTCGTAACTAGTATGTATGTATAAAGAAAGAAAAAAAAACCACGGTTAGGTGGTATATACAATTATGGACGGGCTGCCGAGTGCCGACACAGAGGTAGCCACAGCCGTGAACTACCGCACTGTACTGTGTCTGCTGCTAATATATAGACTGGTTGATAAAGAGATAGTATTAGAGATGAGCGCCTGAAATTTTTCGGGTTTTGTGTTTTGGTTTTGGGTTCGGTTCCGCGGCCGTGTTTTGGGTTCGAACGCGTTTTGGCAAAACCTCACCGAATTATTTTTGTCGGATTCGGGTGTGTTTTGGATTCGGGTGTTTTTTTCCAAAAACACTAAAAAACAGCTTAAATCATAGAATTTGGGGGTCATTTTGATCCCAAAGTATTATTAACCTCAAAAACCATAATTTACACTCATTTTCAGTCTATTCTGAATACCTCACACCTCACAATATTATTTTTAGTCCTAAAATTTGCACCGAGGTCGCTGTGTGAGTAAGATAAGCGACCCTAGTGGCCGACACAAACACCGGGCCCATCTAGGAGTGGCACTGCAGTGTCACGCAGGATGTCCCTTCCAAAAAACCCTCCCCAAACAGCACATGACGCAAAGAAAAAAAGAGGCGCAATGAGGTAGCTGTGTGAGTAAGATTAGCGACCCTAGTGGCCGACACAAACACCGGGCCCATCTAGGAGAGGCACTGCAGTGTCACGCAGGATGTCCCTTCCAAAAAACCCTCCCCAAACAGCACATGACGCAAAGAAAAAAAGAGGCTTTTTACTGATATTTGGTGTTTTGGATTTGACATGCTCTGTACTATGACATTGGGCATCGGCCTTGGCAGACGACGTTGCTGGCATTTCATCGTCTCGGCCATGACTAGTGGCAGCAGCTTCAGCACGAGGTGGAAGTGGATCTTGATCTTTCCCTAATTTTGGAACCTCAACTTTTTTGTTCTCCATATTTTATAGGCAGAACTAAAAGGCACCTCAGGTAAACAATGGAGATGGATGGATTGGATACTAGTATACAATTATGGACGGACTGCCACGGTTAGGTGGTATAAAAAAACCACGGTTAGGTGGTATATATTGTAATACAATTATGGATGGACGGACTGCCTGCCGAGTGCCGACACAGAGGTAGCCACAGCCGTGAACTACCGCACTGTACACTGGTTGATAAAGAGATAGTAGTATACTCGTAACAACTAGTATGACTGACTATGACGGTATAAAGAATGAAAAAAAAACCACGGTTAGGTGGTATATATTGTAATACAATTATGGATGGACGGACTGCCTGACGAGTTCCGACACAGAGGTAGCCACAGCCGTGAACTACCGCACTGTACACTGGTTGATAAAGAGATAGTAGTATACTCGTAACAACTAGTATGACTGACTATGACGGTATAAAGAATGAAAAAAAAACCACGGTTAGGTGGTATATATTATAATACAATTATGGATGGACAAACTGCCTGCCGACTGCCGACACAGAGGTAGCCACAGCCGTGAACTACCGCACTGTACACTGGTTGATAAAGAGATAGTAGTATACTCGTAACAACTAGTATGACACTATGACGGTATAAAGAATGAAAAAAAAACCACGGTTAGGTGGTATATATTATAATACAATTATGGATTGACGGACTGCCTGCCGACTGCCGACACAGAGGTAGCCACAGCCGTGAACTACCGCACTGTACACTGGTTGATAAAGAGATAGTAGTATACTCGTAACAACTAGTATGACACTATGACGGTATAAAGAATGAAAAAAAAACCACGGTTAGGTGGTATATATTATAATACAATTATGGATGGACGGACTGCCTGCCGAGTGCCGACACAGAGGTAGCCACAGCCGTGAACTACCGCACTGTACACTGGTTGATAAAGAGATAGTAGTATACTCGTAACAACTAGTATGACTGACTATGACGGTATAAAGAATGAAAAAAAAACCACGGTTAGGTGGTATATATTATAATACAATTATGGATGGACGGACTGCCTGCCGACTGCCGACACAGAGGTAGCCACAGCCGTGAACTACCGCACTGTACACTGGTTGATAAAGAGATAGTAGTATACTCGTAACAACTAGTATGACACTATGACGGTATAAAGAATGAAAAAAAAACCACGGTTAGGTGGTATATATTATAATAATACAATTATGGATGGACGGACTGCCTGCCGACTGCCGACACAGAGGTAGCCACAGCCGTGAACTACCGCACTGTACACTGGTTGATAAAGAGATAGTAGTATACTCGTAACAACTAGTATGACTATGACGACGGTATAAAGAAAGAAAAAAAAATACCACGGTTAGGTGGTATATAATTATACAATTATGGATGGACGGACTGCCTGCCGAGTGCCGACTGCCGACACAGAGGTAGCCACAGCCGTGAACTACCGCACTGTACTGTGTCTGCTGCTAATATAGACTGGTTGATAAAGAGATAGTATACAACAATATACTACTATACTGGTGGTCAGGCACTGGTCACCACTAGTCACACTGGCAGTGGCACTCCTGCAGCAAAAGTGTGCACTGTTTAATTTTAAATTAATATAATATTATGTACTCCTGGCTCCTGCTATAACAACCTGCAGTGCTCCCCAGTCTCCCCCACAATTATTATAAGCTTTTATACATTGATGTGCAGCACACTGGGCTGAGCTGAGTGCACACAGACTGAGTCACACTGTGTGACTGCTGTGTATCGTTTTTTTCAGGCAGAGAACGGATATAGCAGAGAACGGATAAATTAAATAAAAGTTAACTTAACAACAACTGCACTGGTCACTGTGGTAAACTCTGTCTGCACAATCTCTCTCTCTCTCTCTTCTAATCTATTCTAATGGAGAGGACGCCAGCCACGTCCTCTCCCTATCAATCTCAATGCACGTGTGAAAATGGCGGCGACGCGCGGCTCCTTATATAGAATCCGAGTCTCGCGAGAATCCGACAGCGTCATGATGACGTTCGGGCGCGCTCGGGTTAACCGAGCAAGGCGGGAAGATCCGAGTCGCTCGGACCCGTGAAAAAAAAAGTGAAGTTCGTGCGGGTTCGGATTCAAAGAAACCGAACCCGCTCATCTCTAGATAGTATACTCGTAACTAGTATGTATGTATAAAGAAAGAAAAAAAAACCACGGTTAGGTGGTATATACAATTATGGACGGGCTGCCGAGTGCCGACACAGAGGTAGCCACAGCCGTGAACTACCGCACTGTACTGTGTCTGCTGCTAATATATAGACTGGTTGATAAAGAGATAGTATACTCGTAACTAGTATGTATGTATAAAGAAAGAAAAAAAAACCACGGTTAGGTGGTATATACAATTATGGACGGGCTGCCGAGTGCCGACACAGAGGTAGCCACAGCCGTGAACTACCGCACTGTACTGTGTCTGCTGCTAATATATAGACTGGTTGATAAAGAGATAGTATACTCGTAACTAGTATGTATGTATAAAGAAAGAAAAAAAAACCACGGTTAGGTGGTATATACAATTATGGACGGGCTGCCGAGTGCCGACACAGAGGTAGCCACAGCCGTGAACTACCGCACTGTACTGTGTCTGCTGCTAATATAGACTGGTTGATAAAGAGATAGTATACTACTAATATTATATATACTGGTGGTCAGGTCACTGGTCACTAGTCACACTGGCAGTGGCACTCCTGCAGCAAAAGTGTGCACTGTTTAATTTTAATATAATATTATGTACTCCTGGCTCCTGCTATAACCTATAACTGGCACTGCAGTAGTGCTCCCCAGTCTCCCCCACAATTATAAGCTGTGTGAGCTGAGCAGTCAGACAGATATATAATATATATAGATGATGCAGCACACTGGCCTGAGCCTGAGCAGTGCACACAGATATGGTATGTGACTGACTGAGTCACTGTGTGTATCGCTTTTTTCAGGCAGAGAACGGATATATTAAATAAACTGCACTGTGTGTCTGGTGGTCACTCACTATATAATATATTATGTACTCCTGGCTCCGGCTATAACCTATAACTGGCACTGCAGTAGTGCTCCCCAGTCTCCCCCACAATTATAAGCTGTGTGAGCTGAGCAGTCAGACAGATATATATAATATTATATATAGATAATAGATGATGCAGCACACTGGCCTGAGCCTGAGCAGTGCACACAGATATGGTATGTGACTGAGTCACTGTGTGCTGTGTATCGCTTTTTTCAGGCAGAGAACGGATTATAAATAAAACTGGTGGTCACTGGTCACTATCAGCAAAACTCTGCACTGTACTGAGTACTCCTAATGCTCCCCAAAATTAGTAAATCAAGTGTCTCTCTAATCTATTCTAAACGGAGAGGACGCCAGCCACGTCCTCTCCCTATCAATCTCAATGCACGTGTGAAAATGGCGGCGACGCGCGGCTCCTTATATAGAATCCGAGTCTCGCGATAGAATCCGAGCCTCGCGAGAATCCGACAGCGTCATGATAACGTTCGGGCGCGCTCGGGTTAACCGAGCAAGGCGGGAAGATCCGAGTCGCTCGGACCCGTGAAAAAAAACATGAAGTTCTGGCGGGTTCGGATTCAGAGAAACCGAACCCGCTCATCTCTAATGGTCACGCCTTTGGGCATTTGTTCTAAAGGTTCCCTGCATGTCCAAGAACCCTGTACTGCCTCCCAGGTACACATATACCTCAGCCCCTACAACTGAGGCTTCCCCCTGGTCAGCACCAGCCCTCAGTTGTGACAGTGCGCAGTTGTGCGCAGGTGGAATCACCTCTCCACTGCACGTTGGAGAGAGGCTGACTGCTGCTGCTGCCTCTCTCCTTAGCCAGCACACAACAGCATGTGCTGCGCTGGGGGAGAGAGGCTGCTGAAGCAGCAGCAGTCAGTCCTTTCCCCTTGTCTGCACACTGCCTGTAACAGGGAAGTGGCTGACAGTGGATCCCGAGCCCCTTCTAGGCCTCTCCGACAGCCCCAGGCCTGAGTAAGGACTACCTGCATGAAATGACACAAGACAAAAAAAGACTTTCAAACCTAACAACATACAGAAAAGGGCAACTTACACAACCAACCAAGAATCCATTTGAGTCGCTAGCCAAAAGGCGACTCTCCAATCATTGTGTATGCTCAAACCAACACACGTGCCACCAATGTACATGTTTTTTCATGGTTTGGGAGCATTTTTGTTCACAACATGGTGACGCCACTGTAGCAAGTGCAAATTCTGACCAATTGGAATATGTTTGCCATTTTACCAATTTACTCTGATTCCCTTACGAAATTAGGTGCAAGATCAGTCATATTTGTCATGAAAATTCCGTAGTATCCACAACAATGACAACATGCAAGAAAACATGATTCATAGGAAATGAGCGATTTGTGGTGCAAAACGTTCTGGTGTTAAGATGTGATTCTGGAACACAGCCAAATATGATCTAATCAATCTATCTATCTATCTATCTATCTATCTATCTATCTATCTATCTATCTATCTATCTATCTATCTGCAAACAAAATCAGAATTTTTCTACTCACGAATTTACTAAGGATCAATTTGCATGGAAGTTGCATGTCAAATGCGACTTTGCACTCCAAACCATGACAACTCACCGTTGGTACAAACATCATCAAAATATCACTGGTAGCAACAGAAATCACACATTTACTAAGAATTATCTTTGAACATGTGCATACATTTTTATCTAAATCGCACCTAAATGCACAAAATCAATGCACTGGTATTTTTTTGAGGGTGTTGACATGTGAGAATCGTTTTTCTCCTGTGTACCATACAAAGCTCCACCAAAATCACTCAAAAAAATCAACAAAAAATGCACTTCAATGCATCACTTCCAAACAGCAACATGTGAAAACCATTATAACTTAACCAATCAGAATGCTAATAAAAGTCCACCAAGTTAACTGCAGCACTCACGTACTGCTCTCAGCCATGGCAGAAACAGGTTTTGGAGTAGCTCGGACCTTTGCAGTTATTTCATGTGGCCTGCCCCCAGCTGACTGAATGGGCCCGGGACAAGAAACAGAACAGAGGAACCAGCAGGGCAGAATGTTTTTGGGTGATTTTGTTTCTTTATGGCAACTTGTGGTGCAATTTATAGTACAAATTGAGGTGCGAGTTGGTTTATGTTGACGTGAATTCTGAGACATTCTAATGTGACTTACAGTACTTTCATGTGCAACTTCTAAAGCGACTTCCCATGCCAAAGCTGCATAATCGCACAAAAATTGCACACTCCAAAATTTGACCACAAACATCAATGAAAGACATCACGCAAGCCAAAATGATTGTTAGTAACTTTGGGATTTTTATTCCAGCGATTTGGGGTGGTAACTGGTGATTATGGGCGATTTGTAAAATTGATTCTTAGCAAATTTCACCCCAATGCCTATATAAAAAGGCTCATTCTCCTTTCAACAAATGCTTATGTTTTAGACGCAATATTTTTTAATGTATCTATTTTATTTGCCAATTCTATTGCATTTTTATAGCAAACTGTATGTATGCACATGCAGATACCTGTTTTCAGATACAATTTAGTTCAAATAAGCAGATTTTGTATTTTTAGCTTCCTTGTATATAGCTTCGCTGGAAATACTTTTTTCCCCGTCAATCTGTATAAGTAGGCATTGCCACACCTCCTGCTAGTGTGTTTGGCCTAATCATCAGAGATGTGGCCAAGTACCCTTATATATATTCATGGAAAAAAAGGGGGGCACGATCAATTTGCATGGAAGTTGCATGTCAAATGCGACTTTGCACTCCAAACCATGACAACTCACCATTGGTACAAACATCATCAAAATATCACTGGTAGCAATGGAAATCACACATTTACTAAGAATTATCTTTGAACATGTGCATACATTTTTATCTAAATCGCACCTAAATGCACAAAATCAATGCACTGGTATTTTTTTGAGGGTGTTGACATGTGAGAATCGTTTTTCTCCTGTGTACCATACAAAGCTCCACCAAAATCACTAAAAAATCACACAAAAAATGCACTTCAATGCATCACTTCCAAAAAGCAACATGTGAAAACCATTATAACTTAACCAATCAGAATGCTAATAAAAGTCCACCAAGTTAACTGCAGCACTCACGTACTGCTCTCAGCCATGGCAGAAACTGTTTTGGAGTAGCTCGGACATAGGCAGTTATTTCATGTGGCCTGCCCCAGCTGACTGAATGGGCCCGGGACAAGAAAAAGAACAGAGGAACCAGCAGGGCAAAATGTTTTTGGGTGATTTTGTTTCTTTATGGCAACTTGTGGTGCAATTTATAGTACAAATTGAGGTGCGAGTTGGTTTATGTTGACGTGAATTCTGAGACATTCTAATGTGACTTACAGTACTTTCATGTGCAACTTCTAAAGCGACTTCCCATGCCAAAGCTGCATAATCGCACTAAAAATTGCACACTCCAAAATTTGACCACAAACATCATTGAAAGACATCATGCAAGCCAAAATGATTGTTAGTAAATTTGGGATTTTTATTCCAGCGATTTGGGGTGGTAACTGGTGATTATGGGCGATTTGTAAAATTGATTCTTAGCAAATTTCACCCCAATGCCTATATAAAAAGGCTCATTCTCCTTTCAACATATGCTTATGTTTTAGACGCAATATTTTTTAATGTATCTATTTTATTTGCCAATTCTATTGCATTTTTATAGCAAGCTGTATGTATGCACATGCAGATACCTGTTTTCAGATACAATTTAGTTCAAATAAGCAGATTTTGTATTTTTAGCTTCCTTGTATATAGCTTCGCTGGAAATACTTTTTTCCCCGTCAATCTGTATAAGTAGGCATTGCCACACCTCCTGCTAGTGTGTTTGGCCTAATCATCAGAGATGTGGCCACGTCCCCTTATATATATTCATGAAAAAAAGGGGGGCACGATCAGTGTGATTGTTCCCCTCCCAGGCAAAAGAGACTGCTGCTGTTGCACCACCACAGTGCAGAAGGAAGCTGCTGCTGCTGCTGGTACAGGTCAGAAGGGGAGGGGAGGCGGCGGAGAACCCAGGCCACTGCATCAGGCCCAGACCTGGATAGATAGTACCAGCCCCCCTCTCGGCTGCAGTGGTGAAAAGTATTTAAACCTGATTCATTATTTCAGATATACCTTCATAGGTGGGTTGAGCCATTATTTTACAGGTTTTTTTTATTGTGATTTATTTTTAATGGATTATCTAAAATGCAATGAGAAATTATTCTATAAGTGTTGCCTGCAATCACTTTAATCTTCCAGCAAGCAGGAAAATGTATTTGCAAGTCTATTGTTTGGGACAATATGAGGAACATTTTCTAAATTAAGTACAATTTATAAATTGAATGCGGCACTATAGGAGAAGTTTAGGCACGGACTGTGCCAATCAATAAAATGGAATGCTTTTATTTTTCAAAAGTGACCTTGCCTGTTAACTACATCTGTACTTCTGAAATTCAAATGTATTCAAATGAAAAATATGGAAACTGTGGTCTGTTACTTTAAATAATAATATTGTACATTTGGGTTATTCATCCAAGATATTTTATAAGAATAAATAAATTACCTGAAAAATTGATTGCTTTATCTTTTTTTGACAATGGAGGAATATTGAGGTCATTTACAGATGAAATGTATTGCGTGTCTAATGTGAGCTTTTATATTTGACTGTTAATATTTTCTTAAAACAATTTTTGCATTGTGTGTCACTTAACTGTTTGTTAGATCCGCTCATCTCTATGTAGCCTGTGTCAGTTATGTGTTTGCTTATCAATTGTAAGCTTTGTTTTACTGTATATTGGTTTCACATGTACAGTTCATACAGATGTGTCCTATTCTGAACGGGTGTGATATGGAGGGTCGACAAGAGTTAGGTCAACAGTGTCTAGGTGGACCACTATTGGTTGACAGTAAGTAGGTCAACTTGGGTTCAAGGTCGACAGGGACTCTAGGTTGACATGTACTAGGTCGACATGACATAAGGTCGACATGAGTGTTTTCACTTTTTTGGTGTCGTTTCCTTCATAAAGTAACCGGGAACCCCAGTTAGTGCACCCTGTCCCCACACATGGCTCGCTTCACTCTCCATGCCTTGGGCAAGGTACCTCGCTCCGATACCGCTGCGCTTGGCACAGGTTACCGATCCCAATGGTAGTGCACGTGGATCGTAAAATATGAAAAAGTTAAAAAAAATAATTTTTATTTTAAAAAAAGACTCATGTCGACCTTTTGTCATGTCGACCTAGAGTCCTTGTTGACCTAGAAACCATGGTGATCTACTTACTGTTGACCAATAGTGGTCGACCTAGACACTGTCAACCTATGTCTTATCGACCTAGAGAACGGATACCATTCTCAACACCTCACAGCTCACAATATTATTTTTATCCAGTTTAGGCCAAAAGGTTGCACCAAGGCAGCTGGATGACTAAGCTAAGCGACAGCATTAGGTGGCACAAACATGTGGCACTTAACATTCTAACATGGCACTGCAGTGGCAGACAGGGTGGCTGTTTAATAAACTATACGACCCCATAGTAAGTAACCAAGAAAGCTTTCATTAATCAATAAATAATAACTAGATTAGAGGCCCATAGAAGTTGAAGTATGTACAGTATGTAGTAGGGGTGTGCGCCGGGCCATTTTTTGGGTTTCATGTTTTAGTTTTGGATCTGGATCTCCTTCGTGTTTTGGATCTGTATAGGTTTTGCCAAAACCGCCTTTGCGGGTTTTGGTTTTGGATCTGTATTTTTTTTTTTAAATCATAAAAACAGCTAAAATCACAGAATTTGGGGTGTTTTTGTTCCTGCAGTATTATTAACCTCAATAATATTAATTTCCATTCATTTCCAGTCTATTCTGAACACCTTACAGCTCACAATTTTGTTATCATCCAGTTTAGGCTAAAAGGTTGCACTGAGGTAGCTGGATGACTAAGCTAAGCGACAGAAGTGGGCGGCACAAACATGTGGCACATCTAGGAGTGGCACTGCAATGGCAGACAGGATATCACTTTTAGAAACTATGCAAAAAAAAAATGCTCCAAAGAGCATATAATACAAAATAAAGAGGTGCAAGATGGAATTGTCCTTGGGCCCTCCCACACACCCTTATGTTGTATATATTAAACAGGCCATGCAAAGTTTAACAAACCAATTATTTCAGTGACAGGGACTTGTGGCTGAAATGATTGGCTTGTTTGTATCCCCACAAAACAAGCTGGCAATGGGCAGTCCAGAAACAGGCTTTATTACTTTAAATAGGAACAATGTTATCATCAGCATCCGATTCCTCATCCACATCAGTGTGTACATCCTCTTCTTCACAGACTATTAATTCATCCCCACTGGAATCCACCATCACACGTTGCTCTGTACTTTTTGGAGGTAATTGCTGATAAAGGTATTCCTCATGGAATTTGTAATTCATTTTGATGAACATCATCTTTTCCACATTATGGGTAAGTAACCTCCTACTCTGATCGCTGACAAGTTTCCCGGCTGCGCTAAAACTCTCTCTGAGTACACACTGGGGGGTGGGCAATTTAAGTAAAACAAAGCCAGTTTGTGCAATGGCCTCCAAATTGCCCCTTTTTCCTGACTGTATTGAAACAGGCTGTCTGGCATGCCTATTTGGATGCTATCACTGAAATAGTCATCAACCATTCTTTCAATGGTGACAGCATCATATGCAGTGACAATAGACATGTCAGAAATTGTCGGCAGCTCCTTCAGTCCGGACCAGATGTCAAAACTTGTTCCTGACTGATTTGTATCACCACCAGCGAGTCTCTTTGGAAAATTTAGTATTTTCCTTGCAGTCGCAGTTACCGGAGAAAATGGAGGAGTAGATGTTGCCATGTCACATTCCGTTTGAGCTGACAATTTTCTCACAAACAGCTCTTTGTATCTCGGCAGATTTATGCCCATTGGAAAGAAAGACACAACGTATGACTTAAACTCAGGATCAAGTACTGTTGCCAAAATATAGTGATCTGATTTCAAGAGATTGATGACTCTGGAATCCTGGCAGAGTAAAGGAAGGGCTTCATCTACAAGTCCGACATACTTAGCGGATACACTCCATTTCAGCTCCTCCTTCACTTTCTCCAGCCATTTTTGAAAAAGCCTGATGAGGGGAATGACCTGACTCAAGCTGGCAGTATCTGAACTAACTTCGAAGGGTTTGAGAACCTTGCACAACACAGAAATTATTCTCCACTGTGCTTGACTCAGGTGCATTCCCACTCCTTTCCCTATATTATAGGTGAATGTGTAGGCTTGAATGTCCTTTTGCTACTCCTCCATCTGCTGAAGCATATAAAGGGTAGAATTCCACCTTGTTACTACCTCTTGCTTCAGATGATGGCAGGGCAAATTTAAGAGTGTTTGCACCACCAAATGAAACATGGGATGTGTTGGAATTGGCCTAGATTTAATGCTCTCACAATATTGCTGGCATTGCCAGATATCACAAATCCCAAGGAGAGTTTAAGTGGAGTAAGCCATGTTCAATGATTTCCCTAAGTTTTTCAAAGAGGTTCTCAGCGGTGTGCCTCTTACTGAAACCATTGATACACAACATAGCCTGCCTCTGTATGAGTTGGCATATGTGAGATGCTGCTGCTGTTGGTGCTGTGGAAGGCAATACATACACCCAGCGGGATGTCACAGTCATATAGTCTTTAGTTTGCCCTGTTTCACTTGTCCACCTATCCATGGTTAAGTGGACATTGGGTACAACGGCATTTCTGAGGACACTAATAACACTTTTTTAATGTTATTGTACAGGCTGGGAATTTCTTGTCTAGTGAGGTGGAATCTAGATGAGATTTAGTACCGGGGACACAATATGTCCATCAACTGTCTAAATCCCACTGCACTAATGGCGGATACTGGATGAATGTCTAACACCAGCATAGTTGTTATGACCTCAGTAATCCTCTTTGCAACTAGGTGAGTGCCTGTCATACTACATCTTTCTTGCAAAGGATTGTTGAACAGTCAATTGTTTTGTTAAACTACAAGTAGTCTTCCTGGTCTCCTTCTGGGATACAGATCAACTCCCAGCAGAAACTGCAGCAGCAGTAGGCGTAGCACTCAAGGATCCTCTGGAGGAATTGGATATAGGACTACTTCCAATCCTGACTGAGGAGGAAACTGACAATGAGGGTGTTGGTGGTGGGGATTGCAGGCGCTTGGATCCAACAGAGAAAAGCGAGCTAAGTGTCGCTGGACTGGTTACGTTCTTATCCAAAGTTTCTGAATGTTTCAACAACTTGTGACGTATGCGCTTCAAGTGGCGTAACAAGAAAGAGGTTCCTAGGTGGTTATGGTCCCTACCTCTACTTACAATGACTTTACAAAGGCTACAGATGGCTACACAGTTATTGTCCAGGTGTGGGGAGAAATAATTCCATACAGAAGAGGCAGATTTTTTTGTCTTTTGCCCAGGCACAACAATGGGCTTTTTCATACCATGGCCAACAACTGTCTCCACTTGTGCCTTATTGAAACAAACCACTTCACCATCATAATCCTCATCTTCAACTTCCAACGCAGCACCAGCTACACCCATAGCCTCCTCATCCTGGTGTTCTTCTACAGTGACATCCTCAATATCAGCAACTAGCCTGGCTGTGGTCCTCCCAGCACTTGCAGAGGGTGTGCAAATGGTGGAAGGAGCCTCCTCTTCCCATACAGTATTGGAAAGGTCAGGCTTATACATCACAACTGTGGACACACTTGGACTCTCCTTGGGGATTGGTTACATTTCTGAATGCACAGTTGGTTCCTGTGCCTTAGCAAGTTTAACTTTTGTAACTCTTCTACTGGAAGGATGGCTTACATCATCATTATGAGATGCAAAACCACCAGTCATAAACACAGGCTAAGGCCTTAGCTGTTCCTTGCCACTCTGTGTAGTGAACGGAATATTAACAATTGTACATTTCTCATCAGCTAACTAGAGATGAGCGCCTGAAATTTTTCGGGTTTTGTGTTTTGGTTTTGGGTTCGGTTTCGCGGCCGTGTTTTGGGTTCGCCCGCGTTTTGGCAAAACCTCACCGAATTTTTTTTGTCGGATTCGGGTGTGTTTTGGATTCGGGTGTTTTTTTCAAAAAACCCTAAAAAACAGCTTAAATCATAGAATTTGGGGGTCATTTTGATCCCATATTATTATTAACCTCAAAAACCATAATTTCCACTCATTTTCAGTCTATTCTGAATACCTAACACCTCACAATATTATTTTTAGTCCTAAAATTTGCACCGAGGTCGCTGGATGACTAAGCTAAGCGACCCTAGTGGCCGACACAAACACCTGGCCCATCTAGGAGTGGCACTGCAGTGTCACGCAGGATGGCCCTTCCAAAAAACACTCCCCAAACAGCACATGACGCAAAGAAAAAAAGAGGTGCAATGAGGTAGCTGTGTGACTAAGCTCAGCGACCCAAGTGCCCGACACAAACACCTGGCCCATCTAGGAGTGGCACTGCAGTGTCACGCAGGATGTCCCTTCCAAAAAACCCTCCCCAAACAGCACATGACGCAAAGAAAAAAAGAGGCGCAATGAGGTAGCTGTGTGAGTAAGATTAGCGACCCTAGTGGCCGACACAAACACCGGGCCCATCTAGGAGTGGCACTGCAGTGTCACGCAGGATGTCCCTTCCAAAAAACCCTCCCCAAACAGCACATGACGCAAAGAAAAATAAAAGAAAAAAGAGGTGCAAGATGGAATTGTCCTTGGGCCCTCCCACCCACCCTTATGTTGTATAAACAGGACATGCACACTTTAACCAACCCATCATTTCAGTGACAGGGTCTGCCACACGACTGTGACTGATATGACGGGTTGGTTTGGACCCCCACCAAAAAAGAAGCAATTAATCTCTCCTTGCACAAACTGGCTCTACAGAGGCAAGATATCCACCTCATCATCATCCTCCGATATATCACCGTGTACATCCCCCTCCTCACAGATTATCAATTCGTCCACACTGGAATCCACCATCTCAGCTCCCTGTGTACTTTGTGGAGGCAATTGCTGCTGGTCAATGTCTCCGCGGAGGAATTGATTATAATTCATTTTAATGAACATCATCTTCTCCACATTTTCTGGATGTAACCTCGTACGCCGATTGCTGACAAGGTGAGCGGCGGCACTAAACACTCTTTCGGAGTACACACTTGTGGGAGGGCAACTTAGGTAGAATAAAGCCAGTTTGTGCAAGGGCCTCCAAATTGCCTCTTTTTCCTGCCAGTATAAGTACGGACTGTCTGACGTGCCTACTTGGATGCGGTCACTCATATAATCCTCCACCATTCTTTCAATGTTGAGAGAATCATATGCAGTGACAGTAGACGACATGTCCGTAATCGTTGTCAGGTCCTTCAGTCCGGACCAGATGTCAGCATCAGCAGTCGCTCCAGACTGCCCTGCATCACCGCCAGCGGGTGGGCTCGGAATTCTGAGCCTTTTCCTCGCACCCCCAGTTGCGGGAGAATGTGAAGGAGGAGATGTTGACAGGTCGCGTTCCGCTTGACTTGACAATTTTGTCACCAGCAGGTCTTTGCACCCCTGCAGACTTGTGTCTGCCGGAAAGAGAGATCCAAGGTAGGTTTTAAATCTAGGATCGAGCACGGTGGCCAAAATGTAGTGCTCTGATTTCAACAGATTGACCACCCGTGAATCCTTGTTAAGCGAATTAAGGGCTGCATCCACAAGTCCCACATGCCTAGCGGAATCGCTCCCTTTTAGCTCCTTCTTCAATGCCTCCAGCTTCTTCTGCAAAAGCCTGATGAGGGGAATGACCTGACTCAGGCTGGCAGTGTCTGAACTGACTTCACGTGTGGCAAGTTCAAAGGGCATCAGAACCTTGCACAACGTTGAAATCATTCTCCACTGCACTTGAGACAGGTGCATTCCACCTCCTATATCGTGCTCAATTGTATAGGCTTGAATGGCCTTTTGCTGCTCCTCCAACCTCTGAAGCATATAGAGGGTTGAATTCCACCTCGTTACCACTTCTTGCTTCAGATGATGGCAGGGCAGGTTCAGTAGTTTTTGGTGGTGCTCCAGTCTTCTGTACGTGTTGCCTGTACGCCGAAAGTGTCCCGCAATTCTTCTGGCCACCGACAGCATCTCTTGCACGCCCCTGTCGTTTTTTAAAAAATTCTGCACCACCAAATTCAAGGTATGTGCAAAACATGGGACGTGCTGGAATTTGCCCATATTTAATGCACACACAATATTGCTGGCGTTGTCCGATGCCACAAATCCACAGGAGAGTCCAATTGGGGTAAGCCATTCTGCGATGATCTTCCTCAGTTGCCGTAAGAGGTTTTTAGCTGTGTGCGTATTCTGGAAAGCGGTGATACAAAGCGTAGCCTGCCTAGGAAAGAGTTGGCGTTTGCGAGATGCTGCTACTGGTGCCGCCGCTGCTGTTCTTGCGGCGGGAGTCCATACATCTACCCAGTGGGCTGTCACAGTCATATAGTCCTGACCCTGCCCTGCTCCACTTGTCCACATGTCCGTGGTTAAGTGGACATTGGGTACAACTGCATTTTTTAGGACACTGGTGAGTCTTTTTCTGACGTCCGTGTACATTCTCGGTATCGCCTGCCTACAGAAGTGGAACCTAGATGGTATTTGGTAACGGGGGCACACTGCCTCAATAAATTGTCTAGTTCCCTGTGAACTAACGGCGGATACCGGACGCACGTCTAACACCAACATAGTTGTCAAGGACTCAGTTATCCGCTTTGCAACAGGATGACTGCTGTGATATTTCATCTTCCTCGCAAAGGACTGTTGGACAGTCAATTGCTTACTGGAAGTAGTACAAGTGGGCTTACGACTTCCCCTCTGGGATGACCATCGACTCCCAGCAGCAACAACAGCAGCGCCAGCAGCAGTAGGCGTTACACGCAAGGATGCATCGGAGGAATCCCAGGCAGGAGAGGACTCGTCAGAATTGCCAGTGACATGGCCTGCAGGACTATTGGCATTCCAGGGGAAGGAGGAAATTGACACTGAGGGAGTTGGTGGGGTGGTTTGCGTGAGCTTGGTTACAAGAGGAAGGGATTTACTGGTCAGTGGACTGCTTCCGCTGTCGGCCCAAGTTTTTGAACTTGTCACTGACTTATTATGAATGCGCTGCAGGTGACGTATAAGGGAGGATGTTCCGAGGTGGTTAACGTCCTTACCCCTACTTATTACAGCTTGACAAAGGGAACACACGGCTTGACACCTGTTGTCCGCATTTCTGGTGAAATACTTCCACACCGAAGAGCTGATTTTTTTGGTATTTTCACCAGGCATGTCAACGGCCCTATTCCTCCCACGGACAACAGGTGTCTATCCGGGTGCCTGACTTAAACAAACCACCTCACCATCAGAATCCTCCTGGTCAATTTCCTCCCCAGCGCCAGCAACACCCATATCCTCCTCATCCTGGTGTACTTCAACACTGACATCTTCAATCTGACTATCAGGAACTGGACTGCGGGTGCTCCTTCCAGCACTTGCAGGGGGCGTGCAAATGGTGGAAGGCGCATGCTCTTCACGTCCAGTGTTGGGAAGGTCAGGCATCGCAACCGACACAATTGGACTCTTCTTGTGGATTTGGGATTTCGAAGAACGCACAGTTCTTTGCGGTGCTACTGCTTTTGCCAGCTTGAGTCTTTTCATTTTTCTAGCGAGAGGCTGAGTGCCTCCATCCTCATGTGAAGCTGAACCACTAGCCATGAACATAGGCCAGGGCCTCAGCCGTTCCTTGCCACTCCGTGTGGTAAATGGCATATTGGCAAGTTTACGCTTCTCCTCCGACAATTTTATTTTAGGTTTTGGAGTCCTTTTTTTACTGATATTTGGTGTTTTGGATTTGACATGCTCTGTACTATGACATTGGGCATCGGCCTTGGCAGACGACGTTGCTGGCATTTCATCGTCTCGGCCATGACTAGTGGCAGCAGCTTCAGCACGAGGTGGAAGTGGATCTTGATCTTTCCCTAATTTTGGAACCTCAACAATTTTGTTCTCCATATTTTAATAGGCACAACTAAAAGGCCCCTCAGGTAAACAATGGAGATGGATGGATACTAGTATACAATTATGGATGGACTGCCGAGTGCCGACACAGAGGTAGCTACAGCCGTGGACTACCGTACTGTACTGTGTCTGCTGCTAATATAGACTGGTTGATAAAGAGATGTAGTAGTAGTATGTATGTATAAAGAAGAAAGAAAAAAAAACCACGGGTAGGTGGTATACAATTATGGACGGACTGCCGAGTGCCGACACAGAGGTAGCTACAGCCGTGGACTACCGTACTGTACTGTGTCTGCTGCTAATATAGACTGGTTGATAAAGAGATGTAGTAGTAGTATGTATGTATAAAGAAGAAAGAAAAAAAAACCACGGGTAGGTGGTATACAATTATGGACGGACTGCCCAGTGCCGACACAGAGGTAGCTACAGCCGTGGACTACCGTACTGTACTGTGTCTGCTGCTAATATAGACTGGTTGATAAAGAGATGTAGTAGTAGTATGTATGTATAAAGAAGAAAGAAAAAAAAACCACGGGTAGGTGGTATACAATTATGGACGGACTGCCGAGTGCCGACACAGAGGTAGCTACAGCCGTGGACTACCGTACTGTACTGTGTCTGCTGCTAATATAGACTGGTTGATAAAGAGATGTAGTAGTAGTATGTATGTATAAAGAAGATAGAAAAAAAACCACAGGTAGGTGGTATACAATTATGGACGGACTGCCCAGTGCCGACACAGAGGTAGCTACAGCCGTGGACTACCGTACTGTACTGTGTCTGCTGCTAATATAGACTGGTTGATAAAGAGATGTAGTAGTAGTATGTATGTATAAAGAAGAAAGAAAAAAAAACCACGGGTAGGTGGTATACAATTATGGACGGACTGCCCAGTGCCGACACAGAGGTAGCTACAGCCGTGGACTACCGTACTGTACTGTGTCTGCTGCTAATATAGACTGGTTGATAAAGAGATGTAGTAGTAGTAGTATGTATGTATAAAGAAGAAAGAAAAAAAAAACACGGGTAGGTGGTATACAATTATGGACGGACTGCCCAGTGCCAACACAGAGGTAGCTACAGCCGTGGACTACCGTACTGTACTGTGTCTGCTGCTAATATAGACTGGTTGATAAAGAGATGTAGTAGTAGTAGTATGTATGTATAAAGAAGAAAGAAAAAAAAACCACGGGTAGGTGGTATACAATTATGGACGGACTGCCGAGTGCCGACACAGAGGTAGCTACAGCCGTGGACTACCGTACTGTACTGTGTCTGCTGCTAATATAAACTGGTTGATAAAGAGATGTAGTAGTAGTAGTATGTATGTATAAAGAAGAAAGAAAAAAAAACCACGGGTAGGTGGTATACAATTATGGACGGACTGCCGAGTGCCGACACAGAGGTAGCTACAGCCGTGGACTACCGTACTGTACTGTGTCTGCTGCTAATATAGACTGGTTGATAAAGAGATGTAGTAGTAGTATGTATGTATAAAGAAGAAAGAAAAAAAAACCACGGGTAGGTGGTATACAATTATGGACGGACTGCCGAGTGCCGACACAGAGGTAGCTACAGCCGTGAACTACCGTACTGTGTCTGCTGCGACTGGATGATAAATAATGATATAAAAAATATATATATATCACTACTGCAGCCGGACAGGTATATATTATATAATGACGGACCTGCTGGACACTGTCTGTCAGCAGAATGAGTTTTTTATAGAATAAAAAAAAAAACACCACACAAGTGAAGTCACACGACGAGTGTTTAACTTTTTCAGGCAATCACAATATAGTATACTATACTACTAACTATACTGGTGGTCAGTGTGGTCAGGTCACTGGTCAGTCACACTGGCAGTGGCACTCCTGCAGCAAAAGTGTGCACTGTTTAATTTTAATAATAATATGTACTCCTGGCTCCTGCTATAACCTATAACTGGCACTGCAGTGCTCCCCAGTCTCCCCCACAATTATAAGATGTGTGAGCTGAGCACAGTCAGATACGAGTGTTTAACTTTTTCAGGCAATCACAATATAGTATACTATACTACTAACTATACTGGTGGTCAGTGTGGTCAGGTCACTGGTCAGTCACACTGGCAGTGGCACTCCTGCAGCAAAAGTGTGCACTGTTTAATTTTAATAATAATATGTACTCCTGGCTCCTGCTATAACCTATAACTGGCACTGCAGTGCTCCCCAGTCTCCCCCACAATTATAAGATGTGTGAGCTGAGCACAGTCAGATATATACATAGATGATGCAGCACACTGGGCTGAGCAGTGCACACAGATATGGTATGTGACTGAGTCACTGTGTATCGTTTTTTTCAGGCAGAGAACGGATATATTAAATAAAACTGCACTGTCTGGTGGTCACTGTGGTCAGTCACTAGTAAACTCTGCACTCTCTACAGTTCTACAGTACTCCTAAGCTCCAGTAAATCAGGTCAATCTCTCTCTCTCTCTCTTCTAATCTAAATGGAGAGGACGCCAGCCACGTCCTCTCCCTATCAATCTCAATGCACGTGTGAAAATGGCGGCGACGCGCGGCTCCTTATATAGAATCCGAGTCTCGCGAGAATCCGACAGCGTCATGATGACGTTCGGGCGCGCTCGGGTTAACCGAGCAAGGCGGGAAGATCCGAGTCGCTCGGACCCGTGAAAAAAAACATGAAGTTCGTGCGGGTTCGGATTCAGAGAAACCGAACCCGCTCATCTCTACAGCTAACTTTCCTTTTTTTATTTATAACCATAAAATATTGCTTCTTTGCTTTTACATGCCCTCTACGCCATTGGGCAATGGCCTTAGCAGATGACGTTGACGGACTTGCATTGTCAATGTGATGATTAGTGGCAGCATGTCAGCAGTAGTAGTAGGAAGTGGTTCCTGATCTTACAATTGTTTGTCCTCCATTTCTATCAACCCCAAATGGGGTACATCAACAGTGTCGCACAAATTAGAAATATATATATAATAATTACACACTGTGGTTGACTTTACAGAAAGCGTTGCACAAATTAGTCAGAAATATGTATAATAATTACACACTGTGGTTGACTTAACCGACAGCATTGCACAAATGAGTCAGAAATGTATATAATAATTACACACTGTGGTTGACTTTACTGACAGTGTCACATAAATGAGTCAGAAATATGTATAATAATTAAACACTGTTGCTAGGTTACCGCTGTAAACCAAAACACATTCATAATACATATCAATAAAGTGCACTTAGGACAGGCAGTTAAAAACATCCTGAAGGTGTGATACAATGTGTGTACGTATGTGGCTATTACTAGCCACAACTGGTGATTTCTTGAATATTACATTTTTTATTGTGACCCTATGCACACAGTAAATGTTGTAGTGAAGCTATTTTAATCTGATAATCATAATTCTGTATTATTATATCACTGTTTCTTATATATTATATATATTGTGATATTCACATTTTTTAATATTCATGAAATCACCAGTTGTGGCTAGTAATAGCCACATATGTACACACATTGTATCACACCTTCAGGATGTTTCTAACTGCCTGTCCTAAGTGCACTTTATTGATCTGTATTATGATTGTGTGACGGCTCGGGAAGCTGGCATTCGGTCATGTGACTGAGTCCTGGGCTTGAAGTCTAGAACCCAGATGGGGGTACGGAGAGGACGGCTGGAGGCGTGCCGGGTAACGTATTTAAATTTGTTTTGTACACTGCTCACATTTGTATGTGTCCTGATGATGGGGCTGCATACCCCGAAACGTTGATAGAGTAAACACCAGCTTGTTTCGCCGTTTATCAGTCTCCTGAGTGCCGCCGTTGATTATCTTCACTATATATATGTGTGTGTGTGTGTGTGTGTGTGTGTGTGTGTGTGTGTGTGTGTGTGTGTGCACACTGCAATCGCAGCAAGCAGGCATGGCACTACTGGACAGATGATCAAAATTATTTTACTTCAATGTTTTGGGAAAACATTCCCTATCTTCAGGAAGTACATACAAACATAGAATATGCAGAAAGCTTAACATATAGTCCCATCAAACACCCTTACAGCCCCCCACCGTTAGTGTTGGAATCAGGTCACATGGTCCGGGACTAGTGCGGCGCATCATTCTGACATCACATCACAGCTTCTGGCTGGTGTGAGTTTGTACACGCACTTTTGATCACACCCTCTTACAGATGTGTCCTTGTACTTTGTTGCTGAGATTCGTATACATTGCAGCAAATAGTTCATGGCATAAGCTATGTGTATGCTCCTACTATGCATAAACTTCAGTGGGAGCCGGAGGGAACATGCGCCCTCCATCCATTGAAGTCTAAGGGAGCCAGCAGTGATATGTATACACGCAGCTTGCTGCGCTGCATTCACAACACAATCCCGCTACAGCAAGCTGCTATATGCAGTAAAGCTGTAGTGGGACTAGGGATGTGCACCTGAAATTTTTCGGGTTTTGTGTTTTGGTTTTGGGTTCGGTTCCGTGGCCGTGTTTTGGGTTCGAACGCGTTTTGGCAAAACCTCACCGAATTTTTTTTGTCGGATTCGGGTGTGTTTTGGATTCGGGTGTTTTTTTCAAAAAACCCTAAAAAACAGCTTAAATCATAGAATTTGGGGGTCATTTTGATCCCATAGTATTATTGACCTCAATAACCATAATTTCCATTCATTTTCAGTCTATTCTGAACACCTCACACCTCACAATATTATTTTTAGTCCTAAAATTTGCACCGAGGTCGCTGGATGGCTAAGCTAAGCGACCCAAGTGGCCGACACAAACACCTGGCCCATGTAGGAGTGGCACTGCAGTGTCAGGCAGGATGGCCCTTCCAAAAAATACTCCCCAAACAGCACATGACGCAAAGAAGAAAAAAAAGAGACGCAATGAGGTAGCTGTGTGAGTAAGCTAAGCGACCCTAGTGGCCGACACAAACACCTGGCCCATCTAGGAGTGGCACTGCAGTGTCACGCAGGATGGCCCTTCCAAAAAATACTCCCCAAACAGCACATGATGCAAAGAAGAAAAAAAAGAGGCGCAATGAGGTAGCTGTGTGAGTAAGCTAAGCGACCCTAGTGGCCGACACAAACACCTGGCCCATCTAGGAGTGGCACTGCAGTGTCACGCAGGATGGCCCTTCCAAAAAATACTCCCCAAACAGCACATGACGCAAAGAAGAAAAAAAAGAGGCGCAATGAGGTAGCTGTGTGAGTAAGCTAAGCGACCCTAGTGGCCGACACAAACACCTGGCCCATCTAGGAGTGGCACTGCAGTGTCACGCAGAATGGCCCTTCCAAAAAATACTCCCCAAACAGCATATGACGCAAAGAAGAAAAAAAAGAGGCGCAATGAGGTAGCTGTGTGAGTAAGCTAAGCGACCCTAGTGGCCGACACAAACACCTGGCCCATCTAGGAGTGGCACTGCAGTGTCACGCAGGATGGCCCTTCCAAAAAATACTCCCCAAACAGCACATGACGCAAAGAAGAAAAAAAAGAGGCGCAATGAGGTAGCTGTGTGAGTAAGCTAAGCGACCCTAGTGGCCGACACAAACACCTGGCCCATCTTGGAGTGGCACTGCAGTGTCAGGCAGGATGGCCCTTCCAAAAAATACTCCCCAAACAGCACATGACGCAAAGAAGAAAAAAAGAAAAAAGAGGTGCAAGATGGAATTGTCCTTGGGCCCTACCACCCACCCTTATGTTGTATAAACAGGACATGCACACTTTAACCAACCCATCATTTCAGCGACAGGGTCTGCCACACGACTGTGACTGAAATGACTTGTTGGTTTGGGCCCCCACCAAAAAAGAAGCAATCAATCTCTCCTTGCACAAACTGGCTCTACAGAGGCAAGATGTCCACCTCATCATCATCGTCCGATTCATCACCCCTTTCACTGTGTACATCCCCCTCCTCACAGATTATTAATTCATCCCCACTGGAATCCACCATCTCAGATCCCCGTGTACTTTCTGGAGGCAATTGCTGCTGGTGAATGTCTCCATGGAGTAATTGATTATAATTAATTTTAATGAACATCATCTTCTCCACATTTTCTGGAAGTAAGCTCGTACGCCGATTGCTGACAAGGTGAGCGGCGGCACTAAACACTCTTTCGGAGTACACACTGGAGGGAGGGCAACTTAGGTAGAATAAAGCCAGTTTGTGCAAGGGCCTCCAAATTGCCTCTTTTCCCTGCAAGTATACGTACGGACTGTCTGACGTGCCTACTTGGATGCGGTCACTCATATAATCCTCCACCATTCTTTCAATGGTGAGAGAATCATATGCAGTGACAGTAGACGACATGTCAGTAATCGTTGGCAGGTCCTTCAGTCCGGTCCAGATGTCAGCATCAGCAGTCGCTCCAGACTGCCCTGCATCACCGCCAGCGGGTGGGCTCGGAATTCGTAGCCTTTTCCTCGCACCCCCAGTTGCGGGAGAATGTGAAGGAGGGGATGTTGACAGGTCGCGTTCCGCTTGACTTGACAATTTTCTCACCAGCAGTTCTTTGAACCCCTGCAGACTTGTGTCTGCCGGAAAGAGAGATCCAACGTAGGTTTTAAATCTAGGATCGAGCACGGAGGCCAAAATGTAGTGCTCTGATTTCAACAGATTGACCACACGTGAATCCTGGTTAAGCGAATGAAGGGCTCCATCCACAAGTCCCACATGCCTAGCGGAATCGCTCTGTTTTAGCTCCTCCTTCAATGCCTCCAGCTTCTTCTGCAAAAGCCTGATGAGGGGAATGACCTGACTCAGGCTGGCAGTGTCTGAACTGACTTCACGTGTGGCAAGTTCAAAGGGCAGCAGAACCTTGCACAACGTTGAAATCATTCTCCACTGCGCTTGAGACAGGTGCATTCCACCTCCTTTGCCTATATCGTGGGCAGATGTATAGGCTTGAATGGCCTTTTGCTGCTCCTCCATCCTCTGAAGCATATAGAGGGTTGAATTCCACCTCGTTACCACCTCTTGCTTCAGATGATGGCATGGCAGGTTCAGGTTTTTTTGGTGGTGCTCCAGTCTTCTGTACGTGGTGCCTGCACGCCGAAAGTGGCCCGCAATTCTTCTGGCCACCGACAGCATCTCTTGCACGCCCCTTTCGTTTTTTAAATAATTCTGCACCACCAAATTCAAGGTATGTGCAAAACATGGGACGTGCTGGAATTTGCCCAGATGTAATGCACGCACAATATTGCTGGCGTTGTCCGATGCCACAAATCCCCAGGAGAGTCCAATTGGGGTAAGCCATTCTGCGATGATCTTCCTCAGTTGCCGTAAGAGGTTTTCAGCTGTGTGCGTATTCTGGAAAGCGGTGATACAAAGCGTAGCCTGCCTAGGAACGAGTTGGCGTTTGCGAGATGCTGCTACTGGTGCCGCCGCTGCTGTTCTTGCAGCGGGAGGCAATACATCTACCCAGTGGGCTGTCACAGTCATGTAGTCCTGAGTCTGCCCTGCTCCACTTGTCCACATGTCCGTGGTTAAGTGGACATTGGGTACAACTGCATTTTTTAGGACACTGTGGAGTCTTTTTCTGACGTCCGTGTACATTCTCGGTATCGCTTGCCTAGAGAAGTGGAACCTAGATGGTATTTGGTAACGGGGGCACACTACCTCAAGAAATTGTCTAGTTCCCTGTGAACTAACGGCGGATACTGGACGCACGTCTAACACCAATATAGTTGTCAAGGCCTCAGTTATCCGCTTTGCAACAGGATGACTGCTGTGATATTTCATCTTCCTCGCAAAGGACTGTTGGACAGTCAATTGCTTACTGGAAGTAGTACAAGTGGTCTTCCGACTTCCCCTCTGGGATGACGATCGACTCCCAGCAGCAACAACAGCAGCGCCAGCAGCAGTAGGCGTTACACTCAAGGATGCATCGGAGGAATCCAAGGCAGGAGAGGACTCGTCAGACTTGCCAGTGACATGGCCGGCAGGACTATTGGCTTTCCTGGGTAAGGAGGAAATTGACACTGAGGCAGTTGGTGGTGTGGTTTGCGCGAGCTTGGTTACAAGAGGAAGGGATTTACTGGTCAGTGGACTGCTTCCGCTGTCGCCCAAAGTTTTTGAACTTGTCACTGACTTATTATGAATGCGCTGCAGGTGACGTATAAGGGAGGATGTTCCGAGGTGGTTAACGTCCTTACCCCTACTTATTACAGCTTGACAAAGGCAACACACGGCTTGACACCTGTTGTCCGCATTTCTGTTGAAATACTTCCACACTGAAGAGCTGATTTTTTTTGTATTTTCACCAGGCATGTCAATGGCCATATTCCTCCCACGGACAACAGGTGTCTCCCCGGGTGCCTGACTTAAACAAACCACCTCACCATCAGAATCCTCCTTGTCAATTTCCTCCCCAGCGCCAGCAACACCCATATCCTCATCCTGGTGTACTTCAACACTGACATCTTCAATTTCACTATCAGGAACTGGACTGCGGGTGCTCCTTTCAACACTTGCAGGGGGCGTGCAAATTGTGGAAGGCGCAAGCTCTTCCCGTCCAGTGTTGGGAAGGTCAGGCATCGCAACCGACACAATTGGACTCTCCTTTGGGATTTGTGATTTCGAAGAACGCACAGTTCTTTGCTGTGCTTTTGCCGCAAGTCTTTTCTTTTTTCTAGCGAGAGGATGAGTGCTTCCATCCTCATGTGAAGCTGAACCACTAGCCATGAACATAGGCCAGGGCCTCAGCCGTTCCTTGCCACTCCGTGTCGTAAATGGCATATTGGCAAGTTTACGCTTCTCCTCAGACGCTTTTAATTTTGATTTTTGGGTCATTTTTTTACTGATCTTTTGTGTTTTGGATTTTACATGCTCTGTACTATGACATTGGGCATCGGCCTTGGCAGACGACGTTGATGGCATTTCATCGTCTCGGCCATGACTAGTGGCAGCAGCTTCAGCACGAGGTGGAAGTGGATCTTGATCTTTCCCTATTTTTTTAACCTCCACATTTTTGTTCTCCATATTTTGCGCACAACTAAAAGCCACCACAGGTATACAATGTAGATGGATGGATAGTATAGTATTACTTATACTTATGGACGACGAGTGACGACACAGAGGTAGGTACAGCCGTGGCCTACCGTACTGCTGCTTAGTGCTTATATATAAATATAATATACTGTGTGTATAACGGACCTGGTGGACAGTGTCAGCAGACTGCTAAACTAGTATGAAGAAAGAAAAAAAAACCACCACAGGTATACAATGTAGATGGATGGATAGTTTAGTATTACTTATACTTATGGACGACGAGTGACGACACAGAGGTAGGTACAGCCGTGGCCTACCGTACTGCTGCTTAGTGCTTATATATAAATATAATATACTGTATAACGGACCTGGTGGACAGTGTGAGCAGACTGCTAAACTAGTATGAAGAAAGAAAAAAAACCACCACAGGTATACAATGTAGATGGATGGATAGTATAGTATTACTTATACTTATGGACGACGAGTGACGACACAGAGGTAGGTACAGCCGTGGCCTACCGTACTGCTGCTTAGTGCTTATATATAAATATAATATACTGTGTGTATAACGGACCTGGTGGACAGTGTCAGCAGACTGCTAAACTAGTATAAAGAAAGAAAAAAAACCCACCACAGGTATACAATGTAGATGGATGGATAGTATAGTATTACTTATACTTATGGACGACGAGTGACGACACAGAGGTAGGTACAGCCGTGGCCTACCGTACTGCTGCTTAGTGCTTATATATAAATATAATATACTGTATAACGGACCTGGTGGACAGTGTCAGCAGACTGCTAAACTAGTATGAAGAAAGAAAAAAAAAACACCACAGGTATACAATGTAGATGGATGGATAGTATAGTATTACTTATACTTATGGACGACGAGTGATGACACAGAGGTAGGTACAGCCGTGGCCTACCGTACTGCTGCTTAGTGCTTATATATAAATATAATATACTGTATAACGGACCTGGTGGACAGTGTCAGCAGCAGACTGCTAAACTAGTATGAAGAAAAAAAAAAAAACACCACAGGTATACAATGTAGATGGATGGATAGTATTACTTCTACTTATGGACGACGAGTGACGAGTCGACACAGAGGTAGGTACAGCCGTGGCCTACCGTACTGCTGCTTAGTGCTTAATTATATATATAATATACTGTATAACGGACCTGGTGGACACTGCAGTGTCAGCAGACTGCTAAACAAACTAGCATGAAGAAAGAAAAAAAAAAAACACCACAGTGTTTTTCAGGCAGACAAACGTATACTGGACTGGTGGTCACTGTCAGCAAAACTGTGCACTGTACTCCTGCTATAACTGCTCCCCAGTCCCCACAATTAGGCAGTGTGAGCAGTGCACTCAGCACAGATATATCATGCAGCAGTGCAGCACACTGAGTGAGCACAGATATGGTGGAGCGTTTTTTTTCAGGCAGAGAAACAACGGATTAAACTCAAAACCCTGCACTGTACTCCCTAACAGCTGCTCCCCATCCCCAATCCTCCCCACAATTATAACTAACTAAGTTCTAATATAATACAACGGACTCGGAGAGGACGCCAGCCACGTACTCTCCCTATCAATCTCAATGCACGTGTGAAAATGGCGGCGACGCGCGGCTCCTTATATAGAATCCGAGTCTCGCGAGAATCCGACAGCGGGATGATGACATTCGGGCACGCTCGGGTTAACCGAGCAAGGTGGGAGGATCCGAGTCGCTCGGACCCGTGTAAAAAAAAGGTGAAGTTCGGGCGGGTTCGGATTCCGAGGAACCGAACTCGCTCATCACTAAGTGGGACACATCTGTAAATTTATCCCAATACTATATGTCTTTAAGTCTGACAGTTATTTTAACTGAGCATGTACTGTATACCCAGCGGAGCGACCTGTCCATCAGCAGGGAAGCCGGCTGCTGCTGATTGTGGGTGGGGGAGTTATGCCGGCTGCAGCTGCTTACTGGGATGGGGGTTGTACTCTCTGGCAACCAATCTGGTGGCAGTGGGAGGGGGGCTGCCGGCCGATGCTGTGTTCCAGACAGCAAAGGACAGATGGGGGTGCGTTGACTGTTGTGAGTGTTGCTGAGGGGCTGCTGCTGTTGCTGTGTGTAGTGTGTATTGGAAGGGGTACTTACCACTACTATGTGTTGGGGTGAGGTGGCCCTGATGTGTGCTTACTATATTGTCCGTTCCTCCTCCTAGCCTCCTAATAAATAAAAACACTCTACTATATAACCCCTTGTGTGTGCTAATGAAGTGAAGTGTAACCCTGTGTATGTGGTGGTGTGCAGTGTGGAGTAACCCTGTGTATAAGCTGGTGCAGGGTGGTGTAACCCTGTGTGCGCGCTGGTGCAGTGCGTTGTAACTCTGTGTATGTGTGTGGGTGCAGTGTGGTATAACCCTGTGTGTGTATGCCGGTGCAGTGGAGGGAGGGGAAGGTGGAATGAAGATGATCATAACTGAAGAGAAATGAGGAGTAGGGGATCTACCATGGTATAATGTGCATAAGTGGCTCTTCTGTAGCGTAATGCCTCTACTGTAGTGTAACATGTACAAGGGGTACTACTGTATGGTGTAATATGTATAAGGGGTACTATGACAGATGAAGCCAAAAATTGGCACAAAAACTGTATATGGGACAGCCATTAGGATGCATGCACACGTACACCCGCATACATCCATAGGAATTAATGGAGCGATCGCCAGCTGCCAATAGTCACAGCCTGTCACACAATGCAGAAAGTCATGATGTAGCATGCTGGATCACAGCAAAGTTGAGTATGGCTACATCTGTATGTGGTGTAAAATGTATAAGGGACTGTTGTGTGGTGTAATGTGAATAATGGACACTACTGTGCGGCGTAATGTGTAAAGTGCTGTGTATTTGTGCCAATGCTCTCTCTCTTAGATTAACCAGCCAGCTTGCTGCAACTATTGGCCGATATTGGTGAAAAGTTGGAAACAATATTGTAAGCTGTGATGTGGACAAAACTGACTGGAAATTAATATTATTGAGCTTACAATACAGCAGGAACAAAAAGGGCCAAATTATGTGATTTATCTGATTTATCAATTTTTGAAAAAAACAAAAAACCTACAGATCCAAAACATGTGAGGAGGTTTTGACAAAACCAAAACCCAACGAAAAATTAGAACCAAAACAAGCAAAAATGGGCCAGCGCAAATCTCTATCTTAAAGACATTTTGAAACAGTATTGTATGCCATTTTAAGGGAAGAAAAAATACAGTATTCCTGTTCATAACATGTTCGGTATGGTTAGGGCAGGGGTGACCAACCAGTCAGAGGCAAAGAGCAAAAAATCTTATTAGGTACGTCAAAGAGTCGGCATTGAGCCGAAAGCATGCAAACAAAAATGGGGTGTTTCCTTGTGCCTGGTAGGCTATTTCCCTGGTATTAAATACATTTAAAAGGCCAGATCCAACATAAAATACATTTTAAAAAGCCACTTCCATATAAAATAATTGAGGAAGAAAGATCCACATAAAATATATTGAAAAAGCCAGATTCACATAATACACTTCAATTCCCCCATATGTCTCTCCAGCCAGCTCCCTCAAGTGTCACTCCTGCTAGCACACTCCCATGTCACTCCATCCAGCTCCCCCATGAGTCATTCCTGCCAGCACTCTCCTATGTCACTCCTGCCAGGACCCTCAAGTTTCACTACAGTTTCCCCCCCACACACACCTTGGGGTAAATTTACTAAGATGGGAGTTCTATTTAAGATGAGATGTTGCCCATAGCAACCAATCAGATTCTACTTCTCATTTATCTAGCACTTTCTAGAAGATAATATCTTGAATCTGGTTGGCTGCTATGGGCAACATCCAATCTTAAATAGAACCCCCATCTTAGTAAATTTACTCCCTTGAGGTATATTTACTAAAATTTCGTGTTTGTCCGATTTGTGGATTTTTTCTCAAAGGCCTAACACGGGAATTTACCAAGCACAAATCTCGGCAGTGTTTGGGCTATTCATAATGGATTTCACGGCTAAGTTCAGAAATACGAATGAATAGACCATCGGTCAAACGCGGCTGTTTGTTCATACAACACGGGAATTTATTATTAATTCGTATTTGGGTGTTAGTCTCTGAATGCTCAAATGCGGGTGTATTTTTTGCGATTCGTTAAAAGAAACAGCAAAAAAATAGACCTGCTTTTTCCAGGCGAGTTTGGATAATCATGCATGGATCAGTGAGATCTGTGCATGGTTATCTAAGGGAAAGGGTCTGTTTAGTGTAAAAACTGAAAAAAATTGCGTGGGGTCCCCCCTCCTAAGCATAACCAGCCTCGGGCTCTTTGAGCCGGTCCTGGTTGTAAAAATACAGGGAAAAAATTGACATGGGATCCCCCATATTTTAACAACCAGCACCGGGCTCTGCGCCTGGTCCTGGTGTAAAAAATACGGGGACAAAAGACATAGGGGTCCCCCGTATTTTTTCCACCAGCACCGGGCTCCACCAGTCAGAGAGATAATGCCACAGCCGGGGGCCAATTTTATATTGGTCCCCGTGGCCCTGGCATTAAATCACCAACTAGTCACCCCTGGCCGGGGTACCCTGGAGGAGTGGGGACCCCTTAAATCAAGAGATCGCCCCCCTCCAGCCACCCAAGGGCCAGGGGTGAAGCCCGAGGCTGTCCCCCCATCCAAAGGCGGCAGATGGGGGGCTGATAGAATTTTTTGTAAAAAAAAAATATTGTTTTTGTAGCAGAACTACAAGTCCCAGCAAGGCTCCCCTGCAAGCTGGTACTTGGAGAACCACAAGTACCAGCATGCAGGGGAAAAATGGGCCCGCTGGTACCTGTATTTCTACTACAAAAAAATACCCCTATAAAAACACAATGCACACACCGTGATAGTACAATTTTATTACATACATGCAAACTTACACACATACATACTTACCTATGTTGACACGAAGCAGTCGGTCCTCTTCTCCAGTAGAATCCAGGGGTATCTGTAAATAAAATTATACTCACAACAATGCAGTGTAGATCGGTCCTCTTCTGTTTGTAATCCACGTACTTGGCAAAATAAAAAAAACGAAAAAGCCGAACCACGCACTGAAAGGGGTTCCATGTTTACACATGGGACCCCTTTCCCTGACTGGTGGGACCCCCCGTGACTCCTGTCAAAGAGGGTCCCTTCAGCCAATCAGGGAGCGCCACGTCATGGCACTCTCCTGATTGGCTGTGCGCGCCTGAACTGTCAGTCAGGCGGCGCACTGTAGAGATACAATGTAGCACTGAGGCGCTACATTATATCCAATGGTGGTAACTTTGCGGTCAGCGGTAGACTGCAAGTTTAAGTGGGGTCACTCTTGTGGTTGGCCCCACTTAACCTCGCGGTCTACCGCTGACAGCAAAGTTCCCACCATTGGATATAGTGTAGCGCCTCTGCGCTAAATTGTATCTCTACAGTGCGCCGCCTTACTGACAGTTCAGGCGCGCACAGCCAATCAGGAGAGTGTCATGACATGGCGCTCCCTGATTGGTTGAAGGGACCCTCTTTGACAGGAGTCACGGGGGGTCCCGCCAGTCAGGGAAAGGGGTCCCATGTGTAAACATGGGACCCCTTTCAGTGCGTGGCTCGACTTTTTCGTTTTTTTATTTTGCCAAGTACGTGGATTACAAACAGAAGAGGACCGATCTACACTGGATTGTTGTGAGTAAAATTTTATTTACAGGTACCCCTGGATTCTACTGGAGAAGAGGACCGACTGCTTCATGTCAACATAGGTAAGTATGTATGTGTGTAAGCAGAGCCGAAACTAGGGGGGGGGGCTAGGGGGGCATGTAACCTGGGCGCCAGACTGGAGAGGGCGCCGAGACTGTCACTTTAATTCCCCCCTAACGCCCCCTCCCTATGCGGCAGCGATAGCATAGAGCCGGGCAGCTTGAGCTCCAGACTTTGCAAGCTCCCGTCTAGCCAGCAGGCACACACACTGCATCGCAGAAAGACACTGAAATTAAACTACATCTCCCAGCAGCCCTTGCAGCCGGGAGTTGTACTTTACTTTCAGTTTCATCTCTGCAGCGTGCAGAGCCGCATTAAGAGGGGGCACAGGGGAGAAATTACTCCCCCCCCTCACCCCACTGTTAGTGCCTTTAATCATTGCAGCCACTGCTGCAGTGTACATGAAATTCCAAAAAGGGGGCGGGGCTAAACGGCACTGTACACACAGTGCCATGCCAGCCAGCAACAGCATGGGGAGAGGGAAGAGCAGCACAGCCTAAACAGTGAGTACTCTGGGAAGGGGCACTGTGTGTTTCTGTGACTGCTATATGTGTGTATGAAGTTAATGGCTCGCCCCGGGTGCCAAAACTCCTAGTTTCAGCCCTGGTGTAAGTGTGCATGTATGTAATAAAATTGTACTATCACGGTGTGTGTGTTGTGCTTTTTTGTTTTTGTTTTTTGTAGTAGAACTACAGGTGCCAGCAGGCCCGTTTCCCCCCCACATGCTGGTACTTGTGGTTCTCCAAGTACCAGCTTGCAGGGGAGCCTTGCTGGGACTTGTAGTTCTGCTACAAAAAACAATATTCTTTTTTTACAAAAAAGGCTATCAGCCCCCCATCCGCCACCCTGGATGGGGGGGACAGCCTCGGGCTTCACTCCTGGCCCTTGGGTGGCTGGAGGGGGGGGACCCCTTGATTTAAGGGGTCCCCACTCCTCCAGGGTACCCCGGCCAGGGGTGACTAGTTGCTGATTTAATGCCAGGGCTGCAGGGACCGATATATAATTGTCCCCCGGTTGTGGCATTATCTCTCTGACTAGTGGAGCCCGGTGCTGGTGTGAAAAATATGGGGGACCCCTATGTCTTTTGTCCCCCATATTTTTTACACCAGGACCAGGCGCAGAGCCCAGTGCTGGTTGTTAAAATATGGGGGATCCCCTGTCAATTTTTTCCTTGTATTTTTACAACCAGGACCTGCTCAAAGAGCCCGAGGCTGGTTATGCTTAGGAGGGGGGACCCCACGCAATTTTTTTTCAGTTTTTAACCCATTCTGCACTACTCACAATGCACACAATGAAGCCCTGCACGGATCTCACAGATCCGGCCGGGATTCATTGGGTTTTGTCAGGCAGTGTTTTACTAATCACTCCCGTAAAACACTGCCTGACATTACAAATCACATCGACATCGGAAAATACGACTGTGGAAAACCCGGCAGCTTAGTAAATGACCGTATCAGAATTCAAAAAGTTGCAGTAAAATGCACCTGATACCATTTGAGATCAAACACCCTTAAAAACGGCAAAACCACGAATATTAGTAAATATACCCCCTTGTCTTTTGCCATTGCAGCAGCTCCTTATGTGTCCTCTGTTTGCCAGTGGGTGTCTCACCTCTAGTATCTGGCTCCCTCAGTTCTCAGCCACCGTAGTGCTGCTGCCTGTCTGGCTGGAGTGCAGCAGTTTCCGGATCTATTGTGGTCATGTCCAGAGCCACATTTGAATAAAGAAAGAGCCACATGTGGCTCAAGAGCCACAGGTTGGCCACGGCTGGGTTAGGGGGTATTCAATTAGCTACAGTAATTTACTGCAGCTAATGGATTTGTCAGGGGCTTTTCAATTAACACCCGATACTGGCACTTATCAGGGATTATGCTTTGGGTGCCTCAAGCATGATCTCTGATAAGAAGCCCTTAAAACCTGTGAAAACACATGGGTCCAGATACTTACCCCAGGTCGCATGTGTTATCGCTCAAAAATGGGACATTTTCTCTTGAAAAAAAACAGGCTTTATTTGAATAGCCCGATAATAACCATCAGCCAGATTTTCTGGGAGAAAAATGATCAGGGCCAATTGAATACTCCCCTTAGACTTAATACTTGGCAACATCTCATCTCAACTCTCTACTGAAGGAGAGTAAACGTGCATACACACGGTGCAATTTTAACTACCGATATGGAGTATATAGTCCATATTGGTAGAAAACATAGCACGTATTGTACCATGGGGGTCATTATGAGTTGATCGCTAGCTGCCGTTGTTCGCAGCGCAATGATCAGTGAAAAAAATGGCTAATCTGCACATGCATATGCACTGCAATGCTCACACGCGACAAATGGGTACAAAGTGTTTTGTGGTTTTGCACAGGTTCTAGCAAAGCTTTCAGTCGCACGGCACAATGCAGGAAGATTGACAGGAAGGGGGCATTTCTGGGTGTCAACTGACTGTTTTCTGGGAGTATTTGGGAAAATGCAGGTGTGCCAGGGAAAATGCAGGCGTGGCTGGGCGAACGCTGGGTGGGTGTTTGACGTCAAAAGCCAACCCTCCAACATTAGAATCAACACACGCGAAGAGTAAGTCTAGGGCTGGTCTTGTTTTGCACAAAAAGATTTTGCAGGCGCTCTGCTGCACAGGCATTCGCACTTCTGCAAATCGAAAATACACTCCTCGGTGGGCGTCGACAATGCGTTTGCACGTCTGCTAAAAACTGCTAGCGAGCTAACAACACGGAATGACCCCCCATGTGTATACTGCTTGCGATGCCAATGCACGCTCCTGTGGGGTTGGTATCGCAAGAAAAAATAGACTGTGCAGGCTGCTCAATTTTGACTATAAAGTGTATAATCTAGTTTCTAGTTTAGTCAAAATTGTATATAGTTAAAATTACACATAGTCAGAATCGCACCATGTTTATAGTCAATATTGGTGGTCCTGGGCTCCGGGAAGTTCAAGGGAAATCGCAAAGTCAAAATCGTCCTTTATGCAGAATTGCACCATGTGTATGCACCTTAACTGTGATGTTATGTAGTGTTATCACACAGACAATGTTCAATGAGGGAATGTTAATGCAACTGTTTGGATATGTAGAACTGTCTTGCTCAGATATATATTTTGCAGCAAGAACAGGGCTGATGCAAGTGCACACAGATGGTGTTGCTGATTATTAAGCCAATAGGATAGGAAGGAACAATCTGGCAACTTTTCATACTAGGGAATATATGTATATTTATAATATATGTATATATATATATATATATATATGTAATATATGTCGCTGTGCTGGACCAATTACAGCCAACTTGCATCAAATTTGCATCAGCTCAGTAACTCTTATTCAGAAACCTCCATGAAATTTACCTATAGCACACAATGGCCCTCATTCCGAGTTGTTTGCTCGTTGCCGAGTTTCGCTATATTGCGATTAGTCGCTTACTGCGCATGCGCAAGGTTCGCAGAGCGCATGCGCTTAGTTATTTTACACAAAAGTTAGATATTTTACTCACGGCATAACAAGGATTTTTCATTGTTCTGGTGATCGGAGTGTGATTGACAGGAAGTGGGTGTTTCTGGGCGGAAACTGTCCGTTTTATGGGAGTGTGCGGAAAAACGCTGGCGTTTCTGGGAAAAAAGCGGGAGTGTCTGAAGAAACGGGGGAGTGTCTGGGCGAACGCTGGGTGTGTTTGTGACGTCAAACCAGGAACTAAACTGACTGAACTGATCGCAATGGCTGAGTAAGTCTGGAGCTACTCAGAAACTGCTAAGAATTTTCTATTCGCAAATCTGCTAATCTTTCGTTCGCAATTCTGCTAAACTAAGATACACTCCCAGAGGGCGGCGGCTTAGCGTGTGCAATGCTGCTAAAAGCAGCTAGCGAGCGAACAACTCGAAATGAGGGCCAATGTGCACACTTGTTTTTGTTTTCCAGTTGACTATTTGAAGTAATTTAATTTACAATAACTATCTACAAAGATGGATGATATGAGATAATCTATACAACTGTCGCAGAAGGACATGGAGGAAGGATTCCAACAGTAATTTTAATTTCTTCAAAACATTAGTCTGCTTAGTCTTTAATTTGTTTATTAAAAATGTAAATTAGAATAAATATTTTATCTTTTATTTTCTGCAGCAAAACATGATTTTTACAGAACACCCTGTGCTTTTTCTTCTAAACCATTTACTGCATAAAATATAAATTAATATAAACTTTACAACATAATTCTCATATTACATTGAAAATGACTGACCATATCATCCAACTCAAAATGCATCCAATTGTGAGAAAATGTGGGTTTGAGGGGTTTTACTAGGCGCTTTCTCTGAGCTTTAGCAAGCCAATAAACGGGTGGTCTTCAGTATGCCGACTGTCGGGATCCCGGCGCACAGTATACCGGCGCCGGAATCCCGACAGCCAGCATACCGACAGATTTTCTCCCTCGTGGGGGTCCACGACCCCCCTGGAGGGAGAATAAATAGCATGGCGCGCGCGTAGCACGCCACCGTGCCCGCAGCGTGGCGAGCACAGCGAGCCCGCAAGGGGCTCATTTGCGCTCGCCACGCTGTCGGTATGCTGGCGGTCGGGCTCCCGGCGCCGGTATGCTGGTTGCCGGGAGCCCGGCAGCCAGCATACCATACTACACCCCAATAAACGACACAGGGCTTCCCCAATAAAGCCTGAATAATAAATGTAGATAATGGGTGGTCGTGTCATGCAAATGGCGCTACTCAGTGAACCAATATGTTTATTGTTCATAAATCAATCGTATAAGATATCATTAAAAAATACCTTATTTAATATAAATCACAACAGATAAACAAATAAAAGAAATTGCATTCTTTAAAATTATTTTTTAAAAGACATAAGAGTCATAGGAGATGAGGCCTACCGCATCTGGCGTGAATGAGATGCAGGTGTGATTGGAAAGGACTGCAGAGTACCTGGTTTACCCTGCATTTGGCTCCTGAGCTTATACCAGTGGGTGGTACCTCCGTTCCCCAGTTTGGTCCAAATGAAGTTTCTATTATCCATAGGTGGAGTGCACCTGGAGCCAAATGCAAGGTATACCAGGTACTCTGCAGTTCTTTCCAACGACACCTGCTGCTCCTTCACACCAGATGTGGTATGCCTCATCTCTTATGACTCTTATGTCTTTTTAAAAATTATTTTAATAAATTGCAATTGCTTTTATTTGTTTATCTATTGTGATTTATATTAAATAAGGTATTTTTTAATTATATCTTATAGGATTGATTTCTGAACAGTAAACATATTGGATCACTGAGTAGCGCCATTTGCATGACACAACCACCCATTATCTACATATGCATTCAATTGTATCTTTTTTTTTATAGTTAATTGACAATAAAATATTTCAATTACACAGATATACAGTATATTTTTTCTGCACAGATAACATAATTTTGTATTCTGGTGTATACACTACAATAATATGCAAAAAATATGTGAAATTCCTAACATAACACAACATTTAGGTAGATAACATAATAAAAAATGTTGTTGCTGTGTTCAACTTTCTTCTAAATTGTATTAGATTCCCAATGTATGTATATTTCTTCATATTGCTTATCTCCGTCAGTCAGCGACTACAATATCTATGTAAGTAGCCCATCACGTGAAGGTAAGGAAAGAGCAGGATATACAGTTGTGGAAGTTTGCTCTGTAGCTGTGGCATTCTGACATCTACCAACTCGGGGATTAACTCCAACAAGGGGAGGAAAAAGGAGTGAAAAAGGGAAATGTGTAGAAGTGCACAAAACTGCCTCCAAGAATCCCAAGTCATGGTCAAAAGTACATTGTTGGCTAGAAGCGTCATCGCTTTGAGAGTGATAAAATGGAGAGTGATAAACTAACAGATAACCTACTCCTGTCATTTTTCTCTCACAGTCTGTAACAAAGCAGTTAGGAGCTCTTTGGTGGGGACTTTTTATCTTTCCATTTTATCACTCTCCAAGCGATAATAGATCTAGCCCTTTCTTTGATATCCTGGAGATCAGTCATGCATGAAGTAACGCAGCTGCTGTACATGAATACCTGGACTAAAGGCTTGCTCTATTGAGAATTTTGTATAGTTGCTAGTAGAGATGTGCGGCGGACACTTTTCAGGTTTTGTGTTTTAGTTTTGGATCTGGATTTCCACTCATGTTTTGGATCTGGATTGGTTTTGCCCAAACCACCCTTTTCATGTTTTTAGTTTTGGTTTTGGATTTGGATGTTTTTTGAAAAAAATATAAAAACAGCTAAAATCACAGAATTTGGTGGTAATTTTGATCCTACGGTATTATTAGCCTCAATAACATTAATTTCCACTCATTTTCAGTCTATTCTGAACACATCACACCTCATATTATTGTTCTTAGGCCAAAAAGTTGCACCGAGGTCACTGGAAGACTAAGCTAAGCGACACAAGTGTGTGGCACAAAAACCTGGCTCATCTAGGAGTGACACTGCAGTGGCAAACAGGAGTGCAGTTTTAAAAACTAGGCCCCAAAGAGCACATAATGCAAAGAAAAAAAAAGAGGTGCAAGATGGAATTGTCCTTGGGACCTCCCAGCCACCCTTATGTTGTATAAACAGGACATGCACACTTTAACAAACCAATCATTTCAAGCGACAGAGTCTACCACATGACTGTGGCTTAAATGATTGGTATGTTTGGGCCCCCACAAAAAAAGAAGCAATTAATTCCCCAACCAAAAAAAAGCAATTACTCTCTCATTGCACAAACTGGCTCTACAGAGGCAAGATGTCGTCCTCATCCTCATCCTCCAATTCCTCACTACTTTCACTGTGTACATCCTCATCTTCACAGAGTATTAATTCATCCCAACTGGAATCCACCATCACAGGTCCCTGTGTACTTTCTGGAGGCAATTTCTGGTAAAGGTCTTCCTGGAGGAATTTATCATTCATTTTGATGAAGTAACTTCCTGTGCCGATCGCTAACAAGGTTTGCACTAACCACTCTTTTGGAGAACACACTGGAGGGGGGACAACTTAGGTAAAATAAAGCCAGTTTGTGCAAGGGCCTCCAAATTGCCTCTTTTTCCTGCCAGTATACATGCGGGCTGTCTGACATGCCTACTTGGATGCTGTCACCCATATTATCCTCCACCATTCTTTCAATGATGACAGCATCATATGCAGTGACAGTAGACATGTCAGTAATTGTAAGTAGCTCCTTCAGTCCAGACCAGATGTCAACACTTGCTCCTGACTGCCCTGCATTGCTGCCAGCGGATGGGCTAGGAAATTTTATCCTTTTCCTTGCAGCCCCAGTTGCGGGAGAAAATTAAGGAGGAGCTGTCGATGGATCATGTTCTACTTGAGTTGACAATTTTCTCACTAGCAGGTCTGTGAATCTCTGCAGACTCTTTTCTGCTGGAAAGAGTGATACAACACAGGCTTTAAACCTAGGATCGAGCATGGGGATCAAAATGTAGTTCTCTGGTTTCAACAGATTGACCATGCTTGAATCCTGGCAAAGCGAATGTAGGGCTCAATCATCAATAATCGCTCATTATTAGCTCCTCCTTCAATTTCTCCAGATGCTTCTGTCAAAGCCTGATGAGAGGAATGACCTGACTCAAGCTGGAAGTGTCTGAACTGACTTTACGTTTGGCAATTTCGAAGGGCTGGAGAACCTTGCACAAAACGGAAATCATTCTCCACTGTGCTTGAGTCAGGTGCACTCCCCCTCCTTTGCCTATATTATAGGTGGATGTATAGGCTTGAATGATCTTTTGTTGCTGCTCCATCCTCTGAAGCATATAGAGTGTTGAATTCCACCTCATTACCACCTCTTGCTTCAGGTTATGGCAGGGCAGGTTCAGGAGTGTTTGCTGGTGCTCAAGTCTTTGGCACAGAATCGCTGAATGTCAAAAGTGGCCCACAATTTTTCAGACCACCGACAGAATCTTCTGCACGCCCCTGTCATTTAAAAAAAAATTCTGCGCTTCCAAAGTAATTGTATGTGCAAAACCTGAGACGTGCTGGAATTTGCCCAGATGTATTGCAAACACAATATTGGTGGCGTTGTCAGATATCACAAATCCCCAGGAGAGTCTAAGTGGGGTAAGCCATTGGGCGATGATGTCCCTCAGTTTCCGTAAGAGGTTGTCAGCGGTGTGCTACTTATGGAAACCGGTAATACACAGCGTAGCCTGCCTAGGGATGAGTTGACGTTTGTGACATGCTGCTACTGGTGCCGCTGCTGTTGTTGCTGTGGGAGGCAATACATCTACCCAGTGGGCTGTCAGTCATGTAGTCCTTAGTTTGCCCTGCTCCACTTGACCACATGTCTGTGGTTAAGTGGAGCGTGGGTACAACCACATTTTTGAGGACACTGAGGACACTTTTCTTAATGTCCCTGTACAGTCTGGGAATCGCTTTCCTAGTGTAGTGGAATCTAGATGGGATTTGGTACTCAAGCATCCACCAGAGGAATCCCATGATAGGAGAGGACTCGTCAGTCATGCCAGTGTTATGGCCTGCAGGACTACTTATGATCCTGACTGAGGAAGAAATTGACGTTGAGGGAGTTGGTGGTGTGGCTTGCAGGAGCTTGGGTACAACATGAAGAAGGGATTTAGGTGTCAGTGGACTGCTTATGCTCTTACCCAAAGTTTCTGAAATTAACACATACTTCTGATGAATACGCTGCAAGTGACGTGTAAGGGAGGAAATACTAGGTGGTTAATGTCCTTACCCCTACTTATTATAAATTGACAAAGGCAACAGATGGCTTGACACCTGTTGTCAAGATTTGTGGAGAAATAATTCCACACCTAAGAAGTGGCTTTTTGGGAATTTTGCCCAGGCATGACAATGGGATTCTCATCCCATGGACAACAATTGTCTCCACTGGTGCCTTATTCAAACAAACCAAATCACCATCAGAATCCTCACCGTCAACCTCCTCCTCAGTGCCAGCTACAGCTGGGCTAAAACTAGAATTATCGTCACCTGGGGCTAAGGTAGTAATTCGGCACCTCAAACCCCCCCCCCCCCCCAACAAAAAAAGAAGAAAAAAAAGGATCATAGCCTGCTGAAAAACACAGCACCAACAGCCCGCTTCTATAGATTGTACAGTGCACTGCACATTAGTTGCAGCACTGCATGGAAAAGAAGAGAGTTTAAGACAGTAGCCTGCACAGGAGAGATCTCAGGTACTGGAGCTCACACGCACAGCATCGGAGCCAGCTGTGGGCAGACATGTGGGTCATAGACACTGCCCTGGGAGCTGTCTGCTATCTCACTGGTGCAGCACAGCACTGACAGTTAAAAAAAAACCTGCTTCTCTGTAACTCCTTAGCGCACCCTCTAATCCTGCACCCAGGGCGCATGCCCCCTTAGCCCCCCCTTAGTTGCGGCCCTGGCTACACCAATATTCTCCTCATCCTGGTGACATCCTCAATCTCAGCAACTGGACTGGCAGTGCTCCTCTCAGCACTTGCAGGGGGCATGCAAATGGTGGTAGCAGCCTCCTCTCTCCATACAGTCTTGGGAAGGTCAGGCCTAGACATTGCAACCGCGGACACACTTGGACTCTCCTTGGGAATTTGCGATATCTCTGAGTGCACAGTTGTTTTTTCCTGTGCTTTAACAAGCTTATTTTTTTTTTTTTTTTCCAGAGGAAGGAGGGCTTATATCCTCATGAGAAGCTGAGCCACCTGTTATGAACACAGGCAAGAACATTAGCTTTTCCTTGCCACTTTGTGTCGTGATTGGCATATTGCTAATTTTACGTTTCTCACCAGATAATGGGGGTAATTCTGAGTTGATTACAGCAGGAATTTTGTTAGCAGTTGGGCAAAACCATGTGCACTGCAGGGGAGGCAGATGTAACATGTGAAGAAAGAGTTAGATTTGGGTGGGTTATTTTGTTTATGTGCAGGGTAAATACTGTCTGCTTTATTTTTACACTGCAAATTAGATTGCAGATTGAACACACCACACCCAAATCTAACTCTCTCTGCACATGTTAAATCTGCCTCCCCTGCAGTGCACATGGTTTTGCCCAACTGCTAACAAAATTTCTGCTGCGATCAACTTGGAATTACCCCCAATGTCTTTTTTTTCTGACTATTAATTTTTGCATCTCGGATTTTACATGCCCTCTATGATATTGTGCATTGGCACACCCCTTTATTTTTACAGCAAACAGAACCAGTGTGCTTAATTTAATAAAAGCACCCCTGAATTTTTACAGCATAAAGGACCAGTGTCCTTTTATTTTAACAACAGCACCCCTGAATGTTTACAGCATACAGGACCAGTGTGCTTTTATTTTAAAAACAGCACCCCTGAATTTTTACAGCATACAGGGCAAGTATACTTTTATTTTAACAACAGCACCCATGAATTTTTACAGCATAGAGGGCCAGTGTAATATTACAACAGGACCACTGTATTTTTATAGCATACAGGGCCAGTGTGCTTTTATTTTAACAACAGTGTCCCTGAATTTCTACAGCATAGAGGGCCAGTGTAATATTATTTTAACAGCAGCACCCCTGTATTTTTACAGCATACAAGACCAGTGTGCTTTTATTTTAACAGCACCCCTGAATTTTTACAGCATACAGGACCAGTGTGCTTTTATTTTAACAATAGCACCCTGAATATTTACAGCATAGAGACCCAGTGTGCTTTATTTTAACAACAGCACCCCTAAATATTTACAGCATTCAGGGCCAGTGTAATATTATTTTAACAGACCAGTGTACTTTCATTTTAACAAAAACACCCCTGAATTTTTACAGCATACAGGACCAGTGTGCTTTTATTTTAACAACAGCACCCCTGCATTTTTTATAGCATACAGTGCCAATGTAATAATATTTTAACAACAGCACCCCTGTAATTTTACAGCATACAGGACCAGTGTACTTTTATTTTAACAACAGAAACCCTGTATTTTTATAGCATACAGGACCAGTGTGCTTTTATTTTAACAACAGCACCCATGAATTTTTAAAGCATAGAGAGCCAGTGTGCTTTTATTTGAACAACAGCACCCCTACATTTTTACAGCATTCAGGGCCAGTGTAATATTATTTTAACAGCAGCACACATGCATTTTTACAGCATATAGGACCAGTGTGCTTTCATTTTAACAAAAACACCCCTGAATTTTTACAGCATACAGGACCAGTGTGTTTTTATTTTAACAACAGCACCCTTGAATTTTTTACAGCATACAAGGCTAGTGTAATATTATATTAACAGCAGCTCCACTATATTTTTTCAGCATACAGGACCAGTGTACTTTTATTTTAACAACAACACCCTTGAATTTTTATAGCATAGATGGGGCCAGTTTAATATTTTAACAGCAGCACCCCTGTATTTTTACAGCATTCAGGTCCAGGGTGCTTTATTTCAACAAGAGCTCCCCTGATTTTTTACAGCATACAGGACCAGTGTGCTTTTATGTTAACAATGGCATCCATGAATTTTTACAGCATACAGGGCAAGTGTACTTTTATTTTAACAACAGCACCCCTGAATTTTTACAGCATACATGGCCAGTGTAACATTATTTTAGCAACAACACCACTGTATTTGTACAGCATACAGGACCAGTGTGTTTTAATTTTAACAACAGCAACCCTGAATTTTTACAGCATACAGGGCTAGTGTAATATTATATTAACACCAGCTCCACTTTATTTTTTCAGCATTCAGGTGCAGGGTGCTTTATTTCAACAAGAGCACCCCTGATTTTTTTACAGCATACAGGACCAGTGTGTTTTTATTTTAACAATGGCACCCGTGAATTTTTACAGCATACAGGGCAAGTGTACTTTTATTTTAACAACAGCACCCCTGAATTTTTACAGCATACATGGCCAGTGAAACATTATTTTAGCAACAACGCCCCTGTATTTGTACATTATACAGGACCAGTGTGCTTTTATTTTAACAACAGCACCACTGAATTTTTACAGCATACCGGACCAGTGTAATATTATTTTAACAGCAGCACTCCTAATTTTTTACAGCATACCGGGCCAGTGTAATATTACTATAACAACAGCACCCCTGTATTTTTACAGCTTACAGGACCAGTGTGCTTTATTTTACCAACAGCACCCCTGAATTTTTACAGCATACAGGACCAGTGTAATGTTATTTTAACAGCAGCACCCCTGCATTATTACAGCATACATGACCAGTGTGCTTTTATTTTAACAACAGCAACCCTGAATTTTATAGCATACAGGGCCAGTGTGCTTTTATTTTAACAACAGCACCCATGAATTTTTAAAGCATAGAAAGCCAGTGTGCTTTTATTTTTACAACAGCACCCCTAAATTTTTACAGCATTCAGGGCCAGTGTAATATTATTTTAACAGCAGCACACATGCATTTTTACAGCATATAGGACCAGTGTGCTTTCATTTTAACAAAAACACCCCTGAATTTTTACGGCATACATGACCAGTGTGTTTTTATTTTAACAACAGCACCCTTGAATTTTTACAGCATACAGGGCTAGTGTAATATTATATTAACAGCAGCTCCACTATATTTTTTCAGCATACAGGACCAGTGTGCTTTTATTTTAACAACAGCACCCCTGAATTTTTATAGCACAGATGGGGCCAGTGTAATATTATTTTAACACCAGCACCCCTGTATTTTTACAGCATACAGGACCAGTGTGCTTTTATTTTAACAATGTCACCCATGAATTTTTACATCATACAGGGCAAGTGTACTTTTATTTTAACAACAGCACCACTGAATTTTTACAGCATACCGGACCAGTGTAATATTATTTTAACAGCAGCACCCCTGATTTTTTACAGCATACCTGGCCAGTGTAATATTATTTTAGCAACAGCACCCCTGTATTTTTACAGCATACAGGACCAGTGTGCTTTATTTTACCAACAGCACCCCTGTATTTTTACAGCATACAGGACCAGTGTGCTTTATTTTACCAACAGCACCCCTGAGTTTTTACAGCATACAGGGCCAGTGTAATGTTATTTTAACAGCAGCACCTTTGCATTTTTACAGCATACAGGACCAGTGTAATGTTATTTTAACAACAGTAGCCCTGAATTTTTACATCATACAAGACAGGGTCTACACCCCTGTATTTTCACAGCATACAAGAGGACAGTGCCCCTGCCCCCTGTACAACACAGTGATAGCCAGGACAGCAACACTCATGTACAGCTGCAGCACCCATAACAGCACATGAAACACCAGTGACAGGAATAGCACCCCAATAGTACACACACTGACCCCACCCGACACCATAACCCACAGAGAGACAGAGGTCTGACTCCCCCACTGTCCAAGTACAGATTAAAAATGCCAGCAATACACAGCTGTTTATATGGTATCCAAAACCCGCGAGAATATGACAGCGGGATGATGATGTTTTGCCTCATTCTGGTTTCCAAGTCTGACAGGAAGTCCTGAGCCAGACTCAGATTCTGGCTTGGCATGGGATGTTCAAGGCGGTTTGGTTCTCTGAGAACCGAACCCACTCATCTTTATTTGTTAGCCTCACTAATTCAATCCATAGCAAATCAGTAATTGGAGGTTAATGAATAACTCTGTATACATGGAAGATTTACACCCTGTCTGGTGTAGTTTATAAAAAGAAATTCTCAGTTGTATATTGGTCCAAATACATTTTTGCATCTCTTTATTGAGTGTATGAAGATTTTTTTTGTTTAGAAATTAGGAGCAGTAACAATTGGATCGCATACAGTATAGTATGTGGGGAAAGATAAACATTTTAATTACATGACATCTGCCTATATAATACAGTGGTAGAGTGCTATGTTTCCTAAACTATGATAGTGTTTGTGCAAGTAGTTTATGGTATTTGGCCAAATATAAATGAGAGGGATGGTAATCATGACACCAAGATATTTCAATGTTGAAGTGGTCCACTTAAATGGGAAAGTATCAACCAACCCAGTCGAGCCTCAGGGTAAAGTTCCAGAGCTTCCTTTTTAGTGATGTTAACCTGAAGGTATCCAGTCCATAGGTCGACAGTAAATAGGTTGACATCATATGGTTAACATGCATATGTTCAACATAGTAAAAAGGTCAACAGGTTCAATTGGTCAACATTTGACACACCATAAGATTGACATCAGGATTTTGGGCATTTTTTCATCTTTTTCATACTTTACCATCCACATGGACTACGATTGGGAACAATAACCTGTGCCAAACGCAATAGTAACAGTGCGAGGCACCTTGCTTGAAGCATGGCAAGTGAAGAGAGCCATGTGAGGGGATGTGGTACACTAACTGGGGTTTCATGTTGTGAAACCTACAAATTGATGCCTTAAAAACACAAAAACTTCTGTTGATCTGTTCATGTGTAGGCCATTTCCATGTCAACATTTTGCTTGTGTTCAACATTTTACCCATGTCAATCTTGTGTATGTCGACCTATAGACTGTTGACCTTTTCACTGATGACCTATTAAACCATAACCAACATGGAAACCTTAATATATATTTTTTTATTATGATGTTGTATATATTTCAAAGCTTACTATTTTAATTAGAGATGTGCACCGGAATTTTTTTTCGGGTTTTGTGTTTTGGTTTTGGGTTCGGTTTCGTGGCCGTGTTTTGGGTTCGAACGCGTTTTGGCAAAACCTCACCGAATTTTTTTTGTCGGATTCGGGTGTGTTTTGGATTCGGGTGTTTTTTTCAAAAAACCCTAAAAAACAGCTTAAATCATAGAATTTGGGGGTAATTTTGATCCCAAAGTATTATTAACCTCAATAACCATAATTTCCACTCATTTTCAGTCTATTCTGAACACCTCACACCTCAAAATATTATTTTTAGTCCTAAAATTTGCACCGAGGTCGCTGGATGACTAAGCTCAGCGACCCAAGTGGCCGACACAAACACCTGGCCCATCTAGAAGTGGCACTGCAGTGTCACGCAGGATGGCCCTTCCAAAAAACACTCCCCAAACAGCACAAGACGCAAAGAAAAAAAGAGGCGCAATGAGGTAGCTGTGTGACAAAGCTCAGCGTCCCAAGTGGCCGACACAAACACCTGGCCCATCTAGGAGTGGCACTGCAGTGTCACGCAGGATGGCCCTTCCAAAAAACACTCCCCAAACAGCACATGACGCAAAGAAAAAAAGAGGCGCAATGAGGTAGCTGTGTGAGTAAGCTAAGCGACCCTAGTGGCCGACACAAACACCTGGCCCATCTAGGAGTGGCACTGCAGTGTCAAGCCGGATGGCCCTTCCAAAAAATACTCCCCAAACAGCACATGACGCAAAGAAGAAAAAAAAGAGGCGCAATGAGGTAGCTGTGTGACTAAGATAAGTGACCCTAGTGGCTGACACAAACACCTGGCCCATCTAGGAGTGGCACTGCAGTGTCACGCAGGATGGCCCTTCCAAAAAATACTCCCCAAACAGCACATGACGCAAAGAAGAAAAAAAAGAGGCGCAATGAGGTAGCTGTGTGACTAAGATAAGCGTTCCTAGTGGCCGACACAAACACCTGGCCCATCTAGGAGTGGCACTGCAGTGTCACGCAGGATGGCCCTTCCAAAAAACACTCCCCAAACAGCACATGACGCAAAGAAAAATGAAAGAAAAAAGAGGTGCAAGATGGAATTGTCCTTGGGCCCTCCCACCCACCCTTATGTTGTATAAACAGGACATGCACACTTTAACCAACCCATCATTTCAGTGACAGGGTCTGCCACACGACTGTGACTGAAATGACGGGTTGGTTTGGACCCCCACCAAAAAAGAAGCAATTAATCTCTCCTTGCACAAACTGGCTCTACAGAGGCAAGATGTCCACCTCATCATCATCCTCCGATTCATCACCGTGTACATCCCCCTCCTCACAGATTATCAATTCGTCCCCACTGGAATCCACCATCACAGCTCCCTGTGTACTTTGTGGAGGCAATTGCTGCTGGTGAATGTCTCCATGGAGGAATTGATTATAATTCATTTTAATGAACATCATCTTCTCCACATTTTCTGTAAGTAACCTCGTACGCCGATTGCTGACAAGGTGAGCGGCGGCACTAAACACTCTTTCGGAGTACACACTTGTGGGAGGGCAACTTAGGTAGAATAAAGCCAGTTTGTGCAAGGGCCTCCAAATTGCCTCTTTTTCCTGCCAGTATACGTACGGACTGTCTGACGTGCCTACTTGGATGCGGTCACTCATATAATCCTCCGCCATTCTTTCAATGGTGAGAGAATCATATGCAGTGACAGTAGACGACATGTCAGTAATCGTTGGCAGGTCCTTCAGTCCGGACCAGATGTCAGCATCAGCAGTCGCTCCAGACTGCCCTGCATCACCACCAGCGGGTGGGCTCGGAATTCTGAGCCTTTTCCTCGCACCCCCAGTTGCGGGAGAATGTGAAGGAGGAGATGTTGACAGGTCGCGTTCCGCTTGACTTGACAATTTTCTCACCAGCAGTTCTTTGAACCCCTGCAGACTTGTGTCTGCCGGAAAGAGAGATACAACGTAGGTTTTAAATCTAGGATCGAGCACGGTGGCCAAAATGTAGTGCTCTGATTTCAACAGATTGACCACCCGTGAATCCTTGTTAAGCGAATTAAGGGCTCCATCCACAAGTCCCACATGCCTAGCGGAATCGCTCAGTGTTAGCTCCTCCTTCAATGTCTCCAGCTTCTTCTGCAAAAGCCTGATGAGGGGAATGACCTGACTCAGGCTGGCAGTGTCTGAACTGACTTCACGTGTGGCAAGTTCAAAAGGTTGCCGAACCTTGCACAACGTTGAAATCATTCTCCACTGCGCTTGAGACAGGTGCATTCCACCTCCTATATCGTGCTCAGTTGTATAGGCTTGAATGGCCTTTTGTTGCTTCTCCAACCTCTGAAGCATATAGAGGGTTGAATTCCACCTCGTTACCACTTCTTGCTTCAGATAATGGCAGGGCAGGTTCAGGCGTTTTTGGTGTTGCTCCAGTCTTCTGTACGTGGTGCCTGTACGCCGAAAGTGTCCCGCAATTCTTCTGGCCACTGACAGCATCTCTTGCACGCCCCTGTCGTTTTTTAAATAATTCTGCACCACCAAATTCAAGGTATGTGCAAAACATGGGACGTGCTGGAATTTGCCCAGATTTAATGCACACACAATATTGCTGGCGTTGTCCGATGCCACAAATCCACAGGAGAGTCCAATTGGGGTAAGCCATTCTGCGATGATCTTCCTCAGTTGCCGTAAGAGGTTTTCAGCTGTGTGCGTATTCTGGAAACCGGTGATACAAAGCGTAGCCTGCCTAGGAAAGAGTTGGCGTTTGTGAGATGCTGCTACTGGTGCCGCCGCTGCTGTTCTTGCGGCGGGAGTCAATACATCTACCCAGTGGGCTGTCACAGTCATATAGTCCTGAGTCTGCCCTGCTCCACTTGTCCACATGTCCGTGGTTAAGTGGACATTGGGTACAACTGCATTTTTTAGGACACTGGTGAGTCTTTTTCTGAGGTCTGTGTACATTTTCGGTATCACCTACCTAGAGAAATGGAACCTAGATGGTATTTGGTACCGGGGACACAGTACCTCCAACAAGTCTCTAGTTGGCTCTGCAGTAATGATGGATACCGGAACCACGTTTCTCACCGCCCAGGATGCCAAGGCCTCAGTTATCCGCTTTGCAGCAGGATGACTGCTGTGATATTTCATCTTCCTCGCAAAGGACTGTTGGATAGTCAATTGCTTGGTGGAAGTAGTAAAAGTGGTCTTACGACTTCCCCTCTGGGATGACCATCGACTCCCAGCAGCAACAACAGCAGCGCCAGCAGCAGTAGGCGTTACACTCAAGGATGCATCGGAGGAATCCCAGGCAGGAGAGGACTCGTCAGAATTGCCAGTGACATGGCCTGCAGGACTATTGGCATTCCTGGGGAAGGAGGAAATTGACACTGAGGGAGTTGGTGGGGTGGTTTGCGTGAGCTTGGTTACAAGAGGAAGGGATTTACTGGTCAGTGGACTGCTTCCGCTATCGCCCAAAGTTTTTGAACTTGTCACTGACTTATGATGAATGCGCTGCAGGTGACGTATAAGGGAGGATGTTCCGAGGTGGTTAACGTCCTTACCCCTACTTATTACAGCTTGACAAAGGCAACACACGGCTTGACACCTGTTGTCCGCATTTCTGTTGAAATACTTCCACATTGAAGAGCTGATTTTTTGGGTATTTTCACCAGGCATGTCAATGGCCATATTCCTCCCACGGACAACAGGTGTCTCCCCGGGTGCCTGACTTAAACAAACCACCTCACCATCAGAATCCTCCTTGTCAATTTCCTCCCCAGCGCCAGCAACACCCATATCCTCCTCATCCTGGTGTACTTCAACACTGACATCTTCAATCTGACTATCAGGAACTGGACTGCGGGTGCTCCTTCCAGCACTTGCAGGGGGTGTGCAAATGGTGGAAGGTGCATGCTCTTCACTACCAGTGTTGGGAAGGTCAGGCATCGCAACCGACACAATTGGACTCTCCTTGTGGATTTGTGATTTCGAAGAACGCACAGTTCTTTGCTGTGCTTTTGCCAGCTTAAGTCTTTTCATTTTTCTAGCGAGAGGCTGAGTGCTTCCATCCTCATGTGAAGCTGAACCACTAGCCATGAACATAGGCCAGGGCCTCAGCCGTTCCTTGCCACTCCGTGTGGTAAATGGCATATTGGCAAGTTTACGCTTCTCCTCCGACAATTTTATTTTAGATTTTTGAGTCCTTTTTTTACTGATATTTTGTGTTTTGGATTTTACATGCTCTGTACTATGACATTGGGCATCGGCCTTGGCAGACGACGTTGATGGAATTTCATCGTCTCGGCCATGACTAGTGGCAGCAGCTTCAGCACGAGGTGGAAGTGGATCTTGATCTTTCCCTATTTTTGGAACCTCAACATTTTTGTTCTCCATATTTTAATAGGCACAACTAAAAGGCACCTCAGGTAAACAATGGAGATGGATGGATACCAGTATACTTATGGATGACGAGTGACTGACGACACAGAGGTAGCTACAGCCGTGAACTACCGTACTGCGTCTGCTAGTATAGAGATGATAATGATATAAAAAATATATATATATCACTACTGCAGGTATATATAATATAATGACGGACCTGCTGGACACTGTCAGCAGACTCCTAAACTACTAGTATGAAGAAGATAGAAAAAAAAACCCCACCACAGGTAGGTATACAATTATGGACGAGCACTGACGACACAGAGGTAGCTACAGCCGTGGACTACCGTACTGCGTCTGCTAGTATAGAGATGATAATGATATAAAAAATATATATATATCACTACTGCAGGTATATATAATATAATGACGGACCTGCTGGACACTGTCAGCAGACTCCTAAACTACTAGTATGAAGAAGATAGAAAAAAAAACCCCACCACAGGTAGGTATACAATTATGGACGAGCACTGACAACACAGAGGTAGCTACAGCCGTGGACTACCGTACTGCATCTGCTAGTATAGAGATGATAATGATATAAAAAATATATATATATCACTACTGCAGGTATATATAATATAATGACGGACCTGCTGGACACTGTCAGCAGACTCCTAAACTACTAGTATGAAGAAGATAGAAAAAAAAACCCCACCACAGGTAGGTATACAATTATGGACGAGCACTGACGACACAGAGGTAGCTACAGCCGTGGACTACCGTACTGCGTCTGCTAGTATAGAGATGATAATGATATAAAAAATATATATATATCACTACAGCAGGTATATATAATATAATGACGGACCTGCTGGACACTGTCAGCAGACTCCTAAACTACTAGTATGAAGAAGATAGGAAAAAAAAACCCACCACAGGTAGGTATACAATTATGGACGAGCACTGACGACACAGAGGTAGCCACAGCCGTGGACTACCGTACTGCATCTGCTAATATAGATGATGATAAAGATGATAGAGATGAACAAAAAAAATATAACACTACTACAGGTAAATATTTATATAATATAATGAATGACGGACCTGCTGGACACTGTCAGCAGAATGCGTTTATAGAATAAAAAAAAAACACCACAGGAGTGTTTAACTTTTTCAGGCAGACAATATACTGGTGGTCACTGGTCAGTCACACTGGCAGCAAAAGTGTGCACTGTACTCCTGCTATAACTGCACCCCAGTCTCCCCCACAATTCAGCTGTGTGAGCAGTGAGCACTCAGCACAGTCAGATATACATAGATGATATTATCATGCAGCACACTGAGGCTGAGTACAGATATGGTATGTGACTGTGTATCGTTTTTTTTCAGGCAGAGAACGGATTATATTAAATAATAAATAAAACTGGTGGTTGTCACTAGTAACTATCAGCAAAACTCTGCACTCTGAGTACTCCTAATGCTCCCCAAAATTACTAAGTTAGTAGTAAATCAACTCAAGTGTCTCTATCTATTCTAACGGAGAGGACGCCAGCCACGTCCTCTCCCTATCAATCTCAATGCACGTGTGAAAATGGCGGCGACGCGCGGCTCCTTATATAGAATCCGAGTCTCGCGATAGAATACGAGCCTCGCGAGAATCCGACAGCGGGATGATGACGTTCGGGCGCGCTCGGGTTAACCGAGCAAGGCGGGAAGATCCGAGTCTGCCTCGGACCCGTGTAAAAAGGCTGAAGTTCGGGGGGGTTCGGATTCCGAGGAACCGAACCTGCTCATCTCTAATTTTAATACAATTGTATCTTTCCAAGTTTAAGAAAAAAATACTAATTTAAAAACTTGACACTATTGTCTAGTATTTCACAAGTACTCATTTCACTCTCCTCTTCCTTTTATATATTATAAAAAAAAACATAAAAAGCTTTGTATTTCCAATGTTCACTTGAATATTTATTATATACTGTAGAGAATAATTTGGATTTACAGTAAGAGCAAATCAAGCAACATAGCATACATTTGCACCTGGACAACCATGTAGGTATGCAAGGTGTATTAGTTAAGGGTGGCATCAGGGCTAGTACCAGGGTGTTTGGTGTCCCCCTGCATACTAAAAATTTGTGCCCTCCCATACTCTACAAAGGGACAGCACCACCTTTGGTGCACACCGTAAAAGGGGTGTGGTCTTACAAGGAATGGGCATGGCCACACAATAGTATTTTCATTTAAATTTACGCCACAGTAGCACAATCTTATTCACACAACACTGCACATAGTAATGCTTCTTATACACATAATGCCCCCTGTAGAAGTACCGCTTACACAAAATTCTCCCATAGTAGAGCCGCTTACACAAAATCCCCCCTGTAGTAGTGCCGTTTACACAAAATTCCCCCTGTAAATGTGCCGCATACACAAAATTCCCCCTTAGAAGTGCTGCTTACACAAAATCCCCCCTGTAGTAGTGCCGCTTACACAAAATCCCCCTGTAGTAGTGCCACTTACACAAAATGCCCCTTGTAGTAATGCCGCTTATAGAAAATCCCCCTGTAGTAGTGCCACTTACACAAAATGCCCTTGTAGTAATGCCGCTTATAGAAAATGCCCCCTGTAGTAGTGCTGCTTACACAAAATGCCCCCTCTAGTAGTGCCGCTTACAAACATAATGCCACCTGTAGTAGTTCTGCTTACACAAAATGCCCCCTTAGAAATGCCGCTTACACACGTAATGCCCACACAGTCAGACTTACACTCAGATGCACACACACACACACATACATACATACACACACAGATACACACACATACACACTTACACACATAGATACACACACATACATATACACACACACACACACACACACACACATACATACATACATACATACATACACAGTTACACACACACTTTTTCAAGCTCAGTCACTCTCTTTACATCTTCTTACCAAAGGAAGTCTGGCTGGCCAGAGATGTCCATCCTACTGTTCCTCCTCATCATGATCAGCCTGGTCCCATGTAGCCCCACCCCTCTAATCTGTGTACCTCCACCTCCTTTCGGTGTCTTCCTGCACAGTGCACACTGCGCACGGTCACATAGCCAGGGAGGGGGAGAGGACAACTAAAGCTGCTGCCACAGCTGCCTGTCACCATGTGACAGACACAGTAGCTGGCAGCAGCAGGGATGCAGAACAGCCTGGTGCCTCCCTGCACTTTTCTGAGCGAGTGGCTCCGGGCCTGCGTGGCCTCATCCTTTAAAGGGTTATACAATATTTTTGATGGTAGATTTTTTTAGAGCCTTTCAGGGTCTGAAAAATCTTTGTAGCAACATTTAAAGTTAGAGACACATTTACAGTAAGTATCCAGTGTATCATTTGAGATGCACTTAAACTCTAGTACAGAGATTTTAAACCTTTTAGAACTCGGGTCACACTGAACAAGATATAAATATTTCCAAGGCTCACTCAAATATAATGGTGATGTATAATGCTGTTGCATGTCCTAGGATGTTATGTCGCAGCTTTTCCATAGGTAACGCCTGAGCTACATCTGAGAAAGCCAGAAAAGCCCAACACTGCCCGGGCCCCAAATTAGAACTGGCTCTGCAACCACTAAACCCACCAGTATTGATCATTCCAGGGCCTCAGTAGCAGCAGCACCCTGACTGCTTCTATGGTGGCACACGTGGAGACTGCTCAGGGTTGAAAAACACTGCTCTAGTAGAAATGAACACACTCTGCCACACTGGACTACCATAAACAGAATTATTCATTCTACAGAATCAGACATCTTGTTGTGGAAATACAGTACATGCATCTGCCTAATATATTTAGCCATAGGCTAGAATTTGTATAATGCCATGGAAATCTGTGTCATAAAATTACTTCCACTTTAAGTCTCAAGGCATGGGCATATTTAGAAAATATTTAATTATTTAATATTTTTTTCTAAGGGTTTAATATGAAAAATGTTAAGTAGAAAATGTTTCATATTCAATATTCAATGACAAATGTCTCTTTTGAAATATTGATAAAGAAATAACAGCCAATACATATAAATGTAAGCATATTAAAAATGAAGAGCATGAAAATCTATCAGGCATAAAAAGTCTGACAATAAGATACAGTAATAGTTTTTTGGCATTCCTTGCAATGCCAATGGGCAAGGGTCATCTTTTCATATGGACTCAATGGGCAGTTGCACAAGGACCCCAGGAGTATAAGGGCCCTAGGCTGGTAGCTGAGGGTCTCCTTTTTTCAGTCATACCAGATTTGTAAAAATCAACCCTGGGGAACCATAGATATCCGACCTCAAAGCAGTGGTCCCCAGCTGAACCTGTTAATTTCTCTTACCAGCCAGATATTTCAGGTTTTGCCTGACTTAGAGATTTTTTGAGGGTATACACCAAAAGCTGGGACTCTGCCCTTTCAGTGGACACTGACAAATTGACACTACTCTGCCCAGAACCTGAGATATCAGCCTTCCAGTAACTGATCCCTGCTCCAGCACCACAAGCCTGGTGTGTTGTGTAGTTTTATATTTATTTCCTTGGTGGATTGCTCTGGCTCTTGAACTTTGATCCCCAAATCCCTAGTACCTCCTGAAAGGTAGTACTCTCTATTTTTTTAACCCTTTGAAAGCTTAGAAATCTAATTCCAGAAACTGGAGATATCTGCAGTCAAGCAAGCTGCCCTCAGACCGGAAAATTATGAATATTAAGCCCACTCCACTATCCACACCACCCCTGCTTATTAAACACCCCCTACCATATTTGAAGTCATGTACCTGGGCCTATTCTTTCAGCACAATGCCCCTTCTACAATTTAGTGTTCACCCTCCAGCCCCATCTCCCATCTGCGCAGTAAAGGAGTAATTAGGGGAATTTACAGCTCCAAGTCCTACATGCTGCATGGAAGATAGAACACCCCCTACTGCCTGTGGGACAACAAATCTGTCACTAATAGCACCCCACACCCCTACCACTGGAGGATGGGTAGGGACCCCAGTGCATTGCTTTGACCAGGGGCCTACGCTGGGCGCATATCAGTTTCCACTTTATAAAGTATTTTAATTTTACAAGTGACCAGACTGAAAGCCTTGACTTATACTTTTAATAAGATGTTTTTTATACCTCCATATTGGACTTTGGTCAAGAAGTGTCACAGTTTGGGATTTCAGATCCGAGTCAGGACTTTGATGCTGGACTGACAAGGCAAATTAGGAACTTGGATGGTTGTAAATAACTTCATCATATCTACACGGATGTTACAGTATGTCAACATGATAGAACATTGACCTAACGTCCCTGGTTGCCCAGTGGTAACTTACCTGTTTCTGGCAGCAGCGATATAAACAGCACCATCTTCCATGTCCCAGCAGTGAAATGTACAGCCCTTCTGGCAAAAACCTGTGATGAGTGGCTGTTCTAGAAAGTATTTTTTTTAACTATGAATAACCTTAACCCTCCCTATAATGGATAACCTGAACCCCCCTCTACCCTAACAATCCCACCTACACACACACACACACACACACACACACACACACACACACACACACACACAGCTTTTATATAACCCTGGCTCTCCTGGTGGTGCCTAACCTTTACAATTGGTATTCTGAGAATGTTGACATTTATTTCAGTGAGCAAGCCACATAGCGACAAAATATTCATTTGTGAGGTAGGTGCCGGTCTGTGCATATACCAGACCTTTGAAGCATATCTTGGGTATCATATCAAAAACTATTATGTGACAAATTTCAGTCTCTAATATACCATACAATAATTACCTCTTCAATTTCAGTGGACTCTCATTGTGACCCAAATGGCTGCATTGGTATATCTATCAGAGACCCAGCTTTTGTCTCTGACAACAGAAGATTCACTAAATTTTCTATTTTTCTGTCTGTGTTAACCCTCCTTTGTGGTCTCACCCCCTTGTTCACTGTCAGCTTAATCTGACACACAGGCGGGAAGCAGAAACGGACTAGGGATTGACATCAGACATCTTACTTCTACTCTTACATTGAACTGTGAATATGTTCTCTTGATCTGGCACAAACACAATGCATCACTGCAATTAGCAAAATCAGTGCTACTGTATGTGTTTCCCAACAGTGGAATTATTACCATTGCTGTGTCTGTATTTTTGTTAAAAATCACTTAATTGTAGTGCATATATCCATTTTAAAGTATATTTGGATACTGTTGTCGTATACTTTACTGTGCAGGAATAACATTGTGGCTAATTCAGACACGATCGCTGCTGTGCATTTTCGCACAGCAGTGATCACGTCTGAACTGCGCATGCGCTGGCGCCGCAGTATGCCAGACAACCGATGGCTGGCCTAGCCCTGTGATCGCCTCTGCCTGCCCTGATTGACAGGCAGAGGCGGTTGCTGGGTGGGAGGGGGCGGGCCGGCGGTGTTTGGCTGCATTTAGGGGGCACAGTCTGGGAGACATAGGAGTGCTCAGACTATTGGGAGCCGCTTTGACCCGGGCAGCCGCTGCGACCCAGGCAGCAATGAGTAGCTCCCTGCCAGCGCGCAGGATCTGCACTGGTAGGGAGCTACTCTTCCAGTACAAAAGCATCGCCACTGTGTGATGCTTTTGTACTTGTGCGTGGGGGGGGGGGGGGTCGGGCCTGACATGTGGGGCGGACTAGCCCTATGCTGGGTGTCCCTCCACATGTCTGAAGACTGATCGTAGATGTGCTAAATTTAGCACATCTACGATCAGGTCTAAAAAAATTAGGCCCCTTGTGTGGACTTTGCTTGAAATTATTCAATATTACCATTTGAAGACATGGAATTTGGATTATTTTTTGTGTGTGTATGTTTTGATGTACAAATCTATTCAACTAAGGTTTAAAAGGCATGTTTACTTATATGTCCAGGGGATAAAGTGACATCTCATTCTGGTAACTAGTTGCAAGAACTGTTTTACATATTTTAGATGGCATGCACATTTTTTTGCTTAATGCCTGTACATATGACCCTCAACTGTATATTTGCAGTAAGATCACCACCTAATAACCAGAAACTTGGACTGGATGTTTGTCTATGACAAGTGTGTAGCTCACACATTTACCAAAACATTCTGATAGGTTTATATTTTTTTAAATCTCTGAAGCACAGAGTATATTATTATTATTATTATTTTGTATTATTACTGCTGTGTATATATAAAACCCATAAGCTCCTATAAATTCTACTTTTGCTAGGAGAATACTTCTTTAATTATGCCCTATGAGTCCTATGTAGAACTCTCCTTCTCTTTTAAAGATACACAGAACACAGATTTACTGTATGACAAGTCTTGGAACGTAATTTTTTTTTTTTTCTGATAAGAAAAAAGTTACATTTTTTTTCTATTACCTTATAAAAAAAGAGTGCTCCCAAAAATTCAGAGGTGCAATTGTTAAAAATTAGAAGCACACTGCTCCTGAATGCTGTAAAATATTGGGGTGCTGCTGGCCTTGTATGCTATAAAAATTCAGGGGTGCAGTGAAAATCAATGTACACTGGCCCTGTCTTGTATGCTGCAATTATTCCAGGGTGCAGTGAAAATCAATGTACACTGGCCATGTCTTGTATGCTGTAATAATTCTAGGGTGCAGTGAAAATCAACATACACTGGCCCTGTCTTGTATGCTGTAATTATGCTAGGGTGCAGTGAAAATCAATGTACACTGGCTCTGTCTTGTATGCTGCAATTATTCCAGAGTGCAGTGAAAATCAATGTACACTGGCTCTGTCTTGTATGCTGTAATAATTCTAGGGTGCAGTGAAAATCAATGTACACTGGCCCTGTCTTGTATGCTGTAATTATTCTAGGGTGCAGTGAAAATCAATGTACACTGGCCCTGTCTTGTATGCTGTAATTATTCTAGGGTGCAGTGAAAATCAATGTACACTGGCCCTGTCTTGTATGCTGTAATAATTCTAGGGTGCAGTGAAAATCAATGTACACTGGCCCTGTCATGTATGCTGTAAAATTACAGGGGTGTTGTGAAAATACAAGGGTGCTGGCACTGTCTGCGGTTGTGATGTCTAGGCCTGACCTTCACAACACTGTATGGGAGGAGGAGGCTTTTACCACCATTTGCACACATCCCTGCAAGTGCTAGCAGGAGCACTGTCAGTCCAGTTGCTGATATTGAGATTGAGGATGTCACTGTAGAAGTATACCAGGATGAGGAGGATATGGGTGGAGTTGGTGCTGTGGAGGAAGATGATGATGAGGATTCTGATGGTGATGTGGTTTGTTTGAATAAGGCACCAGTTGAGACAGTTGTTGGCCATGGGATGAAAAAGCCCATTGTCATACATGGGCAAAATACCAAAATACTTCGGTGTGGAATAATTATTTCTCCACAAATCCAGACAACAGGTGTCAAGCCATCTGTTGCCTTTGTCAATCCTAGATGGGCCAGGTGTTTGTGCCGCACTCTTATGTTGCTTAGCTTAGTCATCCAGCTACCTTATTGCACCTCTTTTTCTTCTTTGCATTATGTGCTCTTTGGGGCCTAGTTTTTAAAACTATCATCCTGTCTGACACTGCAGTGCCACTCCTAGATAGGCCAGGTGTTTGTGCCGCCCACTTGTGTCGCTTAGCTTAGTATTTCAGCGACCTTGGTGCAACCTTTTGGCCTAAAAACAATATTGTGAGGTGTGAGGTGTGAGGTGTTCAGAATAGACTGGAAATGAGTGGAAATTAATGTTACTGAGGTTAATAATACCGTAGGATCAAAATTTACCCCAAATTCTGTGATGTTAGCTGTTTTTATGCTCTGTTCAAAAATTAACCAGATCCAAAACCCGAAAGGGTGGTTTTGGCAAAACCAATCCAGATCCAAAACACGAGCAGGGATCCAGATCCAAAACTGACACACAAAACCCAAAAAGTGCCCGCCGCACATCTCTACATCAGACTAGTCTTCTTTTGACTGAACATTTGCCTTACAACAGGGTGGTAGCTAATGTATCCCAATAGGTGTATCTGTATAAGGGTAATAAACATTTCTAGGTGCACTTCTAGCAATATCACATACTTGTATGGTACATATAATAAAACCAGTTCTGATGTTACCTCACTTTCTCTCATGAGAAACTTAAACAAAGCTGTAAATGTGGCTAAACAGAGCAGTGTTTGTAGAATAAAAAACAATGCAAAGGTTTTTTTTCAGTGATAGGAGTGATAAAATTGGTAACATTTGATACTTTGAATAAAACAAAAAATAAAAGTTTTCAGGCATAAGATATTTCAATTTCTGCACCAGAACTATATACTGTACATCTATCAACAGGATGCTGTTTTAACATTACATTGTTTTAATTTTCATGCATATATCCAAGATGGTCATCTATGGATTCCTCAGAGGAAAAAGTAATTTAATTACTTGTACTTCAAATTTCAAATCTTGCATATTAAAAATATATGTCTTGTACTTATAATTTGAAAAGGGGTGTAGCTGGTCTTTGAAGTAACATAATTGGAGATACGCTGCTGCCAGAAATAAATCTACAGCCCCCATCAAACTGATAATCTATTCACATACTTCCTGCTTCAGCTCCGGAGATCTGAGCAACGACAACTCGTTTGTCAGACATTAAGGTTTCATTGAACTCAATCACATCCCACCATGTAAAATATACATGACAGGCAAGGACTGCAAGTGAACCAATTTCAAATGATTCTTATTTTAATCGAGCCTTACTGTTAAGATGAAAATGATAGCAACATCTATTCTCTAAAATGTAAGAGTTCATTTGGTTTACTTTATTGGATATTTGGGTATCTGACTACCTTGATTACAATACCCATTGACAGATTTCCTAACTACTACACATTTGGAAATTATCATTGTTCTTATTACAGATAAAGTGATTCTGCAAAATTTGAGTTTCTTCACTGACGTGTAGTTGGATAATGACTGAGAATTCCATGCTAAAGAAAATATGGCCAATCATGTTTAAACTTCCCAAATACAAAATCTGTAAAAAATGAACAAATACAGTAAATGATTGCAATGTTTAAATGACTTTCAGTATCTTTTAAAATGTATATTTTTTTATTATAAGATCTTTTAAAAAGGTTTGCTTAATCTACTCGGACAAATTAAATCTAATCAATTTAGCTAAACCTTACATATATCTCTACAATATATGTCTAATCTCTGGCACAATCCCCCCACTCCCCACCCCATCACCAATAAAAAACACTCATTATTAGTATATGTTAAAAATATATATATATATATGTTTATCATAAGTCAACATGAAAAAGCCATGTAGAATAAAGTTAGTACACAACAGTATCAGTTTTCTCTATTATGATTTTCTTGCATAGTGATAAAAAAAAAACACTTACTATATCCTTAGGGTCTTATTTATCAATGAATATTTTAGAGATAACTCCCATTTTTGCAAATATTAAACATCTCTGCAGTGATCCCCCAATTTCGACTGTAAAAGCAACCTCTGTCACTGTATGTGATCAATGATACAGCTGTGCGGTACCTACTTTCTTATTGCCAAAAATATCGGTGATAAGAGATTATAGTTATTAGCTTAAAAACCTGATAATTAAAAAATGGCACCCTTAGTGTCACATATAAGTACCACCACAACTTTGAAATAGGTTAAGATCTGGACTTTGATACATGTAGCAATGAAAGAACCAGAAATCATTATCATTATTCTTGATGGTTGGCATCAGCTAATTGTAGTGATTGGTTGTGTTACCGTTTGCAAATCATGGGGGGTAAATTTACTAAGGTAGGAGATTTATAGAACTGGTGATGTTGCCCATGGCAACCAATCAGATTCTACTTATCATTTATCTAGCTGCTTCTAGCAGATAATAGATATAATTGGATTGGTTGCTATGGGCAACATCACCAGTTCTAAAAATCTCCCACCTTAGTAAATTTACCCCATGGTGTGCAACAGGTCCAAGCAACTCTTTTGATTGTATTCATGTTTGTGCTCTTGTTTGTAGGTTTCTCATAGTTGCAAGCTGTGTTGTCACTTACCATACACTAAAACATTTCTAGAAATGTCAGAAATAAATTTTTGGTTGAAAGTTTAGTCTATACAACAGATAACATTTAATATAAGTGGTTTAGATTTAATGAAATATTTAATATAACAGATGCTTTAAGGTTTTAACTTTTAACTGATTGGAGGATGATAGCATATATGTAAATATTACTTTGATATATGTCTATGTTTAGAATGCATATCCTCATTATGGTTCCAGAGCTACTGTAGTTTTGTTTTATAAATTTGTAAATGTACTAAAGGTCAGTTTTCCATTGGTTTCAAAACCGATGGAAACTGACTGCTAACAATGGCATGTTGCTGTCTAAATAAATGCAGCTTTCAGGCTTCAATTGAAACCACATGTCAATGTCTGTCATTTTTTGCAGCTCTACATGCCATCAGTTTTCATCTTTTAATTTAAGTTGGTTAAAACGTGGCAGAAACCAGTCCAAACAGAAGCACAATGACCTGTGCAGGCTTCTATACTAATTTTTTTTTTAGAAAGGATTAAAATGTAAACATTTTTGCATGGCGTCTAACCCCCACAGCACCCAACCCCCACAACATAACCCTAGTATTTTATTTAGATATGCAGGGGACATATCCTTTTGAAGGAATCATACTTCTTGGTGTGAGTGGTGGCTCTAGATGCCAGGAGAGACTGATGGGTCTATTTACAAAGCCATGGATGGTGGTAAAGTGGACAGAGATAAAGTACCAGCCAATCAGCTTCCTAACTGCCATGTCACTGGCCGAGTTTAAAAAATGACAGGAGCTGGTTGGTTGGGACTTTATCTCCATCCATTTTATCTCCATCCAATGCTTAGTAAATAGACCCCATAGTCTTATTGATGTACATGGTTTTTTTTTTTTGTGCCTCTCCTAGAAGAGCTGGGCGGTATCCCCCATTTTGTTAGTTTGGAGTTGGTAGAAGGTTAACAAATTGATCTTACTGATTTGATTTTCTTATATATTCTTTCCCATGTTCAACATAATATACTTCAGAGAATAAATCTTGATGTGTTAGCTACAAGTTATACTGTATATGTAATATTTAGTGACCTATACTTTATAATAATCTATCTACTGTAACAAATCAATCAATAACTATATAGATATTTGTTTAGTCATATGCTTTTATAAAGTATACCCAATTGGACACCCTAGATGACTGTCCAAATAAGTTAACAAACTCACTGAATATTAAGGTGGGATCAAAGTCCTATTTAGGTTTGTTGATGTTGAGGTTTACTCATCACTTTGATGACTGGATGAAATGTATCAGTCACTCCCACTCCCACTTCTTTGAAACCAACAAACCGCTACAACTGCATAAACATTGCAGTCTGAAATGAGTGTCCTCTCTGCGGTCTTACAAAAAGTGGCAAGGATCAGCCAATTGGGCATCCCAATCTCCCACAAAAACAATTTGGATTCAGGCACTAGTAATATATCATTAATAACTAAATCAATTAGTTATTACCCAGCAGCAAATACGGTCCTGTTGTGCCTGTGTTGATACAACTAAAAAGAACTGATTGGTCCAAGTGAAAACAGGGCCATTCAGTTCCCCAAGCAATAATAGAGATTCTGTGGCTGATTGCACTAATTTAAAAAAAAACAAGTGCAAATAAGGGCTGAATAAACATATACACCATTCTTATGAAAGCAAATGCGTTTGTATTTTCTTTATTTAATAACAATATTCTCATTTCATTAGTAATATAAAAAAGGTCCTCATATGCTCTCATAATAATTAGAAAGTGCATAAAACTATACAAAGACAATTCTGAATGGCATCCATTGTTATAAAAACATTTAACTTCTGTATATTAAAAAGTGGAAAAGACATGTACGTAAACATATATATATATATATATATATATATATATACACAGTATATATAAATATATATATATATATATATATATATATATACATACAGGTTGAGTATGTCATATCCAAATATTCCGAAATACAGACTTTTTTGAGTGAGAGTGAGATAGAGAAATCTTTGTTTACTGTGGCTCAATGTACTCAAACTTTGTTTAATACTCAAAGTTATTAAAAATATTGTATTAAATGACCTTCAGGCTGTGTGTATAAGGTGTATATGAAACATAAATGGAGTGTGTGAATGTACACACACTTTGTTTAATGCACAAAGTTATTAAAAATATTGGCTAAAATTACCTTCAGGCTGTGTGTATAAGGTGTATATGAAACATAAATGCATTCTGTGCTTAGACTTGGGTCCCATCACCATGATATCTCATTATGGTATGCAATTATTCCAAAATACGGAAAAATCTGATATCCAAAATACCTCTGGTCCCAAGCATCTTGGATAGGGGATACTCAACCTGTGTATATATATATATATATATATATATATATATATACATAAAAATTATCTTTCATCTCTCTCAACGATGTTGAATGTTTAGTAAATTATCCACTGTGCAGCAATCTGATGGTGAAAGGAGATGAATAGATGTCCGCTTTTCTTATGGTCACAATTTGGCCCAAAAGTTCTTCTGGAGGTGAGCTTACCGATCCACTACTTAATATGATGTATTGTGATTGCAAGCTTGTTTTGGGCTGGCTCTCTCCATGTGTGGAGCTCGCCTACTGGCTGCTGGTCTCGTACACCAGAGGCACTCACTTCCCAGCTGTTTGTCTCTTGATGTCACTTGTCAGCTGTACCACTGATGAACATGAAGCAAGCCTCATTCATTTAAAATATATATAAAAATGTAACCAATATGCACCATGGTTAAATATTAATTAAGGCAACAATTGTCCCTTTTTATATACTGTATATAGAGAGAGAGTACATACAATATATATAGAGAGAATACATACAATACATACAATTGGATCCCACACTTGTGATGATGCAAATAGGACAAAAAACTCTTACTAGTAGCTCTGAAATTGGTATAAGCAGTGGATATTTCTCAACTGTCCAGTGTGATCCTTTGAAAATAGTAGTGTTTCGAGACAGGTGCTGGTATTTGTCCACTGGGTCTGAAAATTGCTGCTTGAGAGTTAATTCAGATGGAGAATCTTAGCAAAGTCCTTTAGATTGAAAAACAGTCCATATCCAGATCCTTTGATGAAATAAAAAGTGTTATGTCAGTGATACAGTTTTTTATGTGTTTCCCTGGGAAACACATCAGAAGAATATCTCCATGGTGTCACTGATGGTTCCTTTATACCTTTTTAGTGACGCTAATGAATAAACTGTGTGCATTACATCATTAGTTAGTTCTTTGATTTTAAAAATATATACATATCCATCCCAACATAGAAATGTATTCATTATATAACCATTTATATCATGAAGGCAATCTTATTATTAATAAATCAAACTATTATAAAAAGTATAAGGTCATACAGTCACAATGTTAGAGATAAATGATGTAATTAATATTTTTCACCTGTTGAATCCAACCTGCAACTGGTAACTGGCCGCCTGAGATCACCTAATGCATTCGCCCAGCTGTCCACATGCGTCTATTAGCCGGGGAGTGCATGATCCTCTTGCATGTAAGGTGAGTAGGGGTGAGCTGGTGAGACCCAGAACAGCATGTGGAATACATACAGGAAATGAGGACTATATGATTGTTAATTATGTCCTGATATATAAAATAAAAATTACATAAAACATGTGCATCTTTGATTTTATATTGCAGTTTTTGGTACATTGTAATAGTATTTTGGGTCCTACAAGAATATTTTTTCTCAGTGTGCAATGAACAGGTAAATATTTGCTTGGCTACTAAAGAAAAACTATGTTTTTTTCCAAGTGAACTTAGGGCAGCTCAAGCTAACTTGTGAATATGCCAATTTGCTTAGCTTAAAATACATAAATTTGTTCCGTGTACCGTGAGTCAACAAAGCTTATGTCTAAATTTGTATACAGATTTAGTACTTATGTGTCCTTATGCTTAGAAAGGTAGAATGGCAGAAGAAAATGGTGTGTTACACTTACTGCAGACTGAATACAGAAATGGCACCAGTCAGTAACCCTATCACAATCTGATGAGGAAGGACACCATCACTAGCTACTGCAGCAGAGGCAGCGCCTACCTTTTGTGGGTAGGGCGGCTGCCACTGCAGGTGCTGGAGAGGGAGAGGTGAGAGCAGGCCCTGGCCAGCCATGTCCCGGCACCTGTGCAATGGATCTGTCAGGGGCCAGGACTTACGCATGCACACAAGGCTTCTATAGACTGCATCAGCTATATAATATAATATAATAATATAATACAATTTGAAACATATAAATAAATGTAAATTCTACAATTACTATATATATATATATATATATACAGTATATATATATATATATATATATATATATACTGAGAGACTCACATTTTAATAGGAAGCATCTCAGTGAACCGTTTACTGCGGTTTCAAAGATATCTGACGTAAAGCAATATAACTTCCCTGCTGTCTAGAAATTCAATGAAACTAAATGCAATGCTCTTCTTGTATGACCGAGCTGGTAAAAAAAAAAAACACAAATAACATAAATCATATCCACAAATAAATGACATCTCCCAGGGAAAATACTCTTCTTTTTCCAGCTTTCTTTTTTGAAGGGAGCAGGTTATGAAGATTGAATTTTACTTGATGGGACCCATCAGCCATGAAGGAACAGAATGAAAGTTGAATTGTATGCCAAGGCCAGACATTAAGTGAGACTATAACTTGCTTTGCCCTCTGTGTGAAACTTTAAGCTAACGTTATGCAGGAGTTGGAGAGATAAATAATAAATATTGATTTATTATGTCAGGAAGAATTTCTAAACATCAGGGGAATGTAAACTTTTATTAATGGTTGACTATTCCAATGATGCATGTATACTTTTAAAGGTAAAAACGCAACAAAATAAGTAATATACTTAACTCCTTAACGCATTTGATGTTTATAAATTTCAGATATGGTGATGTTTGTAAACTGGAAATACTGTAGACAGAGATTGAGGATTCAGCTTCTGATATCTAGGCTCTGCGTTTAGCTGCCTAAGTGCACACTTCTGTTCTTATTTACCCTTACCTACCAACATTGGGAGAAGAGGAAGAGGGACACTATGGCGTGCCAAAAGGGGTGTGATCTATATAATGGGGGCGTGACTTTGCATAAGTGCTATGACTGCGAGCTACGCTCCCATTTTTCATCACTATGGGGGCATGGACAGCGCTCGGTGAGCTGCTGGCATGCCCCCTGGCCCTCCATCTCTAGTGATGCGCACAGCATCTATTCACTGCTGCTCTGTTAGGCAAAGCATTGACTGACAGGAGTCTCCCAACTGCCCCTCCCCCACCATGGGACACTGCGGCACACGATTGGGACAGCGGTACAGTCCCAAATAAATGGGAACGTTCCACGAAAATTGGGACAGTTGGGAGGTATGATTTACCAGTTGTTTTGTACAACTGTGTCCACTGGGATTGTTTCCTGACTATGGGCGTGATTCAGAGATGGACGCTAATGTCACCGCTGCTGCAAATTTTTACCCAGTGGCTGTATGAAACTATGTAAATGTCACATCTACAGGTCTTTGTATTGAGATGGTGGCTTTACAAATCCAAGAGATTGCGTACAAAGTTGCAGCATTGGATGCTGATCAGTCGATTATCTGAACTTTTAGTAACCCTTTGGCCATTCAAAATGGCTGCTGAAATAGACACTGGAGCCATTGTGTCTGCATACAGATCACAATCACAGTCTGTGACATGCCTCCAAAATGATTGGGACATACCTGCATTTGACCCTCCATTTCCCCTATGTTTTCCCACAAATGCTCCTCAACAGTCAATGGACTGCGACCATATTCTCATTGCAACTGCCGTTGGTAATGTACAGATGTAGCCACAGCCATTGTGGAGGTGAAGCGGCTGCACGGGCACTCCTGGAAGGCCTAGTCGCAAACAGGCCTTACACTGGGCTGTCACTCTTGCTGCTTAATGTCATCTTAATGGCCACAGGTGCGACTAAGATGCACGTACACAATAGAGTGCACATGCATCATGGCAATTGAGTCACACTAGCGCCTAGATGCAGCCACAATGACCATGGCTACACCTGTAACTTGACAATTGCGCAGTGCCACTCATACACATGCGTTGACCACCAATAATCACTCAACTGTGAAAATATTAGGTTTATGTCCTACTCTAATTAATGTCCTACTGTATTATGTGCCTACTTCCTGATTGCTTCTGTATTCAAACCACTTCTAAAATGTACTAAGTGGTGGTTTTGGTGTAATTTAGAAACAGAAATCACATACAGTATTAGAGTAATCCCACACCTGAGTGCATGCATATCATTTTATTGTCAAGTAAACCAATGATTAAACAGAAATGTCTAATAGATACACAAGATCCTGCTAGCATGCAGGTTTAAAGAAATAAAACCTCTTTTGGGGGGCCTCTTAATAAAATTATGTATAAAAAGTAACTTTTATTTATATATCATAATATTAATTAATTTGTTAATATCTTCAGTGAAAATAGTATTCTTAGTGCATTCTTGCCATTCTCCAGTGTTCTTGCATTAAATAGAAAAAATGCTCTCAAAGAGGTATACCACAAAAATGGCTTTAACAATCAAAAGCATAAGCGGAAAACAACCAATACTACACTCTCCTATCAATATCATGTACCACAAATATATGAAGGGTAATAATACTTGTTTAGCTAGGAAAACATTGTTCTGAGTCCTCTCTTCTTATAAAGTGCATACAGTGAAATAGGGGCATGGGCCTATCTACGGAGGAGGGGGCCAGTGTACAGTCTCCGTGTGTGGGCCCCCTCCTCCTCCGTAGCCGGCAGCGCAGTTAGTGCTCTGGGCACTAGAGAAACTCAGGCACAGTGCCAGAGACAACAGCGCTTGCGCGGTGCCCGGGAAAAAGGTGCGGGAAAATCCACGTGGATGGGGCTTGTAGTTGGTGAGTGTACTGATCTGTGAAGTGCCATAATGGGGGATGTTGGGGGGGTTTCCATGTATGTAGGCCATCAATTTATAAATACATAAACATATAACCCAGATCTATTATCGTATAGTGTAGGACCACCAAAGCACAGATGATGTGGCATGGTTGGTAGCTAACCATATACAATATTTACAAATGAGTGTAACAGATCTCTTCATTTTCTATTATTACGTAAAAAGCAAATATCTTTTGCTGGTGTATTTGCAGTCTGCTGGAGAATTTTGGTTGCTTTTTCTTGTTTAAAATACAGAGCCTGCACAGATCATAGTGATTATATATATATATATATATATATATATATATATATAATGTTCATTGGGGATAAAACCTCTGCGCTGTGATACTGAGTAGTCTTTCAGTGTAAATCTTTACAATTTATATGCGTACCAGAAACAGGATGTGATTGTGCCTGTAGTGATGTCTTTATATGGGCTCCTTTTCTCGTCCTTCACTCCTTATACGAACGCCCTCATCAAAGATTAATGTGATCACGTGGGCAGAGAAAAATGGTTCGTATCAACAAAGTTGCTCTGCTTATCATAAAGTGACCAGTGATATATGTGCAAATTTGCAAAAAAGGTGCAGATAAAAAAGTGCTTTGTGCAGTTGTATTTTTAAAGCCACTATAAAAGCCTGTGACTTTAAATATAAACAAAAGGATCACCCTTGTGATACAGCTTAATAAAAGAAAATGATAACTCACTCCTTTTAGGAATGCTGCTCCTATGTTAGGATCCTTAACAGGGGTACACACGGAGCGATAATCTAAGCCATCTGACTAGATTGCTTAGATTTTCAGCAAGATCGCTCTGTGTGTAGCCCTAACAGCAATAGCGATGTGCAGCCCCGTGCATCGCTATCGCTGGTGCTAGATTGCCCCCCCCCATCTCTCCCCGCACGCTCAGCACAGATCGCGCTGTGCTGAGCGGCGGGAGAGATGTGTGCTGAGCGGTTCGCTCAGCACACATCTCTCCTGCATCGACCCGTCTATATGGGCCTTTAGCAATGTGCAATACCTTAGAACAAAAATAATTTTTCTTCCATTGAAAGGGAAAAAAAGGGAACTGATAGTGTGATATCGTTTTTAACAATTTCATATTAACAATTTCATATAAACACACATAAAGATGGATTCGTACAATTTTAAAATAAATAGCAAGCTCATCTGATAAATATAGAATATAAATTTTAAATAACTTTTTTTTTTTAAATCGTTGTTTTGGACCATTAATACATATTAACAATATGAACTATAATTAATACAACCATATAAATAATATAGACGTCCATATATATACATGCCTAATAACTAAAAACATAGAAGAGCCAGACCTCTATTCATGTCACAGTGCACTATACTTAGCTTTCCACAGTCCAAAGTGTCATGCTTGATGATGCTGCTATAGTTTACTTTATTTTATTTTATATTTTGAGTAGTGATGAGCGGGTTCGGTTCCTCGGAATCCGAACCCCCCCGAACTTCAGCCTTTTTACACGGATCCGAGGCAGACTCGGATCTTCCCGCCTTGCTCGGCTAACCCGAGCGCGCCCGAACGTCATCATCCCGCTGTCGGATTCTCGCGAGGCTCGGATTCTATCGCGAGACTCGGATTCTATATAAGGAGCCGCGCGTCGCCGCCATTTTCACACGTGCATTGAGATTCATAGGGAGAGGACGTGGCTGGCGTCCTCTCCATTTAGATTAGAAGAGAGAGAGTGAGAGTGAGACACTTGATTTACTGGAGCTTAGGAGTACTCAGAGAGTGCAGAGTTTACTAGTGACTGACCAGTGACCACCAGTGCAGTTTTATTATATTATTATTTAATATAATCCGTTCTCTGCCTGAAAAAAAACGATACACAGTGACACAGTAACAGTATACCATATCTGTGCTCAGCCTCAGTGCGCTGCATCATCTATGTATATCTGGCTGTGCTGAGTGCTCAGTGCTCACACAGCTTAATTGTGGGGGAGACTGGGGAGCAGTAGCAGGAGTACATATTATTTAACAGTGCACACTTTTGCTGCCAGAGTGCCACTGCCAGTGTGACTGACCAGTGACCACTGTCTGACCACCAGTATATTGTGATTGTCTGCCTGAAAAAGTTAAACACTCGTCGTGTGGTGTTTTTATTCTATAAACGCATTCTGCTGACAGTGTCCAGCAGGTCCGTCATTAATTATATAATATATACCTGTCCGGCTGCAGTAGTGATATATATATATATTTTTTATATCATTATCATCCAGTCTATATTAGCAGCAGACGCAGTACTGTAGTCCACGGCTGTAGCTACCTCTGTGTCGGCAGTCGCTCGTCCATCCATAATTGTATACCACCTACCTGTGGTGTTTTTTTTTTTTTCTATCTTCTTGATGCTAGTAGCTTACTTTAGGAGTCTGCAGTGCTGACAGTGTCCAGCAGGTCCGTCATTATAATATATACCTGTCCGGCTGCAGTAGTGATATATATATATTTTTTATATCATTATCATCCAGTCTATATTAGCAGCAGACGCAGTACGGTAGTCCACGGCTGTAGCTACCTCTGTGTCGGCAGTTGCTCGTCCATCCATAATTGTATACCACCTACCTGTGGTGTTTTTTTTTTCTATCTTCTTGATACTACTAGTAGCTTACTTTAGGAGTTTGCAGTGCTGCTGACAGTGTCCAGCAGGTCCGTCATTATATAATATATACCTGTCCGGCTGCAGTAGTGATATATATATATTTTTTATATCATTATCATCCAGTCTATATTAGCAGCAGACGCAGTACGGTAGTCCACGGCTGTAGCTACCTCTGTGTCGGCAGTCGCTCGTCCATCCATAATTGTATACCACCTACCTGTGGTGTTTTTTTTTTCTATCTTCTTGATACTACTAGTAGCTTACTTTAGGAGTCTGCAGTGCTGCTGACAGTGTCCAGCAGGTCCGTCATTATATAATATATACCTGTCCGGCTACAGTAGTGATATATATATATTTTTTATATCATTATCATCCAGTCTATATTAGCAGCAGACGCAGTATGGTAGTCCACGGCTGTAGCTACCTCTGTGTCGGCAGTCGCTCGTCCATCCATAATTGTATACCACCTACCTGTTGTGTTTTTTTTCTTTTCTATCTTCTTGATACTAGTAGCTTACTTTAGGAGTCTGCAGTGCTGACAGTGTCCAGCAGGTCCGTCATTATATAATATATACCTGTCCGGCTGCAGTAGTGATATATATATATTTTTTATATCATTATCATCCAGTCTATATTAGCAGCAGACGCAGTACGGTAGTCCACGGCTGTAGCTACCTCTGTGTCGGCAGTCGCTCGTCCATCCATAATTGTATACCACCTACCTGTGGTGTTTTTTTTTTCTATCTTCTTGATACTAGTAGCTTACTTTAGGAGTCTGCAGTGCTGACAGTGTCCAGCAGGTCCGTCATTATATAATATATACCTGTCTGGCTGCAGTAGTGATATATATATATTTTTTATATCATTATCATCCAGTCTATATTAGCAGCAGACGCAGTACGGTAGTCCACGGCTGTAGCTACCTCTGTGTCGGCAGTCGCTCGTCCATCCATAAGTATACTAGTATCCATCCATCTCCATTGTTTACCTGAGGTGCCTTTTAGTTGTGCCTATTAAAATATGGAGAACAAAAATGTTGAGGTTCCAAAAATAGGGAAAGATCAAGATCGACTTCCACCTCGTGCTGAAGCTGCTACCACTAGTCATGGCCGAGACAATGAAATGCCAGCAACGTCGTCTGCCAAGGCCGATGCCCAATGTCATAGTACAGAGCATGTAAAATCCAAAACACCAAATATCAGTAAAAAAAGGACTCAAAAATCTAAAATAAAATTGTCGGAGGAGAAGCGTAAACTTGCCAATATGCCTATGTTCATGGCTAGTGGTTCAGATTCACATGAGGATGGAAGCACTCAGCCTCTCGCTAGAAATTGAAAAGACTCAAGCTAGCAAAAGCACAGCAAAGAACTGTGCGTTCTTCGAAATCACAAATCCACAAGGAGAGTCCAATTGTGTCGTTTGCGATGCCTGACCTTCCCAACACTGGACGTGAAGAGCATGCGCCTTCCACCATTTGCACGCCCCCTGCAAGTGCTGGAAGGAGCACCCGCAGTCCAGTTCCTGATAGTCAGATTGAAGATGTCAGTGTTGAAGTACACCAGGATGAGGAGGATATGGGTGTTGCTGGCGCTGGGGAGGAAATTGACCAGGAGGATTCTGATGGTGAGGTGGTTTGTTTAAGTCAGGCACCCGGGGAGACACCTGTTGTCCGTGGGAGGAATAGGGCCATTGACATGCCTGGTGAAAATACCAAAAAAATCAGCTCTTCGGTGTGGAAGTATTTCAACAGAAATGCGGACAACATTTGTCAAGCCGTGTGTTGCCTTTGTCAAGCTGTAATAAGTAGGGGTAAGGACGTTAACCACCTCGGAACATCCTCCGTTATACGTCACCTGCAGCGCATTCATCATAAGTCAGTGACAAGTTCAAAAACTTTGGGCGACAGCAGAAGCAGTCCACTGACCAGTAAATCCCTTCCTCTTGTAACCAAGCTCACGCAAACCACCCCACCAACTCCCTCAGTGTCAATTTCCTCCTTCCCCAGGAATGCCAATAGTCCTGCAGGCCATGTCACTGGCAATTCTGACGAGTCCTCTCCTGCCTGGGATTCCTCCGATGCATCCTTGCGTGTAACGCCTACTGCTGCTGGCGCTGCTGTTGTTGCTGCTGGGAGTCGATGGTCATCCCAGAGGGGAAGTCATACTCGTAAGACCACTTTTACTACTTCCACCAAGCAATTGACTGTCCAGCAGTCCTTTGCGAGGAAGATGAAATATCACAGCAGTCATCCTGCTGCAAAGCGGATAACTGAGGCCTTGGCATCCTGGGCGGTGAGAAACGTGGTTCCGGTATCCATCATTACTGCAGAGCCAACTAGAGACTTGTTGGAGGTACTGTGTCCCCGGTACCAAATACCATCTAGGTTCCATTTCTCTAGGCAGGCGATACCGAAAATGTACACAGACCTCAGAAAAAGACTCACCAGTGTCCTAAAAAATGCAGTTGTACCCAATGTCCACTTAACCACGGACATGTGGACAAGTGGAGCAGGGCAGGCTCAGGACTATATGACTGTGACAGCCCACTGGGTAGATATATGGACTCCCGCCGCAAGAACAGCAGCAGCGGCACCAGTAGCAGCATCTCGCAAACGCCAACTCTTTCCTAGGCAGGCTACGCTTTGTATCACCGCTTTCCAGAATACGCACACAGCTAAAAACCTCTTACGGCAACTGAGGAAGATCATCGCAGAATGGCTTACCCCAATTGGACTCTCCTGTGGATTTGTGGCATCGGACAACGCCAGCAATATTGTGTGTGCATTAAATCTGGTCAAATTCCAGCACGTCCCATGTTTTGCACATACCTTGAATTTGGTGGTGCAGAATTATTTAAAAAACGAGAGGGGCGTGCAAGAGATGCTGTCGGTGGCCAGAAGAATTGCGGGACACTTTCGGCGTACAGGCACCACGTACAGAAGACTGGAGCACCACCAAAAACGCCTGAACCTGCCCTGCCATCATCTGAAGCAAGAAGTGGTAACGAGGTGGAATTCAACCCTCTATATGCTTCAGAGGTTGGAGGAGCAGCAAAAGGCCATTCAAGCCTATACAACTGAGCACGATATAGGAGGTGGAATGCACCTGTCTCAAGCGCAGTGGAGAATGATTTCAACGTTGTGCAAGGTTCTGCAACCTTTTGAACTTGCCACACGTGAAGTCAGTTCAGACACTGCCAGCCTGAGTCAGGTCATTCCCCTCATCAGGCTTTTGCAGAAGAAGCTGGATACATTGAAGGAGGAGCTAACACAGAGCGATTCCGCTAGGCATGTGGGACTTGTGGATGGAGCCCTTAATTCGCTTAACAAGGATTCACGGGAGGTCAATCTGTTGAAATCAGAGCACTACATTTTGGCCACCGTGCTCGATCCTAGATTTAAAACCTACCTTGGATCTCTCTTTCCGGCAGACACAAGTCTGCTGGGGTTCAAAGAACTGCTGGTGACAAAATTGTCAAGTCAAGCGGAACGCGACCTGTCAACATCTCCTCCTTCACATTCTCCCGCAACTGGGGGTGCGAGGAAATGGCTCAGAATTCCGAGCCCACCCGCTGGCGGTGATGCAGGGCAGTCTGGAGCGACTGCTGATGCTGACATCTGGTCCGGACTGAAGGACCTGACAACGATTACGGACATGTCGTCTATTGTCACTGCATATGATTCTCTCCCCATTGAAAGAATGGTGGAGGATTATATAAGTGACCGCATCCAAGTAGGCACGTCAGACAGTCCGTACTTATACTGGCAGGAAAAAGAGGCAATTTGGAGGCCCTTGCACAAACTGGCTTTATTCTACCTAAGTTGCCCTCCCACAAGTGTGTACTCCGAAAGAGTGTTTAGTGCCGCCGCTCACCTTGTCAGCAATCGGCGTACGAGGTTACATCCAGAAAATGTGGAGAAGATGATGTTCATTAAAATGAATTATAATCAATTCCTCCGTGGAGACATTGACCAGCAGCAATTGCCTCCACAAAGTACACAGGGAGCTGAGATGGTGGATTCCAGTGGGGACGAATTGATAATCTGTGAGGAGGGGGATGTACACGGTGATATATCGGAGGATGATGATGAGGTGGACATCTTGCCTCTGTAGAGCCAGTTTGTGCAAGGAGAGATTAATTGCTTCTTTTTTGGTGGGGGTCCAAACCAACCCGTCATTTCAGTCACAGTCGTGTGGCAGACCCTGTCACTGAAATGATGGGTTGGTTAAAGTGTGCATGTCCTGTTTATACAACATAAGGGTGGGTGGGAGGGCCCAAGGACAATTCCATCTTGCACCTCTTTTTTCTTTCATTTTTCTTTGCGTCATGTGCTGTTTGGGGAGTAGTTTTTGGAAGGGCCATCCTGCGTGACACTGCAGTGCCACTCCTAGATGGGCCAGGTGTTTGTGTCGGCCACTTGGGTCGCTTATCTTAGTCACACAGCTACCTCATTGCGCCTCTTTTTTTCTTTGCGTCATGTGCTGTTTGGGGGGTGTTTTTGGAAGGGCCATCCTGCGTGACACTGCAGTGCCACTCCTAGATGGGCCAGGTGTTTGTGTCGGCCACTTGGGTCGCTTATCTTAGTCACACAGCTACCTCATTGCGCCTCTTTTTTTCTTTGCGTCATGTGCTGTTTGGGGGGTGTTTTTTGGAAGGGCCATCCTGCGTGACACTGCAGTGCCACTCCTAGATGGGCCAGGTGTTTGTGTCGGCCACTAGGGTCGCTTATCTTAGTCACACAGCTACCTCATTGCGCCTCTTTTTTTTCTTCTTTGCGTCATGTGCTGTTTGGGGAGTAGTTTTTTGAAGGGCCATCCTGCGTGACACTGCAGTGCCACTCCTAGATGGGCCAGGTGTTTGTGTCGGCCACTTGGGTCGCTGAGCTTAGTCATCCAGCGACCTCGGTGCAAATTTTAGGACTAAAAATAATATTGTGAGGTGTGAGGTGTTCAGAATAGACTGAAAATGAGTGGAAATTATGGTTATTGAGGTTAATAATACTTTGGGATCAAAATGACCCCCAAATTATATGATTTAAGCTGTTTTTTAGGGTTTTTTGAAAAAAACACCCGAATCCAAAACACACCCGAATCCGACAAAAAAAATTCGGTGAGGTTTTGCCAAAACGCGTTCGAACCCAAAACACGGCCGCGGAACCGAACCCAAAACCAAAACACAAAACCCGAAAAATTTCCGGTGCTCATCACTAGTATCTGTATGGGGACAGTGAAATGGCATCTGGAGGCAGTGTTATCCTATTCTCAGAAACTGTGCTTATGTGCATCCACTATTTTCCTGACACCCTTCACCAGCCTCGCGGAGATGTGGAGATTTTTCCCTGAGCTCCAAGAAAAGCCCTGGATTGTTAAATTGTAGTGCTACTAACATTTGTAAACAGTGATAATGATTGTTAGTTAGCGTCAAGCATTAATAAATTGATCCCCATATGATAATGAGTTTTATGGTAAGACCTTACCTTTGTTAAAACTCTTTCTGCGAGGTACACTGGGCTCCACAAGGAATGGACAATGGGGTGTAGAGTAGGATCTTGATCCGAGGCACCAACAGGCTCAAAGCTTTGACTGTTCCCAGAATGCATAGCGCCGCCTCCTATATCACCCCGCCTCTCTGCACAGGATCTCAGTTATTAGTTAACCAGTCCAATGCAGTAGCAGGAAAAGAGACGACAATGGTTAGTAGCCACAACACCGCATTCTCACGACAGGAGACGTGTCAGCGGCTAATGCCAAAAAAAAACAAAGAAGCTAAGTGCGTCAGGGTGGGCGCCTTGTGGAGCCCAGTGTACTTCGCAGAAAGAGTTTTAACAAAGGTAAGTTCTTACCATAAAACTCGTTTTCTGCTGCGGGGTACACTGGGCTCCACAGGGAATGGACAATGGGGATGTCCTAAAGCAGTTCCTTATGGGAGGGGATGCACTGTAGCGGGCACAAGAACCCGGCGTCCAAAGGAAGCATCCTGGGAAGCGGCAGTATCGAAGGCATAGAACCTTATGAACATGTTCACAGAGGACCATGTAGCCGCCTTGCACAATTGTTCAAGGGTTGCACCACGTTGGGCCGCCCAAGATGGTCCAACAGACCGAGTAGAATGGGCCTTAATGTGATCAGGAGCAGAGAGACCAGCCTTCACACAAGCATGTGCAATCACCATTCTAATCCATCTGGCCAGAGTTTGCTTGTGAGCAGGCCAGCCACGTTTGTGAAACCCAAACACAACAAAAAGAGAATCAGGTTTCCTAATAGGAGCAGTTCTCTTCACATAGATACGGAGAGCCCGTACCACATCCAAAGACCGCTCTTTGGGAGACAGATCAGGAGAAACAAGTGCTGGAACTACAAACTCCTGATTAAGGTGGAACGAAGAAACCACCTTAGGTAGATAGCCGGGACGAGTCCTAAGAACCGCCCGGTCACGGTGATATATCAGATATGGGGAACTACAGGACAAGGCACCCAAATCCGACACTCTTCTAGCTGAAGCAATAGCCAGCAGAAACACCACCTTAAGGGAAAGCCACTTAAGGTCAGCAGAACCAAGGGGTTCAAACAGAGACTCTTGTAATGCCTCCAAAACCACCGACAAGTCCCAAGGAGCCACAGGCGGGACATAGGGAGGTTGGATACGCAACACGCCCTGAGTAAAGGTATGCACATCAGGTAAGGTCGCAATTTTTCTCTGAAACCACACCGACAAGGCAGATATTTGAACCTTGAGGGAGGCCAGACGCAGGCCTAAGTCCAGGCCCTGCTGAAGAAAAGCCAACAACTTGGCTATACTAAACTTGGAAACGTCATAATCGTTAGATGCGCACCAAACAAAGTAAGAATGCCAGACCCTATAGTAAATCCGAGCCGAAGCTGGTTTCCGGGCCCGCAACATAGTTTGAATGACCGCCTCAGAAAACCCTTCAGCCCTTAAGACGGAAGCTTCAAGAGCAACGCCATCAAAGACAGCCGGGCTAGGTCCTGGTAGACAGGGGCCCTGAACGAGGAGGTCTGGGTGTTGTGGAAGTAGAATTGGACGCTCTGACGATAGGCCTTGCAGGTCTGAGAACCAGTGCCGTCTGGGCCACGCTGGAGCTATGAGAAGCAGAATTCCTTTTTCTTGCTTGAACTTCCAAATTACCCTGGGCAGGAGTGACACCGGAGGGAACACGTACGGCAGCCGAAACCTCCACGGTTCCGCCAGCGCATCCACGAATGCTGCTTGAGGATACCTTGTCCTTGCTCCGAAGACCGGAACCTTGTGATTGTGTCGAGACGCCATCAGATCTACGTCTGGAAGGCCCCACCTTTCCACTAGAAGATTAAACACTCCTGGATGGAGACCCCACTCGCCGGCATGTACGTCCTGACGACTGAGAAAGTCCGCTTCCCAATTCAGGACTCCCGGAATGAATATTGCCGCTATGGCCGGTAGATGGCGTTCTGCCCACTGTAGAATCCGTGAGACTTCCTTCATTGCTAGGCAGCTTCGAGTGCCACCATGATGATTTATGTAAGCCACTGTGGTGGCGTTGTCCGACTGTAATTGAACAGGACGGTTCTGAATTAAATGCTGGGCTAGGTTCAAGGCATTGAAGCCCGCCCGCAACTCCAGAATTCTGATCGAGAGGAGGGACTCCTCCTTGGTCCACCGCCCCTGAAGGGAGTGTTGCTCCAGCACCGGACCCCAACCTCTTAGACTGGCATCTGTCGTCAACAGGACCCAGTCGGATATCCAGAACGGACAGCCCCTGCACAGTTGTTGGTCCGAGAGCCACCAGAGCAGCGACAGACGGACCTCCGGAGTCAATGAGATCATTTGAGAACTGATCCGGTGAGGCAGGCTGTCCCATTTGGCTAGAATCAGCCTCTGGAGAGGGTGAGAGTGAAATTCAGCGTACTCCACCATGTCGAATGCTGACACCATGAGGCCCAGCACCTGCATCGCCGAATGTATCGACACTTGCGGACGAGATAGGAAGCAACGAATCCTGTCCTGAAGTTTCAGGACTTTCTCCTAAGACAGGAACAACCACTGGTTGTGAGTGTCCGATAGTGCTCCCAGATGCACCATGCTCTGAGCAGGGATCAGGGATGACTTCTTCCAGTTGATGAACCACCCGTGGGCTTGCAGAAAACAGACCGTCACATCTAGATGACGCAGGAGAAGTTCTGGGGAATTTGCCAGGATTAACAAGTCATCCAAATACGGCAGTATCCTGACCCCTTGACGGCGGAGTACCACCATCATCACCGCCATGACTTTTGTAAAGACTCACGGAGCCGTTGTTAAACCAAAAGGTAACGCCCGAAACAGGTAATGGCAGTTGGCAATCGCAAATCTCAGGTATTGCTGATGAGACACTGCTATAGGAATATGCAGGTAAGCGTCCTGTATATCCAGGGAGACCATGAAGTTCCCAGGTTCCAAAGCCAGAACTATAGAGTGAAGGGTTTCCATCCGGAACTTGGAAACCTTCACAAACCTGTTCAATGCCTTGAGGTTGAGAATGGGCCGGGAGGACCCATTCGGTTTCGGGACTAGAAACAGCGGAGACTAGTACCCCCGGCCCCTCTGCGCAAAAGGCACCTGTACTACGACTCCTGTATCCAGGAGGGTCTGTACCACCGAATGTAGAGTGTTTGCCTTTGTCTTGTCCAATGGGACATCTGTCTGGCAAAATCGATGAGGGGGTCGGTTTTTGAAGGCTACTGTGTAACCTCGAGTGACGACTTCCCGTACCCAGGCATCTGAAGTGGTCTTCAACCATTCCTGGGTATACCCTAGAAGCCGGCCCCCCACCCTGGGATCCCCCAGAGGGAGGCCCGCCCCGTCATGCAGCAGGATTATCTGTCTTGGAAGCTGGCTGATGGGCCGCCCAGGCTCTTTTGGGCTTAGGCTTACCAGGTTTGGAAGTGCGGGCCTGCTTGTTGTACGCCTGACCTTTTGCTTTACCTGAAGGACGAAAGGGTGAAAGGAAGTACCTTTAGCCTTCAACACAGAAGGAGCAGTACTTGGCAGACAGGCAGTTTTGGCAGTAGTAAATCCTCCCCAAACAGAATATCTCCCTTAAAAGGGAGTATCTGTTAGGGTCTCCTGCCCTGTGCTGCCACGTCGTCATGGCAACCGGGAGACAAGTGCTAGCGGAGTAACCTGAGCGCAGCTGATACTCCGGTTCGGGTCTTTTGCTGTGCAGTGGTTATAGGCTCTGTGCACGGCAGGGGATCCGGTGCTGGTTTTTGTGCTCACAGTCTGTGAGGTCTGAGTGGGGCGTGGACAGCACCTGCTTTATAAGGCCTCTTCTCAGGGTAAGCAGATGCTGCTGAATCTTTGTTGGTTAGTCAGTTCCTGAAAGTTAGCCAGTACTGTGTAGCTTTGTATTTGTTTGTTGCTTACTGCAAATAGGCCTGGGGATTTGGTATTACACTCTGCCAATCCAGACCTAGCAGTAAGACTGGAGTCAGTCGTTTAACCTGCTGGAGTTCTTTTACTACTCTGTGAACTTAGCAAGTTTGCGGCTGTATTCTAAGACTTGCCTGTCTAATCCTGTCTCACTGTGCTAGGTGTCAGGGGTCAGTTTAGTGGCAGTAAGCTGAACCTGTGCACTGCAAGTGAGAATTAGGATTGTGGAGACTCTCCTTGTGTCTATCATTCCATCTCTGACCAAGGAGTTTACTGCCACACCCGTTGGTAACCTTTTAGGGTTTTGCTGTTGCCCTTAGCAACAGCATTTCGGGTTCTCTACGTATTAAAACACAACATCTTGCTTTTCCCATCTGAGCATTTCTAATACAAGGGAGATACCCAGTTCCTTAGCCTCTGGGCTTCTCTGTTCACTTTGTGTGTATTTTGTTACCCTATCACCTTCTGTGTACGTTATGTCATATTCCCCAGTCTGTCTGTGAGTCCATTTGTTTTGCATAACAGTTCAAACACCAGTACATTCCTGCAGGCACTGGAGTGCATAACAGTTCTGACACCAGTACTTTCCTGCAGGCACTGGTGTGCATAACAGTATCTCCAGGGTTTTTCTAGAGTCCAGATCCACAGACCAGGATCTCAGCCACAATATCCGGCGAGCCAGGACTGACGTAGTAGAGGCCTTGGCTGCCAGGATACCGGCATCAGAATCCACCTCTTTAATATAACGAGAAGCTGTGACATTATAAGACAAGCATTGTCTAGCATGGTCAGAGGAGATTTCAGCATCTAACTCCAAGGCCCATGCTTCAATGGCCTCTGCAGCCCAAGTAGCTGCAATAGTGGGCCTTTGTGCAGCACCCGTGAGGGTGTAAATCGCTTTCAGACAACCCTCCACACGTTTATCCGTAGGCTCTTTTAGAGACGTGACGGTGGTGACCGGTAGAGCTGAGGAAACCACCATCCTAGCCACATGTGAGTCCACTGGAGGAGGCATTTCCCAATTCTTAGACAGCTCCGGCGCGTGGGGATAGCGAGCCAGCATCTTCTTTTGAGGCACAAACTTCGTACCCAGGTTTTCCCAGGGTTACTGACGTATATCAATTAGGTGGTCAGAGTGAGGTAAAACTTGTTTAATCACCTTCTGACGCTTGAACCTATCTGGTTCCTTAGGAGGAACGGATGGCTCGGGATCATCCGTAATCTGTAAATTTATCTTAATAGCCTCCAAAAGATCAGGAACATGCACATGTGAACCACCCTCCCCATCAGCCGTATCTGAGTCAGAACCTGTGGGGTAAGTGTAAGTGCTGTCTTCATCCGACGAGGTGTCAGTGACAGCAGTGGATTGTGAGGAGACAAGCGCTCGCTTAGAGGACCCCTTGGACGTAGACGAGCGACGGTCAGACTTTTTAGTAGTCAGGGACTGGTTCAACTTCTTTATTTGAGCAGATAAATCGTCCGCCCACGACGGGTTAGCTGCAGGGACCACAAACGGTTGCACCAGCATTGGGGGTCCCATAGGGGGTGTTAGTTTATGAACTAGCATATGCAGAAGCGTGGAAAAAGTGGCCCGCGGCGGGTCATTATTTGCCCCCGTTGCCACCATCCCACTGGGGTGCAAGAAGCCCCCAGAATCAGAGCCCAAAGCTGCTATATTCTCCTCATAGGTATCTGCGGCTTCAGCAACACTGGCAGTGTGTTCTGCCCCAGAACCGTTACCCTCAGAAGCAGACATGATATAAAATGCAGTATCAGGTAACACAGTACAATTTGTCAGCAGCACAATACCTCTAGCCCAAACCCCTGCGCAGTGTAGTCAGCACCAGCAGAGATAAAGGAGAGATATGGTGACTAAATCACAGAGAAAAATACGTAATACAGTATATCTTTGTGAAAATCCTATATTAGATCAAACCTGACGCACCAAGCCCCCTCAGGTTATAGAATATAGGGATAGCAGGTTGAGTGAAAAACATGAAATGGACACCACTCAGCTATCAAATGCACACACAAATAGTCACAGTCTGTACAATGCAGAGGTTATTACTAACAATAATACTGCACTGGACTAGCTTATACAGCTATATAACAATAGATATAACAGTACACAGTAAGAACTGGATGTATATCACAGGGTAATTGTACTAGGAAACCCTGACTAAGTGCACTCTTTCTTAACTAACACTGACTAAAAAAGGCAGGTAGAATACTTAAGTGTCTTGTAAAGTCAAAGCACTGACAACCAGGCGGCTTTACATAGGAGGATTTGCCCAAGCATTCCCAGGAACAGTGAGCTGAGGGATAATGGCGCCGCAAACACTGCCAGGGAGTGAGGGAGAGACAGATATGCAGATCCAGGGCGGGAACATTTGCAGAAAATGGCGCCCTGGGGCTGGGGGAGGGGCTCCAGGTCTAAGCCTTATCCCCCTCCTGGCATAACCACCGGGTACTGCGGGCTCTAATAAAACGGTTTATAGAGAAAACCTGACCTGTCCCAAGCCCTGGTGATCTAGTGGGATCACCTGTACTGCCACAGTGTCCACCACCAGCGCGCACGGCCCGCCTCCCACTGACCGCGCCGGATCACGATAAAAGCCCAGGTCCCGCAAGCGGAACCCACTTACCACCTCCCGAAGCGCGGCCACGCGATTCCGGAGAGCCCCCGTCGTGTGTGCCTGACAAGAAGAAAACCAGAGCTTCCTGCTGTAGTTACCTGGCAACCAGGGCTCGGGAGTGGACAGCGCCGCTGGGGAGAGCTGGAGCTGCAGCCGTGAATGTCCACTGACATGTAACACTGCTGCTGCCCTTGAAGTCTTCACTTTTTTCCTCAGAAAAAAAGCTCTTCTTAGGGCTGCCTGGAGCAGCCCCTCTGTTAAGTGCCTGCTACTGCAGCAAAAACTACAAAAGTGAGATCCTGTGCATGGAGGCGGGGTGATATAGGAGGATGCATTCTGGGAACAGTCAAAGCTTTGAGCCTGTTGGTGCCTCGGATCAAGATCCTACTCTACACCCCATTGTCCATTCCTTGTGGAGCCCAGTGTACCCCGCAGCAGAAAATATGTGTTCATACTTCATACTGAAAATACTGGCATTGAAGCATAATTTCCAATTTGTTAATAAAAGACAAGATTGTATCTTGCATTTAATATTTAGCTATCCCAGCATCACTCTTAAGAGTTAAAGAACTTACATTACAAACCACAATCAGTATTTTATTGTCAATGAGCAACTTCAAGGAAACACAAAAAAATCGAGGTAAAGAAGCAGAATTACCACTTTAACACATACTATACAATGGAAAAACTGTAATGGATATCACCTATCTGAAAGATGCACTTAAACAGCTGTTGCAATTCATATGGAAAAGAGAATCACTATGTGAAGTGCTGTAGATCAAGGCATATTAATTCAGGCATGTCACTGAAGAAGGAGCAGTGCCCGTATCAGGAAACAAACATCTGCATATGATAAATTATCTTGAAATAGAAGTAGAGCAATATTGCACAAGTCCACTAAACTGTGATAATATAAACTTGACCATAAAAAGATGTGAAACCATTATTATTATTATTATTATTATTATTATTATAACATTTTATCTTTAAATCACCAAAAAGTGTCCGCAGCTCCATAATAGAAAATACATAGAAAACAATACCAGGGTATCTGGGCATAAATATAATATGCAATGGAAGAAGAAAGCATAAGTACACAACAACAATACCAAACAACACACTACAAATTGGGTAGGACAGGTTGCAGGGGTGGGAGTTGGGCAACTCTCTGAAGCTAGCAGGAGCATACAGACCATAGCTACTGTGTTCCCCTGTAAATAGCACTTGACATGAAATATATGGTCATTGCAGGACTAGACAGAGTTACAAGACTTTGGGTCATTGCCCCCATGTCCCTCCTGGCTGTCTGATGCACCTCTAAAGTGTTTAGGAACTTATGCTGTATTTTGGCTGTTTTTTTCCCAGCAGTTCCTGTAGTCCTGTATCATGGGTGTTGTCATCTTAGACTGTATTATATAATTCGCTCTGTCAAACCAGCACTCAGCATCTCTGGTCACATGCTTCCTCTAGCAGGTCAGCACCCATAGGCAAATGAAGGGGGGTTTCCGGTTGCCCAGAAACTCCCCTCCTCTTGACAAGTGGCTCAAATGATGACAATAGCAATGGTGTATAATACCATTACTAGAGCTGCAGCCACATCATGCAGTGTAAGGGACAGAGCAGAGCAACTGCACATGCCCAGTGTTAGCAGTTTCTCCTACCAAGTTTGTTGTGTGTGTGGATCTGAGTCCTCAGTCAGTGCATTGGACCAGAGAGCAGTAACCAGGAAGAAGAGACAGTAGCCTTACCATGAGGTGGGAGAATGTGTGCTTAGAAAGTGTAGTACAGGTTCTATTACAGATGGAGCTGCACTCATCTAGTGCGGCTCCATCGTAGGCGTCCTCTCCCGGCGGGACTAGGTGATCCGGTGCCTAGCCCCGCCACATGAGTGCATAGAGACGCTCCTATTCTAGTAAATGGGGCGTGTGCGTGTCAATAGGCGTGCCCGGGTGGGTGCGCCCAGACACAGATGGAGCCATGATTAGTGTGGCTTCAGCTGTATGTTTGTGTATTTATTATGGTAAGTTTAGCCTTTTCTTACTACTTATTTATATTAATTACTGTATGTCTGATACAGCTAATAGTATTAAATATTAATACTGTATTATGGGGGTAATTCCGAGTTGATCGCAGCATCAAATTTGTTAGCAGTTGGGCAAAACCATTTGCACTGCAGGTGTGGCAGATATAACATTTGCAGAGAGTTAGATTTGGGTGCGGTGTGTTCAAACTGAAATCTAAATTGCAGTGTAAAAATAAAGCAGCCAGTATTTACCCTGCACAGAAACAAAATAATCCACCTAAATCTAACTCTCTCTGCAAATGTTATATGTACCCCCCCTGCAGTGCACATGGTTTTACCTAACTGCTAACAAATTTGATGCTGCGATCAACTCGGAATTACCCCCTATATACAGTATCCAGTGTATAAAATTATCAATGTTCAGGGACTTTACTAGGTTCTTCTACCTCTCCCCTAGACTCCCGCACTTGGTCCAATGTTCCGCAGAGTGGGAGATTGTGGATTACATCTGGAAACCCCCCTCCAGAAATCCTGTGTTTACCACTGGCACTGGTAGCACTATACTGTATTTAAACGAAGAATTGCTGACAGCACATTGCCAGTACATCATCTCTCTCAGAGAGTCAGTACATTGACTCCTAGTTCAGTGTGTTCCAGCACACCTGTGCCTGTATTTACTTCATATCTTCCTGCCTCAGTACTGTAAATTCCAGAAAATCTGCTTCAGTATTTGCTTCACAGCATTCTGCCTCAGTGTGTTCCAACACACCTGTAGCTGCTTCAGTAATTGCATCACTGCTTTTTGCGCCAGGGTAATCCAGAGAATTTGCTCCAGTATTGCTTAACAGCATATATCACTGCAGCCTACTCCATTTGTGCTCCAGCAACCAGTTCCAGTATTTCCTGTAGTCTGTTTCAGTTGTTCTTCTGGCACACATATTCTTGTGTAATTGCAGTCTGCTCTAAGATATTCTATATACTGCTACAGTCACAGGCTATCCTGCTGCCTTCACCTTTTCTCAGTATCTATTCTACCATTCTTCAGCACCAGTCTTCTACTAACCAGCCTTGGAACTCTCATCCTGGTTTTATACTGGAAAATAGGGAGAAAAGGTAGATTGGGCATGTTTTTATTTATGTACAGCTTCCATTTTATAACAAAATATAAACATTATAATCATATTTAAAAACGCAGGCGGAAAAAGGAAAAAAATGTTTGTTTGTTTTTTAGGTTGAAAGCTTACATACATGATATATTAATGTTTCTTTGTTATTATTAACATTCCTTATGTTATTTTTTTAATGTAAAAATATAAAACATAAAAAAGTGGTGCATAATTAAAATGTCCACAAAATCACAATTATTGTGGTGATGTTATTGAACATATGTTTCTTTGTCAAAGTGGGAGGGGGGGGGGACCTTACACATGTATGTGGGTATGATTTTTGAAGATAATAATTGTTTGTTGCTTTAAATCATAAAAATACTCCGCTTTTAAACAAAAAGCCATTAACCAAACAAAAAAAAAAAAACTTGCTTGTAAATGTTATTGTACATGTTTGTAGGAAAACAAGTTTGTTCTTGACAAATCTGCATTGTTATTAACTTAAAGAATTATTAGGTTACTATGAACATATATTTTAGAGTAATACATGTGTTAAATAGTTTAAAGCTCCCTTTCATGTTGCTAAGTTTCAATGCAGCTGAATAAACTGAATTGTGGTCAGCAGTGTGAGCTGCTTCAGCTTGATGTAATGAAGCAATGATTGCAGTATACATGGAACATTCTACAACTAAGGTCAGCTTGTGCAGATTTTAAGGTTGACCTGTAGTCACTCAGAAACTGCACACCATAAATGTGCGTTCAGTTGCAAAAAATGCATATGCTCCGCCTATCTATAATCTGCATACGTCCACAACACGCCCCTGCTCGTAGTTTTTGCGAGTCCAGCCCTTTAGTACGCCCCCTACACGCCTAGTTTTCGTAGTGCATATGCAGTTTTTGCTATGTCTCAGAAGTTGTATTTTTTGTCTCAGATTTTACGTATTTTTGCAATGTTTGCAATTTTTGCAGTTTTGCGTTCCTTGTTTAATTAACCCTGCACATAATAAATAAAGAACAATGTTGTGGTAGAGTTCCTTTATGCGGCCCAATCTGAGAAGATAAAATATACATCATTGCTTTTCATTGCCATTCATCTCAGGGCTCTCACTTGATTAATAAACTACGATGAGTGAACATTAGTGTTTCTTAGCTGCATTTTAGTTAAAAGATATCAAAATCTTATTCCATGAATAATCTGTCCAGCTCTTGGATGGTTCTCACGTTTACTCCATAGATACTGTAAATAGAATTCACCTGAACAGTACTGCACTATCTACTGCAGTATACATACTTGTGAGTAGTGAGCATTGAGGGTATTTTCCATATATACAAAAACATGTAATACAATTCCATTTTATCTACAATATGTTTATTTGCAGCAATTGTACAACCATAATTGTAAATATATTGCCACATTTCACAGTTGTGCCATTGACACCTACATCTTTAGTTTGTATAGACCTTAGAACATGGATGGTATAGAATAAAATAAAACTACAGTACATCTGCATAAAGAAAAAAGAGGCCAGTGCATACTGTAGTTGGTAGATAATGTAGGAATTTTCTACAGAAAGGATCTGTAAAAGACCACTCTTCTATTTTCAGTCCATCAAAAAACAAAAATTTTAAACTTCTGTACTGAAAAAATAAATAAAACATGTATATTTACCGTATATACTCGAGTATAAGTCGACCCGAATATAAGCCGAGGCACCTAATTTTACCACAAACAACTGGGAAAAATTACTGACTCGAGTATAAGCCTAGGGTGGGAAATGCACGGTGCCAGGGGTTTTCATGCTCAGGGTGTCATGCTCGTTGCCAGGGGTTTCATACGGTAGGTGTTATGCTTGTTGCCAGGGGGTATTGTTTGTTGCTAGGGCTGTGCCCCCAGTGCCACATATACCCCCAGTGACAGATATCCCCCCCACAGTGCCAGATAAAAACATGCCCCCTGTTGCTTTGCCCCCAGTAGTTGTGCACCCTCTTTCTTTGCCCCCAGTAGTTGTGCCCCCTCTTTCTTTGCCCCCAGTAGTTGTGCCCCCTCTTTCTTTGCCCCCAGTAGTTATGCCCCCTCTTTATTTGCCCCCTGTCGCTGTGCCCCCGTCGCCACTTACAAACACAAAGAAAATAATAAAAACAATACTTACCACTGCCCCTCTCCTGCTTCCTGACCGCTTCTTCTGCTGCTGCTCTGTCCGTCCGTCTGGCCGCCCGCCCGCTCGCTCGCCTGCCCGCTCCTCTCTATGGGAGAGACGTCATGACGTCTCTCCCATAGCAGCGCCGCACAGACACTAGAGGTCAATAATAACCTCTAGTGTCTGTCCCTGGAGCCGGCTGCAGCGGACGCCCACACAGCCCACGGTGTCTGCTGCAGCCGTGAGCTGACTCGAGTATAAGCCGAGGGGGCTTTTACAGCATAGACAAATGTGCTGAAAAAGTCGGCTTATACTCGAGTATATACGGTATATACAAATTGGAAATATCAGACTAATATTGGGCTGTGAAAAGAGTTAACTCGTTATTATTTATTCTCAACGATAATTCCTAAGATACAGTATTTACCAGTTTACTTTTGGCTTTGTCCTGGTGTAGTTCCATAAATCCACATCAGGTATAGTTTCATACCCATAAATCAACTGGTATCCGGTCTTTAGGTAGACAGTCCAGTGACGTAACTAGGGGTCCGCTGCCACTGCAGTCGCTTGGAGGCACGCAGGGCTGCGGGGCGCCCTAGCTGCCAGCACTGATTTCTGCTGGGAAGGACATGGAGGGCACAGTGTGCGCCTCTCCTGTGTGTCCTTCATGGGTCTCCGGCGGCAGCGGCGTGTCTGTTAAATGAAGTACCCATTCGTGAGCTCTGATTGGCACTTCATTTAACAGACACACCGCTTCCACTGGAGATGCAGGAGAGGCGCGCGCTGTGCCCTCCATGTCCTTCCCAGTGTCCTCCTTCCCAAATCACACAGGAGTGGGGGAGCCGGAGGGGGGGAAGGTACCTGGCACTGGGGGAGCATATTTGGAACTGGGGGGGCATATTTGGCACTGCGGGAGCATATTTGGCACTGGGGGGGCATATTTTGGCACTGTGGGAGCATATTTGGCCCTGGGGGAGCATATTTGGCACTGAGGGGGCATATTTGGCAATGGGGAGCATATTTGGCACTGGGGGTGCATATTTGGCACTGGGGGGTATATGTGTACCTGGCATTGGGGGGGATGAAATATTTGGCACTGGGGGTATATGTGTACCTGGCAATGGGGGGGCATATTTGGCACTGGGGGCATATGTGGCACTGGGAGCAGAGCCCTAGCAACAAGCATTACCCCCTGGTAACAAGCACAACACCCAGCTCATGAAATCCCTGGCAACAAGCATTACCCCCTAGCAACGAGCATGACACCCAGTGCATGAAACCCATGGCAACTAATATTACCCCCTGGCAACAAGCTTGAAACCCAGCACATGATACCTCTGCCAACAAGCATAATACCTACCGCATGAAACCCCTGGCAACGAGCATGACACCCTGAGCATAAAAACCCCTGACACCGTGCATGGAACCAAGAGCATGAAACCCCTGGCAACGAGCAGGTAATTTAAAAGTAATTAGAAGCCTTACTGTGGGACTTAATGTGTAATGGACATTGCGGTGTGTGGCATAATGTATCACGTACATTGCGGTGTTTGTCATAATGTGTCACAGGCATTATGGTGTGTGGCATACTATATCACGGGCATTGAGGTATGTGGTATAATGTCTCAGGGGCACTGCAGTGTGTGGCATAATGTATAACGGGCATTGTGGTGTGTGGCATAGGGTATAACGGGCATTGCGGTATGTGTCACAGGCATTACGGTGTGTGGTATACTATATCACGTGTATTGTGGTATAATGTCTCAGGGTCATTGCAGTGTGTGGCATAATGTATCATGGACATTGCAACGAGCAGGTAATTTAAAAGTAATTAGAAGCCTTACTATGGGACTTAATGTATAATGGGCATTGCAGTGTGTGGCATAGTGTATCACGGACATTGCGGTGTGTGTCATAATCTGTCACAGGCATTGTATGTGTTATAATGTATCAGTAGCATTGCAGTGTGTAGCATAATGTATAACGGGCATTGTGATTCCTTTCATAATGTGTCACAGGAATTACGGTGTGTGACATAATGTGTCGGGGGCATTATGGTGTGTGGCATATTGTGTCATGGGCATTATTGTGTGTGGCATAATGTCTAAGGGCCAATGCAGTATGTGGCATAATGTATACTGGGCATTACTATAAGGAGGAAAAATGACAAATAATGTGAGGGGCATGAATCAAGATTATTTTTTTTTCCTGTGGTGGCCAACGTCTGGGCGTGCATGTTGCAAAACTGGGGTATAAGGTAGACTTTTCCTGCAAAACCACGCCCCTTTATGCAAAGCCACGCCCATTCCACCAAGGGCACACCCTTTTTTGCGGCGTGTGCCTATTCATCGCTTCACTAGTGCCAATTATGGGGGGGGGGGGGCGCCAGAGAATTTTTTGGCTTGGGGGGGAAAAATATGTAGTTACACCACTGCGACAGTCATTAGGTCGACCACTATTGGTCAACATGGTCTTTAGGTCAACATGGTCAGTAGGTCGACATGGCAAATGTTGATACATGAAAAGGTTGACATGAGGTTTTTTTTTTTAAATTATATTTTTTTATTTTTTATACTTTACAATCCACGTGGACTACGATTGGGAATAGTAACATGATGCACTAATTGAGGTTCCCGGTCACTTTACGAAGAAAACAACAACACACATTTTTTTTTAAAAAACTCATGTCAACCTTTTTCCATGTTGACCTTTTCCAGGTCGGCCTGATGACAGTGTTGACCTACTGTATTTCATGTATCGACCTAGTCACTTTCAATTACAGGTTGAGTATCCCTTATCCAAAATGCTTGGGACCAGAGGTATTTTGGATATCGGATTTCTCCGTATTTTGGAATAACTGCATACCATAATGATATCATGGTGATGGGACCTAAATCTAAGCACAGAATGCATTTATGTTACATATATACCTTATACACACAGCCTGAAGGTAATTTTAGCCAATATTTTTTATAACTTTGTGCATTAAACAAAGTGTGTCTACATTCACACAATTCATTTATGTTTCATATACACCTTATATACACAGCCTGAAGGTCATTTAATACAGTATTTTTAATAACTTTGTGTATTAAACAAAGTTTGTGTACATTGAGCCATCAAAAAACAAAGGTTTCACTATCTCACTCTCACTCAAAAAAGTCCGTATTTCGGAATATTCGGTATTTCGGAATATATGGATATGGGATACTCAACCTGTAATAGTGGTCAAACTAATAACTGTCGACCTAGTTAGGTTCGACCCAATGAACAACACCCAAATCAACCATTTTCCAGCAATACAAAATGTAGACTTTAAGATTAGGAATATCTATAATGTAACCCTTTACCTAACTAAGTAAAACAATACATTTGGAATTATTTGTGTCATTTTTATAGGTTAAATAAATATTTCCTTAAAATCTTTTCACATTGCCGCATTATTTTAACAAACTCGCTACCTTGAACTATAGAATTTTGGAACAGTATACATATCTGCAATTAGTGGCAATTGATTAGCAATATGAAGGAAAGTTATGTATCCAGTTTGACGTTATTATGTAATGTTCTTCAAGTCTTTTCTCTTTCCATATTTAAACTCTCTTATAAAAAAAAACCTAGCAAATGAATAAATAAAAAATGCAATTCATTTTTGTTCTTCTTGTTTTAGCAGTTTCTCTGATGATTCAATAATTCAGAGTCATGTTCTCTGCAGAGGCCTCACTGACACAAATTACACTTTACTGTATTCATGGGGATATCTTTCTGCAATATGCATAATCTTACAGTCCCCTGATTTCCACTTACATTAAACATCTAAAGCTTGCAACCATCTATCTTCTGGGCTACATTTGCACTGCTTCCTTTTTTCAAAAGCTTTTAACAATATCGTCATACACCCACGAGCTGGTGACTGCAGTTTGTAGTTACTGTACCAATTTTAAACAGTAGGACAGGGACAAAGTTGTTTTTGACCTGAAAGTGGTTTTGAAAAAAAAAAATACAAGCAGAAAAATTATAGAGTTATGTAGATAAGTGGAAGGAATTATTCCAAGCAACATATATTTCTTAACATTTTAAGCAACTGTGTTCTAAAGAGATCATGCTTATTGTTACATTTTAGGAAACAACTTGAGTCATTTGAGTCATTTGCGAAACAGTGCAAGCTCATTAGCTGCATTAACTGTACTTGTGTGCCACTTGTATTTCATTACAGCTGCCTTATGCATCATTTGCACTTTAGATGGGTCTGGCTAAAAATAGGATATTCAAAGAGTATTCTATGCTCCCAGGATATCAGTATTACAAACAGCTCTTTTTCCTACTCAGCCTAGCTGGTATACCCAAAGCTACCTTGGGCCTAATTCTGAGTTTATCGCAGCAACAACTTTGTTAGCAGTTGGGCAAATCCATGTGCACTGCAGGAGGGGCAGATATAACATGTGCAGAGAGAGTTAGACTTGGGTGTGGTGTGTTCAAACTGAAATCTAAATTGCAGTGTAAAAATAAAGCAGCCAGTATGTATCCTGCACAGAAACAAAATAACCCACCCAAATCTAACTCTCTCTGCACATGTAATATCTGCCCCCCCCCCCTGCAGTGCACATGGTTTTGCCCAATTGCTAACAAACTTGCTGCTGCGATCAACTCAGAATTACCCCCCTTATGTGCTAGCTAAGGATATCAATATCATTCTGAGTTAGGCAAAGACTGGAAAGATGCAAAAGTAACTTTATTTTATGTAACAAAATATGATTTGTGTGTGTGTGTGTGTGTGTGTGTGTGTGTGTGTGTGTGTGTGTGTGTGTGTGTGTGTGTGTGTGTAAACAACAGTTATATGAATATAATAAGAGCCAAGAAGTTCACTGCACAAATAGAAATCTTTACCCTAATGTTTGATAGTCACCATTCCTCTGGAGCATTGTCCAAAATTTTGGGTGGATCCACAACGCAACAAGGTCTACAGATGGGTTGAATCTTATTACTAGTCTGATCACACACTAGTCCAACAGGAACTGTAAACCACAGCCATACTGTCCTAAAGTAATAGATAGAAAGTGAGAGAAGACTTTTCTTTTTATCGACCCAAAGCTCAAGTAACTATTACTATCATAAATTCAAAACGGGATGCGGTTATGTTACCGGCAGTTGGGAGTCTGTTGGTCAGGATTCCGATGCTGGAACCTGACTGCTTAAAACGGGGACACGCATGATCCCGACATACAGGGTCTATTCCCACTTGTGGGTGTCCATGACACCCATAGAGTAGGAATAGAACCTGTGGCGAGCGCAGAGATACACTGTGACCGCAGCGTGGAGAGTGCAGCGAGCCCGCAAGGGGCTCCGTTGCGCTCGCCACCCTGTCAGCATTCTGGCGGCAGGGATCCCAGTGTTGGTATGCTGATGGCTGGGATCCCTACCGCCAGTCAAGCATACTCAACCCATTCAAAACAGCATGTTAAACCTACATATCACAGTGAACCAGTTTTCAGATGTTGTAAGCGTGTGCTGATCTTTCTGCCTCAGTAATCTGCTCCCCTTCTGCAAAGCTATTGTGGGGCTGACTGTCATCTCCTCTCCCAAATCAGCTGCTGCTGCTCTACTATGGGCATCTGTTACAGATGGCTGCAGTTCCCATTGGGACTCATGTGCAATTCTGTTTTAGATTTTAAGGGACAGGAATGCCAACAATGTTATGTCATGCTGGCACCAAATTTGAACCACTGTCTATATAAGGAAATCGCTAACCAGTGCCAGAGTACTAGGTTCCTATCCTGTATACCAGTGTAAATCATGTGTCCTGGACCATCTAATGATTCTCCTTGCCTGCTCCTTTGATACCTCTCCCTGTGTCTTCCTGGTTCCGATTTTGGCTATTCTTCTAACCAAATTCTTTCCTTTCCTGCACACTGCATTATTCATCTGGTTTTGACTCATTTCTGTTAACAACAGTCCAGTATGCCTCATGGTGACAAATTCGCTACCTGCCTTCCTTCCTTCCAGTACCCACAGCCCTGTACATAGGTACCCAGTCAGAGTGCTGCAAACTGTGCAATGGGTGCATTACAGACCAAATCCCCTTGCAGCATCCCTGATAGCGATCCCTGATATGGTAGAATCTGTGCCTCTGCTCTGGGTCTATGTTAATGCTACAAGTATGGTGAGCATCCATGTCATCCCCGTGACAGTTGTGACACTACACCAATGTTTAAGAAAATTTAAACAAGGCATCCAATCTGGTAACTACTGTAGACTTGAATGTACAATAGAGCTAGATTTGACTGGGCCAATGAACAAAGGATCCAAGAGGAAAGTCATTCTTTCCTTGGCTTTTCAAAAAAGTAAACACAAGTAATCATCTTGTGATTGGCTCTGCAACAATTGAGAACACTTCTTTTAATAAATATTGTAACTCTCAGTCAAATGAGAATAATGGCATTCAATTCAATAGCATGAGTCCAGCTGGAGTAGTTTGTCATTTATAAGTTTTTTTTCCCCATTTTGGATTTTAAATTTAAATGTTGTATTATTCTAGAAAATGTATATTCTTTTAACGTTGAGAATTAAGGTATATTTAAAGATTTTATTACAAATTCCTCCATTCACCCAACAGTATGGACGGACTAGGTCTCAGAATATTCATCTCCAACTTCCCACTCACATTTGTCACTGTCCATCTTGTGGTTGAACTATACCTTGCAGTTTGGAGAAAGGGCCTTTGGGGTCTTTGGGAAGGTTTATGCAAAGTTAACTTAAGACACATCTGTATCTGTAATGTGCTCTATGTCAGTTGTTGCTGACCAGTGTTACCAAACAAATGATATGTTCAAATGTCTAGACAAACCTGGTTTAGGGATCTTCTACTCATTGGAAAAGGATTGGGGATAATGTGGTGACCTGCTCTATGCAGAATAATATAGCCATCATCAGTGTCGGACTGGGGCATGAAGGGCCTACCGGGGGGATGCAATGATAGGGGCCCATACTTAGGGGTGTGGCCAGCCTGCACAGAGGCTTGAAATACACAATAGTTTAGTGCAGTGTAATGCAACATATCTACCATGTATAATACAAGTGCACAGTCTGGAACCTGATCCCTAGAGGAAGGAATGGGCCCTCAGGCAGTGGGGCCAACCGGTGGTTTCCCTGGTACCCCTGTGGGCCAGTCCGACCCTGGCCATCATGCAAGCTAGGCCATTCCAAGGGGATATACCTTTATATAATTATGAGCCATGGATCAGTCTTACATCATCTTATGTGGTGAAAACAAAGGGAGGTAGGCATGTCAAACACACCCTCATTCAAATACTCCTAAACATAACAAAACAAATAAACTTTTGTAAGACCATATTTTTTTTTAGATCTATGATGACATCAGGACACTTTGGTGAAGTAAGTAAAAAAATATTTTTGCTCCATTACTAATGGTGTTTTTTTTTTACAAAAATATCTCTGCCACTGTATTTCCTACCAACATATACAGTAACTGTAACTTAAATAATATTCATGTATTGTGTACCAATTTAGAAAGTGTATTATTGAGGCAAAATTTTCTGGAAAGAACACAAATGATGATGATGATCATCGTCATTATCATCATCATCATCATCATCATTTTATTAATATAGTGCTCTTTCTCTAATAGGACATATCGTGCAGAATTATTTTTTTCCTTTTTCCCCATTTGTTGCCTCCTTTTTGTCCTCTCTGTACATTCCATTCACACACACCCCTCTTGTCTGAACACTCTTCCTAGATGGTGTGCTGCTTGTGGATGGTTTTGGTGTTCCAGTATGACTTGTGGATGCGGAACTACTGGCTGCAGCTGGTACATTTTGGGCTAATGCAAATCTCCAACTTATCGATGGAGGAGCTTACTGTATTTGATAAGTCACCAGTTGCTGTAGCTGTGTCTTGTCTCTTATACAGATGTGTCTTCATACATCATTACTGAAGATGTGCCAAAGAGCCCCTCTTTGTGTGCCAGATCCCATGAGATTCTCCTAGCTTTTATTATCTGTTGTGCATCTTTTGTGCTGAAAATGTATCTTCTGGTGTGCCCTAGTCACATCATGCTGTGACTAAGGGGCCTATTTAGTAAGCCTTGGAAGGAGATAAAGTGGATGGAGATAAAGTCCCAACCAACCAGCACCTACTGTAACTGTCATTTTTCAAACATAGCCTGGGACATGGCATTTAGGAGCTGATTGACTGGTACTTTATCTCCATCCAAGGCTTACTAAATAAATTCCTAAAAAATCTGCCCGATGCTAGCAGAGTTACATGGGACCAAATGGCTCACTCACAACTGGCATCTCACTCTGCATGGCATTTTAAGGCTAGATGTATGAAGACACATCTGTAGCTTGGTTATGTCCATTCTACAGTATGCAGCACAATACCAATGCTATTAAAGGTTCTGTAGGGTTAGCATATAATGTTCCACATTTTCTTCATCTTGTGTTGTCAGATGTGGCTAATAATCATGTGAAAGAACTGTGGTAAGATAAGACACATTCATTAACATGTGTTCATATTTGATTACTTTTATCGAAATATAAATCACAGTAGTTATTACAATTTTACTTGCTTTTTAAATGTAACCCTGCATCTCAGATTCCCATTTCCAGAGTACCAACTGAGGTTTGCCAACTGCAAGGACAATGTATTTATTGCATAAATAGTGCCTCCATTCAAATCAAAAGACTTGGGATTGTCCCACCGAGGTTATCTTGGAATTATTCTTGGTGGAATTTGAATGGACTTTTAGCCACAACACCGTATGTAACAGAATTAACTTTCACTATATTAACTGAGAATTATACACAGGTACTGTAGGTAATATTTATTTAACAGGATCTGCTTGCAGACCAAGGGTAGCCTCCTACTAGTAGGACGTAATTAGTTGACATAAATTTTTTTCATATGCTTACATATGTTTAACTGAAAACATTATTCCTTACAGAGTAATCTTATTGAACTATCTTTCGTTCTTGACATATCACTAAGCAACCCCCATATTAAAGCTCAGAGCCCTCAGTCTAATCCCTCTATAACCTTTTAGCATTTACTGTTAGTATAAAGAGTTTACAGTTTGCACCAAATCAAACACATGTCAGCTATAAATATCTAAGAGGCAAATATCACTGACCCATCAAAAAATATCCTAAACCATAAGGACTAGGAACTTGAAATTTGGACAGTAGCTTGCTTTTGTGATGTAGGCACCCACTAAGAAGGGATTTTTCAAAATTCCAGCCACAAAGGGGTTAAAAAGGGTGATATGATTATTGGGAATTCTCCCCTCATAGAGGAGAGTTAAGACAGCCAACCCAGCCGGGGCTATAAAGAATGCATGGTGCCGGCGATACCAAGTCGCGGAGGGGGGAAGACACAATGCTCTGTTCCTGAACTTCCTTACTAGTGGCAGTTTCAGAGCAGTCCATTATTCAAATAGGGGAGTCATATCAACTGCCACCCCCAAACACTGTCAAACATCACTGGGTGTGGCTCCCCTATTTGAAAAATAGCCTGCTCTGCAACTGCCACTGGCAAGGAAATCAAGCCTTATGGTTCAGAAGATTTTGTGATGAGTCAGTAGTATTTCCCTTTTATATATATATGTATATATATATATATATATATATATATATTTCAAATATAAGTACTTAACCAATATATTTCCAATAGGGGGTTAAAAAGTATTTATAAAACCATGCATCCCATTGTTGGGATAAAACAATACATTTAAATAAACAAGATAAAAAAGTTCTTAGAGGTCAAACAGATGAAGTGCAAAAAGCATAATCAAAAGATAAAACTTGGGCAATAAATTGGGTGCAAATTCAGCATACCCCTAACATAGATGTGTAGATCAGAGCTCACATTCTCTATTTGTCAGTGCATTTCAGTTCAAAAGGAACCTTCATCAAGACATGTCTGTGAGTCGTGGTATCATTGAAGGAATGTTCTGTGTTCATGCACTAACCTCTGTGAGACTTTCCAAGGGCCTCCTCTGCAGTATTAATCTCAAAGGCCTGCCTACCAGCTTATTCCTGTCTGTCTGATGATGCTTTTTCTGAGGCAGCCACGGTTTTTACTCTTTATTTAAAAAAAAAATTCTATTTATTTCAGTTTGAGAAAATCCTTTTATTAGTGCCAAGAGGCCTTTTGGTTTATTGAAGAAGTGAACACACATCCATAATGTAGTTCTCATGTACTACTGTCGAATTACGGCGAGAACGCGGCCATTTAGTACATGTGACTACTTACAGTCGCGTGCGGCTCTTGACTGACGGAGAACTAGCATTCTCTCAGGCATCATGGGACATGCAGTTCTTCCTAGTGTTCTCGCTGAAATGCCGCGAGACTACGGCCATCCAGCGTATGCGCGCGGTTCACTTATGGTTGCGAAGCACTTTTTTATCTGCACCTTTTTTGCAAATTTGCACATATATCACTGGTCACTTTATGATAAGCAGAGCAACTTTGTTGATATGAACCTTTTTTCTCTGCCCACGTGATCACATTAATCTTTGATGAGGGCGTCCGTATAAGGAGTGAAGGACGAGAAAAGGAGCCCATATAAAGACATCACTACAGGCACAATCCCATCCTGTTTCTGGTATGCATATAAATTGTAAAGATTTACACTGAAAGACTACTCGGTATCACAGCACTGAAGGTGCAGAGGTTTTATCCCCAATGATCATTTTGTCTGTGACTCACCGAAATATGAGTCAATAAGAAAATCTCAGTTGCAGCCACTACACTTGGGAGTGCTGATTTCACAGTATTCTATATTCTATTTTATCTATGAATTATTATATTTATTATAGTGAACTTATAAGGTGTTAGCGCTCGTTTTGCATCCCTATTGACATTATATATATATATATATATATATATATATATATAAAAAGGAATTGGTGAATCTAAGCGCCCAAGAGTGTAAATTTTATAACCAGGTGAATATAATGAAGGTATCAAGAAAGGGTATGTTAAAACCAGTTAGAACAACTTAACTGAAAACCAGAGAAGGTTAATTCAGGCGGTGCTTCTTTGACGCTTAATACATGTTGAAAAAAAGGAAAGCAAACATAGTGTGTACTATTTAAAAAAAAAAAAATATCAAAATATATCACTGGCAAGAAATCATAAGGCTCAATTAGGGAAACAGCATATTCCCCATATGCAATCAATATATAGCCTGGGCAGTGTATATATAAAAGATAAAATTATTTAATACACGTAATGACATAAAAATACATAAAAATACATAAAAATATGAATAGCTGTATATAATGCGTACAGAATAAAAAATTATATCAAGCTTATCTGTCCATAAATAGCTGGAATGCATGCGTACAGAATTCAAAATTTTAAATGGCTTATCTGTCCATGAGAGGAAATGTCAGCAGGTAGTACAAACGCGTTTCGTCCGTCATCAAACAGGACTTCATCACTGCCCAGGCTATATATTGATTGCATATTGGGAATATGCTGTTTCCCTAATTGAGCCTAATGATTTCTTGCCAGTGATATATTTTGATATTTTTTTTTTTAAATAGTACACACTATGTTTGCTTTCCTTTTTTTCAACATTTATTAAGCGTCAAAGAAGCACCGCCTGAATTAAGCTTCTATGGTTTTCAGTTAAGTTGTTCTAACTGGTTTTAACATACCCTTTCTTGATACCTTCATTATATTCACCTGGTTATAAAATTTACACTCTTGGGTGCTTATATTCACCAATTCCTTTAAATACTTACGTGTGCATGCCAAGCACATATGTATGTATTATAAGCTGCCACTCACTTAATATATTGAGAAGTGTTTTTATTCTTTATTTATACTCTATTTTTACAAAAGGTTACTCTAAACTTAAGGTATAGATAACACAAAGCTGCACCTAAGCGCCGTAGTCTTTATTTCTATATATATATATATATATATATATATATATAATAATAATAATAATTTTATTTATATAGCGCTCTTTCTCCAATAGGACTCAAGGCGCTTAACAGATACACAGCATAATATAGTACAGAAAAATAATGAAGTACATTTTTCATAAAATACAGAAGCATGAAGATACTAAAAGAGACACTATGGAAATGCTTGAGTAAACAGGAAAGTCTTGAGTCTACTTTTGAAGGATTCTATAGTTGGGGCCTCTCGCACTGTGCTGGGAAGTGAGTTCCATAGAGTCGGAGCCGCATGACTAAAAGCTCGACCCCCAGATGAATTACGGTAGATTCTAGGTACTGCTAAAAGTCCTTCATCTACAGATCGCAGTAATCGAGTGGGGCAGTATGGGATCAGAAGCTGTTTCAGGTACCTTGGGCCTTGGTCATGTAATGCTTTGAAACTCAGTAAGCCAATCTTGAAGAGGATTCGCCATCTTACAGGCAGCCAGTGAAGGGAGTAGAGGATGGGTGTTATGTGGCTGGAACGGGGCTGGTTGGTTAACAGCCTGGCAGCTGTGTTTTGCACCAGCTGTAAGCGTTGCAATTCTTTTGCTGGTAGACCAAGGTAGAGGGCATTACAGTAGTCTAATCGAGATGATACAAATGCATGTATGACTTTTGGCATATCATCTGAGGGAATTAGGTGCTTGATTCTGGCTATGTTCCTCAGGTGAAAGAATGAGGATTTGATTGTGGCTGATATCTGATGTTTAAGTGTCAAGCCATCATCCAGGACAACGCCAAGATTCCGCACATGATCACTGGTCTGTAATTCTGAATCCCCGAGTGTAAGTCCAGTTGGTTGGCTATGCTGCAGTCTTGTCCTTTGATGTTGCGGTCGTATTATAAGGACCTCTGTTTTATCCGGGTTCAGTCGCAGCCAACTGGCGCTCATCCACTCCTGTAGTTCAGCTAGACAGCCATTCAGGGTTGCTACTGGGTTATCAGTGCCCGGAGCAAAGGACAAGTACAGTTGTGTATCATCTGCATAGCAGTGGTAGACCAGGCCATGGCGCCTGATTATTTCGCCCAATGGGAGCATGTATACTGCAAAAAGCATGGGGGATAGTATAGAACCTTGTGGGACACCACATGGCAATGGCACTGGTGGTGATGAGTATAATCCAGATGATACTCTCTGTGACCTGCCTGTGAGAAATGATTTGAACCAGTTTAGGACTGTGCCATCCAGACCACAGAAGTGTATCAGTCGCTCAATCAGAAGCCCGTGGTCCACGGTATCAAATGCTGCCGAGAGATCCAGAAGGATTAATATTGAACAGTCACCTCTGTCTTTTGCCATCAGAAGATCATTTAACACACACACCAGGGCTGTTTCAGTGCTATGTCTTCTCCTGAATCCTGATTGAAATGGATCATAAATATCATGGGTTGTCAGGCGAGTTTCCAGTTGATTTGCAACCACTTTCTCAATAACCTTTCCTAGGAAAGGAAGGTTTGATACCGGTCTGTAGTTGGACATGCAGTCGGGATCTAAATTAGGTTTTTTAAGAAGTGGTCTAACAATTGCTTCCTTTAGGGGTCCAGGAAAAATGCCTGTCTGCAAAGAGCATTGAACAATTTTTGCAAAGACAGGACCGATTATATCCGTACAACCTATTAGAAGCTTGGTTGAGGCTGGGTCCAGGCCACAGGTGGTGGGACGCAAAATCCGAGCAATTTCAGCAGTGTCCTTTACATCCACTGGGTCAAAGCTGGTCCATGAAGGCAGGTAGCTTATATTGGCAGGCTTTGTAGTTTGGCTCTCCTTTGATGGCACTGTGGATATTCCAGCCCGGATGGTGGATATTTTATCTGCAAAGAAGTTTGCAAACTCGTTGCATCTTGCTTGGGAAAGGGTCTCATCAGTCTGCAGGCATGCTGGCTTGCAAAGCATCTCCACTGTGCGGAAAAGTTGAGCTGGCCTATTGTTTGCTGCTGTGATCTCATTTGACAGGAACTGTGATTTCTTGCGAGTGATTGTCGATTGATATTCTTCGTTATGCTTTATTAGTTTTATTTTGTCATCCACTAGGTTAGTCTTCCTCCATCGTCTTTCCAGTCTACGCCCCCTTTTCTTGAGCTCACTAACACTGTTGTCGTACCATGGAGCTTGACGATGTGGTTTACGAGGTCTTATACGCACAGGGGCGATAATATCAATTGCAGCCTTAACATCCCTATTATAATAACGGACTAGGGAACAGGGATCTTCACAGGCACCCAGTATAGCAGAGAGATCCATATTTGCTGCAAGAGCCTGGGGAGTCATACCCCTCCTTGGACGGTACCTGGTCAACTCCACGGGCAGAGATCTTATTTGAGGGGTTGCAACTGAGAACCAGAGGGAGTAGTGGTCTGACCAGATGACTGGGTTTATTTTTAGGTCAGTGACTTCTAATCCAATCTGAAAGACAAGATCAAGAGTGTGACCACTTTTATGTGTGGCAGAGGGAATTATCTGTGTGAAGCCCAGACCATTCATTGTGCACAGGAGGTCTTGGCCAAGGCGTGAGAGCTCATCATCCACCCATGCACAGACCATAGTGCATATATATATATATATATATATATATACATACCCTCCAACATTTTACACATAAAAATCGGTACATATTATGAAAGGGGCGTGGCCACATCACTTTTCCTATACTTTCAATGGAAGATTGGAGAACCTAAAATCGGTACAGACCATAAAAAAAGGTACTGTACTTACTAACAAAAGTACAGTTGGAGGGTATGTGTGTATATATATATATATATATATATATATACAGTATATATACCCTCCGACTTACACAAGCAGTGGCACTCAGGGACTTCTTAGCAAAAAAGTATATATTTCACATCACATGGTATTCCAACGTTTCGGGGTTTACCTGCCACTTTGTCAAGGTGTGCAACAATAAAACAGTGAATAACATACCTTTTTAACAAAGAGAAGCCCGCCAGTGTATCGCGCTGGGCCAAAGGTGTGGTCTCCCGTTCCATACCAGGTCTCACATGGATGACGCACCACTGACTGTGCTGATCGGTAACATAGGATACCACGATGCCAGTCATGTACACCATCGCGGTCTGAAACAAAGTGGTGAAGAGGGCAGTATTTAAAACTACAGTACCCACAACACTACTTATAAGTAGTGATGTGCACCGGAAATTTTTAGGGTTTTATGTTTTGGTTTTGGATTCGGTTCCACTGCCGTGTTTTGGATTCGGACGCGTTTTGGCAAAACCTCCCTGAAATTTTTTTGTCGGATTCGGGTGTTTTTTTACAAAACCCCCTCAAAAACAGCTTAAATCATAGAATTTGGGGGTCATTTTGATCCCATAGTATTATTAACCTCAATAACCATAATTTCCACTCATTTCCAGTCTATTATGAACACCTCAAAATTAGTGATGAGCACCGAAAATTTTTCGGGTTTTGTGTTTTGGTTTTGGGTTCGGTTCCGCGGCCGTGTTTTGGGTTCGAACGCGTTTTGGCAAAACCTCACCGAATTTTTTTTGTCGGATTCGGGTGTGTTTTGGATTCGGGTGTTTTTTTCAAAAAACCCTAAAAAACAGCTTAAATCATAGAATTTGAAGGTCATTTTGATCCCAAAGTATTATTAACCTCAATAACCATTATTTCCACTCATTTTCAGTCTATTCTGAACACCTCACACCTCACAATATTATTTTTAGTCCTAAAATTTGCACCGAGGTCGCTGGATGACTAAGCTCAGCGACCCAAGTGGCCGACACAAACACCTGGCCCATCTAGGAGTGGCACTGCAGTGTCACGCAGGATGGTCCTTCCAAAAAACACTCCCCAAACAGCACATGACGCAAAGAAAAAAAGAGGCGCAATGAGGTAGCTGTGTGAGTAAGATAAGCGACCCAAGTGGCCGACACAAACACCTGGCCCATCTAGGAGTGGCACTGCAGTGTCACGCAGGATGGCCCTTCCAAAAAACACTCCCCAAACAGCACATGATACAAAGAAGAAAAAAAAAGAGGCGCAATGAGGTAGCTGTGTGAGTAAGATAAGCGACCCAAGTGGCCGACACAAACACCTGGCCCATCTAGGAGTGGCACTGCAGTGTCACGCAGGATGGCCCTTCCAAAAAACACTCCCCAAACAGCACATGACGCAAAGAAAAAAAGAGGCGCAATGAGGTAGCTGTGTGAGTAAGATAAGCGACCCAAGTGGCCGACACAAACACCTGGCCCATCTAGGAGTGGCACTGCAGTGTCACGCAGGATGGCCCTTCCAAAAAACACTCCCCAAACAGCACATGACGCAAAGAAGAAAAAAAAGAGGCGCAATGAGGTAGCTGTGTGAGTAAGATAAGCGACCCAAGTGGCCAACACAAACACCTGGCCCATCTAGGAGTGGCACTGCAGTGTCACGCAGGATGGCCCTTCCAAAAAACACTCCCCAAACAGCACATGACGCAAAGAAGAAAAAAAAGAGGCGCAATGAGGTAGCTGTGTGAGTAAGATAAGCGACCCAAGTGGCCGACACAAACACCTGGCCCATCTAGGAGTGGCACTGCAGTGTCACGCAGGATGGCCCTTCCAAAAAACACTCCCCAAACAGCACATGACGCAAAGAAGAAAAAAAAGAGGCGCAATGAGGTAGCTGTGTGACTAAGCTAAGCGACCCTAGTGGCCGACACAAACACCTGGCCCATCTAGGAGTGGCACTGCAGTGTCACGCAGGATGGCCCTTCCAAAAAACACCCCCCAAACAGCACATGACGCAAAGAAAAATGAAAGAAAAAAGAGGTGCAAGATGGAATTGTCCTTGGGCCCTCCCACCCACCCTTATGTTGTATAAACAGGACATGCACACTTTAACCAACCCATCATTTCAGTGACAGGGTCTGCCACACGACTGTGACTGAAATGACGGGTTAATTTGGACCCCCACCAAAAAAGAAGCAATTAATCTCTCCTTGCACAAACTGGCTCTACAGAGACAAGATGTCCACCTCATCATCATCCTCCGATATATCACCGTGTACATCCCCCTCCTCACAGATTATCAATTCGTCCCCACTGGAATCCACCATCTCAGCTCCCTGTGTACTTTGTGGAGGCAATTGCTGCTGGTCAATGTCTCCACGGAGGAATTGATTATAATTCATTTTAATGAACATCATCTTCTCCACATTTTCTTGATGTAACCTCGTACGCCGATTGCTGACAAGGTGAGCGGCGGCACTAAACACTCTTTCGGAGTACACACTTGTGGGAGGGCAACTTAGGTAGAATAAAGCCAGTTTGTGCAAGGGCCTCCAAATTGCCTCTTTTTCCTGCCAGTATAAGTACGGACTGTCTGACGTGCCTACTTGGATGCGGTCACTCATATAATCCTCCACCATTCTTTCAATGGGGAGAGAATCATATGCAGTGACAGTAGACGACATGTCCGTAATCGTTGTCAGGTCCTTCAGTCCGGACCAGATGTCAGCATCAGCAGTCGCTCCAGACTGCCCTGCATCACCGCCAGCGGGTGGGCTCGGAATTCTGAGCCTTTTCCTCGCACCCCCAGTTGCGGGAGAATGTGAAGGAGGAGATGTTGACAGGTCGCGTTCCGCTTGACTTGACAATTTTGTCACCAGCAGTTCTTTGAACCCCAGCAGACTTGTGTCTGCCGGAAAGAGAGATCCAAGGTAGGTTTTAAATCTAGGATCGAGCACGGTGGCCAAAATGTAGTGCTCTGATTTCAACAGATTGACCACCCATGAATCCTTGTTAAGCGAATTAAGGGCTCCATCCACAAGTCCCACATGCCTAGCGGAATCGCTCTGTGTTAGCTCCTCCTTCAATGTCTCCAGCTTCTTCTGCAAAAGCCTGATGAGGGGAATGACCTGACTCAGGCTGGCAGTGTCTGAGCTGACTTCACGTGTGGCAAGTTCAAAAGGTTGCAGAACCTTGCACAACGTTGAAATCATTCTCCACTGCGCTTGAGACAGGTGCATTCCACCTCCTATATCGTGCTCAGTTGTATAGGCTTGAATGGCCTTTTGCTGCTTCTCCAACCTCTGAAGCATATAGAGGGTTGAATTCCACCTCGTTACCACTTCTTGCTTCAGATGATGGCAGGGCAGGTTCAGGCGTTTTTGGTGGTGCTCCAGTCTTCTGTACGTGGTGCCTGTACGCCGAAAGTGTCCCGCAATTCTTCTGGCCACCGACAGCATCTCTTGCACGCCCCTCTCGTTTTTTAAATAATTCTGCACCACCAAATTCAAGGTATGTGCAAAACATGGGACGTGCTGGAATTTGCCCAGATTTAATGCACACACAATATTGCTGGCGTTGTCCGATGCCACAAATCCACAGGAGAGTCCAATTGGGGTAAGCCATTCTGCGATGATCTTCCTCAGTTGCCGTAAGAGGTTTTTAGCTGTGTGCGTATTCTGGAAAGCGGTGATACAAAGCGTAGCCTGCCTAGGAAAGAGTTGGCGTTTGCGAGATGCTGCTACTGGTGCCGCCGCTGCTGTTCTTGTGGCGGGAGTCCATACATCTACCCAGTGGGCTGTCACAGTCATATTGTCCTGAGCCTGCCCTGCTCCACTTGTCCACATGTCCATGGTTAAGTGGACATTGGGTACAACTGCATTTTTTAGGACACTGGTGACTCTTTTTCTGAGGTCTGTGTACATTTTCGGTATCGCCTGCCTAGAGAAATGGAACCTAGATGGTATTTGGTACCGGGGACACAGTACCTCCAACAAGTCTCTAGTTGGCTCTGCAGTAATGATGGATACCGGAACCACGTTTCTCACCGCCCAGGATGCCAAGGCCTCAGTTATCCGCTTTGCAGCAGGATGACTGCTGTGATATTTCATCTTCCTCGCAAAGGACTGTTGGACAGTCAATTGCTTGGTGGAAGTAGTAAAAGTGGTCTTACGAGTACGACTTCCCCTCTGGGATGACCATCGACTCCCAGCAGCAACAACAGCAGCGCCAGCAGCAGTAGGCGTTACACGCAAGGATGCATCGGAGGAATCCCAGGCAGGAGAGGACTCGTCAGACTTGCCAGTGACATGGCCTGCAGGACTATTGGCATTCCTGGGGAAGGAGGAAATTGACACTGAGGGAGTTGGTGGGGTGGTTTGCGTGAGCTTGGTTACAAGAGGAAGGGATTTACTGGTCAGTGGACTGCTTCCGCTGTCACCCAAAGTTTTTGAACTTGTCACTGACTTATGATGAATACGCTGCAGGTGACGTATAAGGGAGGATGTTCCGAGGTGGTTAACGTCCTTACCCCTACTTATTACAGCTTGACAAAGGCAACACACGGCTTGACAAATGTTGTCCGCATTTCTGTTGAAATACTTCCACACCGAAGAGCTGATTTTTTTGGTATTTTCACCAGGCATGTCAATGGCCCTATTCCTCCCACGGACAACAGGTGTCTCCCCTGGTGCCTGACTTAAACAAACCACCTCACCATCAGAATCCTCCTGGTCTATTTCCTCCCCAGCGCCAGCAACACCCATATCCTCCTCATCCTGGTGTACTTCAACACTGACATCTTCAATCTGACTATCAGGAACTGGACTGCGGGTGCTCCTTCCAGCACTTGCAGGGGGCGTGCAAATGGTGGAAGGCACATGCTCTTCACGTTCAGTGTTGGGAAGGTCAGGCATCGCAAACGACACAATTGGACTCTCCTTGTGGATTTGTGATTTCGAAGAACGCACAGTTCTTTGCTGTGCTTTTGCCAGCTTGAGTCTTTTCATTTTTCTAGCGAGAGGCTGAGTGCTTCCATCCTCATGTGAAGCTGAACCACTAGCCATGAACATAGGCCAGGGCCTCAGCCGTTCCTTGCCACTCCGTGTGGTAAATGGCATATTGGCAAGTTTACGCTTCTCCTCCGACAATTTTATTTTAGATTTTTGAGTCCTTTTTTTACTGATATTTGGTGTTTTGGATTTTACATGCTCTGTACTATGACATTGGGCATCGGCCTTGGCAGACGACGTTGCTGGCATTTCATCGTCTCGGCCATGACTAGTGGCAGCAGCTTCAGCACGAGGTGGAAGTCGATCTTGATATTTCCCTATTTTTGGAACCTCTACATTTTTGTTCTCCATATTTTAATAGGCACAACTAAAAGGCACCTCAGGTAAACAATGGAGATGGATGGATACTAGTATACTTATGGATGGACGAGCGACTGCCGACACAGAGGTAGCTACAGCCGTGGACTACCGTACTGCGTCTGCTGCTAATATAGACTGGATGATAATGATATAAAAAATATATATATATATCACTACTGCAGCCGGAAAGGTATATATTATATAATGACGGACCTGCTGGACACTGTCAGCACTGCAGACTCCTAAAGTAAGCTACTAGTATCAAGAAGATAGAAAAAAAAAACACCACAGGTAGGTGGTATACAATTATGGATGGACGAGCGACTGCCGACACAGAGGTAGCTACAGCCGTGGACTACCGTACTGCGTCTGCTGCTAATATAGACTGGATGATAATGATATAAAAAATATATATATCACTACTGCAGCCGGACAGGTATATATTATATAATGACGGACCTGCTGGACACTGTCAGCACTGCAGACTCCTAAAGTAAGCTACTAGTATCAAGAAGATAGAAAAAAAAAACACCACAGGTAGGTGGTATACAATTATGGATGGACGAGCGACTGCCGACACAGAGGTAGCTACAGCCGTGGACTACCGTACTGCGTCTGCTGCTAATATAGACTGGATGATAATGATATAAAAAATATATATATATCACTACTGCAGCCGGACAGGTAATTATTATATAATGACGGACCTGCTGGACACTGTCAGCACTGCAGACTCCTAAAGTTAACTACTAGTATGAAGAAGATAGAAAAAAAAACCCCACCACAGGTAGGTATACAATTATGGACGAGCGACTGCCGACACAGAGGTAGCTACAGCCGTGGACTACCGTACTGCGTCTGCTGCTAGTATAGACTGGATGATAATGATATAAAAAATATATATATATCACTACTGCAGGACAGGTATATATTATATAATGACGGACCTGCTGGACACTGTCAGCACTGCAGACTCCTAAAGTAAGCTACTAGTATCAAGAAGATAGAAAAAAAAAACACCACAGGTAGGTGTATACAATTATGGATGGACGAGCGACTGCCGACACAGAGGTAGCTACAGCCGTGGACTACCGTACTGCGTCTGCTGCTAATATAGACTGGATGATAATGATATAAAAAATATATATATATATCACTACTGCAGCCGGACAGGTATATATTATATAATGACGAACCTGCTGGACACTGTCAGCACTGCAGACTCCTAAAGTTAACTACTAATATGAAGAAGATAGAAAAAAAAAAGACCACCACAGGTAGGTATACAATTATGGACGATCGACTGCCGACACAGAGGTAGCTACAGCCGTGGACTACCGTACTGCGTCTGCTGCTAGTATAGACTGGATGATAATGATATAAAAAATATATATATGTCACTACTGCAGGACAGGTATATATTAAATAATGACGGACCTGCTGGACACTGTCAGCAGAATGCGTTTATAGAATAAAAACACCACACGACGAGTGTTTAACTTTTTCAGGCAGACAATCACAATATAGTGGTGGTCACTGGTCACTGGTCAGTCACACTGGCAGTGGCACTCTGGCAGCAAAAGTGTGCACTGTTAAATATATGTACTCCTGCTATAACTGCTCCCCAGTCTCCCCCACAATTAAGCTGTGTGAGCAGTGAGCACTCAGCACAGTCAGATATACATAGATGATGCAGCACACTGAGGCTGAGCACAGATATGGTATACTGTGTCACTGTGTATCGTTTTTTTTTCAGGCAGAGAACGGATTATATTAAATAATAATAAAACTGCACTGGTGGTCACTGGTCAGTCACTAGTAAACTCTGCACTCTCTGAGTACTCCTAAGCTCCAGTAAATCAAGTGTCTCACTCTCACTATCTATTTCTATTCTAAACGGAGAGGACGCCAGCCACATCCTCTCCCTATCAATCTCAATGCACGTGTGAAAATGGCGGCGACGCGCGGCTCCTTATATAGAATCCGAGTCTCGCGATAGAATACGAGCCTTGCGAGAATCCGACAGCGGGATGATGACGTTCGGGCGCGTTCGGGTTAGCCGAGCAAGGCGGGAAGATCCGAGTCTGCCTCGGACCCGTGTAAAAAGCGTGAAGTTCGGGGGGGTTCGGTTTCCGAGAAACCGAACCCGCTCATCACTAACAGATACTGTATATCAAAAAGGAGATGTGGTGAAAAAAGATGAGCATTATTTCAATTGTATTCCCTGGCAAAATACTCAGAACCTAAAGCCCATGAAACACTAAACACAATAACCATAAAGGAAAATATTACTTGTTTATATTTTTCCTTTTTGTTTTTAGGTTTTTGTTCCACCATTCTGAGTTTAACCCAGTCTTTCTATAGAGCAGTGGTTCTCAAACTGTGTGCTGTGGCACCCTGGGGTGCCTCGGGACACTTGCAGGGGTGCCATGGGTTGGTGGACCAGGACCAACTCAAATTATTTATGGTCAATGTAATAGGCAAAACTAGTGCTGGTGGCTGCCAATCATAAATATGTGGTCAAACAAAAGCAAATCCTGTTCCTCACCACACAACTGACATTAGGGATGACATATCACAATTTACTTAATCTAATATTTCTTTCTAAATGTGTCAATAAGAAACTATTGCCTAGGAGTGCCGTGAAAAAATGATGATGCTCTAGGGCGACGTCACCCCAAAAAGTTTCGGAACCACTGCTATAGAGCATTATACACATAACATACTGTACTGTAGATGTTTTTTTGGTCTGGAAATCACTGTACAACTTAAATCTACCATTAACCACTACAGTACTTTCTAAACCTAAACTAAAAAGGAAAAAAAAAATGGACTTCTGTCTGAAAATGTTGATGCTAATTCCTTCTATAAATTTACATTTTCACATTTGCTGTCTACATTGTTATGTAATTGTTACAAACTGTATTACTTCTTTTCATATTGTTTTGTATTACTTCTATTAGTTTTGACAAAGGGAATTTTTCTCAGATAAAGACAAACAGTTGTTCTAGGTATTTATCCTAAGATCAACTAATAAAAAAAAAATGTTTACAATCCTAGTGACATTTGTCTAATATAATCCATGCAGTACTGTATGTATGCACGTATTCGTCCATACACAAAATGATAGCGGTAGCAAATCATTTGTCATAACAAACAGGAGGTGGAGAGTGCTATTGTTCAGCTATAGTTAAAGGACCATTCTGCCAAGCATTTTGCAGCTAATAGCTGCTAATTATCTCTGTCTAAGTGACATGATGTTTCTTCGCAAAGGAGCTGAGGTCATTTCTCCTGCTATCTACTGTACCTTGAACAATAAGTACTTATTATTCGCTCTAGAATCAAGCAACAATTGTCTGATGGTTATTATTCTAATTTCAAAATCTCTATATGGGCCAGCTGAAATAGATTTTAACTCTTCTAGTGGTATGAAGCAATGATTATTTTCTGATCAAATGTAAAAAGATAGAGCTGCTAAAGGACAAATACTACAGAAACTATACTGCATCTACCTTATTCACAGTAAGCTTTAGTTTTCCAATGTAGGTGTGTGTCTAGCATCAAATAAAATCAATTATGTGTTGTTAATCTGTTTTTTAGTTGGCTGGTGTTAAATGAGATGTGTAGTAAATAGTAACGGGTTGCAGTTATGTGACTGGCGGTCACCTCCCCCTACATCCCACCCGCGCATTATCCCGACGGTGGGCATGCCGACCAACAGGGACTACTCCAACTCGTTGGTATCCACGTCACCCACAGCGTGGGAATAGAAACTGTGGCGAGCACTCTTGCTGCACTTGTCGTCGTCCCTGCCACATTCTGCAGCCAGGATCCAGATGTCGGGATCCCGGCCGCCGGTAACGTGATACTCACCCGTAGTAACAGACAGGCTGGTGATAAGAAACATTTTATTGAGCGTGATGGGCTACAAAAGTGTACAGTAACATATTAAAAGCTTGATGTAAGGGGATGTAATCACAACGCCGGAATACCGACTACTAGAAACGTTGACAGTCATCACGCCGACTTATACAGACTATTCCCCTGTATAGCGGTCACAGCGAAACCTGCAAGGGGCTTCATTCCACTCGAATCCTGCCGGCATTCTGGCGGCAGGGATCCCATCGTCGGTATGCTGACTGCGAGGATCCCGGCCGCTGTTACGAGTTTCAGTATCTCGTATATACAGTAATACAAAGCCCTTTCATTCTCATTTTGAATCTATGGTTGATAGGACATATAAATGATGATTCCATACTACTTAAATATACACAATAGTCTTATTCTACTAGCACTATATTCATGTTTACAATTTGCATGGGAATCAATCAGCAATTAGCTTGTATCTGCAGTATCTAGTACACATTAGACAAAGAAAGCAAATGTCTGAATAGTTCAGTGCAAATTACCATAGTGCTCACCAGTAGCGGATCTTGCCACGGGCAAACAGGATTTTTTCCCGGGGCGCCGCTGTCCCGAGGGCAACGCCACCGTGGCAAGATCCGCTACTGGTGCCGTGCGGTGCACGATGATGATGTAATCACACTCCGCATGGCATTGTGGAAGCGGGCGTAGACACTAGAGGTCATAATTGACCTCTAGTGTCTGTGCAGAGCTATGGGAGAGACCTCATGATGTCTTTCCCATAGATCCGAGGAGCGGCACCAGCGGCCGGAGATGGAGGACAGCAGCGGTCGGGAAGCAGGAGCGGGGATGGTGAGTATTTTTTTAATTTTGGGGGTAATCGGCACTACTGGGGGCACAGTATTGGCGGCACAACTACTGGGGGCACAACTATTGAGGGCACAGTACTGGGGGCACAGCTACAGGGGCACAGTAATGAGGGCACAACTACTGAGGGCACAGTACTGGGGGCACAGCTACAGGGGGCACAGTACTGGGGCACAGCTACTGCAGGTACAGCTACATGGGGACATAAATGTGACCACGCCCCTTCCCCATGAAGCCATGCCCCTATTTTTTGTCACGTGCCTACGGCGCGCACTTACCCTGTTTCACCTGTTTGGGGGGGGGCAAAGGAAACTTTCACCCTGGGTGCCACGAGGTCTAGAACCGGCCCTGGTGCTCACAAAGTTGGACAAATTTCCTTCCTGAACATGTGCCAGTTTTGTTCTCAGCAGGACATATATTCAATAGGATGATGTGCTCAGTTAATGACACCATGTTGCAATAAAGTTTCACAAGAGTATTTTTGCATTGCTCCCACTGCTGATCTATACCTATAATAGCACTTTCATCAGCAAAAAGTCGCAAAAATGTAGCAAAAAAGTAAGCAGATTAGCAAAAAAAAAGTAGAATAATTTTAGCATAAAAGTAGCAATGAAAATGATGTATCCATAAGACTGACTATGAATATAAAAGTTGAAAATCATATTTTCGTACATTATTCTTTGTAGATAAAGTCCTTCCTGGTACACGTTTCCTCAATTTAAAAATCTCTGATATTCACTTTAAAACAATATTTATGAAGTATTCATCATAGATCATCAATGTAATCACATATGTGTCTTCAAAGGTGCCAGTGCGATACAGCATATATCAATTCTGTATAAACTTTTGTTATGTGTTTCATGGGACTGCTGCCCACTTCTTCAGGCAGTTTATGCCTAAAATATTTCTGATTAGTGAAATCCCAAAAGTAGCACACTTCCTTGGAGAGTGGCATCATTTAGCCTACTACTTGTCAGGAGTTCAAACAGAGTACATTATAGTTTGTCACGTATGTCCAAAACATACAGTAAGAATGGGTTTGCATATGGGCCCTCATTCCGAGTTGATCGCACGCTGCAACTTTTTGCAGTCCGTGCAATCAACTAGACGCAGGCTATGGGGGGAGTGTATTTTTGCATAGCAAGGCTGCAATCGCTTGTGCAGTCGAGCTATGCAAAAACATTTTGTGCAGATGATTAGTAGGTCTGGACTTACCTGTACTTACCCACTGAGATGACTTCAGCGTCTCAGGTCCCGGAATTGATGTCAGACACCCGCCCTGCAAACACCTGGACATCTCTGCATTCAGATCTCCACTCCCCGAAAACGGTCAGTTGCCACACCAGGGCACCTGCCTCCTGTCAATCACGTTGCAATCGCGGCACCGATAGTTTTCTTCTTTAATTCAGTCGCTGCTCGGCATTCCCTGTCGCCAGGGGCATTCCGGACCCGTTCGCATGGCTGCGAAAAAAAGCAGCATGTGAATGGGTCGGAATGACCCCCATGGGCCGGCAAGGTCTCTACTGCAGCTTCCTCTGCTATCACCTCTGTCTTCTGTGCAATTGTTGCCCCCTCCTGTGCTCCCACTCTGCCTGCCCCAAACCACCTACTACTGCCTCCTTTATTGCAGCTGCAGCCGACTCCCTGCTTCCTCTTCTGTCCCCAATGATCACTCCTCTCCCCACTCCCGCCCCAGCTCAGGCCCAATGAGCCCTTGTTATTGCCTATCCTCCTCTATTGTCCCTGGTGTCAAATAGAAATAAAATAGAACTTACATATACTGGACAGCTACTGGTCGGTGACCTCCTCAGCTGATGTGTAGTAAGCAGAGGAGCAGGCCGGCACTTTCACAGTATCTCAGCTGACAGCACACATAAGCTAATTTGGTCACAGAGAGTAGGTCACAGATCACCAGACCCTATCTGTTCTATCCTACACCTATGTGATCAGCATGTGATCTATTTAGACACAATAAGCTGATCAAAGGCACCTGGTATGGGCTTTGCTCTGCCTGTCAGAAAGGCGTCAGGGAACAGGAGGGAAGACTGCATACTGTAATACTATATAAAGATAGTGTTATTATTGCAGGGATCCCTCTAGTATTGTATTTTCTAACAACTCAATGTTAGGAAATTCAGGCAGATTGCATTTTGGATTACAAGTAGAGATGAGCTGGTCCAGTTCCCCGAACTTTGGGATCCGAGTCCAGATCTGAGTCTGGCTCAGGGTTTCCTGCCAGATTCAGATCCCAAAATGACGCAAAACGTCATCAGCCCACTGTCAGATTCTCGCGGGGTTTTGGATTCTGCAATGGTCCAGGGATCGGCACCATTTTCACTCCGGCTTTTGAGTGTGCACTGAACGGACGTGTCCATCCCAGTGCTGGGTTGGGAATGCATGGGGCTGCTGGCTGCTGTAGGGCTCATGCATCAGTCCAGGGGTGCACTGTCTGTCATTAAGTGGTGTATCTGATGGGGTGTAGTATTGTATGCTGGCGGTCGGGCTCCCGGCGACCAGCATACCGACGCCGGGAGCCAGACCACCGGCATACCGACAGTGTGGCGAGCGCAAATAAGCCCCTACGCGCGCCATGCTATTTTATTCTCACTCCAGGGGGGTCGTGGACCCCCACGAGGGAGAATAAGTGTCGGTATGCCGGCTGTCGGTATGCCGGCTGTCAGGATCCCGGCGCCGGTATACTGTGCGCCGGGATCCCGACAGCCGGCATACTGAAGACCACCCTATCTGATGAGGGTTGATCTGTCCATAATATTGTGCAACACTATTTGTGAAATTAAACCACAGTGTTTAATTAGTATGTCTGACTCATACACATATTGGGGGTCATTCCGAGTTGATCACTGGCTAGCAGTTTTTAGCAGCCGTGCAAACGCATTGTCGCCACCCACTGGGGAGTGTATTTTCGCTTTGCAGATGTGCGAACGCTTGTGCAGCAGAGCGCCTGCAAAAACATTTTGTGCAAAACAAGACCAGCCCTGTAGTTACTCTTCGTGTGCGTTGATTCTAACGACGGAGGGACGGCTTTTGACGTCACACACCCACCCAGCGAATGCCCAGCCACGCCTGCATTTTTTCAGCCACGCCTGCGTTTTGACAAACACTCCCTGAAAACGGTCAGTTGCCACCCAGAAACGCCCACTTCATGTCAATCTTCCTGCAGGAATGTTCTTTAGACTTTGTGCAAACCCACGATGCTCATTGTACCTGTATGACGTGCCTGCGCATTGCGATGCATACACATACGCAGATATGCCGATTTTTAGCCTGATCGCTGTGCTGCAAACAATGGCAGCTAGCGATCAACTTGGAATGACCCCCATTGTGCAACATTGTGGGCGAAGGTGGTACCACAGTAATATATTTTCGCACTCATACACATATTGGCCCTCATTCCGAGTTGATCGGTCGCAAGGCGAATTTAGCAGAGTTACACACGCTAAGCCGCCGCCTACTGGGAGTGTATCTTAGCATCTTAAAATTGCGACCGATGTATTCGCAATATTGCGATCACAAACTACTTAGCAGTTTTAGAGTAGCTCCACACTTACTCTGCCTGTGCGATCAGTTCAGTGCTTGTCGTTCCTGGATTGACGTCACAAACACACCCAGCGTTCGCCCAACCACTCCCCCGTTTCTCCGGCCACTCCTGCGTTTTTTCCGGAAACGGTAGCGTTTTCAGCCACACGCCCATAAAACGCCGTGTTTCCGCCCAGTAACACCCATTTCCTGTCAATCACATTACGATCGCCGGAGCGATGAAAAAGGGGTGGTCTTCTGTATACCGGCGGTCGGGCTCCCGGCGCTCAGTATACCGGCGCCGGGAGCCCGACCGCCGGCATACCGACACTTATTTTCCCTCGTGGGGGTCCACGACCCCCATAGAGGGAGAATAAAATAGTGTGGCGCGCGTAGCGCGCCACCGTGCCCGTAGCGTGGCGAGCGCAGCGAGCCCGCAAGGGGCTCATTTGCGCTCGCCACACTGTCGGTCAGCCGGCGGTCGGGCTCCCGGCGCCGGTATGCTGGGCGCCGGGAGCCCGACCGCCGGCCAGCCGTAGTGAACCCATGAAAAAGCCGTGAGTAAAAATACTATCTTCATTGTTAAATTACTTGGCGCAGTCGCAGTGCGAATATTGCGCATGCGTACTAAGCGGATTTTCATTGCGATGCGATGAAAAATACCGAGCGAACGACTCGGAATGAGGGCCATTGTGCGACACTGTGGGTAAAAGTGGTACCACATTAATATATTTTATTTCGCACTCATTCACATATTGGTGGTCATTCCGAGTTGTTCGCTCACTGGAAGTTTTTAGCAGCCGTGCAAACACAATGCCGCCTCCCACTGGGTGTGTATTTTAGCTTAGCAGAAGTGCGAACGAAAGGATCGCAGAGCGGCGGCAAACTTTTTTGTGCAGTTTTAGAGTAGCACAATATCTACTCAGCACTTGCGATCACTTCAGACTGTTCAGTTCCTGTTTTGACGTTACGAACACGCCCTGCTTTCGCCCAGCCATGCCTGCATTTTTTCTGGCATGCCTGCGTTTTTCCGAACACTCCCTGAAAACGGTCAGTTGACACCCAGAAACGCCTTCTTCCTGTCAATCACTCTGCGGCCAGCAGTGCAACTGAAAAGCTTTGCAAAACCTTGTGTGAAACTACATCGTTCTTTGTAATAGTACGTCGCGCGTGGGCATTGCGTCGCATACGCATGCGCAGAAGTGCCATTTTTTGCCTCATCGCTGCACAGCGAACGAATGCAGCTAGCGATCAACCCCCATTGTGCGACACTGTTGGTGAAATTAAAACACAGTGTTTGATTACTATTTCTGAATCATACACTTATTTGTGTGACACTGTAGTTGGTACTTTTTTTGTACAAATTGTGGTGTGTGCTGTACCCCACTTCGTTCATGTTTGTTGATACTTGGTAGATATGGAGGATGAACAATTGAGAGGAGAGCAGGAAGCAGATTCTCTTGCTGCAGCTGCTGCTACTACCAGTAATGACAATACAAGTCCGTCAACATCATCTGCTAAGGCAGCTGCCCAAGGGCATAGAGGGCTTAAGTTAGGGCATGTAAAATCAAAGAAGCAATATAATTTTACAGCGGTAAAGAAAAAAACATCCAAAGGAAAGTTAGCTGCAGAGAAACATAAAATTGGCAACATGACATTCTCCACACAAAGTGGCAAGGAAAGACTCAGGGCTTGGCCTTTATTTATAAGTGGTGGTTCTGCATCTGTCCGTGAGGTATCTTCTTCTGCTTCTCATGACGATACAAGAACTTTTCACTCAGAGTCTAGAAAAGGTGTCAAAAAAATGAAAACAACTAAAGCAGTAGACCAAACTGTATTCAGAACCATCACACATTCCTGAGGAATGTTTAGGGGTGTCCATGTTAGCTGTGTGAGTCTGACATTTCTCACACTGTCCTCATAGAGAATTCTCTTTCACCTCCTTCCACCAATTCTGCACCATCTGCACATGCAGGGAGCAGTACACGTAAAGATGGTGATGAGGGCATAATAGAAATTGAGGTTTCATTTGTGGAAGTGAAACAGGATGAGGTGGATATGTGTATACTACTAATATCTGACACTAAGGATTTTGATGACATTGTGTGTGTAATTTATTCATTAGTGGCTTCAGTTCTTGCCCGTGATAAAAAGAAAGCCATTGTGATGTCTGGGCATAAGACCAAAAAAGCCATCTCTTAGGTGTTGAATTATTTTTCCACAGATTCTGACAATAATTGTGAAGGCAGCTGATCCATTTGTGAGGTCAAAGTTAGTAGACGTAGGCACGTTAGCCATATGGGCACCTTCTCCATGTTATATAGTTTACAGTAAATTCATGAATTTACTTTTGCAAGATTATAATGTAATTAACTTATTAATTAGTAATTGGTGGTAGTCCTTCCAAAAAAAATGTTTTGTGGGAGTCAAATCTAAACAAGCACTTCAGCAACAAAATTGTCAGTCCTTGTCACTGAAGGGATTGGTTTGTTACACTGTGCATGTCCTTTTTAATATCCAACATATGGGTGGGACAAATCCATCTTGCACCACTTTTCATTTCTGCACTGCTGTGTGGCAATGTTTCATAGATGTGATAAGAACTGCTGTATGTTTATGAGGCTGCTCTGTCTGTTAGTAACCAGCCAGCTTGCTGCAGACTTTGGTTCAAACGGATGAAAACAATATTGGTGGTCATTCCGAGTTGTTCGCTTGCTAGCTGCTTTTAGCAGCATTGTAAACGCTAGGCTGCTGCCCTCTGGGAGTGTATATTAGCTTAGCAGAATAGCGAACAAAAGATTAGCAGAATTGCTACTAAACAATTCCTTGCAGTTTCTGAGTAGCTCCAGGCCTACTCCTAGACTGTGATCACTGCAGACTGTTTAGTTCCTGGTTTGACGTCACAAACACGCCCTGCGTTCGGCAAGCCACTCCCCCATTTCTACAGCCACTCCTGCATTTTTACCTGGCACGCCTGCGTTTTTTAGAACACTCCCTGAAAACGCCAAGTTGCCACCCAGAAACACCCACTTCCTGTCAATCACACTACGAACACTCGAGCATTGAAAAAACGTCGCTTGAGCTTGTGCAAATCTCCAAAGTTTTGTGTTAAATTACTTAGCGCATGCGTGCTGCGTACCATGCGCATGCGCATTTTCCACCTAATCGCTGCGTTGCGAAAAACGGCAACGAGCGAACAACTCAGAATGACCACCATTGTGAGCTGTGAGGTGGTCAAAATTTACTGGAAATTAGTGGAATTTAATGTCATTGAGGCTAATAATACTGTAGGAACAAAAACAGACAACAATTCTGTGATTTTAGCTGTTTTTATGATTTTTTTCTAAAAAAATACAGAACCAAAACCAAAACCCACAAGCTTGGTTGGGGCAAAACCAGTACAGATCCAAAACACAAAGGAGATACAGATCCACGACTAAAAACACAAACCCCAAGATTTGGGCCCCCACACATCTCTAATTACAAGTATAGGAAATGTGGTCTGATTATTAGCCACTTAACTGATGATTTTTTCCCCAAAAAAACACTCCAAAATTGTCTGGGTTTTTTATGAGTGAATTAGGTGAATAACATGAATTTAACCCTACCCAAAATGATTTTAGTTAAAAAAAAATATATATATATATATATATATTTTTTTTTTTATTTATTTAAATATTTTCTTTCAAACATTGTAACATCGACCGGGAACATCGCGACCATTGGAACATCAGAAACATTGTGACCATCGTGGCTTTCATTTTGAAGGTCAGATCAGCCTCCAGGTACACAGTGAGGCTTGGGAGGGTTAATTTACACTCCCCGGTGGCTGCTATTGTCTGCAGCCGCTGGAGTGGGGGGGATCCTGCCGTGCTAACCGATCAGCAGTGATCGGCAGCACGACAATCAGTAGGGGAGAGTGCAGGGAGTTCAGGGAGGCATTCCGGTCCCTCTGACAGCAGCAGCAGAGGGAATTTTCCCTTCTCTGTCGCTGCTAACCTTGTTTATCTGACTTGTCGCATCCTGTGCGACCAGGTCAGATAAAGCACTTGCAGGCATGGTCGCATCTGATGCGACCATGCCAGGCAAGTGGTTAAAAAATGTGTGTGATATTAAAGTCTTGGAGAAGAATTTTGTGAATTCTCTTCCGATTGCCCACACAGTAAGTACATTTATGTGATTCTAAAATAATGTGAAAAGGGTGTAAAAACACCCTTTTTGCAAATTAATTTAGTAAAAATAGTATTGATAAATATGCCCATTAGCTTCATTGTTAGACTTATGAATAGACAGCAACATTGACTAGTCTAAATGCTCTTTACTACTTTTTTGCTAATTTTCTGCTGGCATTTTCCTAATATTCTGATATTTTTTGCTCACTTGAGCTATTTTATATAAATATTTGTAGTTTTATGGCATATTTATATGCAAATAGGGAATCTTTGAGAGGACTTGCGCATTATGACATTATGAATGGACGATAATATGATGCACTATTGTGTCCATTATTGTGGCTTGAGATTAGTGATGAGCGGGTTCGGTTTCTCGGAAACCGAACCCCCCCGAACTTCACCTTGTTTACACGGATCCGAGGCAGGTTCGAACCTTCCCGCCTTGCTCGGCTAACCCGAGCGCGCCCGAACGTCATCATCCCGCTGTCGGATTCTCGCGAGATTCTGATTCTATATAAGCAGCCGCGCGTCGCCGCCATTTTCTCACTCGTGCATTGGAGATGATAGGGAGAGGACGTGGCTGGCGTCATCTCCGTTTATTGTAGAATACAGTTGATTGGTTGTTTATTGCTTAATTGTGGGGAGGATTGGGGAGCAGCTGTTAGGAGTACAGTGCAGAGTTTTGCTGATAAGTGACCACCAGTTTTTATCCGTTCTCTGCATGAAAAAAAACGCTCCATACCATATCTGTGCTCAGTGTGCTGCATAATATATCTGTGCTGAGTGCTCACACTGCTTAATTGTGGGCACTGGGGAGCAGCTATAGCAGGAGTACAGTGCAGAGTTTTGCTGACAGTGACCACCAGTATACGTTGTCTGCCTGAAAAACACTCCATATCTGTGCTCAGTGTGCTGCTTTATTGTGGGGACTGGGGACCACCAGTATAATTAATATTATATAGGAGGAGTACAGTGCAGAGTGCACTGCTGTACCTACCTCTGTGTCGTCATCCATTAAGTATACTATCCATCTACATTCTATACCTGTGGTGCATTTTAGACAGTTTTGCAGTTTGCTGACAGTGTCCACCAGTATAATATATATATACTTATAGCAGTACGGTAGGCCACTGCTGTACCTATCTCTGTGTCGTCACCCGTCATCCATTACGTATACTATCCATCTACATTCTATACCTGTGGTGCATTTTAGGCAGTTTTGCAGTTTGCTGACAGTGTCCACCAGTATACTATATATATACTTATAGCAGTACGGTAGGCCACTGCTGTACCTACCTCTGTGTCGTCACTCGTCATCCAATAAGTATACTATCCATCTACATTCTATACCTGTGGTGCATTTTAGACAGTTTTGCAGTTTGCTGACAGTGTCCACCAGTATACTATATATATACTTATAGCAGTACGGTAGGCCACTGCTGTACCTACCTCTGTGTCGTCACTCGTCATCCATTAAGTATACTATCCATCTACATTCTATACCTGTGGTGCATTTTAGACAGTTTTGCAGTTTGCTGACAGTGTCCACCAGTATACTATATATATACTTATAGCAGTACGGTAGGCCACTGCTGTACCTACCTCTGTGTCGTCACTCGTCATCCATTAAGTATACTATCCATCTACATTCTATACCTGTGGTGCATTTTAGACAGTTTTGCAGTTTGCTGACAGTGTAAACCAGTATACTATATATATACTTATAGCAGTACGGTAGGCCACTGCTGTACCTATCTCTGTGTCGTCACTCGTAATCCATTAAGTATACTATCCATCTACATTCTATACCTGTGGTGCATTTTAGACAGTTTTGCAGTTTGCTGACAGTGTCCACCAGTATACTATATATATACTTATAGCAGTACGGTAGGCCACTGCTGTACCTACCTCTGTGTCATCACTCGTCATCCATTAAGTATACTATCCATCTACATTCTATACCTGTGGTGCATTTTAGACAGTTTTGCAGTTTGCTGACAGTGTAAACCAGTATACTATATATATACTTATAGCAGTACGGTAGGCCACTGCTGTACCTACCTCTGTGTCGTCACTCGTCATCCATTAAGTATACTATCCATCTACATTCTATACCTGTGGTGCATTTTAGTTTTGCAGTTTGCTGACACAGTGTCCACCAGTATGCTATATATAGCAGTACGGTAAGCCACTGCTGTACCTACCTCTGTGTTGTCACTCGTCATCCATTACGTATACTATTCATCTACATTCTATACCTGTGGTGCATTTTAGTTTTGCAGTTTGCTGACAGTGTCCACCAGTATACTATATATAGCAGTACGGTAGGCCACTGCTGTGTACCTACCTCTGTGTCGTCACTCGTCATCCATTAAGTATACTATCCATCTACATTCTATACCTGTGGTGCATTTTAGTTTTGCAGTTTGCTGACACAGTGTCCACCAGTATACTATATATAGCAGTACGGTAGGCCACTGCTGTACCTACCTCTGTGTCGTCACTCGTCATCCATTAAGTATACTATTATCCATCTACATTCTATACCTGTGGTGCATTTTAGTATTGCAGTTTGCTGACAGTGTCCACCAGTATACTATATATAGCAGTACGGTAGGCCACTGCTGTGTACCTACCTCTGTGTCGTCACTCGTCATCCATTAAGTATACTATCCATCTACATTCTATACCTGTGGTGCATTTTAGTTTTGCAGTTTGCTGACAGTGTCCACCAGTATACTATATATAGCAGTACGGAAGGCCACTGCTGTACCTACCTCTGTGTCGTCACTCGTCATCCATTAAGTATACTATTATCCATCTACATTCTATACCTGTGGTGCATTTTAGTTTTGCAGTTTGCTGACACAGTGTCCACCAGTATACTATATATAGCAGTACGGTAGGCCACTGCTGTACCTACCTCTGTGTCGTCACTCGTCATCCATTAAGTATACTATCCATCTACATTCTATACCTATGGTGCATTTTAGTTTTGCAGTTTGCTGACATAGTGTCCACCAGTATACTATATATAGCAGTATGGTAGGCCACTGCTGTACCTACCTCTGTGTCATCACTCGTCATCCATTAAGTATACTATCCATCTACATTCTATACTTGTGGTGCATTTTAGTTTTGCAGTTTGCTGACACAGTGTCCACCAGTATACTATATATAGCAGTATGGTAGGCCACTGCTGTACCTACCTCTGTGTCATCACTCATCATCCATTAAGTATACTATTATCCATCTACATTCTATACCTGTGGTGCATTTTAGTTTTGCGCAGTAAATATAGTAGTAGGCCATTGCTATTGATACTGGCATATAATTCCACACATTAAAAAATGGAGAACAAAAATGTGGAGGTTAAAGGGAAAGATCAAGATCCACTTCCACCTCGTGCTGAAGCTGCTGCCACTAGTGATGGCCGAGACGATGAAATGCCATCAACGTTGTCTGCCAAGGCCGATGCCCAATGTCATAGTAGAGAGCATGTAAAATCCAAAACACAAAAGTTCAGTAAAATGACCCAAAAATCAAAATTAAAAGCGTCTGAGGAGAAGCGTAAACTTGCCAATATGCCATTTACGACACGGAGTGGCAAGGAACGGCTGAGGCCCTAGCCTATGTTCATGGCTAGTGATTCAGCTTCACATGAAGATGGAAGCACTCATCCTCTCGCTAGAAAAAAGAAAAGACTTAAGCTGGCAAAAGCACAGCAAAGAACTGTGCGTTCTTCTAAATCACAAATCCCCAAGGAGAGTCCAATTGTGTCGGTTGCGATGCCTGACCTTCCCAACACTGGACGGGAAGAGGTGGCGCCTTCCACCATTTGCACACCCCCTTCAAGTGCTGGAAGTAGCACCTGCAGTCCAGTTCCTGATAGTCAAATTGAAGATGTCACTGTTGAAGTACACCAGGATGAGGATATGGGTGTTGCTGGCGCTGAGGAGGAAATTGACAAGTACGATTCTGATGGTGAGGTGGTTTGTTTAAGTCAGGCACCCGGGGAGACACCTGTTGTCCGTGGGACGAATATGGCCATTGACATGCCTGGTCTAAATACAAAAAAAAATCAGCTCTTCGGTGTGGAATTATTTCAACACAAATGCGGACAACAGGTGTCAAGCCGTGTGTTGCCTTTGTCAAGCTTTAATAAGTAGGGGTAAGGACGTTAACCACCTCGGAACATCCTCTCTTATACGTCACCTGCAGCGCATTCATCATAAGTCAGTGACAAGTTCAAAAACTTTGGGTGACAGCGGAAGCAGTCCACTGACCACTAAATCCCTTCCTCTTGTAACCAAGCTCCTGCAAACCACACCACCAACTCCCTCAGTGTCAATTTCCTCCTTACCCAGGAAAGCCAATAGTCATGCAGGCCATGTCACTGGCAAGTCTGACGAGTCCTCTCCTGCCTGGGATTCCTCCGATGCGTCCTTGAGTGTAACGCCTACTGCTGCTGGCGCTGCTGTTGTTGCTGCTGGGAGTCGATCTTCATCCAAGAGGGGAAGTCAGAAGACCACTTGTACTACTTCCAGTAAGCAATTGACTGTCCAACAGTCCTTTGCGAGGAAGATGAAATATCACAGCAGTCATCCTGCTGCAAAGCAGATAACTCAGGCCTTGGCAGCCTGGGCGGTGAGAAACGTGGTTCCGGAATCCATCGTTAATTCAGAGGCAACTATAGACTTGATTGAGGTACTGTGTCCCCGGTACCAAATACCATCTAGGTTCCATTTCTCTAGGCCGGCGATACCGAAAATGTACACAGACCACAGAAAAAGACTCACCAGTGTCCTAAAAAATGCAGTTGTACCCAATGTCCACTTAACCACGGACATGTGGACAAGTGGAGCAGGGCAGACTCAGGACTATATGACTGTTACAGCCCACTGGGTAGATGTATTGCCTCCCGCAGCAAGAACAGCAGCGGCGGCACCAGTAGCAGCATCTCGCAAACGCCAACTCGTTCCTAGGCAGGCTATGCTTTGTATCACCGCTTTCCAGAATAGGCACACAGCTGACAACCTCTTACGGCAACTGAGGAAGATCATCGCAGAATGGCTTACCCCAATTGGACCCTCCTGGGGATTTGTGACATCGGACAACGCCAGCACTATTGTGCGTGCATTACATCTGGGCAAATTCCAGCACATCCCATGTTTTGCACATACATTGAATTTGGTGGTGCAGAATTATTTAAAAAACGACAGGGGCGTGCAAGAGATGCTGTCGGTGGCCCGAAGAATTGCGGGCCACTTTCGGCATTCAGGCACCGCGTACAGAAGACTGGAGCACCACCAAACATTCCAGAACCTGCCCTGCCATCATCTGAAGCAAGAGGTGGTAACGATGTGGAATTCAACCCTCTATATGCTTCAGAGGATGGAGGAGCAGCAAAAGGCCATTCAAGCCTATACATCTGCTCACGATATAGGCAAAGGAGGGGGAATGTACCTGACTCAAGCGCAGTGGAGAATGATTTCAATGTTGTGCAAGGTTCTGCAACCCTTTGAACTTGCCACACGTGAAGTCAGTTCAGACACTGCCAGCCTGAGTCAGGTCATTCCCCTCATCAGGCTTTTGCAGAAGAAGCTGGAGACATTGAAGGAGGAGCTAAAACAGAGCGATTCCGCTAGGCATGTGGGACTTGTGGATGGAGCCCTTAATTCGCTTAACCAGGATTCACGGGTGGTCAATCTGCTGAAATCAGAGCACTACATTTTGGCCACCGTGCTCGATCCTAGATTTAAAACCTACGTTGTATCTCTCTTTCCGGCAGACACAAGTCTGCAGAGGTTCAAAGACCTGCTGGTGAGAAAATTGTCAAGTCAAGCGGAACGTGACCCGTCAACATCTCCTCCTTCACATTCTCCCGCAACTGGGGGTGCGAGGAAAAGGCTAAGAATTCCTAGCCCACCCGCTGGCGGTGATGCAGGGTAGTCTGGAGCGAGTGCCACTGCTGACATCTGGTCCGGACTGAAGGACCTGCCATTGATTACTGACATGTCGCCTACTGTCACTGCATATGATTCTCTCACCATGGAAAGAATGGTGGAGGATTATATGGGTGACCGCATCCAAGTAGGCACGTCAGACAGTCCGTACGTATACTGGCAGGAAAAAGATTTTGGAGGCCCTTGCACAAACTGGCTTTATTCTACCTAAGTTGCCCTCCCTCCAGTGTGTACTCCGAAAGAGTGTTTAGTGCAGCCGCTCACCTTGTCAGCAATCGGCGTACGAGGTTACTTCCAGAAAATGTGGAGAAGATGATGTTCATCAAAATGAATTATAATCAATTCCTCCGTGGAGACATTCACCAGCAGCAATTGCCTCCAGAAAGTACACGGGGACCTGAGATGGTGGATTCCAGTGGGGACGAATTAATAATCTGTGAGGAGGGGAATGTACACAGTGAAAGGGTTGAGGAATCGGAGGATGATGGTGAGGTGGACATCTTGCCTCTGTAGAGCAAGTTTGTGCAAGGAGAGATTGATTGCTTCTTTTTTGGTGGGGGCCCAAACCAACCAGTCATTTCAGTCACAGTCATGTGGCAGACCCTGTCGCTGAAATGATGGGTTCGTTAAAGTGTGCATGTCCTGTTTATACAACATAAGGGTGGGTGGGAGGGCCCAAGGACAATTCCATCTTGCACCTCTTTTTTCTTTCATTTTTCTTTGCATCATGTGCTGTTTGGGGACAATTTTTTGGAAGTGCCATACTGTCTTGATTGACACTGCAGTGCCACTCCTAGATGGGCCAGGTGTTTGTGTCGGCCACTTGTGTCACTTAGCTTAGTCAAACAGCCACCTTGGTGCGCCTCTTTTTTTCTTTGCATCATGTGCTGTTTGGGGACAATTTTTTTGAAGGGCCATCCTGCCTGACACTGCAGTGCCACTCCTAGATGGGCCAGGTGTTTGTGTCGGCCACTTGTGTCGCTTAGCTTAGTCACACAGCGACCTTGGTGCGCCTCTTTTTTTCTTTGCATCATGTGCTGTTTGGGGACAATTTTTTTGAAGGGCCATTCTGCCTGACACTGCAGTGCCACTCCTAGATGGGCCAGGTGTTTGTGTCGGCCACTTGTGTCGCTTAGCTTAGTCAAACAGCCACCTTGGTGCGCCTCTTTTTTTCTTTGCATCATGTGCTGTTTGGGGACAATTTTTTGGAAGTGCCATCCTGTCTTGATTGACACTGCAGTGCCACTCCTAGATGGGCCAGGTGTTTGTGTCGGCCACTTGTGTCGCTTAGCTTAGTCAAACAGCCACCTTGGTGCGCCTCTTTTTTTCTTTGCATCATGTGCTGTTTGGGGACAATTTTTTTGAAGGGCCATCCTGCCTGACACTGCAGTGCCACTCCTAGATGGGCCAGGTGTTTGTGTCGGCCACTTGTGTCGCTTAGCTTAGTCACACAGCGACCTTGGTGCGCCTCTTTTTTTCTTTGCATCATGTGCTGTTTGTGGACAATTTTTTTGAAGGGCCATCCTGCCTGACACTGCAGTGCCACTCCTAGATGGGCCAGGTGTTTGTGTCGGCCACTTGTGTCGCTTACCTTAGTCACACAGCGACCTTGGTGCACCTCTTTTTTTCTTTGCATCATGTGCTGTTTGGGGACTATTTTTTTGAAGTGCCATCCTGCCTGACACTGCAGTGCCACTCCTAGATGGGCCAGGTGTTTGTGTCGGCCACTTGTGTCGCTTAGCTTAGTCACACAGCGACCTTGGTGCGCCTCTTTTTTTCTTTGCATTATGTGCTGTTTGGGGACAATTTTTTTGAAGGGCCATCCTGCCTGACACTGCAGTGCCACTCCTAGATGGGCCAGGTGTTTGTGTCGGCCACTTGTGTCGCTTAGCTTAGCCATCCAGCGACCTCGGTGCAAATTTTAGGACTAAAAATAATATTGTGAGGTGTGAGGTGTTCAGAATAGACTGGAAATGTGTGGAAATTATGGTTATTGAGGTTAATAATACTATGGGATCAAAATGACCCCCAAATTCTATGATTTAAGCTGTTTTTTAGGGTTTTTTGAAAAAAACACCCGAATCCAAAACACACCCGAATCCGACAAAAAAATTTCGGTGAGGTTTTGCCAAAACGCGTCCGAATCCAAAACACGGCCGCGGAACCGAACCCAAAACCAAAACACAAAACCCGAAAAATTTCCGGTGCACATCACTACTTGAGATACAGTAGAAGTGTCTTCTGTGTGATTTTAGTAAAGCTATGAAAGGACACATCTGTATATGTTTACATACAAGCACATGTAAGCACTACAACACAAGCCTATGCAACAGATTTAACTCTCAATATAGCATAGATGTGTGGCGTGAGAGTCTTAGAGGACTATTCATTATCTCTTTATTTCTACAAAAATCTGTGAAATTTACAATTTTCAGCTTATTTTCCAGAAATTAAGTATCATGGACATTCATTGCAATGCTAATACAGGAAAAGCACGGATATCTCATGCTTAACTTTCGGTACCAAACTTGCTTGGCATACCAATACAATAGAATGGGAGCCATCATGCTGCCAAAAATATTTTTTTTTCAGAACTTGAAAGCAGAAACCTTCACCATCTTCAGAAGGCATTGTTTCTCTGACCCCCGTTCCTTCCTATGGGAAAGAGGTCTGGGTTACAAATGCCTTTGCCACATCCAGATACCTTAGCAATACCATGGTATCTTTGTATGCATACGTGAACTCAGTTCACACATCCGCACTAACACTGCCAAGTCAGCAGTGGTAACTCCCTCTGCTATCAAGGTAGTAGTGTTAGAGATCATGGGGACAGCTGAATTTCAGATCAGCTGTCCATGCACCAAAGCAATCTTGAATTGCTCTGGTCACGGATGCCATTATGGGGGTTCTATGGGTACAACTGTCCCAGGACCAGCCACTCTGACAGAGAGTGGAGGGCCAGGGCCGCTCTGCCTCATTCTGCCACTGCCTCCCTGCCCTGTATAAAGTGATGACGGCCCCGTTCTCACATCGGCGCCACCCACCACTCACCGCCCACTGGGGGACTCTCACTGCTGAAGCAGTGAACAAGCTGGAGGAAAAAAAGCCCTGCCTCCGGTGCCTATGTACAATAAAGTTTATTGTGCGGCGTGACATCATGACATCATGCTACCCGCCTAGTGAAAATGAGAGGAACCGCCGGCGCTGGCCTGAGTACCAGCATGAGAAGGAAGAAGAAGATGCTGACACTCACATGAAGGGAGTAAGTACGTTTGTCATACAGTAGCTGAGAGAAGCAGAAGGGGGCCTGGGGCTGGTTCTGTGTGCAGGCTGTAACATCATTGCCTGCTAATTTACTAATTATTACATGCTGATTTGTGTGCAGGGCTGTAACTCTCTTAACTATTGAGTGACTGTCTAAAAAAACAAACAAAAAAAAACCCACATTGCTCGCAGTGTTTCACCCTTACAAAATAATAATAATCTGGCATCAGAGGAAATTGGTTAGAGACCAGGATGCCACATATAAAATTGTTTCGCTTGTGTATAGATAAGGGTCATGTGGGTGGGGGCGGGGACAGGGGGCCCTGCTTATTTTTACAGTCCCGGTCCCCACAATTTCTGATGGCAGCCCTGGCTCTGGTGTTTTACAGTAGTATTTACCAAGGCTACTTACAATTACATGAACCTGCCCTTACTGCACTTTACCCACACTCACCAACCATTTCACATCATTCTAGTAGGAGAGATTTGTAGGTGCACAATGCTGTAACATTTGCATATGGCATTTGCATATGCATTCTGGTGCAAATGCTCAATACAGAAAACCGGGTACAGTATGATATTCGGCTGACGGGATGCCGGCTGTCAGGATCCCGACAGCGGCATCCCATCAGCCACAATACCGGCAGCAAGCACAGCAGGTCCCCTTGCAGATTCAGGCTCAGTGGCGAGCTTTGCTCAGCAGGGTTCACTTCTAATCTCCTTCGGGTGGTGGCGTGGGCTCACCACTCAAGTGGGAATACCAGCATTTTACCGGCTGTCGGAATTCCAGCTTCGGAATCCTACATGCTGGTAGAGATGAGCGGATTCGGTTTTACTCGGATTTACTCGGTTCTCAAAACGGCATCTTATTGGCTCACTGATGTCACATGTTTTGGATAGCCAATCGGATGCCGTTTTGAGAACCGAGTAAAACCGAGTAAAACCGAATCCGCTCATCTCTACATGCTGGTATACTGATAGCCGGTATATTAACTACATATATAGCCATCTGTACTTGAGTACCATTGATTGTAGATAAGTTCTATTAGATGAAGATGATTTTTTAAAATGCTGTCCCCATACAAATTGCCTGTTTAAATTAGAGATGTGCACCGGAAATTTTTCAGGTTTTGTGTTTTGGTTTAGGATTTGGTTCCGTGGCCGTGTTTTGGATTCGGACGTGTTTTGGCAAAACCTCCCTGAAATTTTTTTGTCAGATTTGGGTGTGTTTTGGATTCGGGTGTTTTTTTTCAAAAACCCCTCAAAAACAGCTTAAATCATATAATTTGGGGGTAATTTTGATCCTATAGTATTATTAACCTCAATAACCACAATTTCCACTCATTTCCAGTCTATTCTGAACACCTCACAATACTATTTTTAGTCCTAAAATTTGCACCGAGGTCGCTGGATGACTAAGCAAAGCGACCCAAGAGGGCGGCACAAACACCTGGCCCATCTAGGAGTGGCACTGCAGTGTCAGACAGGATGGCACTTAAAAAAATTGTCCCGAAACAGCACATGATGCAAAGAAAAGAGAAAAAGAGGTGCACTGTGGTCGCTGGACGGCTAAGCTAAGCGACACAAACACCTCAATATCACAGGAATTATTCGTTCTGATCAATGGTATTATTGGTCCAAATCACTTGAAGAAAATGACAAAATCACTGGAATTATTAGTTCTAATCAATGGTATTATTGGTCCAAATCACTGGAAGAAAATGACAAAATCACTGGAATTATTCATTCTAATCAATGGTATTATTGGTCCAAATTACTGGAAGAAAATGACAAAATCACTGGAATTATTCGTTCAAATCAATGGTATTATTGGTCCAAATCACTGGAAGAAAATGACAAAATCACTGGAATTATTCGTTCTAATCAATGGTATTATTGGTCCAAATCACTGGAAGAAAATGGAATGGATGGATACTTGCAGTGACACAGAGCTGCAAGATACAGCAATGGCCTAATGTACACAACTATATACTGTTGGGTCACCAAAATGCTGCACTGTAATACTATATGTACTGCTCACAAAAATGCTGCACAAATATGGAATGGATACTTGCAGTGACATAGAGCTGCAAGATACAGCAATGGCCTACTGTACACAACTATATACTGTTGGGTCACCAAAATGCTGTACTGTAATACTATATACTGCTCACAAAAATGCAGCACAGATATGGAATGGATACTTGCAGTAACACAGAGCTGCAAGATACAGCAATGGCCTACTGTACTGTACTACTATAAGTATAATTATTTATATACTGGTGGTCCCCAGTCCCCACAATAAAGCACACTGAGCACAGATATTTGCAGCACACTGAGCACAGATATGGAGCATTTTCAGGCAGAGAACGCAGATATTTTAAGCACACTGAGCACAGATATTTGCAGCACACTGAGCACAGATATTTGCCGCACACTGAGCACAGATTACGGAGCTTTTAAGGGAGAGAACGCAGCCACGTCCTCTCCATTCAATCTCCAATGCACGAGTGAAAATGGCGGCTCTTTATATAGAATACGAATCTCGCGAGAATCCGACAGCGGGATGATGACGTTCGGCCTCATTTGGGTTAACCGAGCAAGGCGGGAAGATCAGGGGGGGTCGGATCTCGAGGAACCAAACCCGCTCATCTCTAGTTTAAATACAATCATAACATTGGCATAGCAATAGAAGTCACAGCAGTTAAACCTGTGATTGGTTTCTTAAAATCCAAGGGGGCACATGCTGTGATCTCTGTGGTTTTGCACCCCCATTAAAATCTTCAGGTGATGCTGTTTAGAGGACAAAGCAAGTATGCAATGACAACATAAATGAAAATAATTCCTGGTTATACTGTAAATCCTCCTGCAGCTTCTTTCTGAATGAGCTCTATGAACTCACACAGCCAATCAGAGTTTATACAGTGAGAAGCAGTGAGAGTACTAGTAATCAACAGCAATGCCTGATGCAAGTGCTTCTATAAATCACTAAGAGTTAGTGACTGAAGTTTAATGTTGTGTGTGGATGATGATGCTTGTGCTACAACTTTGAGACCTACTGTACTGTATGCTGTAGGCGTAATAAAAGCACATTTTTAATAAATAGAATAAAACTGTAAGTGTTGTGTCTGTACACAGCAATTTTTTAGGAATATATTTCTAGGAACTGTTTATGAACTAAAAAAAAAGAAATCTGAATTTTTTATTTGTCTGTCTGTCTTCTTTCACTCAAAAACTACTGGATGAATTTGTATCGCATATTCACTGTTGTATAGATTAGTGACCTAGAAAGAAACTGGTATGTGGTATGTATGATCACAATGTGACATCAGGGAGAAGAGCAACACTTGGCGCACTGAAAGTTGGTGTTCCGATCATGCTTCTGCTGAACTTGACTTCGCTCAAGTTATGCAACGGAACCCGACTTAAAGTGACTGCTTTGCAGTGGAACCTAATTGAGACAGAGATTCTAACGAGATGTGGCACAAGTGAGACTTTGTTTATACCACATATACCCCTTATTCCCAACAATTTTCCTTTTCAATTCAAGTGCGTGCATCTTCCTGTAATCGTCTGCTTTGCTGTGACGATCAACAAGTAGCAGGGGCAAATGCTCAGGGTTGCAGGCGTAGATCTCGGGACCAGCTGCTTCTCCCATGTGCAGCTTTACGCGGCATGCTCACGAGTTAGTAGCCCCAAGCCTCTGCAAATATTGTTTACATAGACATTTTCTGATCAATGTGTACAATATAAAATAAACATCACAATGTTAGGTGGCACTACTGTCTTTGTAAATTTAGCTCCATTGAGCAATAACAGACATCCATGCAAGTGAAAAATACTAGTAGCATATACTGTGATGTCGCAAACACAGTTCTGTGCTTCTTAAATGGAACTATCAGTCTATAAATGATACCATCAGATTAATTTATAATGAAACTTGTAATGGCAAACAGCACTATGTCATTTAATAGATTTTCTGTTGGGAATATTTTTAATACAATCTGTGCACATTTATCTTGCATTTCTTTAAAGTGCTTGAAACACATTTTGCATTTATCACTTCATTGCGTTTTGGAGAACTAACACGTTCATCCAATAGAGGGTGCTAGTGTATTTTTTGTTTATATTCATTCTTGTAAAATCTCAGTTAACTTTACGCCATAATAAAGCCAAATACCTACATTTTTTTTATATGAAATGTACTATTACTGTACCTGTAAAAAAGGAACATATTTGAAGTGCCAATTTCAAGGTAAATTAAGAAATAAAAATGTAAGAGGTCACTTACTTACTTGAAAGCATTCCACTCCTACTAGTAATGAATGACTACATGAAATCATTTTTCTTTTCTTTATCAAAATTCAACCCAATATTTAATATAGTACAGTACATATTGTATGTGGCACATCTGTAAAAGTTTCTACAAAAACTATTGCATATTCCTTTAACTCATAAAAGGCAAGTAATGTTTTTAATATCCTCTTTTTGCCTTAAAGAGTGTTCAATGAAAACAAACCTTGAAGAAGCTTAATGCTTTATCAGCACCAGAGTGAAAAGCTATTAGTGAATAGTGTTAGTGAATATATATTTTAAGGCATAACTATAAAATTATTATTCCAGATGTGTTATTTTACTGAGTAATATTGGCATAATTGAACAGCTATGCTGTAATAATGTTTTGGATTTATAATACTGTATAATTTAAATTGTTAAATTTGACATACACATTTTTCAACAACTAAACTAGAAATGTTTTTTTTTTCTTCTTTTTTTATACACTGGCTAAGTAACTAACCCTAGAACTGCAGTGTGTAGGGTGTAATCACATGCATTACTTTATATGTATGATAAACAACAACAGAACAGCAACAGAAAACGACTCTTGGTACAGGAACTTGAGAGGAAACAATTTTAAAATTGTTAAACTGAAAAAAAAAAAAAAAAAAACAGGTAAAGATGCTGAGCGATGAATTAGATACAGCACAGGTCTTCAACTTGCAGCCCTCCAGCTGCTGTGGTACTACATATCCCAGCATCCCCTACCTCAGTTTTAGCATGCCTTAATAGCAATACTGTGGCAGGGCATGCTGGGATGTGTAGTTCCACAGCAGCTGGAAGGCCACAGGTTGAAGACCCATGAATAAAGCAAGACTGAGATATAAACAGACTGAGATGTGAGTATTCAAAAGTGAAAAGGTGAGTGATTCATGTCTGTGAAGAGATTGTGAATGCTGATTGTGTGCTTATGTACCTGATCATTTTCCTTTTAAATATGTTGCTTTTAAGTAAAAAAAACAAAAAAAAAACAAGTCATCATCCTATCCTTTCTTTTTGATATGACTACAACTACAATAGTATTGTATTAGCTATGACACTTTCATTGCCATCATACCACAACTAACATACCTACGTGGACAAATTTGTTGGTGCCCTTCTATATCATTGAAACTATGCTTCATTTCTTTTGAAAAGTGATGACATTAAAATGTTTATACATGTGTGTCTTTGCTATATCTATGTATATATAAAAGGCAAAAAAGTAGATTGACTCACTGTTTGACTCATCATAAAATCTCTTAAACCACAAGACCTACAGTCTTGAAACTTGACAGGTAGCTTCTCCTTAGGTACCAGGTGCTTGCTAAGAACTGGTTTTACAAATGTCACTGCCCATCCACGGAAATCGCCAAAAATGGATGTGTGTATGTATGTATGTATGTATGTATGTATGTATGTTCCAGCATAAATCCAGAATGCCTGCAGCAATTTACATCAAACTTGGTACAATCTGGTAACAAACACTGTGTGGGTAAGACACCCCTAGCACCCCTTGGGGTGTGGCAGCAGCACAGAGTATTTCAGTAGACAGTGTAACTCTGGAATGCCTGTAGCAATTTACACCAAACTTGGTACACATATGACTTACAATCGGGAAACATACACTGTGGGGGTAAGACACCCCTAGCACCCCTAGGGGTGAGGCAGCAGCACAGAGTATTTCAATTAGAGATGAGCGCCGGAAATTTTTCGGGTTTTGTGTTTTGGTTTTGGGTTCGGTTCCGCGGCCGTGTTTTGGGTTCGACCGCGTTTTGGCAAAACCTCACCGAATTTTTTTTGTCGGATTCGGGTGTGTTTTGGATTCGGGTGTTTTTTTCCAAAAAACCTAAAAAACAGCTTAAATCATAGAATTTGGCGGTCATTTTGATCCCAAAGTATTATTAACCTCAAAAACCATAATTTCCACTCATTTTCAGTCTATTCTGAATACCTCACACCTCACAATATTATTTTTAGTCCTAAAATTTGCACCGAGGTCGCTGTGTGAGTAAGATAAGCGACCCTAGTGGCTCCTGCTATAACCTATAACTGGCACTGCAGTAGTGCTCCCCAGTCTCCCCCACAATTATAAGCTGTGTGAGCTGAGCAGTCAGACAGATATATAATATATATAGATGATGCAGCACACTGGCCTGAGCCTGAGCAGTGCACACAGATATGGTATGTGACTGACTGAGTCACTGTGTGTATCGCTTTTTTCAGGCAGAGAACGGATATATTAAATAAACTGCACTGTGTGTCTGGTGGTCACTCACTATATAATATATTATGTACTCCTGGCTCCTGCTATAACCTATAACTGGCACTGCAGTAGTGCTCCCCAGTCTCCCCCACAATTATAAGCTGTGTGAGCTGAGCAGTCAGACAGATATATAATATATATAGATGATGCAGCACACTGGCCTGAGTCTGAGCAGTGCACTGCACAGTGCACACAGATATGGTATGTGACTGACTGAGTCACTGTGTGTATCGCTTTTTTCAGGCAGAGAACGGATATATTAAATAAACTGCACTGTGTGTCTGGTGGTCACTCACTATATAATATATTATGTACTCCTGGCTCCTGCTATGACCTATAACTGGCACTGCAGTAGTGCTCCCCAGTCTCCCCCACAATTATAAGCTGTGTGAGCTGAGCAGTCAGACAGATATATATAATATTATATATAGATAATAGATGATGCAGCACACTGGCCTGAGCCTGAGCAGTGCACACAGATATGGTATGTGACTGACTGAGTCACTGTGTGTATCGCTTTTTTCAGGCAGAGAACGGATATATTAAATAAACTGCACTGTGTGTCTGGTGGTCACTCACTATATAATATATTATGTACTCCTGGCTCCTGCTATAACCTATAACTGGCACTGCAGTAGTGCTCCCCAGTCTCCCCCACAATTATAAGCTGTGTGAGCTGAGCAGTCAGACAGATATATATAATATTATATATAGATAATAGATGATGCAGCACACTGGCCTGAGCCTGAGCAGTGCACACAGATATGGTATGTGACTGAGTCACTGTGTGCTGTGTATCGCTTTTTTCAGGCAGAGAACGGATTATAAAGTAAACTGCACTGTCCTCACTAGTAAACTCTCTCCACTCAGTCTCTACACTTCTACAGTAACAGTACTCCTCCTAGTCAGCTCCAGTAAATCTCTCTCAGTCTCTTATAATCTAAATGGAGAGGACGCCAGCCACGTCCTCTCCCTATCAATCTCAATGCACGTGTGAAAATGACGGCGACGCGCGGCTCCTTATATAGAATCCGAGTCTCGCGAGAATCCGACAGCGTCATGATGACGTTCGGGCGCGCTCGGGTTAACCGAGCAAGGCGGGAAGATCCGAGTCTGCTCGGACCCGTGAAAAAAACCATGAAGTTCTGGCGGGTTCGGATTCAGAGAAACCGAACCCGCTCATCTCTAATTTCAATAGACAGTATAACTCTGGAATGCCTGGTGCAATTTACACCAAACTTGGTACACATATGACTTACAGGCTGGGAACAAACACTGTGCGGGTAACACACCACTAGCACCCCTAGGGGTGGGCCAGCAGCACAGACTATATCAGGACATGCATGATATGTCGGTGATGACAGGGCTGCATGTGACAGGGCCAGTGATATAATGTGAGGAGGGGAATGGAGGTAGCACGAACCCACACACTGAGAGTCATATAGTGGAAGTAGCACGGTCCCCCCCAGCAGCACAGAGTATATAAGGAGATACATAATGTGCTTTGCCATTTTTAAATTGGGTTTTCATTTTATTGATGTGTATTACATTTTACATGCTTTTTCATACTATGTTATTTATACTGTATGTTTAATATTTAAATTAACTTTTGTAAACAAACATTCTTAAAATCCCGGGCAACGCCGGGTACTCCAACTAGTATATATATATATATCGCAAATGGACTCCGGCACTCCAGTCCTCCCCCTCAGGGTGTACCTCGCTCCGTGGCCCTCCCCAGGGATCCTCTCCCTGACATGTACCAACAATCAAAATCAGAGGCGGCACTCGGAGTCTTTGAAAGCAGTGAAAAAACTGTATTAGTGACCTCACTAATACAGTTTTTTAACTGCTTTCAAAGACTCCGAGTGCCGCCTCTGATTTTGATTGTTGGTATATATATATATATATATATATATATAAACAACTGTCGAGAAACATTGGCTATGCTGGCAATGTGTCAGGGACACACTTGTAAGGTAGGAGGCTGCTGATGAGAGTGGTACCGGACACCAGCTGAATTGTTCTGTGGGGACTGACACATGTGTTTTGAATGTGTTACTATGGCATCACGGGTACACACATTGTATTGCCTACCTGGCAACACATTTCGGTGGCCCGGGAGATAAACTAAAAATGTCAGTGGGGGATAGAGCCTGCAATAACAGCCTGTATATTGAAGAGATAGCTGGTAATAGGAGCCTGGTGGTGTGCACAGCGGATAGGGGGGCCACAAAAAATGGAGGGAGGTGCAAAAATGTCAGTGACGACAGGGCTTCATGTGACAGTGGCAGTCACAAGATGTGAGGAGGGGAATGGAGGTAGCAGGAAGCCACACGTTGAGAGTTATATAGTGGGAGGAGCAGGGTCCCCAGCAGCACAGAGTATATTAGGAGATGCATGATATGTCAGACAGGACAGGGCTGCATGTGACAGGGACAGTGACATGATGTCAGGAGGGGAATGGAGGTAGCACGAACCCACACACTGAGAGTTACATAGTGGAAGTAGTAGAGTCCCCCAGCAGCACAGAGTATATCAGGAGATGCATCATGTGCTGCGATATATAAGGAGCTGTAAACAAATCAATAATTTCACTGGGGCACTGACATGATGTGAGGAGGGGAATGGAAGCAGCAAGAAGCCACAGACTGAGAGTTGTATAGTGGGAAGAGCACGGTCCCTTGGGGGACCAAAAAGGGGTCGGGCAACTACACAAAGTGGGTTAGGGAAGCAAGATATGCCTATATACTAGATCTCCAACCAACATAAATTAACAAACAACTATAATTCTAATTTACCATCCTCATCCTGTAGCGAAGCACGGGTATTCAGCTAGTCAAGAGTATAAAGCAAACAAACTATGAAAATAGATACTGTACATTATTTTTTTTGCCAAATACAGTATATTCTGAAATAACATAGATTTGTTGGTCCCCCCACCAAAAAAATGACAATAAATAAATGGATTATAGTGATATTTCAAATAAGTTGTTTTCTTGAATCACACTCTTCTGATCTGTAAATTAGCCTATTTAAATGGAAAAGTAGTCACTTTAGTGTTTGGCGTCATTGTGTTAACAACTAGAGCCCTCATTCCGAGTTGTTCGCTCGCTAGCTACTTTTAGCAGAAATGCAAACGCTAGGCCGCCGCCCTCTGGAAGTGTATCTTAGCATAGCAGAATTGCTAACGAAAGATTAGCAATTCTGCTATTAAGTATTTCCTTGCAGTTTCTGAGTAGCTCCAGACCTACTACTAGATTGCGATCACCTCAGTCCGTTTAGTTCCTGGTTTGACATCACAAACACACCCAGCGTCCGACCAGCCATTCCCCCGTTTCTCCAGCCACTCCTGAGTTTTTACCTGGCACGCCTGCGTTTTTTAGCACACTCCCTGAAAACGGCCAGTTTCCGCCCAGAAACACCCACTTCCGGTCAATCACACTACGATCAGCAAAACGATTGAAAAGCTTTGTTCGCCCGTGAGTAAAATAGCATAGTTTTGTGTAAAAATACTTAGCGCGTGCGCCCTGCTGTGCATACGCATACGCAGAACTGCCGGATTTTAGCCTATTAGCAATTCTGCTAAAAATAGCAGCGAGCGAACAACTCGGAATGAGGGCCTTTGAACATTGGCCACAGAAAGCAGTGAAGAGAGTTGTCTAAGGAGAGCAGTAATAAAATTATAGACAAGAATGTTAATGGTAAAGGCTTTAAGTCAATCTCTAAACAGCTAGATGTTCCTGATACCACATTTGCTAGCTAACCTACAGTACTATACCTGAATATGGCGCAAGAAGAAAAATAATCCCAGATTAAAGCTAAGGATATTGATGAACATAGAAAAAGATCCAAAGAGATGCAAGCTGAACTCCAAAGTCAATGTCAGGGACATGCGGTGAGGTAAATGGCTGATGAGGCACTGGCTACTACCAGAGGCAGAGTTACACACAATTTATGAGCTAGAGTTTCATGTGGGCATTATACAAAGATGCAGCAGTATATACTGCTGGAAATTTGGTGAGTTTTGATCAGAAATGTGCGGAAAAGGTAGGCATAGGCTTTTTATTCCAGTTTTGTCTATAAAATTATTAGAATGATACACAGATATTTGTATTTTTCATATACTTTATATAGTCAAAACTCTGATGTAACTCTGCTGTGACTCACCTGCCTCACCTCACCACACATCACTGGTCAAGGTTTCTCAAAGTCTGATTGCGCCATTAACACTTTTTGAGCAACAGTTCAATGGAAGAAGGCCCAGGAGGACTCCAATTATTTAAAAAAAAATTACAACATAAAAAGCCAGATGAAATTTACTAGCATGTATATTGACAAGCCACAATGCTTCTGTGAGAATGCACTTAGGACAGGTTACTTAAAACTAGCGATTTTTGGCAAGTCACATTAGCTTTACAATACAGTACGTTCATAGAAGAAAAAGGTAAGAGAGCAGCATATCTACTTTGAAACATGGAGAAGGCTTGGTTACATTTTGGAGCTGCTTTGCTGTGTCCATCACTGGGTGCTTTAAATCAGTGCAGGACACAATGAAATCTCAAGACTATCAAACATACTGCCAAGTTGTCACAAAGTCTCAGATGGATAATAGGATGCTGACCCATACTGTAGGATTGGCTGGACCCAGAACAGAGGTGCAGAGTCTGATGTGCCAAGGGTTTTCACCAAGTACAGCACACATGTAAGGGGATTTGGGCTATGCTTCACGTGACGTGTAGGTTAAGGCCCTCTCTCTGGTTTCCTCAGTATGGGGGCTGTTATACACTGGTACAAGAAGAGTATTCAGCATGAGCCATGCAGTCAACTGGAATGACAGAAGGAGGACTTATGGATGTTGTATACTGATTAAGAACCAGTGATTTTAGGAGAGACATATGGAAAACATTAAGAATTTTGAGTGTAACCAGAAGTTTTAATATTATCGCCAATGTATGAATTACTTAAAAAAAACTTGGAAGGGGACAATAAACCTGGGAGCTGACTTTATGGTGGGTACTTTTAGTCAAAGATGTCTAGTCAATAGCCAGACCCTATCACCTGGTTTCAACAAGGGGACTTTGCTTCTCTTCTGATTGGAGAAGAACTTATACTGAGCAGATGCTTTGCCTAAATTTCTTTTTTAACCTCAGTCCAGATATTAGTAAAGTGTTTCACAGTGTCACAGACTTCTGGTAATGGTACTGACCCACAATAAGGCAATTCAGTTAGAATTGGATGGAACCCACTCTGGATAAAGAAAGGAGAATATCCTGAGGCTCCAATAAAATGGTAATTAAGGGAGAACTCAAACCACATTAACAAAGAGACCCATGCTCATCAGATATATAAATTCTGATTCACTCTCTTGGTTTGACCATTGCTCTGTGTGTGGTAAGCTGAAGAGAAGCTTAGGTTGATATTAAAACAATTGCATAAAGCTCTCCAGAACTTGGAGGTAAACTGTACTCCTTGGTCCAAACCAATGTCCTTAGAGAAACAATGTACCATTAAGATCTCTTTAATAAATACTTGTGCCAACTAGGGAGCTGAGGGCAATCCTTTTAAAGGAATGAAATGAGCTACATTGGAAAACCTGTCTATCACCATCCAGAGAGTATTAAAACCTTAACTGAAAGGCAGATCCATAATAAAATCCAAGGACATATGTGTCCAGGGACAGTCAGGAACTGATGACAGATCCAGACCCATAGGAGCTTGAGGTGGAACATTTTGCTGAGCAGATGGAATAAAAAGCAAGTTACAAAGAACCTAATGTTCTTCTGATGCACTGATTGCCACCAGAAGCCTCTAAGATCTAAATCCAGAGTCTTTTTACCCCCACATAACATGTGAAGCAGGATACATGGGTCCACTGGAGAAGATTTAAAAGAAGTTTTGGCATTACAAATATCTTTCCTAAGAGAATCATAACTTTGTTGGTGGCAGAAACAAATCAATTAGGATTCTTTTATTCTCACAAGTCTCTTCATTCTCTTAGAAACTGAATGCTTAAGACAATGCATGCAAGCCTTGATGTTTTTGTTTCTTGGTCTGAAAGTGATGACTAGGTTGAACTGGTTGAACAACACTGACCACTTGGCTTGTTGATAAATCAATGAGCAGTTTTGAGATACAATAGGTGTTTTTGATCTGTATAGACCAGCAACAGGAACTTTGCTCGTTCTAGAAAATGACACTATCCTTGTAAAGCTAATTTGATGGCATTTAGTTCCATGTCCCAAATTCTAGGTTTTTCTGCGGGACCTAAAATTTGCATGAAAAGTTGCCACAGGAATACCACTTACCTGTTGCATTCTTTCCTGACATCAACTGTAGAAGCATCCACTCCCAGAAAGAAAGCTCACCAGGAATGGTTTGCCTAAGAATGGGCACTAAAGTGAAACACTGTTTCAAGCGGGAGAATGCCTTGTCAGCTTCTAGTGGCAAAACACTGGTATTTTGAATTTTCCTGGTAAGAGCAGTGATTGGTACCACTATTAATGTGCAATGTCTAATAAGTTCCAAAATTCTAGGGTCACTTTCAGTCTAATTTGTTGAGGCTGGTTACCTAAAGCGGAGAGCTTCTTGGAATCCATTTGTAGACTAGATCTGGAAACTGTATTTACTGTACCAAAGGAATGCAAACTAATTCTGCTTAAATGTGCACTTCCCCAACATACAATACAACTGATTTTCTCGGAGTCGGGACAGGACTAGCTTTATCCTTAAAAAATACAGTGCATTGCTAAAGTATTCACCCCCCTTTGCATTTTTCATGTTTTGGTGTCTCAAAACCTGGAATTAAAATGGATTGTTTGAAGGTTTGCATTATTTCATTCACAGAACATGGCTACAACTTTGAAGATTTTTTTTCTAATTGTGAAGCAAACAACAAATAGCAAAAATAACAGAAAACTTCAGCGTGCATAACTATTCAAGTCAGTACTTTGTAGGCCACCTTTTGCGACAATTACAGCTGTAAGTTGCTTTGTATAAATCTCTATAGGCTTGCCACATCTTGCCACTGGGATTTTTGTCCATTCCTCAAGGCAAAACTGCTCCAGCTCCTTCATGTTGGATGGTTTCCGCTTGTGAACAGCAATCTTCAAGTCTGAACCCAGATTCTCAATTGGATGAGATCTAGGCTTTGACTAGGCCATTTCCCCTTAAACCACTAAAGTGTTGCTTTAGCAGTATCTTCGGGTCATTGTACTGCTGGAAGGTGAACCACCATCCATCTTTCCCTCGACTCGAAACAGTTTCCCAGTCCTTGCTGCTGAAAAACATTGCCACAGCATGATGCTGCTGCTACCACCACCATGGGTGGTTTTTACTAAAAACTACTAAAGTTTTACTAAAAACTACTAATTTACGAAATTCCCGATTTTTTACGAGTTTTTTTTTTTCAAAGTGTCAACACGGGAATTTACTAACCACAAATCTCGGCAGTGTTGGGGCTATTCGTATTGTTTTTCACGGCAGAGGTCAGAAATATGAATGAATAGACCAGGGGTGGCCAACCAGTCAGTGGCAAAGAGCCAGAAAAGATCTGTAGTCAAGGGTAAGAGCCATATCATGCATGCGCCTTCGGCGCGCAAGCAAAAATGGGGGCATGGCATAGTTGTCACAAAGCCACACCACATTTGTAGGAGTATGATCTTGTGTCATAACCCCATTTTTTGTCACAGTGCCACATACATATAAAAACACCAAAAAATGGGTGACTCCACAGTGCCAAATACATATATGCCCCCACAGTGTCAGATACATATATGTCCCCACTGTGCCAGATACATATAGTCCTCCACAGTGCAAGATACATATATTCATCCAAAGTGCCAGATACCTATATGCCCCCACAGTGCCAGGTACATATATGTCCCCATAGTGCCAAATATGCCCCCACTGCCAGATACACATCTCCCCAGTGCCAGATATGCCCCCAGTGCCAGATACACATGTCCCCCAGTGCCAGATATGCCCACAGTGCCAGATACACATGTCCCCCCAGTGCCAGATATGCCCCCAGTGCCCCATATTTCCCCCAGTGCCAGATACATGTCCCCCAGTGCCAGATACACATGTCCCCCCAATGCCAGATATGCCCCCAGTGCCAATTATGCCCCCACTGTCAGCTATACTTCTCCCCAGTGCCAGATATGTCCCCATTGTCAGCTATACTTCTCCCCAGTGCCAAATACACATACCCCCAGTGCCAGATATTCCCCCAGTGTAAGATACACATGTCCCCACACTGCACCACCCCAAGTGCTGCTGCTCTGCTCAGTCTGCTGCTTGTGAGGGGAGGAGAGCGCAGCGTGCACCTCTCCTGCCCTTCAGTCTCCACTCTCCAGCGGCATTGATTCTCTATAATTAGGCGCCGGTCTGTGAGCCAATCAGACCGGCAGCTAAGGCTCCTGATTCGCTGCCAGTCCACAAGCTCTGGTTGGCTCATGGACCAGTGCCGGGCACTGCAGACTAGGACTGCGGGAGGCACCGCGGAAGCTTACGAGCCGCATGCGGAGATAGAAAGAGCCGCATGTTGGTCACCACTGGAATAGCCCATCGGTCAAACGCTGCTGTTTGTTCATACAACATGGTAATTTACTAAGAATTCATATTCTTAATCACTGCCGACAATAGCCAGACACTGCCGGGAAAGCATAGAATTTGTTAAAAAAAGCAGCTGAAAAATAGACCTGCTTTTTCTTGGTGTGTTTGGATAGTCATGCAGGGATCACTGAGATCCGTGCATGCTTATCTGTGGGAAAGGGTCTGTTTGCCATAAAAATGTTACAAAAAAATTGCGTGGGGTCCCCCGTCCTAACCAGCCTCAAGCTCTTTGAGCCGACCTTGGATGTAAAAATAAAGGGGAAAAAATGCATAGGGTCCCCCCATATTTATACAACCAGCACCGGGCTCTTCATCCAATCCTGGTTAAAAAAATATGGGGGACAAAAGATGTAGGGGTCCCCAATATTTTTTAAACCAGCACCGGGCTCCACTAGCCAGAGAGATAATGCCACAGCCGGGGGACACTTTTATATAGGTCCCTGCGTGGCTTTACCCCCCAGCTAGTAACCCCTGGCCGGGGTTCCCTGGAGGAGTGTGGACCCCTTAAATCAAGGGGTTCCCCCCTTCAGGCACCCAAGGGCCAGGGGTGAAGCCCAAGGCTGTCCCCACCATCCCTGGGCGGTGTATGGGGGCTGATAGCCTTTGTGTAAAAAAAGAATATTGTTCTTTGTCCTAGAACGACAAGTCCCAGCAAGCCTTCTCTGCAAGCTGGTACTTGGAGAACCACAAGTACCAGCATGCGGGGAAATAACGGGCCCACTGGTACCTGTAGTTCCACAACAAAAAAATACCCCCAAAAAACACAAGACACACACCGTGAAAGTAAAATTTTATTCAGACACACTTAAACACTCACATTCTTACCTACATCCAACGCTGAGAATCACATCCACGTAGACCACATGATTCCCCTCTGTACTGAAATAAATGCCCTAGTTCTATCTGACTATTGCCTCAGCCTATGGGTTTAAATTTCAGCTTGTGACTAATATTACCTTTGTCAAACAAGAAAAGAGAAAATGCAGGTGCACACTCTAAGAACAGTGATAAACAATTATAAAAGACTCTGCAATTTAGCATAGTCCTCTGAACTTGAACCTCAATAATGTTAGGGACCAATCTGATGAGGTCACCTGCCTGTGGTAGGTGGGCCCATAGTTTTGTCCAGACATTATGCTAATTTTACTATATAAAATCCTCAGTTTTACAATATACTAAATTGCAGAGTTGTTTTTTTTTTTAGAATTGTTCTGGTTATCTGTTCTTTGGCCTTAGAGTGTGCACCTGCATTTTCTCTTTTTCTGTGTAGCACTACAGCATGGTACAGTAGCACCTCTTATTATGTTGTGAATTAGGGTGTACAGTCCAGCCTACCCCCATATAATATTACCCTTGTGCCACTTTGCTTTAGTAGCTGTGCTGAAAGTTGTTGTGTTATTTCTAAGTTTACTGCATTGTGCTGTTTTACCATGCACTATCTTATTGGTGCTATGGACCACATGTGCTCCATATAAATAAACTGTAATAATAATAATAATAATAATAATAATTTGTATCAAGAATGCAAAAGCTCTGCATGGAAATTTTGGTTGGTAGGTCAATGCAGAGAATAGTGCTAGGTTATATCACAATAATATAATATTATTATTATTATTATTACAAAGAAAATATAAAAACTAACAGAACTTTAGTAACTAATTATGGCAGACATAATATACAGAATTGGTTCAATCAATATAATTTTTTTTATTATTAAATTAGAATAATATAACTCCTATCCAAATACATAACTAAAACTTATATTATAAGCAATAATATAACAAAAGAAAAATCCCAAGAAAAATAGTAAATAACAATTTTAGCGATTGGAATGTATATAATAGTTCAAACATGTACTGTATTATAAAAGTCTGCTGCTTAACTTGGAGAACTTAGGGGGTCATTCCGACCCGATCGCATGCTGCAGTTCGGAACTGCGCATGCGCCGGAGTGCGCCGGCGCATGCCAGATGGCCGAAGGCTGTCATTACCTAGCGACCGCCTCTGTCTTATTGACAGGAAGAGACGTTTGCTGGGCAGGAGGGGTCGGCACGGCGGCGTTTAGCTGGCGTTTTCGGGGCACGGACCAGCCAACGCAGACATGGCCGGACAGTGCAGGGGAGGGGGGGCGGGCCACAGCGGCTGCGTGACGTCACTCACAGCCGCTGCGACCCAGGGCAGCAACGAGTAACTCCCCGTGCTGTGCTGGCCGGGAGTTACTCTTGAAGAACAAAAGCATCGCTGCTGTGTGATGCTTTTGTACTTGTGTGGGGGTAGGGGGGGCGGACTGACATGCGGGGCGGACTAGCCCTGTGCTGGACATCCCCTCGCATGTCTGGGAAGATTATCGTAGCTGTGCTAAATTTAGCACAGCTACGATCAACTAGGAATGACCACTTCAGGAGGTAATTCAGAGTTGATTGCAGCAGCAAAGTTGTTAGCAGTTGGGCAAAACCATGTGCACTGCAGGTGTGGCAGATATAACATTTGCAGAGAGAGTTAGATTTGGGTGGGTTATTTTGTTTCTGTGCAGAGTAAATACTGGCTGCTTTATTTTTACACTGCAATTTAGATTTCAGTTTGAACACACCCCACCCTAATCCCTCTCTGCACATGTTATATCTGCCTCCCCTGCAGTGCACATGGTTTTGCCCAACTGCTAACAAATATGCTGCTGCGATCAACTCTGAATTACCCCCTTAATCACCAATAACCAGCATACTATATTACTAGCCACTCACAAATCCTATGCATCCACACATACATCACTTGTATATGATGGAAAATATTATTATTATTATTATTATTATTATTATTACAGCAGCAGCAGCAGCAGCAGCAGCAGCAGCAGCAGCAGCATCACTACTTTAGAAAAAGTTTCCACCATGGAATTGTAGCGCTGAACAGGAGAAATACAACTGGTAATTAGTTAAATAATTACAGACAAATACAAAAAAGGTTAACAGTTTCATATAAAATACATAATTACAGTGTAAAATTAGCATAATTATGTAGGGAAGACAGAAGAGCTCAGGCAAGCTTACAATCTACAGGGAACAGTGGTTGCCACAATAGGGAGAAAAGGACAGAGCATTGTAGAGTTAGAAGGGGGTGGTAAACTACAATGAGAATAATAAGTTTTAAAGGTACATTCAGTGTTGGAATGTAGTGGTAGGGGCCCATGCTTAGTGTTGCAGCCATCCACCATAGAGGCTTTGATAACTACTGTATTATAGAGATGAGCGGGTTCGGTTTTACTCGGTTTTACTCGGTTCTCAAAACGGCATCTAATTGGCTCACGGATGTCACGTGTTTTGGATAGCCAATAAGATTCGGTTTTGAGAACCGAGTAAAACCGAGTAAAACCGAATCCGCTCATCTCTACTGTATTAGCGAGTTCAGAATCTGGGCCCCTTTATAGTAAATACTGCTAATGCATGCATGATAATGTATCAGATTAATAACAGCAATGCAGCAATGCACTGAAGTGAACTGAATACACCATAGCAGTGGGGCCCATGGTCAGTGACAAATGCAGGATTTTAAAGGGGGGGTTCCGTATATATATATATATATATATATATATATATATATATATATATAATTTATTTTTTTGAAAGCAGAAGTAATCTAGAGCAAAAAAAACTGCTGCATTCAAAGTTGATTAGTAGAATATATTGAAGAGTTATAGCATGTTACATAATAATTGTACAGATTATGCATGTCCACTTTAAGAAAAATGCCACCAGTCATTGGAACTTTGGTCTTTGGTGACATTAAGCAACATGCTACAACTCTTATACATATTCTACTAAACAACTTTGAAACTGAGTGCTGCAGTTTGTTGTTTGATGTAGATAGCTATTTTATATATATATATATAGATCCACAACAAACGGCACTGGAGGCTTGTATATAGCAAAAAGAATTGTATTGAAGGCAGACGTTTAGGAGCTCACGCCCCGTCCTCAGTACCAAAACATCACACAATGACAAAACAAACATTTAAATACCTGCACCAGTTCGCGCCGTCCTCGTTGCCGCACGCCAGGTCCGCACTTCCGGCCATCGCCTCCCATCTCCCCCTGCTCCGTAGACGTCACTGTTGCCATAGACACGCACAGCGTGCGTGTCATTAGCTCCACCGTCGTCCGGAAGACACAGGATCCGTGGTTCCTAGAAGGGGCCTCCCACCGTGGTTGCTAAGCAGGACGGGCGAGCTGTAAACAAAAAACAAAAAACAAAATCATACTAAAAACACATTTTTTTAAACATACATATAACAGTGACATATGTGAATATTCAGTGAAGATGCTATATCTACTCATATGGATACCTATAAGCATGCTCATATCGATGTTACCCCAGTCTGCAACATTAGAGATATGCAGACTGCCCCATAACCTTCAATGTACAATACTCTAATACCTATCTGAAGCTAAAATAACTCAAATGTGTTTAAAGGTTGCTACTAGAATTTAGATATAGACTATCAAGATCATCACCTGCCAAACTAGATATACAAAAAACATTCATATGCCCCAATGAGAAATAGTCTATACACACAATACCTTTCCTATATACCAATATGTGCCAATTATACTAAACTAAAGGAGTATGCTTATAGCAAATTCCAATTGATCTTATCATTAAGACCACCGGGGGAGAAGGTATTTAATCTCATTATCCATCGGGACTCTTTTTCCAACAAGGCCTTTGCTCTATCTCCTCCCCTAAGAGTAAGGGGTACATGATCTATACCAAAATATCTGAAGTCATCAAGGGTATGTTGTGCCCTCTTAAAATGACGCGCTACAGGTTGGTCAATAAAACTACAAATATACACCTGGCGCCGTCATCAATCAAAGTAATAGCAGCTGGTCCCGAGGACTTAATCCCAAATCCTCAAAAATAGACAAAAAATAAATAAATACAATGAGACCGCGCTACTACTTTGAAACAAATTTATATATCAAAAAAGTTTAGCAATACAACATTAGTATACGTAAACCGGCCGGTTATAATTTATACATAATACAAAAAAAAAAAAATTAAAGCTACCTATCGCTGACTGTGAGCCATTCTCCAAACAACTAAAGTTTAGATGCAAATTAATGTTAGTGTATTCCGGTGTCTCCCAACACAATTTTAATTGTTTAGATCTCAGTCTCAGGTGAAAACAGCTGACTGCAGCAATGATGTCCCGTCCTTAACAAACGCGTTTCTCCGCCTGTGGACCCTTATCGGCGGCGTCCTTTGTTAAGGACGGGACATCATTGCTGCAGTCTGCATAAGGACGGGACATTATTGCCGCAGTCAGCTGTTTTCACCTGCAGGAGACACACCACTTCAAGCCGGCCGGCTATCACGTATTCTACCCCAGTGCTAAGGGGAGAATAAACAGGAGTGGCATTCCCTGCTCGGGACTCCGGAGAAAAAGTTACCAGTCCTCAATACCCTCACAGCCATGAGGGAGAGGTATTTAAAATAAGTATATCGCATGGTATACAATTAAGGATCCTATGCTGCTATTCATGTGTGTTTGACTTACCTACCGTTGTGGTAATAACTGTATGCTGTACTAAAACTCCATTTACCAATTTATGCACTTGGAATTCAAGTTGGAACAACTACAAGTTAAGAGTAAATAAGACTGGGATCTAAACAATTAAAGTTGTGTTGGGAGACACCGGAATACACTAACATTAATTTGCATCTAAACTTTAGTTGTTTGGAGAATGGCTCACAGTCAGCGATAGGTAGTTTTAATTTTTTATTTTTTGTATTATGTATAAATTATAACCGGCCGGTTTACGTATACTAATGTTGTATTGCTAAACTTTTTTGATATATAAATTTGTTTCAAAGTAGTAGCGCGGTCTCATTGTATTTATTTATTCTAGGTTGGTCAATAGATTTACCCTCAAGAGTCAACTTGATGGCAGATCTATGTGCTGCCATCCTCTCACTAAGAGAGGAAAATTAGATTGCTACAAAGTGTTGACTTGCACTGAGGGGACCTTTTGATCTCTCATTACTCTATGGCTTTAGCACCCACTTGGAGCCTAATTCAGCATGGATCGCAAAAGCAAAATTTTCATCTAATGGGCAAAACCACGTGCACTTCAGGTGGGGCAGATATAACATGTGCAGAGAAAGTTAGATTTAGGTGGGTTAAATTGTCTCTGTGCATGTTAAATATTCATTGCTTTATTTTTACACATCAATTTAGATTTCAGTTTTTACACACCCCACCTAAACCTAACTCTTTCTGCACATGTTACATCTGCCCCGCCTGCAGTGCATATGGTTTTGTCCATCAGATAAATATATTACTTTTGAGATTCATGCTCAGTCAGGCCCTTGGTTCCTTAGACAAGCTTGTGCCAGGATAATTGATACAAGCCAACCCCCCCCCCCCCCCCCCCGCCAGCATTGTGCACAGGGATATGACTAGAACAATTAGGAACCAATCCACGATCTGTATACAAAGTCACAATAATAGTTGAAGTGCTAGTAGAAAGGATGACCCAAGGTTTTATACAGTTTTTATATTTATGATGGATGAGCAAATCAAGAGTGAATAGGCAAAAGCAAGCCCGGACCATTACACAAGCATTCAGTAAAAAGCATGGTGTGCTACAGAGGTTCATTAGAACACAAGCAATAAACCGAGTGATTTGTGCAATCCCAGGTTCCTTTTTAACCCAGCGTCATTGAGGATGTGTACCACTCAGTCAATCGGGTCAATCGCCGAAAACTAGATAGGTGCAAACTGTATATTACAGTAATTGTAATGATAAGCTGGTTGAAACTGATTAGTTTTTTTTTTAGTTTTTGTATTGTTTTAATTTTCAAAGATCTCATACTTAAAACAAAAAAAGTTTAATTTTAGATGAAAAGCTTATTTTTTGTTAAGATATTAGCAATAACACAGAAGTTGTCAATTTTGTTTATTTTTTTGAAGACTACGTAGAAATAAATAAAGATCCTTCTCTAATCTCTCTGACTTTTTATTTTATCAAAATATCTCATTCAATAGTTAATTATTTCAAATATATTAATGATCTCCTAAAATCATCCTTAAAATTAAAAAATCAGGCATACAATATACCCAGGTCAAAATGACCCACCTCAACGTCCATGTAACAACTTTCCACCACAATGACGCCAGGGTCAAATTGCTTGGAGGTGGAGACCAAATGCTTCAAAAGCTGCTCTTAGCCCTAAAGCTTACTATTCATCTTGACGTTAGCAAAACTCGGATAGAATGTAAATTAGTACATTTATTAAAATTCAAATGGTTTTATGGCACACCTACTCTTTTTTTATTGTTGTATTACTAAGTTTCAGCTAGGTAGCACATCCCATTATAAGTAGCTAGGGTGTGCAGTCTAGGCCCTCTTTCCCCAATATATTCAATAGTATGTGTGTGTAACTGTATACACACCTGAAGGCTACAGATGTCCTTTAATCTGGATTGGCACCCCTTCTACTGCCTCTGAGTCTTTTAAATAGGACCTAGCCTTTCTGACTTCACAATGCCACCATCTTACATTTATTTTCTATCATTATATCACTCTGAGTTTGTTTTTTATATATGTAACATTTTCACACATCTTTCACTTTTTTGAACACTCTTAGCATTGATCAGCTAGCCTCACCTTTTTAACGCTTTAACACTCTGATACTCCACTGCTGTCCTCTCTCTTACACTCAGCAGCGACTTTCACTTACCTAACTCTCTGATTTTTCTCTGCTATCCTTTATTTGTGTGATTCCCTTTGGTGGTTTGGGGGTGCCCTGCACCCCAGAGGCAAACCCCTATAATATTATGTACCTGCACAATGAGGTTTGCCTTGATGATTGCTGGGCAGGCTCATAATAGTAGCCAATTTTATTCCAAAAACAGCCGTGGAAGCGGCCATGCCTAGAGGCCTGGATTAGAGCTTTTTCTGGGTCCCTTGATGAATATGTATAGTAAATACTGCTAGTGCATGCATGGTAATATATCAGAATAAAGCCAACAATACACTGTATAAACTATACCATAGTCCTGTGCAGAGCTGGATTAAGGGGGGTGCCCAGGGGGTTAGTATCCCGGGCCCCCCGACCGGAGCTCTGCATCGATCTGTTGCCATTCTTCAGGTTGTCAGGGCAGGAGGGAATCCATGCTGCCGGGGGAGGAGTGTGGCTGTGCATGCTGCCCGAGAGGAGGGGGGGGAAAGCCGCATGCACAGCCGCACTCCTCCCCCGGCAGCGTGAATCCCTTCTGCCCCAGCACCCTGGTGTCTTCTCTCCCTGCTGCTGTGGGGCACCCATTGCATTTGACCGGGGGAGGTGAGCAGCATGTGCAGCAGGGGGTGCTGGTGGTCAGTGGGGGGGCTTCTGTCTTGGGTGCCCTTGGCCCCCTGAGGGCTTAATCCAGTCCATGTCCTGTGCAGTATAAGGTAACATATGCATAATGTATAATGCTAGTGCACAGTCTGGAACCTGATCCCTAGAGGAGGGGATAGGCCCATCTAAGCAGTGGGGCCAACTGGAAGTTTCCACTTTGCCCATGTGGCACAGTCCAACTTCTGACCCTGGGCATGGCTTCCTGGTGCTGGTGTTCATGTTCATGGCGGTATGGTGGCCACCATAGGATAGATTGGAGCATACGCCCGCTGCATCTCGTTGTGGTAGGCTGCACATAATTGCTGCCGTAATGCGTATGCAAGCAGGAGGTGATTATGTGCCTTATATTATCCGCTACATAGATAAAATTATTATTATTATTATTATTATTATTATTATGACCATGGTGACCATGACTGTTGGCAGAACCATGTCACCATTCCTCCAGGGGAAAAGTTAACATTCTGAGGATGCTGCCAGTTAGGGTTAGGTGCCACCTGGAGAGTTAAAGTTAGGCTGCTGGGGAAGATGTGGGTTAACTGCAGGTGTGCGGGTTAGAGTTAGGATACAGATGGGAGAGATTAGGGTTAGGCACTAGGGGGAGAATTAGTGGTAGGGATTAGGTTTAGGGATAGTGGGTAATAAGTTTAAAAAAAAAACAGTCCCTCAGATGTCTGACACTGGTATGTCATTCACATGGACACCAGCACCAGGAATACTTATTATGAGCAGGTGACCATGGTGACATTCTAATTTCAACATTGTGGTGCTGACATTTTTTGTCTTTTTAAAAAAATTACAGATGTGACAAGTCTCATCTTACAAACAAGTTACAGTTAACGTGACTTGTTTGCCACAAAATTTGTGCCTGCGAATGTCCACAGGCATGTGCGTACACATCCGCCACCATAGGGTAGATTGGAGCATACGCCCGCTGCATCGCGTTGTGGTAGGCTGCACATAATTGCTGCCGTAATGCGTATGCAAGCAGCAGGTGATTATGTGCCTTATATTATCCGCTACATAGATAAAATTATTATTATTATTATTATTATTATTATTATTATTATTATAAGTGCAAGATGATGCTGGACACATCTGTATGTATGCACCATCGTGATACTGATTATATGATTTGTTACTGATTAAAGTCTGCAAACCAAGAACAGTACTATGACGGAATCTAGATAGAAAAACAAAACGATAAACTTCACAACATAACTTGGAAAATAATAATCCAGTGGGATGATGAAAACAACAAAATTAAGTAACTTCCCCCAAACCCATTACGTGATGCACCTTATGCAGAACGAGATTAACCCAATGACAAGAAAGCCAGAGGCTTTCCACGTACTGTGCAGCAAGAACTGCTGAGACACTTCAGGCCATATATGGAGAACTATAGCTCACCTACCTTTGTCTTAATCTCATGTCCATGGCTAAATGAGACCCATGTGAATTTTACCAATCCCACGTCCTGCATTAAACACGGATGAGTCCTGTTTGCTAATTTGGCAGTGACAGCTTCGTAGACATGGTGGAGAAGTACACAAGTCTGCAGTACAATGAATGATGGTGGAGCACAGATAATGAGATACTTTGTGTACTGCCCGAGTTTGCAACAAGCACTCAGAGCATAGGCACAAAGAAGTTTTGACAGCCAGTAGTCAACATCTCTAGGAGACTGTACAGTAGCAGCAGTTAAATAAAATATTTTACAACACAAAGCATCCAGTTTACTGTATATCCAAACTGAATGAAAAAAATATCTAGTGATCAATAAATAGATTTCTTTAATGTTCCCGAGACCACTTCAAGTTCCTTACACCATGGCAACTGAAGGTTTCACTGACATTGTCTTCTCTAAATGGTATACTTAATCTGAAAAATTGGAGGGGTGAATACAAAAAACAGAACAAACAAACAAACAAAAACCATATGTATATTACAGTCTTGACACCTGAAAAAGTACTATACACAAAATTGATTAAAAATGTACAAATTACTTGTCCAAACTGCAGCATAAATGAGAGCGCAACAAGAGGAGTGGCAGGGCAACAAAAAGAGTTGCAAAGCAACATGAAGAGTGGTGGGGCAACAAGAAGAGTGGCAGGGCAACAAGAAGAGTAGCAGGGGTTTAGCAGCCTGGAACTGTGGATATTAAAAAGATAAATACTGTATGTGGATCAGGTGGTGGCGTTGCAGCTTGCACAAATCCATGTTTAGTAGCAAGTGTAATGATTGTACTTTAGAAGGTTTTGTTTGCTTCTGTTAAATGATTTAAAGAGAGTAGGTATGTAAATTGTTTTTAAGGTAGAATATGTTATTTTTCTTCCTTTTAAAATCAAAGACTTGAAAGGCACTTCAGTCTGTAGGAAACCAATTCTGGCAGGTTAACTGCTGGAAGCAGCGGGGACAATGTGCCTGATTGAGAGATGGACACAAATGCAGCTGCAAGTAAGAGAAGCCACTTGAGTTATCGCAACTCATTCACAATTGCATACATACAGTATACGCACTTCCTGTCAATCACTTTGCAATGACATCTTCATTATGTGCGCGTTCGCAATGGCAACTTGACGCAAGCACAATTCTATTGCAGCATATGTCGCTTGGAACATTGGCTTTGTGTCCTTCTCTTAATCTGGCCCAATGTCTGCATAGTGTGAGGGGAAGTGGGGATAGAGGGAGAAACAAAATATGTTGCCAGCAAGCATTACTCTACATCATTAGAAGGTAGGTTTCATCTGGTTATTTTCCTTTATAAAATCCTGAAAAATATTTCTGAATCTTATGTAAATTAGTTAATAGCTCTTTTTAAAAATACTATTTGTTTTCTTTATATCCTTATCCATTGTTTGTTAATCCATCAGATACTGAAGGATTGAACACAGATATTCTGCTTGATCTCTTGAACCAGAGAAAGGGGAATCAGATGTGGTGACAAAGCATTACTATTTGGGCCAAAGCAAAAGTTTTCTGCTAAACTTTATATTTCCAATTTTGTAGGAAATGTGGAAAAGAGAAATGCATCAGTAGCTTTTGCGAGGGCAATTGTCCCACAAGAGAGTGCACTAATGGGACTACCTGTTACAGAGCACCTGGGTCATATTTTAAACATTCTCCTCTTTGCTCAGTGCTTTGAAGAAGGGAATCAGGTTGAGAAATTCTGTATTGGACATGTAATTGAACCTAGAATGCACTGGGACCACATTCCCTTTTTTTAAGATATATACAATTGGAGTGAGTTGTCAACTATTATAATTTTACTCAGTTTTCTTCCTAGACAACTCAGATCTTTTCAAAAGGAACACAGAAGATTCTCGGAAGAGCTGAGCCTGGAATACGCCACAATGATCCAACAAGTCGGCCACTGGGTCGGCATGCCTCCCTAGGCTGACTGTATCTGGTTAATTGGTGTTGGCTTTATTTATGGTAGGGTAGAATGTAGCAGTCACTGTCTGCTTTGGGATCTTGAAGTGGTGATTCTACCCTACAGGTTAGGCTACTTTTACCATACTTGGGTCAGCAGCAGCACCGGTCCAGGTTGGCCTCATATTGTGTCATGGGTGTGGGAGGTGGATACATTGAGTGTGATAGTGGGTTTGCAGCTGGCCTCCCATTTAGAATAATATGTTACTGTATGTATGCAGATGTTGATATTACTTAGTGGGGACGTACTTTCTGTGCCACCATACTTTGTATGTCCATTCTCTCTTGCTCATTTAGCTAGTACTTTGATATGTAAATAGTTTAAATAGTTTAAATTGAATAAAGCCATCTTTCCTTTTAACCTTATATATGTGGCTGTGTCAATATTTTATTATAGTTATGGCTCAGAGGTTTACCTTGCACTGGATGGGGCAGGCACATATCAGGTGATAGGGCATTTAATGATTTCACAGAAATGATTTCACAGTGTTTTACTGTCTCTTAATAAAATCACTAGAAATATGCAGTTTAGTTTTTCCTCTTGACAAACTTTGTATTAGTTTTCCTTTATACATGTAGCAAGCACTTTTGTTCAAAAGAAAAAAAAAGTCTGTTAAAAAGAAGTGTATTTCCTAGAGATAAGCGGGTTCAGTTCTCAGAGAACCGAACCCCCCCAAACATCCTGTTCTGACCCCAGATTCGAGTCCAGCTTGGGACTTCCCACTATACTCGGAAACCAGAACGAACAAAACATCATCATACATCAGATTTTCGCGGGTTTTGGATTCCATATAAAGAGCTGTGCATCACTGCCATTTTCACTCCAGACTTGGAGAGTGGGGGAGACAGACCTCTGTCTCTGTGGGTGGTGACGTTGGGTGGGGTCAGTGTGTGCTCTGCGTGAGTGCTGCACCAGTCACTGTGGTGTACCTGTGCTGTTAGGGGTGCTGTCCTGGCTGTCACTGGTGTTCAATTTTCATGTGCTGTTAGGGGTGCTGCAGTTGTACATGGTGGTTGTTGTCCTGGCTGTCACTGTGTTGTACAGGGGCAGGAGCACTGTCCTCCTGTATGCTGTAAAAATATAGGGGTGCTGCTGTTAAAATAATATTACACTGACCCTGTATGTTGTAAAAATTCAGGGGAGCAGTAAAATAAATGTACACTGGCCCTGTCTTGTTTGCTGTAAAAAATTATAGGGTGCAGTTGTTAAAATAAAAGCACACTGGTCCTGTATGATGTAAAAATGTAGGTGAGGTGCTGTTAAAATAATATTATACTGCCCTGTATGCTGTAAAAAATCAGGGGTGCAGTACAAAAAAGCACACTGGCCCTGTCATGTATGCTGTAAAAATTCAGGGGTGCGGTTGTTAAAATAAAAGCACAATGCTCCTTTATGATGTAAAAATATGAGTGCTACTGCTAAAGTAGTATTACACTGGCCCTGTATGCTGTAAAAATTCTAGAGTTGCAGTAAAATAAATGTACACTGGCCCCGTCTTGTATGCTGCAAAAATTCTAGGGTGCAGTAAAATAAATGTACACTGGCCCTGTCATGTATGCTGTAATAATTCTAGGGAGCAGTGAAAATCAATGTACACTGGCCCTGTCTTGTATGCTTAAAATTACAGGGGCAGTTGTTAAAAGAAAAGCACATTGGTCCTGTATGATGTAAAAATATAGGGGAGCTGCTGCTAAAATAATATTATACTGCCCTGTATGCTGTAAAAATTCAGAGGTGCAGTTAAAAAAAAAAGCACACTGGCCCTGTCTTGTAAGCTGTAAAAATTCAGGGGTGCAGTTGTTAAAATAAAAGCACAATGCTCCTTTATGATGTAAAAATATAGGAGTGCTGCTGTTACAATAATATTACACTGGCCCTGTATGCTGTAAAAATTCAGGGGTGTAGAAAAATAAACGTAAACTGGCCCTATCTTGTATGCTGTAAAAATTCAAGGGTAAAGTTGTTAAAATAAAAGCGCGGCTTCCGGTTCCGGCGTTGCATGGAGTGACACGCAGCTCGTGTAGCTCCGGTGCCTGCCGCCACTAACAAACCCATACCGCCCGTTCTGGGCGTCCACTGAGCGGCCTGCCATACCCGCTCACCCCCTGCAGCTCCGGCCACCCTGTATGGACCGTTTTCTGGCCCCCGTGATGCAGGGAAAGAACTCCCGCGCCAGGTCTGAGGCCCGCGGCTCAGCTTCTAAAATGGCCGCCGCGGCCTCCATAGACGCCGGAGCCCGCTCAGCGGCTGCACCCGCTGCTCCTGCAGCCCTTCCCCCCTCCAGCTCTCCTGCCCTGGTGGGCTCCGCGGCTGCGGGAACCCCATCGCCCTTAGATGTACCTGGGCACCCGTTATTCTTTGCTGATATCGTCAGGGCGGTAAAAGAAACTGTCCAGCCTTTATTCCAGGAACAAACACAGTTGCATGCTGCTGCATTACAACAGGCTGTCCTGGATATCAAAAGCCAATACAAACAGCTGTCTAAATGTGTTTTACAAGTGGAACATACTGCTGGTGAGAATTTCCAACAAATCGCCGAACTTTCTGATATCTCTGCTAAACTGCAGAAAACTGAAAACCTGGTATGGTCAAAGATCGACGACCTGGAAAATAGGTCACAATAACCTTCGGCTTATCAGGCTTCCAGAGTCGGTTAAGGGACAGGCTCTTTATCATTTCCTCCGACATACTCTTCCGGATCTTCTTGGAATTCCAGATGTCTGCTCGGACCTAGTGGTGGAACGTGCGCATAGAACGGGCCCCACCCGACCTTCCTCCACTTCACCACGACCGCGTGCTGTGCTTTTCCAGTGTCTCAACTTTCTCCATAAAGAGGCTCTCTGGTCAGCTTCCCGTCGTGTACGGGATCTTGTTTGGGAAGATGCCAAATTGTTACTCTTCCAGGATTTTTCTCCGGAACTCACCAGACTCCGCAAGGCATTCTCACCTGTATGCTCTAAATTGGTCCAGGAGGGCCGAAAATTCGCACTGCTCTACCCTGCACACCTGAGTATCTTTGACGGCACATCCTTTAAGGACTTTCATACCCCGGAGGATGTTGCTGCTTATCTTTCGGAAGCCGCCACCTCTGACCCATCGCTGAAATAGCTGTGCTCTCCTGAATCTGATCTTGAACTCTCCTCTCCCCTTGTTGCTCTGTTGCCGCATATTTTCTTTCCCTAAACCTGTGGACTATGTGATCCTCTGTTGGTCTATTTGGACTTGCTCACCACATCCACGCTGGTCCTATAGGTGATGTATATGCACCTCTGGAGTAACATAAGTGCATTCTCTGATATGCGTTCCCATCTATACATGTTTGTTCTCGTGAAGTTATATGTCCATGCTACCTGTTTTATGTTCAACCTCCACCTGTTTGATATTATCTTGGCCCTCACCTCCATGCCCCCATCTCCCCGTCCCTTCTCCTCCCCGTGATCCTGCTGGTAGATTCCTTATTCTTGAGATTTTACTTCATAACACCAAATATGTTTTATGTACTGTTTATGCCCCAAATTCTTATTCAAAGGTATTTTTCAAGAGTCTTATTACTAAATTGTGCCCATTTATGTCTCTCCCAATGATTGTGGGCGGAGACTTCAATGTTGTGGCCTACGCTTATATGGACTCGAATTCCTCCGCTCGTGCACGCCCTCCCCCTGCCCTAGGTGTCCCCTTCTTTGCTCAGCAATTACATCTGACTGATGCTTGGAGATTCCTCCACCCTACTGATAGTGAGTACTCGTGTCTCTCGGCTGCCCATGGCACCTTGTCCAGAATTGATTTTTTATTGCTGTCGGATTCTCTGATCCCTCAAAGTAGTGAGGCTCAGATGGAAACGATATCCCTTTCTGATCATGCCTTGGCCTGGGTTTGCTTAACCACTTCGCTAGATCGCGTCTCTTTTAAGTGTTGGCATTTCCCGACTTCCTTCACCTACTCATTGCAGTTTCGGAATAGGTTGGAGGTATTTTGGGAGGAGTTCAGACTGGATAATACAAGCACTTTTGAGACTGATCCTTTACTGTTTTGGCAGACCTCCAAGGCAGTTCTCCAGGGTAGGCTTGTGGAATATGTTTCCTCGAGAAAGAAGCAGTTTCTTTCTGAATTTAAAACATCTCAACGATGCTTAACGGATGCTTACCAACAATTTAAACAGTCTCCCTCTCCTGTCTCAAAGAAAACATACTTAGAATGTAAATCCCAATTTAACACTGTATTAGCACTAATGGGAGATCGTCATAACTTTCACAAAAACCACCGTTTTTACAGATTTTGCAATAAAACAGGCCGTCTCCTTTCTAATATTCTGCGGGGATCTGTGCCTTCCTCGGTGATCCAGTCGCTTAAACGCGGTGATGGCTCGTTGGCTACTAAGTCTGTAGACATGGCGCAACTCCTCTCAGAATTTTACACGGACATTTATGCCCATTCCCCTGTTGATGTCCCCACTAAAACTTCTTTCTGGCATTTTGTCTCCCTACCCCAAATCCCGTCTTCGGTTGCTGAGGGCTTCTGCTCCCCAATTACTGCTCGGGAGGTGGAGGCTGCTATCAAACATTTAAAACCCTTAAAAGCCCCTGGACCTGATGGGTTCTCTGGCGAATTCTATAAAATGCTCCAGCCTAAACTGCTGGATATTTTGGTTCTGGTGTTTAATGCAATTCTAACCTCTCACTCCCTCCCTTTATACTTTAATGATGCTCTGGTCCGTCTTCTTCCCAAGCCCGGGAAGGACCCCCATCTCCCCGGCTCCTACCGCCCCATTTCTCTCCTCAATGTTGACTATAAACTTTTTACAAAAATTATGGCTGACAGATTAAAGGGAGTGCTTCCCTCAATTATTCATCCGGATCAAACCGGTTTCATCTCGGGTAGGCATTCCACTAATAATATCCGTAAAGTTCTTGCAGCGGCTAGCTGGTTGCACTCCAGCGGAGACCCAGACCCCCAATACGTCCTTTCATTGGACGCGGAGAAGGAATTTGACCTTGTTACCTGGGATCACCTGCATACTACGCTGGAGAGGTTTGGGTTTCCGCTGGACCTGATCAACATGCTCCGAAATTTATATTCCCCCTCCTCTTCCCGTATTATGTGTAATGGCTACTTATCTGCACCCATTCCCCTTCACAGGGGCACCAGGCAGGGCTGCCCCCTCTCCCCACTCTTATTTGCCATCGTCATAGAGCCCGTGGCTATTAAGTTGCATCACCTTCCCGGATACTCTGGAGTCCTGGTCCGTGACCATGAGCTTTGTGTGAGTTTATTCGCGGATGATATGCTCCTCTTTATTTCAAATCCTGAGACCTCTATCCCACCAATTATGCAAGTCATTACTGAGTTTGGTACCTTTGCAGGGTATCGTGTTAATGCTTCCAAGTCTGAACTCTTCCCACTCACTCCGGCTGCTTGTGCGTGCACCTCCTCACCTATCCTTACTCAATTCCAGATGAATACTACGAAACTTAAATACTTGGGTATATATTTTCCAGTAAATATCTCAGATTTATATTCAGCCAACTATACAGAGGTTTTTAACAGGGTGTCACAGTTGCTGTCCACCTGGTCCTCTCTACCTGTCTCTCTATTAGGGAGAGTAGCCATCCTGAAGAGCATTGCGTTCCCTAAAATCTCTTATCTCCTCCAGATGATCCCTATCCAGCCCCCTAGCAAAGATTTATTGTTATATGATAAACTGTTTTTTAAATTCCTTTGGAACCATAAAAGATCTCGGATCTCCCTTCCTAAGCTTAAGCTTCCTCGCGCTAAGGGTGGGCTGGCTGTCCCTGACCTCTTGGCATTCTTCCGGGCTGTGAATTTTAGATATATCTCGGATTTGCTATTAGGACCTCCTCATATGTTAATTATGATATAGAGCAAGATCTTGTGTATCCCTATGATCTCAAAGCGCTGCTACACACCCCAAAACCCCTCCTCCCATCTCTGGCGCATTCCAATATTCTTTTTTGGGATACTTACTGCTCTTGGGGAGCCATAAACAAAGCTCTGCACCGAAACCCAAAATATTCCCCATTTATTTGTTTTTGCGGAAACCCCTGTTTCACTCCACCTTTTGACAATACCAAATTCCTTGCGTGGAAGTCTAGGGGCATTGCCCTTATTCGTGACGTATTTGACCTGGGTGGACCTGTGCTGTCATTTGTGGAATTAGCCGAGAGACACGGTGTGCCCTCATCTGATTTCTTTATGTTTCTCCAAGTTCGTCATTTTGTACAATCTCTCCCCATCCCTCCTGTGCACGAGCGGAGGATGGACCCTCTGTCCCCATTATTGGTCACGTTACCGACTCTTTCATACAAAGTCAGCTGGTTGTACCAGGATTTGTTACCTAGCAAGCCTGACGTTCTCTGGCGCCCTATGTTATCTAAATGGTCAAGTGAGTGGTCCTGGGATCCGGAGGTGAACTGCTTCCTTTACCCCCTCCCCTCTATCCTGAAAGCCCTGCATTCTGCTCAGCTTCAGGAAATCCACTTTAAATTTTTACATCGGGCTTATATTGCCCCAGGACAGCATAAATATATGGTCTCTACAGACTCTGGACACTGTCTCAAGTGTAAAGCACCGAATGCCCTTTTTATGCACAATTTCTGGCACTGTCCAAAGATCAAAAGGTTCTGGAATAAGATACTGTGGTATGTAAGATCTACTTTCCAGATTGTGCTCCCTCTGGACCCAGCAGCGCTCCTTGGCCTTAACACCCCCCTCTCAAGCTCATTATGTCCCATTTCTGTATGTTTTGCTGACTTTGGGAAATAAATTAATTTTAAATCATTGGATATATAGAACTTCTCCCTCTCTTGCTAACCTCAAGTCCCTTCTTACTACTACGTTATATTTTGAGCGTCAATCTACTCTCCCAGACCTTGACCGTAATGCTCTGCGTTTCTACAAGAAGTGGGGACCGTATATTGACTCTCTGCCATCTCCCCAACAACTCCACGTTCTAAAAATATTTGACTCCCTTAGTTGGGATTCTTATCGCAAATTATGTATTTCTATTGGTGATAATCCCCTTCTGGCCCCTAGGTGACACTCGTTCCCTTCCCATTGGCACGGAGCGGGATGGTCCCTTCGCTACTTATGTGTGTGCCGTGCTTCATGGGTTTTAGCATCTGCAGCCCCCCCCCCCACCTCCTCCTCCCTATTAATTCATATCCATGTCTTTGTTGTTCTGCTCTTTTTCTTTCTCTGTTGCTGTATTATTAATTTCGTCAGTATGTATTAGTGTGCAGATTTTATACTGTATATTATACTTTCGGTCTGGACTTTTGACAATATGTACTACTGTTGGTGTGAAGCTGCATTGACACGGTTTCCCATGCTGTTTAAATTTACCCACGGCATCAGTGGTGGTTTTCAATGCTTAGTCTTACCCTCTGTTGCCTACCTGTACCAGGCATATATTTCATCTGCACTTTGTATTGTACTGTACTGCATTGTTTTCTATGTCTTTTGTGGAAAAAACCCAATAAATATATTTTCAAAAAAATAAATAAAAGCGCAATGGTCCTTTATGCAGTAAAAATATAGTATTGCTGGTGTTGAAATAATATTACACTGGCCCTGTATGCTGTAAAAATTCTAGGGTGCAGTAAAATAAATGTACACTGGTCCTGTCTTGTATGCTGTAATAATTCTTGGGTGCAGTGAAAATCAATGTACACTGGCCCTGATTTGTATGCTGTAAAAATTCAGGTGTGCAGTTGTTAAAATAAAAGCACACTGATCCTGTATGCTGTAAAAAGAAAGGAGTGATGCTGTTAAAATAATGTTGCACTGGCCCTGTATGCTGTAAAAATTCAGGGGTGCAGTTGTTAAAATAAAAGCACTCAGGTCTTGTATGCTGTAAAAATACAAGGGTGCAGTGAAAATAAATGTACACTGGCCTTGTCTTATATGCTATAAAATTACAGGGGTGTCATGAAAATACAGGGGTGCTGGCACTGTCCGCTGTTGCAATGTCTAGGCCTGACCTTCACAACACTGTATGGGAAGAGGAGGGTCCTACCACCATTTGCACACCCTCTGCAAGTGCTGGGAGGAGCACCGCCAGTCCAGTTGCTGATATTGAGATTGAGGATGTCACTATAGAAATAGAGCAGGATGAGGACAATATGGGTGGAGCTGGCCCTGCAGAGAAAGTTGACGATGAGTATTCTGATGGTGATGTGGTTTGTTTGAATAAGGCACCAGTGGAGACAGTTTTTTTTCCATGGGATGAAAAAGCCCATTGTCATGCCTGGGCAAAATACCAAAAAAGCCTCCTCTTCGGTGTGGAATTATTTCTCCACAAATCTGGACAACAGGTGTCAAGCCATCTGTTGCCTTTGTCAGTCCATAATAAGTACGGATAAGGACATTAACTACCAAGGAACATCCTCCCTTATACATCACCTGCAGCGCATTCATCATAAGTCATTGTTAAGTTCAGAAACTTTGGGTAATAGTGTAAGCAGTCCACAAACACCTAAATGATGTGGTTTTATTTAAATATTATTTCTCTGTTAGGATGAAGATGTATCGGGGGAATCTGAGTATGAGGATGACATCTTGGAACTGTAGAGCCAGTTTGTGTAAGAAGAAATTAATTGCTTCTTTTTTGTTGGGGGCCCAAACAAACTAATCATTTCAGCCAGTCATGTGGCAGACACCTGTCACTGAAATTATTAGTTTGTTAAAATGTGCATGTCCTGTTTATATACCGTAAGGGTGGGTGGGAGGGCCCAAGAACAATTCCATTTGCACATCTTTTCTTTGCCACATCATTCCAGGGGTACCCTATATGGGGTGCTGCGCCTCTGCCCTATCAGTCCAGGTGTGCTTCCCCACTGCAGTTTAAGTCCAAGGGTATTGTTGCCTATGTGCTGTGTAATTCTCCAGGGGTGCTGCCTATGCTGTGTCCAGGGGTGCTGCTGTATAAGTCCAGGGGTGCTGCTGTACTTGATCCTAGAAGCCTAGAGCAGATATGAAACAATCCTCAACATCACAAACAGATTTGTGAAAACTAGCCGCAAAAGTGGAAATGGAAATTGCCGAAGTGTTTTTAAATAAAGTGGGGAGAGACCATATTTGTGTCCAAAGTCAGTGTGACTCAGAAGAGACTGAATCATAATCCAGCGCAACTGCCAGAGAGGTAAAATTTAGATTTTCTGCCGGAGCTCTAGAGAGAGGGTCTTCTCAATTATTTCATGTTAGGGACTCACTCAAATGAATGGCTCCAATTAGTCAACCTTAGTTTTGATTTATTATTGATGTTCCACATTTTGGGATTATTTATTTAGAGGATATGCATTTGTTGTATAGGGATCTTCTTTTCCTAAGAGCTGCGTACGGTTATTGCAAAACCTTGCGGTGTTAGAAGAACAGAATATCAGTGATCTTGCATTGCCTCAGCTTTCCATTGCACTGCAGCACTAGATGGGCCAGGAGCTCTTGTGAGGCACAGTTACTGAATAAGGCCCAGTATGGAGTCTCATGGTGGCTTACAGCCAGGAAGATGTCTGGCTTGCCAGGCTGAGGCATGCTGCGGGCACAGAGGTTAGCATTGCTTCCTCCTACAGTCCTACTTATTACAATTAGAATTAGAATCAGCTTTATTGGCCAGGTGTACTCACATACACTAGGAATTGTTTGTGGTACAGTGCATCGCCAAGTAGCAACATGAAGGGGGATTACATAGCATAAGAAGGAGGAAAAAACTTACCATACATTACAAACATTTCACATATGAGTTCATACTGCACATTGCAACTGTACGATAGACTCAACATACATGTATTAGACACATTCTACATGCTAGTGGGAGGAAGCTTTTAATGAATCTGGATCAACTTCGCGGGAATGGACCTTTAGCGTCTGCCTGATGGAAGCGGTTCAAACAGTTTGTGACCTGGGTGCTGCATATCTGCCACAATTTTCTCCGCTTGCTTCCTGACCCTTGACTGGTATAATTCCTGGATGGGAAGGAGGACAGACCCAACAATCTTTTTAACTGTCCTCACTACCCTGAAATGAGTATGAAATTAGTTTTGACTGTAGAGTGTTAGGCTCCACTAGGGCTGGGGCTTAATAACAAAAAAACTCACTGCACAGTCGTACTTAGTACTTTACTGAACCCACCCAAACTCAACTTGCCCCATCCGGGGCTGCTGTAGGGGCTCAGGACGGGCTGCTAAAACATCTAAGGGGCTGCTTTATTTAAAAATAAAATATGAATAAAATAAACAAGACACACAAGTATGCTCACATGCGTGTAATTGGGACACACAGGTATGCTCACATGCGTGTAACCGGGAGCTGTGAAAAACAAAAATAAGGCATCTGCCACAAAATATGTAAATAAAAATGCAATAAAAAATGGAAATAAAAACCACGAGATTTTCACAAAATAAGTCTCCAGACTCCATGAAGGGGAAAATATCCAATCTTGATCTTGTGGTATACGCCAGTTTATTTGCAACCCAGAATTCAATCCAAGATTATCTTAAGCCCTGAACAAGGAGAAAGGGGTTCAAATTTGGTGGCTTTGGCCCCTAGATTTTCAGTTTGTCCAGTAATGTGGTAATAATTAATAATTATATATTTGCTTGGTTGAAGTCCTTTCTGTTCCACACCAATATAGGAGTGGAGGTGAAAGCCTGTGTGTTGTTCCTGATTGCATGTGCCTCTCTAATTTATAATCACCTTCTTGACACTGTCCTCTTCCTCTTGCCTCTTCTCATAATGCGAAAAGTCATCAAAGAAGGAGGTGGTATGTTTGTAGCTAGCTATGATTTGGAGAACTTGGCGAGCTTTTTCCAGGTGTACCACCTGTCGCTGAAATGATTGGTTTAATAAACTGTGCATGTCCTGTTTAAACAAAATATGGGTAGGTGGAAGGGCCCAAGACAATTCCATCTTGCACCTCTATTTTCCTTCACATGATGTGCTGTTTGCGGCCTAGTTTTTAAAAATGCCATCCTGTCTGCCACTGCAGTACCACTCCAAGATGGGCCAGGTGTTTTTTGTCACCCACTTGTGTTGCTTAGCTTAGTTTTCCAGTGACCTCGGTGCAACCTTTTTTTTCTTTGCATTATGTGCTCTTTGGGGCTTAGTTTTTAAAACTACCATCCTGTCTGCCACTGCAGTGCCACTCCTAGATGGGCCAGGTGTTTGTGCCGCCCACTTGAGTTGCTTAGCTTAGTCATCCAGCGACCTCTGTGCTACCTTTTGGCCTAAAAACAATATTGTGAGGTGTGAGGTGTTCTGAATAGACTGGAAATGAGTGGAAATTAATGTTATTGAGGATATTAATACCGTAGGATCAAAATTACCACCAAATTCTGTGATTTTAATTGTTTTTTTCAAATATCATACAGATCCAAAACCAAAACCCAAAAGGGTGTTTTTTTCAAAACCAATCCAGATCCAAAACACAAGCGGGGATCCAGATCCAAAACCAAAACACAAAACACGAAAAGTGTCTGCTGCACATCTCTAGTATTTCAAAATAGCTTTCTCTGCTGTTGTACATTTTGCGTTGGCTATAATTCAACATTAATTGTGCTGTCAGGTTTTTTTTTAACCCAATTCTCTACCAAATATGAGGCTATCATGCTTTAACAGGTAGCATGCAGGTCAGAGTAACAGAAAACCAAATAATGTATGAATCTTCTCTGAGCATTAATCAAATCACAACAAAACTTTCCCCCATTTTTACCCACTTGTTTCAAAATTGGACATGCACTGACATGGTTGCACTAAATTAAATCACAGCCTGCCCCTGTAGCCCCAACATTTTAAAGTGGAAAGTAGTTCTGCATATTTGAAGAACTGATTTCCTACTCTTGCTCTGATAACATTTGCAGTGTAGAGGTCTTCATTTGAAGTTTCCCCATAGCTTAACGCACTGAACTCTTCACGTAGAGTGGACTTATGTGTGATCACCAGCTCCTCTGATTGCGGAACTTAGTAGGGGTACTGACCCTATAAGAAATGATCAGCTGCATATACAGGAGGCGGAGGGGTAATGTTTACAGGTCCATTTAAAGGAAATTGGGGGATAATACTATATACACTATATACCAAAGAAAACCAAGTGGCGCTTGACAATCATGTAGTAAGAAACATTTAATACAAATGCAAGTAAAATACCATGCAACAACCTCCCGGGGGTGTGATACAATGTTAAAACATAACAATGATATTAATAAACAATGTAATATATCTAAACACATGGTGTTTAATTATAGCACCAGTTAGAAACAAATAGTGAAGATTCAATTATCAATGTTAACACCGGAGTCTCAGGTTTAAGCAGAGTTCAGTGTGTACACTGAGATGTACAGCTGCAGAATATTTTCCAAATAGGTGGCTCACAGTGGCGTACTCACAGGTTGTTGCCCGTGACCCGGGTTTGATACGTTATTCATCGTAAGCATCATCCAAGAAACAGCAAACACAATAAAAAAAACCCATAGAACACTCAGACACAATTATAAATATTACCTCATTTAATATTAACTTAGAAAAAGAAAGAGAACTGCCATGAGATTGATCTTTTTTTCTAACTGTACAACAGGAGGTGGAGTATTGATAACTATTGTACATCATGGAAAGTTGGTCAAAATCAGGTAAAAATCCATTTTTTTTACAATGGATGTTTTGTCATAATATTTAGTTTTAGATCTGTATTTTCTTTAGAAATTGATAAAAAAAAAACTAAAATCACATATCTCTGTAATTATTTGTTCCTACAGTATACTTCATCTCAATATAATTAATTTCCAGTCCTAACCAGTAAATTTTGACCACTTCACAGATCATAATATTGTTTTCATCTAGTTTAGGCCAAAGGCTGCTTACTACAGATGGTGCCACGCTAGTTGTGACTCTGTCTTTGCCTAGGCTTGCCCACCTATGTGCGCCTAGGACTCGGTGTCTCTGTCTCTGACTGGGCGCGCATGCATGTGATGGAGACGTGCCCCATTCACTTGAATGGAGATCGTCTCCATCCACATGCCCGGACAGAGACGCTCTGAATGGGAGCGTCTCTGTGCACTCCCAGCGTGACTAGGTGGACGGATCACCTAGTCACGCCAGGAGTGCCCGTTTGCGATGGATCACCTCAGATGAGCGCGACTCCATCTTTAAGTGACAGAGCAGTGGCACAAACACATGGTAGTTTATAACATATCTAAAAAACATTGCCATACATGAGTGGCAAAAAAAAGTGGTACAAGATGATATTATCCATGGGACCTCTCATCCACCCTTATGTTGTATTCTAAGAAGGACATGCACAGTTTGACAAACCAAGCACTTAAGCGACAGGAACTGGCACTTTTGTGGCTGAAGTGCTTCCTTTGTTTGAGCCCCCACAAAAAAGCTACCAATGGGCTTAAGGTAGCTAAGAGTGTTGTTAGCCCTCTCTACAGCTGGAAGAGTTCATTATTCTCATCCAATTCCTAACCCTCATCACTGTTTACATCATCCTCACACAATATTAATCTATCCCTGCTGGAATCCACCATTACAGAAGTTTCTGTACTTATAAGTAATTGGCTGTAAAGGTCTCCTTCGTGGAATATACAAAGAAAAAATAGTATACACCTGCGCTGGAACAGTGGAGGCAGCAAACGAAAATCTTCCAGTGTTATCAAAATAGGAATAAATAGGGAACATAGAAGAAATATGTGATATTCAATCTGCGCCAAACAAATGAAGGGTAATAGATACTTATTTTCGAGAACGGTCCATATATAATTTTCAAAAAGTCCCAATGTCTTGTTTCCTTAAATACAACCGAGAGACGGTCTCCTCCAAATGGATACCATATGTAAAAGAGAACATACAAAGAAATCCAATGTGTAGTATAGTTTTAAAAGTCTGGATAAGAGGTAATAAGGGAAGATCCGATAATACTCTTTAATTCCGTGAACTTCAAAGATTATAGGGTCACCCCAAAATCGTGCACTGATCAAAGGAATGGATGCTCACTCTTAGGCTTACATAGAGAAAAAGGTCCTATGCTTATAAAGGTATCTTTACTTTATACGTCTCCGATTGGCACCAAAGTGAACCTAATTCATACAGCCAGAAGAAAATCACGCTTACACGTATGCTTACTTGTAGCGAGTATTGTAAGTTCATGTAAAGGTTTCTTTAAAATTCTTCCCCTGCTGTCAAGAATTTCCTCACAAATCCATACCAGTAGGTCGTGAAAAAAAAATAATAAAAGCAGGTCTCAGGCTAAAAGAACATTTCTCATACCTGTACAACTTTATATACAGTATATGTAATTAAAATGTAAGATATCAAACACGCTTACACGTGTGCTTACTTGAAATGGATATGGTCAAATCCCGTAGCGTTTTCTTTTCCTCCCCACACAATTGATTTGATTCCCAAAACACACAACTGTTTGTAAATAAAAACGGTGTTTATTGGGTACATAAAATAACAAATAAAACAACAAAACAACAAATGGGACACCAAGCTGTCAAAGCCTGACCTGGGTCATAGATTGAATTTCACAACTCAGTGGATATCGAACAAAAAGGGCCCATCTATTCTCACCACTAGGCTGGATGCCACAGGTACAGGTCCGGGTGTCCCAAGTTAAAAACACTCCACCAACGCGTTTCGACTCGTATGGTCTTCCTCAGGGTAGTGTAATGGATCACAGAGCTCTCTATTTATGCTCTGTATAGTCCCACCCACTGTTATTCAGATTGGGTAGCACTATGTGTATTTTAGTGAGTGTGGGGAAAATGTGCCTATTTAAAGTGAAATAACTAAAATGTTAGTTCATAATTTCTAAATTTACATTCCTTTGTTAAGATGATAAATTAATTTTTTTTTTAATATACAGACACATTTATCGGTTGCCACTAGCAACTTTGTAACTGGCCAATCATATTATGCCACGTTTGAAAGCGTCCCTAGGGTCTCCATAGGAACGATGAACTTAACCTATAAGAATGGAGCCGTGGGTGACGTACTTCCGCTACCGTGCGTTCCAGCGGTGCCGGGTAATGACATGTTCTACACATGGGTGTTGTTGTAAGCGCTCTCATTGGCTAGCCTGTAGAGTGTACTTCGGGCTGTGTGTTAAACTATTTCCGTTGGGACCACCGGTGACGTACTTCCGTTTAGTGCGTTCCACCCGTGTGTTCCAGCGGTGCCGGGTAATGACATGTTCCACACGTGAGCGTTGTTGTAAGCGCTCACATTGGCTAGCCTGTAGAGTGTACTTCGGGCTGTGTGTTAAACTATTTCCGTTGGGACCGCCGGTGACGTACTTCCGTTTAGTGCGTTTCACCCAGACTTTGGAATGTTATAGATATGCGTTCCACCGGCCCTTATTATACTATGTTCTCTTGCGTGCCAAATAGCGGACCAACATTAAGTGTTACAAAATAACATAACATATAAATAAGACTTTAGTCTCATAACTAAATCACATGAAAATAAAATATGATATTAGGGTAAGATGACACAATAAAATGTAGCAGCAAGGTAGATTGCCGGGGAATAGCTGAATACATAAATAAAGAGATATGAAGGAATTAACATAGGTACACGAAGCCTTGATGGTGACCAGAGAACAGTTCTATTAATAATATAATTCTAGCCTCTTTATATGTATAATAGAAAATATAAATTAACCACAATTAATTATATTGGGGTTTGTTTTTTTTTTGTTTTTTTCCCCGTCTATCTAGGAGAGATCCCCGATTTGCAGTAGAGACAAAAAATGGATATAATATTTTTCATCATAAAAACCATTTCAGCTCGAAGTCCGCATTTAAGCCCAACGGGATGAGTGTTTTCATATCATAAATATATTTCATCTCCGTTTGAGCTAACGAGGTGGCAATATCTTTCTTCCTCCAATTACTATTAACTTTTTTGATCCCAATAACTAGAGAAATAGAATCGGGGGAACAGTTATGTGTGTTTCTAAAATGACTGGAGAGGTTATGTTTGTCAAAACCCTTTCTTATATTTCGTGTGTGTTCACCCCATCTTTCTTTTAGGGATCGAGATGTGCGACCCACATATTGTAGATTACAACTGCATTGTATAACATAGACGCAGTTTTTACTGTTACACGTGATGAATTCCTTAATAGGGTATTTTTCTCCGGTGGCAGTGGATATGATCTCAGTAACCTTTTTTGGGGTGTATTTATGTGCTTTACACATAACACAGTCTCCACATCTATGGAACCCTACCGTTTTTATTCTCCCCATTTTCTTCTCTGGAAGAGCACTTTTCACCAATTTTGATCTTAAATTGTTTGCTTTTTTATAGACAAACTGTGGTCTTTCTGGAATGATTTCCTTTAATAAGGGATCATTTGTGAGAATGTGCCAATGCTTCTTTATAGTTCTTTCTATTTCTTTATATTGAGTATTAAATTGCGTGATAAACGGTACTTTTTTTGCTGGTATCACGGTTTTATCTTTATATTTTAATAGCCTAATATGTTCTAAACTCTTTATTTCCTCAACTGTATTAGTAATCTCTTCCTCTTTATATCCTTTCTCTATAAATTGAGTATTCATTTCCGATGCCTGTTTCTCAAATGTGGTAATTTGGGAACAATTCCTTCTAATCCTCTGTATTTGACTTCTTGGAATACTTTTCAACCACACAGGGTGGTGATTGCTTGTTCTTGGTATATATGTATTATTGTCCGTTGGTTTAATGTAATTTTTTGTTTCTATGGTATTATTTTCAATGTAGATACATAAATCCAAGAAATGGACTTCCTTCGTACTGATTTCAAAAGTAAGTTTGATATTATAGGTATTAATATTCAAACTATCACAAAAATTCTTCAGATCTTTCTCCTCTCCTTGCCAGACAAATATAATGTCATCTATAAATCTTTTCCAAATCTTAATATTATGTAGATGAATATTATTGTTCCAAATACAGTGATCCTCCCAGTACCCCATAAACATGTTCGCATACGCAAGGGCAAACTTTGTGCCCATGGCTGTTCCTTGTATTTGTTGGTAAAAATGATCTTTAAACCAGAAAAAATTGTTCCTAAGGATAAAGTCGATTGATTCTTTTAAAAATTCTATTTTGTTCTTTTCCATATTGCTTTTTTGTAGATAATAATCAACTGCATTTACTCCCATAGTGTGATCAAGAATAGAATAAAGGGAGCTGACATCGGCTGTAACTAAAAACCAGCCCTCTTCCCAGGTTAGCTCTTCGAGTACATTTAACATGTTTATAGTGTCCTTCAAATAAGATTTTATCCCCACCACCTCTGGTTGAAGGTGGTGGTCCACATATTCAGACAAATTTGCTGTAATGGAGTCTGTACCTGCAACAATCGGTCGTCCTGGGGGGTTGTTCAGGTCTTTGTGGATTTTTGGAAGTAAATAAAAAACCGGGAGACTGGGATTTTTATTTATAATGAAGCCTGCCTCTTTTTCATTAATAGTGTTGTGGGATTTATATTTTGTTATTAATAATTCAATTTCCTTCTGAATTCTAATACTCGGATCTCCTCTTAATACCTTATATGTATTTTTGTCATTTAGCTGTCGGAGGGCTTCGGATTCGTAGTCTTCCTTGTTCATAACCACAATGCTTCCCCCCTTATCAGCAGGTTTAATGACGATAGTTTCGTTTTGTTCCAGTGATTTTATGGCCTCTCTTTCCTTCCTCGTAATGTTTGGATGTCCATATTTCTTTGGTACGTTCCTATCCAAATCCTCCTCTACTAATTTGGTAAAGGCAACCTTTCATGTGCACAGGAAAATTTAAGATCAAAATTGGTGAAAAGTGCTTTTCCAGAGAAGAAAATGGGGAGAATAAAAACTGTAGGGTTCCATAGATGTGGAGACTGTGTTATGTGTAAAGCACATAAATACACCCCAAAAAAGGTTACTGAGATCATATCCACTGCCACTGGAGAAAAATACCCTATTAAGGAATTCATCACGTGTAACAGTAAAAACTGCGTCTATGTTATACAATGCAGTTGTAATCTACAATATGTGGGTCGCACATCTCGATCCCTAAAAGAAAGATGGGGTGAACACACACGAAATATAAGAAAGGGTTTTGACAAACATAACCTCTCCAGTCATTTTAGAAACACACATAACTGTTCCCCCGATTCTATTTCTCTAGTTATTGGGATCAAAAAAGTTAATAGTAATTGGAGGAAGAAAGATATTGCCACCTCGTTAGCTCAAACGGAGATGAAATATATTTATGATATGAAAACACTCATCCCGTTGGGCTTAAATGCGGACTTCGAGCTGAAATGGTTTTTATGATGAAAAATATTATCTCCATTTTTTGTCTCTACTACAAATCGGGGATCTCTCCTAGATAGACGGGAAAAAAAAAAAAAAAAAACCCAATATAATTAATTGTGGTTAATTTATATATATATTTTCTATTATACATATAGAGAGACTAGAATTATATTATTAATAGAACTGTTCTCTGGTCACCATCAAGGCTTCGTGTACCTATGTTAATTCCTTCATATCTCATTTATTTATGTATTCAGCTATTCCCCGGCAATTCTACCTTGCTGCTACATTTTATTGTGTCATCTTACCCTAATATCATATTTTATTTTCATGTGATTTAGTTATGAGACTAAAGTCTTATTTATATGTTATGTTATTTTGTAACACTTAATGTTGGTCCGCTATTTGGCACGCAAGAGAACATAGTATAATAAGGGCCGGTGGAACGCATATCTATAACATTCCAAAGTCTGGGTGAAACACACTAAACGGAAGTACGTCACCGGCGGTCCCAACGGAAATAGTTTAACACACAGCCCGAAGTACACTCTACAGGCTAGCCAATGTGAGCGCTATAAATGTGTCTGTATATTAAAAAAAAATTAAATTTATCATCTTAACAAAGGAATGTAAATTTAGAAATTATGAACTAACATTTTAGTTATTTCACTTTAAATAGGCACATTTTCCCCACACTCACTAAAATACACATAGTGCTACCCAATCTGAATAACAGTGGGTGGGACTATACAGAGCATAAATAGAGAGCTCTGTGATCCATTACACTACCCTGAGGAAGACCATACGAGTCGAAACGCGTTAGTGGAGTGTTTTTAACTTGGGACACCCGGACCTGTACCTGTGGCATCCAGCCTAGTGGTGAGAATAGATGGGCCCTTTTTGTTCGATATCCACTGAGTTGTGAAATTCAATCTATGACCCAGGTCAGGCTTTGACAGCTTGGTGTCCCATTTGTTGTTTTGTTGTTTTATTTGTTATTTTATATACCCAATAAACACCATTTTTATTTACAAACGGTTGTGTGTTTTGGGAATCAAATCAATTGTGTGGGGAGGAAAAGAAAACGCTACGGGATTTGACCATATCCATTTCAAGTAAGCACACGTGTAAGCGTGTTTGATATCTTACATTTTAATTACATATACTGTATATAAAGTTGTACAGGTATGAAAAAATGTTCTTTTAGCCTGAGACCTGCTTTTATTTATTTTTTTCACGACCTACTGGTATGGATTTGTGAGGAAATTCTTGACAGCGGGGGAAGAATTTTAAAGAAACCTTTACATGAACTTACAATACTCGCTACAAGTAAGCATACGTGTAAGCGTGATTTTCTTCTGGCTGTATGAATTAGGTTCACATTGGTGCCAATTGGGGACGTATAAAGTAAAGATACCTTTATAAGCATAGGACCTTTTTCTCTATGTAAGCCTAAGAGTGAGCATCCATTCCTTTGATCAGTGCACGATTTTGGGGTGATCCTATAATCTTTGAAGTTCACGGAATTAAAGAGTATTATCGGATCTTCCCTTATTACCTCTTATCCAGACTTTTAAAACTATACTACACATTGGATTTCTTTGTATGTTCTCTTTTACATATGGTATCCATTTGGAGGAGACCGTCTCTCGGTTGTATTTAAGGAAACAAGACATTGGGACTTTTTGAAAATTATATATGGACCGTTCTCGAAAATAAGTATCTATTACCCTTCATTTGTTTGGCGCAGATTGAATATCACATCTTTGTTCTATGCTCCTTCGTGGAATGTCCAGTTCTTTTTGATGAACATCATATTTTCCCTTTTTTTTCAGGTAGTAGCCTCCTCAGCCGATCACTGACAAGGTATCCGGCTGTGCTGAAACCTCTTTCTGAGTACACACTGGAAAGTAGCCAGCTCAAGTGGATACAAAACAAGTTTGGCATCCAAATTTCCTTTTATTTCCTTCCACTACTCAAAGAAACTCTCTGACATGCCTATTTATTTAAATAATCCGCCAACATTCTTTGGACATTGACGAAAAAGTTGTAACTAATTTTGGGAGAATTTTTATTTTTTATTTTTAGCAGCAGCAGTTTCCAGAGAAACTGAGGGTGGAGCTATTGTCTTGTCATGTACCTCTTGAGCTGTCAACTTGCTCACCAGGAGTTCTTTGCATCTCAAGCATGGTATCCAAAACATAGTGATCCAATTTTAAGATATTTACAACCCTTGGATACTGGTGAAGCAAATAAAAGACTTGATCTACAAGTCTTACATACTTTTCTTCATCTCCTCCTTCAATTTCTAAAGCTCCTTTTCCAAAAGTGTATTAGGGAAATCACCTTACTCAAGCTGGCAGTGTATGACCTCTCTTCACATGTAACTACTTCAAATGGTTTCAGCACCTTGCACAACACAGAAAGTATTCTCCACTGTGCTTGAGTAAGGTATATTCCCCCTTCTCTCCCAGGGTGTAGTATGGTATGCCGGCGTCCGGGTTACCGGCGGCCAGCATACCGGTACCGGGATCCTGACCGCTGGCATACTGACAGCTAAGCAAGTGCAAATGAGCCCCTTGTTGGCTCGCTGTGCTCACCACGTTGCAGGCACGGTGGCACGCTACGCATGCCGCGCTATTTATTCTCCCTCCAGGGGGGTTGTGGACCCCCAGTGCCGGGATCCTAACAGCCAGCATACTGAATACCACCCCTCTCCCAATGTCACATCTTGTGTATCTTTGGATGACTTTTTACTGTTCCTCCATCTGCTGAAGCATATAAAAGATGTAATTCCTCTTGTTAATACCACATTAAACTGTTTTTGCAGGTGCTACAGTCTTCGGCATGCAGCTGCTGAATGCTGAAAATGTCCCAAAATATTTTGGTTCTTCTGCATGCCCCTGTCATTTCTAAAAAAAAACCTACAATATCAAGCTGATTGTGTGAGCAAAACATGGGATGTGTTCCACAATATTTGTGGCATTATCATAAAACACAAATCCTGAGGAGAATCCTAGTGGGTTAAACCATTTTGCTATGACATCCCTTCATTTTTCAACAAAGTTGTCAGCGGTATATTAGAGATGAGCGGGTTCGGTTCCTCGGAATCCGAACCCGCCCGAACTTCAGCTTTTTTTACACGGATCCGAGCGACTCGGATCTTCCCGCCTTGCTCGGTTAACCCGAGCGCGCCCGAACGTCATCATGACGCTGTCGGATTCTCGCGAGGCTCGGATTCTATCGCGAGACTCGGATTCTATATAAGGAGCCGCGCGTCGCCGCCATTTTCACACGTGCATTGAGATTGATAGGGAGAGGACGTGGCTGGCGTCCTCTCCATTTAGATTAGAAGAGAGAGAGTGAGATTGAGACAGAGACACTTGATTTACTGGAGCTTAGGAGTACTAGAGAGTGCAGAGTTTACTAGTGACTGACCACTGACCAGTGACCACCAGTGCAGTTTTATTTAATATAATCCGTTCTCTGCCTGAAAAAAACGATACACAGTGACTCAGTCACATACCATATCTGTGCTCAGCCCAGTGTGCTGCATCATCTATGTATAATATCTGACTGTGCTCACACAGCTTAATTGTGGGGGAGACTGGGGAGCAGTTATAGGTTATAGCAGGAGCCAGGAGTACATATTATTAAAATTAAACAGTGCACACTTTTGCTGCAGGAGTGCCACTGCCAGTGTGACTGACCAGTGACCTGACCACACTGACCACCAGTATAGTATACTATATTGTGATTGCCTGAAAAAGTTAAACACTCGTCGTGTGACTTGTGTGGTGTTTTTTTATTCTATAAAAAACTCATTCTGCTGACAGACAGTGTCCAGCAGGTCCGTCATTATATAATATATACCTGTCCGGCTGCAGTAGTGATATATATATATTTTTTATATCATTATTTATCATCCAGTCGCAGCAGACACAGTACGGTAGTTCACGGCTGTAGCTACCTCTGTGTCGGCACTCGGCAGTCCATCCATAATTGTATACCACCTACCCGTGTTTTTTTTTTTCTTTCTTCTTTATACATACTACATCTCATTATCATCCAGTCTATATTAGCAGCAGACACAGTACAGTACGGTAGTCCACGGCTGTAGCTACCTCTGTGTCGGCACTCAGCAGTCCATCCATAATTGTATACCACCTACCCGTGGTTTTTTTCTTCTTCTTTATACATACTACATCTCATTATCATCCAGTCTATATTAGCAGCAGACACAGTACAGTACGGTAGTCCACGGCTGTAGCTACCTCTGTGTCGGCACTCGGCAGTCCATCCATAATTGTATACCACCTACCCGTGGTTTTTTTTTCTTTCTTCTTTATACATACTACATCTCATTATCATCCAGTCTATATTAGCAGCAGACACAGTACAGTACGGTAGTCCACGGCTGTAGCTACCTCTGTGTCGGCACTCGGCAGTCCATCCATAATTGTATACCACCTACCCGTGGTTTTTTTTTCTTTCTTCTTTATACATACTACATCTCATTATCATCCAGTCTATATTAGCAGCAGACACAGTACAGTACGGTAGTCCACGGCTGTAGCTACCTCTGTGTCGGCACTCGGCAGTCCGTCCATAATTGTATACCACCTACCCGTGGTTTTTTTTTCTTTCTTCTTTATACATACTACATCTCATTATCATCCAGTCTATATTAGCAGCAGACACAGTACAGTACGGTAGTCCACGGCTGTAGCTACCTCTGTGTCGGCACTCGGCAGTCCGTCCATAATTGTATACCACCTACCCGTGGTTTTTTTTTCTTTCTTCTTTATACATACATACTACATCTCATTATCAACCAGTCTATATTAGCAGCAGACACAGTACAGTACGGTAGTCCATGGCTGTAGCTACCTCTGTGTCGGCACTCGGCAGTCCGTCCATAATTGTATACCACCTACCCGTGGTTTTTTTTTCTTTCTTCTTTATACATACTACATCTCATTATCATCCAGTCTATATTAGCAGCAGACACAGTACAGTACGGTAGTCCACGGCTGTAGCTACCTCTGTGTCGGCACTCGGCAGTCCGTCCATAATTGTATACCACCTACCCGTGGTTTTTTTTTCTTTCTTCTTTATACATACATACTACATCTCATTATCAACCAGTCTATATAAGCAGCAGACACAGTACAGTACGGTAGTCCACGGCTGTAGCTACCTCTGTGTCGGCACTCGGCAGTCCATCCATAATTGTATACTAGTATCCATCCATCTCCATTGTTTACCTGAGGTGCCTTTTAGTTGTGCCTATTAAAATATGGAGAACAAAAATGTTGAGGTTCCAAAATTAGGGAAAGATCAAGATCCACTTCTACCTCGTGCTGAAGCTGCTGCCACTAGTCATGGCCGAGACGATGAAATGCCAGCAACGTCGTCTGCCAAGGCCGATGCCCAATGTCATAGTACAGAGCATGTCAAATCCAAAACACCAAATATCAGTAAAAAAAGGACTCCAAAACCTAAAATAAAATTGTCGGAGGAGAAGCGTAAACTTGCCAATATGCCATTTACCACACGGAGTGGCAAGGAACGGCTGAGGCCCTGGCCTATGTTCATGGCTAGTGGTTCAGCTTCACATGAGGATGGAAGCACTCAGCCTCTCGCTAGAAAAATGAAAAGACTCAAGCTGGAAAAAGCACAGCAAAGAACTGTGCGTTCTTCGAAATCCCAAATCCACAAGGAGAGTCCAATTGTGTCGGTTGCGATGCCTGACCTTCCCAACACTGGACGTGAAGAGCATGCGCCTTCCACCATTTGCACGCCCCCTGCAAGTGCTGGAAGGAGCACCCGCAGTCCTGTTCCTGATAGTCAGATTGAAGATGTCAGTGTTGAAGTACACCAGGATGAGGAGGATATGGGTGTTGCTGGTGCTGGGGAGGAAATTGACCAGGAGGATTCTGATGGTGAGGTGGTTTGTTTAAGTCAGGCACCCGGGTAGACACCTGTTGTCCGTGGGAGGAATATGGCCGTTGACATGCCTGGTGAAAATACCAAAAAAATCAGCTCTTCGGTGTGGAAGTATTTCACCAGAAATGCGGACAACATTTGTCAAGCCGTGTGTTCCCTTTGTCAAGCTGTAATAAGTAGGGGTAAGGACGTTAACCACCTCGGAACATCCTCCCTTATACGTCACCTGCAGCGCATTCATAATAAGTCAGTGACAAGTTCAAAAACTTTGGCCGACAGCAGAAGCAGTCCACTGACCAGTAAATCCCTTCCTCTTGTATCCAAGCTCACGCAAACCACCCCACCAACTCCCTCAGTGTCAATTTCCTCCTTCCCCAGGAATGCCAATAGTCCTGCAGGCCATGTCACTGGCAATTCTGATGATTCCTCTCCTTCCTGGGATTCCTCCGATGCATCCTTGCGTGTAACGCCTACTGCTGCTGGCGCTGCTGTTGTTGCTGCTGGGAGTCGATGGTCTTCCCAGAGGGGAAGTCGTAAGCCCACTTGTACTACTTCCAGTAAGCAATTGACTGTTCAACAGTCCTTTGCGAGGAAGATGAAATATCACAGCAGTCATCCTGCTGCAAAGCGGATAACTGAGGCCTTGACAACTATGTTGGTGTTAGACGTGCGTCCGGTATCCGCCGTTAGTTCACAGGGAACTAGACAATTTATTGAGGCAGTGTGCCCCCGTTACCAAATACCATCTAGGTTCCACTTCTCTAGGCAGGCGATACCGAGAATGTACACGGACGTCAGAAAAAGACTCACCAGTGTCCTAAAAAATGCAGTTGTACCCAATGTCCACTTAACCACGGACATGTGGACAAGTGGAGCAGGGCAGGGTCAGGACTATATGACTGTGACAGCCCACTGGGTAGATGTATGGACTCCCGCCGCAAGAACAGCAGCGGCGGCACCAGTAGCAGCATCTCGCAAACGCCAACTCTTTCCTAGGCAGGCTACGCTTTGTATCACCGGTTTCCAGAATACGCACAGAGCTGAAAACCTCTTACGGCAACTGAGGAAGATCATCGCGGAATGGCTTACCCCAATTGGACTCTCCTGTGGATTTGTGGCATCGGACAACGCCAGCAATATTGTGTGTGCATTAAATATGGGCAAATTCCAGCACGTCCCATGTTTTGCACATACCTTGAATTTGGTGGTGCAGAATTTTTTAAAAAACGACAGGGGCGTGCAAGAGATGCTGTCGGTGGCCAGAAGAATTGCGGGACACTTTCGGCGTACAGGCACCACGTACAGAAGACTGGAGCACCACCAAAAACTACTGAACCTGCCCTGCCATCATCTGAAGCAAGAAGTGGTAACGAGGTGGAATTCAACCCTCTATATGCTTCAGAGGTTGGAGGAGCAGCAAAAGGCCATTCAAGCCTATACAATTGAGCACGATATAGGAGGTGGAATGCACCTGTCTCAAGCGCAGTGGAGAATGATTTCAATGTTGTGCAAGGTTCTGATGCCCTTTGAACTTGCCACACGTGAAGTCAGTTCAGACACTGCCAGCCTGAGTCAGGTCATTCCCCTCATCAGGCTTTTGCAGAAGAAGCTGGAGACATTGAAGGAGGAGCTAACACGGAGCGATTCCGCTAGGGATGTGGGACTTGTGGATGGAGCCCTTAATTCGCTTAACAAGGATTCACGGGTGGTCAATCTGTTGAAATCAGAGCACTACATTTTGTCCACCGTGCTCGATCCTAGATTTAAAGCCTACCTTGGATCTCTCTTTCCGGCAGACACAAGTCTGCTGGGGTTGAAAGACCTGCTGGTGAGAAAATTGTCAAGTCAAGCGGAACGCGACCTGTCAACATCTCCTCCTTCACATTCTCCCGCAACTGGGGGTGCGAGGAAAAGGCTCAGAATTCCGAGCCCACCCGCTGGCGGTGATGCAGGGCAGTCTGGAGCGACTGCTGATGCTGACATCTGGTCCGGACTGAAGGACCTGACAACGATTACGGATACGGACATGTCGTCTACTGGCACTGCATATGATTCTCTCCCCATTGAAAGAATGGTGGAGGATTATATGAGTGACCGCATCCAAGTAGGCACGTCACACAGTCCGTACTTATACTGGCAGGAAAAAGAGGCAATTTGGAGGCCCTTGCACAAACTGGCTTTATTCTACCTAAGTTGCCCTCCCACAAGTGTGTACTCCGAAAGAGTGTTTAGTGCCGCCGCTCACCTTGTCAGCAATCGGCGTACGAGGTTACATCCAGAAAATGTGGAGAAGATGATGTTCATTAAAATGAATTATAATCAATTCCTCCGCGGAGACATTGACCAGCAGCAATTGCCTCCACAAAGTACACAGGGAGCTGAGATGGTGGATTCCAGTGGGGACGAATTGATAATCTGTGAGGAGGGGGATGTACACGGTGATATATCGGAGGATGATGATGAGGTGGACATCTTGCCTCTGTAGAGCCAGTTTGTGCAAGGAGAGATTAATTGCTTCTTTTTTGGGGGGGGTCCAAACCAACCCGTCATATCAGTCACAGTCGTGTGGCAGACCCTGTCACTGAAATGATGGGTTGGTTAAAGTGTGCATGTCCTGTTTTGTTTATACAACATAAGGGTGGGTGGGAGGGCCCAAGGACAATTCCATCTTGCACCTCTTTTTTCTTTTATTTTTCTTTGCGTCATGTGCTGTTTGGGGAGGGTTTTTTGGAAGGGCCATCCTGCGTGACACTGCAGTGCCACTCCTAGATGGGCCCGGTGTTTGTGTCGGCCTCTAGGGTCGCTTATCTTACTCACACAGTCAGCTACCTCATTGCGCCTCTTTTTTTCTTTGCGTCATGTGCTGTTTGGGGAGGGTTTTTTGGAAGGGACATCCTGCGTGACACTGCAGTGCCACTCCTAGATGGGCCCGGTGTTTGTGTCGGCCACTAGGGTCGCTTATCTTACTCACACAGCTACCTCATTGCGCCTCTTTTTTTCTTTGCGTCATGTGCTGTTTGGGGAGGGTTTTTTGGAAGGGACATCCTGCGTGACACTGCAGTGCCACTGCTAGATGGGCCCGGTGTTTGTGTCGGCCACTAGGGTCGCTTATCTTACTCACACAGTCAGCTACCTCATTGCGCCTCTTTTTTTCTTTGCGTCATGTGCTGTTTGGGGAGGGTTTTTTGGAAGGGACATCCTGCGTGACACTGCAGTGCCACTCCTAGATGGGCCCGGTGTTTGTGTCGGCCACTAGGGTCGCTTATCTTACTCACACAGCTACCTCATTGCGCCTCTTTTTTTCTTTGCGTCATGTGCTGTTTGGGGAGGGTTTTTTGGAAGGGACATCCTGCGTGACACTGCAGTGCCACTCCTAGATGGGCCCGGTGTTTGTGTCGGCCACTAGGGTCGCTTATCTTACTCACACAGCGACCTCGGTGCAAATTTTAGGACTAAAAATAATATTGTGAGGTGTGAGGTATTCAGAATAGACTGAAAATGAGTGGAAATTATGGTTTTTGAGGTTAATAATACTTTGGGATCAAAATGACCCCCAAATTCTATGATTTAAGCTGTTTTTTAGGGTTTTTTGAAAAAAACACCCGAATCCAAAACACACCCGAATCCGACAAAAAAAATTCGGTGAGGTTTTGCCAAAACGCGGTCGAACCCAAAACACGGCCGCGGAACCGAACCCAAAACCAAAACACAAAACCCGAAAAATTTCCGGCGCTCATCTCTACGGTATATCTCTTGACCCAGATTAAAAATCCTGTGTTGGACCTGGGTTTACGATGTGAAACTGGTATTAGTGAAGCTGGTGAAACGTACAGAGAGTAGCCTGCCTCTGAATGAGCTGGCATTGCTTGTTAGATGGTGCTGCTATTCCTGCTGCTAAAGGTGATTCACCCACCCAGTTAGCTGTCACAGTCATGTACTCTTTAGTTTGCCCAGTTCTGCTTGTTCACACATCTGTGATTAAGTGGGTACAATAGCATTTTGTAGGCCAATAATTAGTTTTTAATTAATGTCCTCATACAGCTGAGGAATTTTTTGTCTAGTAAAATAGTATTGACATGGAATTTGGTACCAGGGACACAGGACCTCAATTAACTGTCTAAAACACACTGCTTTAATGGCAGGTATTGGATGCAGATACTGTATAATACTAGCATAGCCATGTTTGCATCACTGATTTGCAGTGCAACTGTGTGACAGCTGTCATACTTGCTTCCTTCACAAAGGATTGTTTAACAGTCATTTGTTGCTTGAAATTACTAGTATTCTTCTTGGTCCCCTTCTGGGATGAAGATTTACCCACAGCAGCACTAGGCCTAGTGCTGAAGAATTTTTTTGAGGAATACTGGACAGGGGAGGAGTCTCCTAGCCTTATACTGGATGCAGGACTACCTCTAATCATTAGTGAGGATATTGTTGATGAAGGTTTTGGCAGTGGAGTTTACAGATGATCTGATATAGCCAAGAGAAGGGAGCTAGCCGATGCTGGCTACTTGTTGTTAATTTTGTAGCATAATTTTCTTAAAAACTTTAAATAAACTCACTGCAAATGATGTAACAGGTGGTTAGACAATTGTTTCAGAATTTGGTTAAAAATAATTTCCCACATGAGATGGATTATTTTGTCTAATATACACCACTAGTAATGTCTGGCGCTAATCACTAAATACACAAAAGTATATATAACTGTGAATAGGTGCATATATCTAAATACACACCCACCTCACATATATACAAACCATTAATATAAAATAAATGTATAAAAAAACAATATAATCAACAAAGCAGCAAAGAATAATTGGCTTGTGGATATAGCCAACACAATCCCACCTGGTTTGAACCAGATGTAAGCTAACAAAAATTCTATATCACTCCTCGCGCTAATAGATTAATTAGAGGCAACAGAGCATGAATAACCTCAATCCATTTATTCTTTTATGATATTATTTAATATCCATGAAATTAATCATAAAAAATACAAAAAAGACATCACACAAATTGACTTAATTAATATGCGCATATATAAAACCCCCACTATAAAACCTAATATATCATAATATTAATATTGAGCATAAGAGGTGGATCATATAACTATATTGCTGTACTTGACCACAGTGGATTAATCCGATGTTTGTACAAATGATATTGTCCTTAATTTATTGGATTTCTAAATAGGACAGTCCCGTTAGATGTATTTGATATCACTTGAACTAAATAACTTGTAGTATACTATAGATGCAGTATATTACCAATCACTGAAATTGTCCGTATGCTTGCAAAGAGCAAGATTCTTTGTTTCGGGGAGATGTCTTAGATCCTGGAGTATGGAACAACCATGCTGAGCTCGGTGCACTGCACGCACCTGTTGTATATTGCAGCTCCCGTTCACTGACCACTACTCGTGGCGTCCTCCGTCTCCCGCTATCTTGGCTCCAATAGGCGGTGCCCACACCTTGCAGGCTATGGGGAAGAGACCGTCCGGCTACTGGAGCTCAGCGCACCGCCGGCACCTGTCAGCTGAATGCGCTCCCGTCCTCAAGCCGCCGCATATAGCGTCCTCCTTTCTCCCGACTCTCAGCCTTAGAGCAACAACTGCACATCAACAGGAACCACCAGATAGTATCAACTGGGTCACAATTCGGGCACTTTCACTGACGCGTTTCGCTTCTAATTTAAGCTTCCTCATAGAGTAAACCACTATAGGAATATAGCCCTTTTTAAATAACAGCCTCATAGCCAATTGGTGCAATCATCCACCTAAATATAAAGCACCTGTCCTAGATCCACCTCCTGATCCACCTCCTTGCTCACCTCTTTCTTAATTTAACACTGATTCATTAAATCAACATATGCCCGCCTGTCTGAAAATGTGTATTTAAAAGTTTACATACACACACACACACCTAAATAACTAAAAGATATATATATATATATATATACATATATATTCCTATATAAACTAACAAGCATACATATGTATACATATATACTCCTCATAATAGATGGTTCATTCATGATTCTAATTGGCAATACATACAGATACACTCAAAGAATAAAATGAAAATAAATATACAAATAATATAATATATAAATATATAAAAAGCTATAAATAAACAAACAAAAATAAAAATAATATAAAATATATGAAAACATAAATAATCATAAACATATATAAAACTTCTCATATCACATTAGGGAGTATAATTTTTCCAGGGATCGATCTCATGGTCTACCCTGTGGTAAACCGAAGCACTACCTCTAAGCTGTCCTCAATCTCGGTCTAATACCACACTTTCTATAGAAATATATTTAACTTAAATAATTATTTTCTTCTACTCAAAGCCTCAAAAATCATCATCACATATATTTTCATATAATTATAAATGATCCAGAATGGTTATCGTATTCATATTAATAGAAACAAATAAATAAATGACTAATAAATAGTATATTGTAGTCATTTTTAATTTTTATCTGTTATTCTTGCTACTTTATCCCAGCAAGATCCGATCCCGTGACTTTAGATCTTAAGAACTATTAATCAACCTTTAATCCATCTAGCCATATCTCAACACTGAATGCCCTACATTGCCATATACCCATGCTTCAATATTGTGTCTAATACCCCCCTTTTTTTATATAACTATAACCTATATTATTAAAAAACATGCACCAAAATTCAATTTCTAATATCCATAATCCCTCCCCCCTCCCCCCCAACTATTCTACCACTGGTGAACCGCCTGAACTTGCAGTGTTACAAATGGCTTTGTTTGTTGACATCATTCATGGGCATAAGACCTGGGAATGGCCGGTATCTGCTGGACCACCACCCCCCTCACGCACCATGGAGGACACAAACACCAACAATAAATAACTATTTAGCAAACGATTCAAAATCTATGCAATCGTTTAACCCTAGTGGGTGCAACGTTCTCAATTGGAAAATCCACAATGCTTCTTTCTCGCACAATTTGCGATATCTATCTCCCCCACGACTAGTGATTTTAACATGATGAACCCCTATCACGTAATCCATCAATTTTACCTTGATGGACAACCGAAAAATGGTAAGATACATTATGATGGGGGAATTGTTTGAGAATATTTAATCAATGCTCCCTAAATCTGGTTTTAAGTGAATGCGTAGTTCGGCCCACGTACTGCAGGCCACATGGGCACTGCAGTACGTAGACACAATAGGTAGTATCACATTTAATAAATTCACGAATCTCAAACTTCTCTTTTGTAATCTGAGACTCAATTTTCAAAGCCCTATTAACTATGAACCCGCATGTAATGCAACGGTTTCTTCCACATTTAAAACATCCTAATGTGGGAGCTGCCAACCATGAATTACCAATAGGGACTATTGAATTGTTTACCTTCTCCTTCCTCAAGATACTTGGTGCTAATATTTTTTTTTAATTTTTATTTTTCTTAAAAATAATTCTGGGAGTCATTTTAATCGCTGATTGTAATATCGCATCCTGTTGTAAAATTTTGAAATTATTTTTTATTATTTTCTTAATTTCGTTTGATTGACTGTTGTACTTGGATACATAACACATTTTTGTAAAGTCCTCGGTTTTTATCGATATTAAGTGTCTGTGGTTTCTTTTTTATTTTCATTAACTGTTTCCTATCTGTGGTTTCTACCTTTTTATGAGCTATCTTCACTAAAGCTTTAGGGTATCCTCTGTCAATAAAATCTTTGGCCATACTATCCGCTTGGTCTTTATAATCCCTTATAGTGGAACAATTCCTACGAAGTCTACTGAATTGACTAAAAGGCACATTTCGTAACCATGGTTTGTAATGATTACTGGAATAATGTAAAAAATTATTTGTGTCAACAGTTTTTTTATAATTTTTTGTACTGATCTGTCCACCCTCGGAGGAAATAGTAAGATCCAAATAATCTAATGTATCTCTACTATATACATGTGTAAATTTCAAATTATAATCATTATTATTAAGGTGAGTGACAAACTTAAGTGCAGAGTCCTCATCCCCATCCCAAATAAAAAATAAATCGTCAATGTAACGGCCATAGAATACTAGGTTTGCGCCAAAGGGGCCACCTCAAATGTATTGACGTTCAAACATGCCCATATAGATATTGGCAAAACTGGGCGCGAACCCAGTACCCATGGCCGTCCCTAATATTTGAAGAAAATAATCACCCTCAAATAAAAAATAATTGTGTTTTAAAATAAATGTGATAGAAGAAAGCAAAAATTCCCTGAGATTTCCTGGCATAGATTAAATATTCTCAAACAATTCCCCCATCATAATGTATCTTACCATTTTTCGGTTGTCCATCAAGGTAAAATTGATGGATTATGTGTGATAGGGGTTCATCATGTTAAAATCACTAGTCGTGGAGGAGATAGATATCGCAAATTGTGCGAGAAAGAAGCATTGTGGATTTTCCAATTGAGAACGTTGCACCCACTAGGGTTAAACGATTGCATAGATTTTGAATCGTTTGCTAAATAGTTATTTATTGTTGGTGTTTGTGTCCTCCATGGTGCGTGAGGGGGGGGGTGGTCCAGCAGATACCGGCCATTCCCAGGTCTTATGCCCATGAATGATGTCAACAAACAAAGCCATTTGTAACACTGCAAGTTCAGGCAGTTCACCAGTGGTAGAATAGTTGGGGGGGAGGGGGGAGGGATTATGGATATTAGAAATTGAATATTGGTGCATGTTTTTTAATAATATAGGTTATAGTTATATAAAAAAGGGGGGGTATTAGACACAATATTGAAGCATGGGTATATGGCAATGTAGGGCATTCAGTGTTGAGATATGGCTAGATGGATTAAAGGTTGATTAATAGTTCTTAAGATCTAAAGTCACGGGATCGGATCCTGCTGGGATAAAGTAGCAAGAATAACAGATAAAAATTAAAAATGACTACAATATACTATTTATTAGTCATTTATTTATTTGTTTCTATTAATATGAATACGATAACCATTCTGGATCATTTATAATTATATGAAAATATATGTGATGATGATTTTTGAGGCTTTGAGTAGAAGAAAATAATTATTTAAGTTAAATATATTTCTATAGAAAGTGTGGTATTAGACCGAGATTGAGGACAGCTTAGAGGTAGTGCTTCGGTTTACCACAGGGTAGACCATGAGATCGATCCCTGGATAAATTATACTCCCTAATGTGATATGAGAAGTTTTATATATGTTTATGATTATTTATGGTTTCATATGTTTTATATTATTTTTATTTGTTTATTTATAGCTTTTTACATATATATATATTATATTATTTATATATTTCTTTTCATTTTATTCTTTGAGTGTATCTGTATGCATTGCCAATTAGAATCATGAATTAACCATCTATTATGAGGAGTATATATGTATACATATGTATGCTTGTTAGTTTATATAGGAATATTTATTTATTATTTATTAACAGTTTCTTATATAGCGCAGCAAATTCCGTTGCGCTTTACAATTTGAAATAACAATAACAAACTGGGTGATAACAGTCATAGAGGTAGGAAGGCCCTGAACGCAAGCTTACAATCTATAGGGAAATAGGCATATGTACACAAGGAAAGGTGCTATCTATTGCATAGAATGAAAAGACATGTGAGGATATGTGGGGACTGTACAGAGTGGATGTAATTTGATAGGAAGGTTTATGAAAGTTATGTGGGCGGTTCTGGAATGTGATAAGCTTGCCTAAAGAGGTGAGTTTTGAGGGAACGCTTGAAGGTTTGGAGACTAGAGGAGAGTCTTATTGTGCATGGTAGGGCATTCCACAGAGTGGGTGCAGCCCTATGAAAGTCCTGCAGTCGTGAGTGGGAGCGAGTAATGAGTGTGGATGAGAGACGCAGGTCTTGTGAAGAGCGAAGAGGTCGGGTTGGGAGATATTTTGTGATAAGCGAAGTGATGTACGTTGGTGTAGTTTGGTTAATGGCCTTGTGTGTGAGTAAAAGTATTTTATATTGAATGCGGTAGAGTACAGGTAACCAATGGAGGGACTGACAGAGTGGATCTGCAGACGATGAACGTCTAGCGAGGAAGATAAGCCTCGCCGCTGCATTCAGAATGGATTGTAGTGGTGAGAGTCTCGTTTTGGGAAGACCAGTTAGGAGACTATTGCAATAATCAATGCGTGAGATAATGAGAGCGTGGATTAGAGTTTTTGCAGTGTCTTGTGTAAGGTATGGTCGTATTTTGGATATGTTTTTTAGATGCATGTAACATGATCTTGAGACAGATTGAATGTGGGGAACAAAGGATAGATCAGAGTCAAGGATGACACCTAGGCAGCGAGC